>NC_046317.1:50496372-51152885 GCF_009819535.1 Lacerta agilis
ATAAATTTCAAAGAATGGCTGTGTTTTGGATCTTGTAGCAAATTAGGTAGGTTTAAATGCAAACTGAATAGAATTCCTTCCACATCCCTATTGACAGGCCATCTGATCTTTTGCACATTGGTGACTTTTAATCATTTTACTTGTTCCTTACCTCCTTTCCGTCTTGCACATTCTCAACAGCAGCATACCAAACTGAAATATATTAAGCTAAGCATAACAAGATAAAATACCACAGAACCAGGAAGGACATTAACTATGTCTTTGTAAGTTGCCTGTACAATCAAATGAGTAAGACAATGATGCATGGTACCCAAGTCCCTCTTGACAAAGGATGAAAAATTGGCTTTAAAAAAAGGAAGCAGAAAAAATGACGAGGCTGTCCTCTGAGTCCTGAGTGATCAAGGTCTTTTTGCTCACACAGATTTCTTACAGAAGTGAGAGACCCTTGGATTCAACTTTACCACCCAAGTCTTGTCAGTAGATATTAGCTGTCACTGTAAGAGAGGTGTAGAATGGAAAGAAATAGCTGTTCTCAATGCTGTACAATCCCTGGAGATTTTCTGATAACAGGAATTGGATTAAATCAGACTTGGATGCTTTAGATTTTATCAGCATTTTTGATTGACAGTTGTGTGTTTTGTTCGCAAAATTCTGTGCTGTCAACCTTACTATTTATCTGCAACTATTAGTGTTTGTTTGTTTGTGAAGATTAGTGGGGCGGCCATTCATTCAGCATTGACACACGGATGCGGAACAATGCTTCCACCCCCAACCCCCACAGATGGTGCTGCCCTCAGTAGCGCTATCACAGCAGTAGCAATGTAGTAATATTTATTCATTAAAATAATGCTTAGATCACTTCCCAACCATGGATCCTGAAGCTGTTTAAAGAATAAAATTCTAGCACTGAAATGTTAAAAAGATATAAAATCAATTGAGTATTCAAATATGCATAAAAACTAAATAAAACCAACAGTGAACAATAAAGAATGTCAGGGATGTGCATAAATAATAATAATAATAATAATAATAATAATAATAATAATAATAATATATTTATTTATTTATTTATACAACACCCATCTGGCTGAGTTTCCACAGCCACTCTGGGTGGCTTCCAGCAAAATATTAAAATACAATAATTTATCAAATATTAAAAGCTTCCCTAAACAGGGCTGCCTTCAGATGTGTTCTAAAAGTCAGATAGTTGTTTATTTTCTTGACATTTGATGGGAGGGCGTTCCACAGGGTGGGCGCCACTACCGAGAAGGCCCTCTGCCTGGTTCCCTGTAACTTTGCTTCTCACAGTGAGGGAACCGCCAGAAGGCCCTCGGTGCTGGACCTCAGTGTCTGGGCTGAATGATGGGGTGGAGATGCTCCTTCAGGTATACTGGACTGAGGCCGTTTAGGGCTTTAAAGGCCAGCACCAATACTTTGAATTGTGGCTGGAAACATACTGGGAGCCAATGTAGCTCTTTCAGGACCGGTGTTATGTGGCCTTGGTCACAATATCTAAAATGAACCAATAATCTAGTTGGGGGGAACTGGCAAAAGTATGTTAACAGGCAGAGTGTGAGAGTGTGGACCCTAGAATCCATCCAGATGTGCTCTTCTCAGTAGCAGATGGCATGGAGGGGCTGTGCCACTCAGCTGACCTCCCATTGGCTAAGTCACTGCTACATTGTGGGATGGAGAGGAGGAAGAGGGAAGTGGCAGCATGGACCTTAAATTGCAAATGTGCTGACATGAGTGCCCCATTGGCTGCATGGATACATTTGCACTGTGCTGACCTCCTCACCACCTCATTCCCCACTCTCTTCATTCCACTATGCAGCAGAGAATTGGCCAGAAGGAGGTCAGGCAAGTGTTTCAGCCCCACCATTCTTTGCTCTTCCACTTTGCAGAGAGATGCTCAACAGCTAGAGAATTCTGTAGGATTTTGCCCAACTCCTCACCCTAAGTAGTACAACACAATCACAGTGCTAATCTGCTGGGAAGGATAGAAGAGGGACTTAGGGCCAGGACACCCCCCTCTATTATTATGTTATATATGTGCTGGAGAGGGCATGCATACTTGCTTTCTCACCACGAAATCATAACTGTTGAGAGGACCTCAGACTTAGAGCTCCCATTGCTCGGTCCCAGCTCCTGCCCACCTAGCAGTTCGAAAGCACGTCAAGTGCAAGTAGATAAATAGGTACCTCTCCAGCGGGAAGGTAAACGGCGTTTCCGTGCGCTGCTCTGGTTTGCCAGAAGCGGCTTTGTCATGCTGGCCACACGACACGGAAGCTGTACGCCAGCTCCCTTGGCCAGTAATGTGAGATGAACCCCAGAGTCGGACACGATTAGAACTAATGGTCAGGGGTCCCTTTACCTTTACCTTAGCATAAGTGGGGGAGCAACGTGCTGCAGCCCCCGGAGCAGAGAACAGGCAGGGGCGTGGCTAGCGTGTAACCCATAGGGGCATGGCAAGTGGTGTGGTGATGTGGCACGCTGCCTGTGGGGGCATGGCACGCATCCATGGTTGCGTGGCACACGTCTGGGGTTGCGTGGCATGCGGTGCGTTTCCTGGGAGAGCATGGCGCGCAGCGCGCGCCCCAGGGGTGCGGCCACGATGGCACCCTTTCCCCCAAATGGTGCCCAGGGCAGTGCGCTCCCCCACCCCCCTTTGTACGCCAGTGCCTAGCATAACAGCCTGCTCAATGCTTGCTTAAGCTGCATGCTCATTATCAGGGCACACACAGAGAGAAGGAGAGATGTGACTTATTCCCCCAGGAACAATTAGTTCTAGAGTTCCTTAGTCCCTACTGGCATTTCTGTTCAATGCTGACTGGAAGCCCCACTTTTGGCAGGGATTGGCTGCATTCTGGAGCTCCTGATCACAGCTGACCCAAGCTGGTTCCACTTTGGGACAGAATCGTCTTCACTTGGAACTCCTGAGTGGAGCTAAACCCAGCTGCAGCTGTTCCTGGACTGGGAGAGTCTGAACACAGCAGTTCCGGCACTGGTAACTTCAAGACTGAACTAACAGAACGCACTCTATGCAGAGTTTCCCTTGCAATCAATCTGGAAACTGCCATTAATACAGAATGCTATAGCACGATTGCTGAAAGGAGTTAGTTCCTACCAGCATATTGCACACCTGCTCAAAGATCTGTTGTTGTTGTTCAGTCGTTCAGTTGTGTCCGACTCTTCGTGACCCCATGGACCAGAGCACACCAGGCACCCCTATCCTCCACTGCCTGGTTCAAGGTTTTACTGTTAGTACACAAGGCCCTTAACAGCTTGGGGCCAGCTTACTTGAAGGATTGCCTTGTCCCTTATGTGCCAACTCGACTGCTTCCATCTGCAAAATTTGCACTTTTGCAAGTGCCATAAAATGTCAGTTCCACATTTTGCTAGGAGCTAGTTTTTCAGTGTAGCAGAGCTGTTGCTTTGGAACTCCCTGCTGATTAATATTAGGCAGGTGCCCTCATGCTGTGGTTTCAGACGCCTGTTTAAAATATTTTATTTCAGGAAGCCTATCTGGACACATAATTTAGTTGTGTACACTTGTTTTTAACTTCTCCTGATTTTTATCTGTATTTGATTGATGATTGCTTTATGCACAGCCCTTGGAGGTTTTTATTTTTAAATTAAGTGGTTTATACATCTTTCCAAATAAAGCAAAACAAACTCTAGTTTTACCATTATTTTCCTGCATATACTACAGAATGTCACTGCACCAGGTTAGCTTGTCTCCTTCTTTCAAGCTTTCAAGATGTTGTTTCATTTTTAGTCTTGTGTAAAATTGTGTCTTCCTGTAGCCAGCAGAGGGCTTAGGAGCACAGAGCTGGAACAGCTACCTGAGCTAGAGTTAATCTTGACTCTGAAGGAGAAAAAAACAACAGCACAACACCAACAAACCTAACTGTAAATATATCTGTGTCCTACTTCTTCCCTGTCACACATTTAAATCTATTTGATCCATACTAATGGATTGATCTACAAGTTTGTGCACACACATCCTGCTTGGGGCGGCCCACCTGACAGCAATGCACAGATCATGACCTGTCACATCCACTCAGGCTCACCTTAGCCAGGAGCTGCTGGGAATGAATCCAATTACAGGATAAAGAGTTTTCTTCCCCTTCCATATGGTCTCTACCACTCTCCAGCTTTATCTCCATTTAACCCCTTTCCCATTGGGTGAGCTCACAAGCCACAGATAAGCAGCTCAGCTCCTCAACAATGCACAACTTGGTCTCTACTGGGGATAGAGAGGGGCAGGCAGGAGGGGTGGAAGTCTGGCTATAATAGGAGATTTCCTTTCTTCTCCTCAGCAGGAAAGCAGCAACCCTTGCCGAGAATTAGGAAGCAGGTCAGGACATCATTTAGGGAACTGAGCAAATGTTTAGCCAGCCTGTAAACTTGCTTGCCTCACTGCTGGTTTCCACTGTGACCTTGGGCAAACCTCATGGTCTTGCCAACTATTTTGTTTCCTGGCTCTCCCACCTCATGCACAGGATAAAATTGCTTTTATTGCAGACGAGACAATTTTGTTCCTCTGAAGCTGCAGCCAACAGGACCTTGTTTTGAAGGTTTTGTTTTGTTTTGAGATGTGGAAGCCAACATGCCTGCATCTGTGTGTGGGGAAGTAGAGATAAGAAATGGAACCTCACCCAAGCAAGGCATTGCAAGAGGCAAAATGGTCTAGAGCAGGCACGTCCAACAGGTAGATCATGATCTACTGGTAGATCACTGGATGTCTGTGGTAGATCACTGGCTCCCCACAAAGAAGCTCAACAACTTCAACATGAACTCCTAAAAAATGGTGCTTTCCTCCTCCCTAAAAAAAACTTTGACCTGAACCCCCCAAAACAGGGATCTCCTTTCTTAAAAAAGTTCAACAACTTTGACCTGAACCCCCCCCCCCCCCAAGGGGATAGATCACTGCCAGTCTTTTAACTCTGTGAGTAGATCTCAGTCTCTTGGGAGTTGGCGACCCCTGGTCTAGAGAACAAAATGTACTGGGTTAAATAGACAGGAAGGCTGGGCAGCATAAATGGAGACATCTCATGAGCCAGGTGTCACAAGCACAGCTAATCTGTTCCTCAGGCAAGAATTTGAAAATGACCTGGAAATATTTGTAATGTCCAAGGTCAACAGGCACTGATGATCAGGGAGGGGGATGGAGTTCAAGAAGGTATCTGGAGAACAGGAATGCAGTAGGTCTTCCAAGCTGAGAATATAGAGCAGTGGTCACTTATCCCAGAGATGCTGGAACAAGCCTGACAGCTCCAAGCCTAATATTTGTTCTGTACTACTCATTTTTTACATCGATGGTTGTCAACACATTGCATGCCTACTATCAAGGCTGTCTCAAGATATTTTGTTTCCTGAGGTGGAATAGTGAACGGACACCTCCCCACCCCCCACGGAAGCGAAGGTGCATAAGACCCAAGCCCTGATGTCATCACAGCGCACATATCTCTACCCACATCTGCAGCAGCCTCTTCAAGTCAAAAGGGGTGAGAGTAAAGTGTAGTGCCTCCTGGGTAACTTGAACTAACCATTACGAGAAAGAAGGAAGGTATTTGGCATGAAGCTGGTACAACCCATGTTCTTTGTAATGTGTAGTTTTGCCCCTGTCTGGACTAGATTTCTAAGCAAACTGTATTTCACACCCTCAGCTGGCCAGAGCCATTCTTTTCATACCAATATCCCCTCTTTCCCCACTAGCTTTGCTGAGAGTAAGTATATCATAGCATGCAAATGCTGAGTGCTTAATGCCTGTTGCATTATTTATCCCCTGGCACTCTGATCCACAGCCCCTCTTTAATGAAGTACCAGGATTTAACCCAAAGAGATCATTAGTGATTATTTCTAAGGTGAGCACAGGAAGTGACTCTGGTTTTATCCCGTTGAATAAAAACAAGGTTTCTGTAGCCCTGTTCCAGAATGAGTAGCTGTGAATTTGCAGCTCTTTGGGACACAGTATATTAATATTGGGTTGTTTTTTTTAAAAAGTTGCTTTGAGTTACCCGTAGCAAGAATATGCACCTAGTAAATTTAACAAATAATAATAATTCAGATTTTAAAGTGCATATATAATATTGGAGGTCATGGAGAAGCTACCAGGACAGATCATTACCCTTAGTCAGGAAGGAGTGATTCTCTCTTTAAAATGGCGAAAAGAATCTTAATGGGGCTACTAAATCCCCTGTGAAGTCTGAAAAACTCTCCTTCCCATTTACTGCAGGTCCAATTTGTATAGAAAGCAGGCTCAGGGAAATGGCTGGGAAGTATTAACAAATCACACTTTTTGTTATTTAAATCCCAGTGCATCTTCCTCAAGTGACTCAGGCCCAGGCCAAAAATAGCATTGTTTTATCACCCCCAGTGAGCGTCCTTGCCAAGAAGCTTTCTGCTTTTCAAACTGTATTGTGCAATCAAAGCTGTCCATTCCCTTCTTGTTCATCCTCCTCCCTTCCCTAAGCCATTTTCTCCTTTTTTTGCTTCCATCTCCTGGCCTGGTGTTGTACACTGGAGGGAGCATAACCACTGAGCTTGCCAGGCAAGCACACTCACCTCCTAAATGAGTATACCAGAGCTTGTGACAAAGGTGCATAGATGGCTCAGAGCGAATGCCTTACAGATTGGGAACACAGAATCACAGTCATTTCAGGCCAGGAAGGGGATTCATTCAAGGGTGCTGATTGTAACACTGCAAAGACATCTAAAGTCGTCTCCTTACAATGCTCCTGACCTTTGAAGAAATAAATTGACCCCAATCTCAACACATCTGTTGTATTTGAGAATAAGATTTAACAAACTTTAATGCTATGAGGTATAATAACTTGTATGTCTAACCCCCACCCCCTCGGGCTTCATTCATGACTGGGCTTGGTAAGCCAAGCTATTTTCCCCAAAGATGGGAACAATAGGATTTTTTCAGAGCCCAGTTTCAACTCTAAAAACCCTGTTGCACTCCTGATAACATATGAATGTCCTTGCTTCAGGAGCTCCTGATCCCTTCCACTTATCTGTGGCTGCAGCAACACCAGAGAGAGCAGCTGAATGCACCTATATCTTTGAAGGCCCTTGGCATGCTGTTTCAGGCTCCTGGGAGGTGAGAGGAAGGAGAAAGGCCTCCAGGTCTTCCTGTCCACTGTCACTGTTGCTGCAGACACCACTTCTGCCATATTTCAAGCTGTGAAAATCTGGACAGAAAAGCTGTCCAAAAGTTGGGCAAGATGGCAAAAAAATGCAGTTTTTGAGCTATTTTATGGGGAAACGGCTGCCATGCGTCCGGATTTCCCTTGACATTTCCCAAATTTCCACCAGGACACTGCTCCACTGATGGAAGGCTCCATTGGATCAAAGAGCTTTTCATCAACGGAGGAGCACCAATTGGACGTAACTCATAGAGAGTAAGATGCTACCTTGCTTTGAGTTTCCTGCTGCCTTGTAGCCCTGAATCCTTCCTACTTTTCTTGGAGTGTGAAGGCTTAAAGAAAAAGGAGTCATGCCAAGTGTGCTTATGTCCAATATTGCACAAGAGGGGAAGGTGCAAGGGGCATGTTCTGCACCAGTATCATAATAATGTGGCATCTCATTCAATATAACTGACGTTCATTGAGGCCAAAGTTCACGGTGGTTAAACTCCTTGGAAAATATAACCCAGACAGACTTGAGATTCTAAATGGGAGATAAAGTTCTTTGAAACCTTGGCTGAAAAGTATAGGTTGTAAATTACCAGCATCCAAATTGAGTGCTTGTCATTTATGTTTATGAAATTATTAAGGCTGTATATTTTTCACAGTAAGCAATTGCTTATTTCACGGTACAAGGGGTATTTTTCATGGTATGTTATCCCCTCCTCAAGATTTGTTTCTGAAAATCTTAATACAGGATAATAAACTGTGTGACATTAGGTGGATTTTAACAAATTAAGCTCTGGTGGTTTCTTTCTTTCTTTTAAATGAGATGTAGAAACTCAGGTGGCATGCTTTTGCTCATTGTAACATCTGAAAAGCCAGAAGAAGAAAAAGACTGGGAGTGATAGGACCATAAAGATCAAAATGGAATGTTCCTTGTTTGAGAGGAATCCTTTAGCTCAATGAAGGTGGATTTCTTGGCCTTTTTTGACCAATGATGGATGTTTGCACACCATATGGATAGCTCTTTCCCATCCCTTCTAAGGTAGAATCCTATGTACGTTGCTTGAATGAAATCCAAAAATCTTGCTCATGCATATTAATGCACTAAGGACTTTCATAGAAAATAATAAGATATACACATATAATAGCCCATAATTAGAATGAAAGCATTAGATTTCTGAGGCTTGAGAAATACTTCCTGGATTTCAGCATGGCACACAGAAATATTATTAGATCTTAATACTTTAATGTGTTTTTAATTGCAATGGCTTAAACAACTCTAAGACCCAACTGAAAAGATTGCTGTGAAAGAACTAAGACGAATGAATAAACAAGCATTATTTCAGATTGCCTTTTCTTAACAAGATATGGGGGTGCTATTCTATCTGATATTGGGTCCCCCCACTATTTTTTTTACTGTTAGTGGATTTTATTACTTTAATGATGATTTTATGTATATATTTTGATTATGTATACTATATTGTTTTATGGCCGAGGATGTTTTCCATGAAAGATGGTTTCTAGGGACTGCACAACCTCTCCTGATTCAGATGGAATGAAGAGAGAGAGAGAGAGAGAGAGAGAGAGAGAGAGAGAGATATGACACTATGCCACAACCCCCCGGATGATAGCTCCCAATGGCTTCATATAGAAGAGCATAGGAGACAGAATGGACCCCACTGCCCAAAAGCCATGAAGCTTTGCAACTGTCTCCTATTGTTACTTCTTGGTAGTAATGCTGCAGGTAGGAGCAGAGCTACTGTAATACAACACCTCCAACTCCCACTTCCCTGGGTCATTCTATGCTGACACCATGGCCAATGGTGCCAAAAGCCACTGACAGATCGGGGCAACGAAGGCTGTTTCAGGGCTAAAACTGGCCTGAAGCTATTTTGAAATAGGAAACCTAGATGATTTGCTTCCTCCAAACATACATGCATCTGGTTGGCCACCTCTTGATAATCTTAACCCATGAAGGGAATATTAGAAACAGGGTGGTAATTTTATACAACCTTTGGATCTAGGGAGGGCCTTCTCAAGAAGGGCTTTACCACTGCCTCTTTCAGCCATCTCCTGCAGTGAGGCATTAACCACTTCGTGGACCCAGCCAGCCAATCAGCTCCTACTAGATTTTACCAACCATGATGGGCAGGAATTGAGAGTCCACATATTCAGCCTTAAGGCTGCAAGTGTTTTGTCCATATTATCAGGCTGCAGCAACTGAAACTGATCCCATGGCAGTGCTTCAGGGACTTCCAACAAGCCTGAACTAATTGTGGCATTAAATTTGGCACAGTTCCAAGCAATTTTGTCCTCAAAGTGCTTCTCAAATCTCTTGCAGCAGGCTATTGAATGGTCCATTGTTAATGATACTGCACTGGTCTGTACTCAAGGCAGTTTACGACCAGTTTTAAAAATAAATAAATGCATGTTTTAACAAGAACCTTTGACATGCAGTTTTTCAAAGTGATTGTAGCTCTCTCCCTTTTTATAGGCAGGAGGTGTAAAGGGTTTGAGTGATGTGGGGAGGCACCAGTTTCAGGCACCTGGATATACCCTAACAAGCTTTGGATTAAATATATCACTTCCCAACTCTATTACTAGTGAAGAGAAAGTTGGGGAGAACCTAGTTCATGTCCAAATATGCACTGGAAAGCCAGTCAATTGACCTGTATCATTTTCCTCCCCTGAGTTTAGCTGAGGTCTTCAGCTGTTGACTGTCTATTACTGACCTGATGATAACTCTAAATCCATGTCAAGTAAGGACTTCAGTATCCATCTATTACTCTTAAGTGAAGATCAGGCACATAGAAAGACACTGGAATACAATATCTACCAGACACAATGGAAGAAGCAGAGTCATATAAGAAATCTGACCTACCTCTATGTGTATTAGCAAAGAAGAGATCTATCTATCTATCCAACAGAATATCCATGGAGTAAGTGTTTGTGTGTGCTGTGTATTTAGGTATGGCATGGATTCCAAAGAATTATTTGATCAGTGGATCCTAAAAATTCAGAATTGCATAAGTAATATGTAACTCACATAGAGAGAGGGTGAGATGGTCATGGATTCTGTGGTTAGTTAAGGATAGCATTTTGATGTTTTGATTTGGATTCCCCTGCTGAAAATGTGAATATACAAAGTAGAAGTGGCATTTTCCTTTGAAATAAATATTTGCCTTGGAGGCAGCCCACATTGTTGCTAGCAAAGAAGCACTTGGGGCCATCTAATGAAATGAAATTGATTAACAGCTGGTTCAGGATAAGCAAAAAGGAAATGTTTCTTCACATAATACATAATTAACATATGGATTCAATTGCCACCAGATGATGGCCAGTAGTTTTAGATGATTTTTTAAAAAGGATTAGACAAATCAATGGGGCATGATTCAGTTAATGGCTCTTAGCATGATAGTTACGGTACTCATGAAACCTCTATTCAGAGCAATGCAATCCTCACATTGTAATGCCAACCCAAGAAGCAGAACCTTCCTATGTAGTGCCCATAGATCAGGTGCAGCCTGATACTTGAGTGCCATGGCCTGATCTTCCTGTACTTTATCAGAGGTGTCCTAGTTCTCTGTCCTTTCAAAACCATGGCTAAAGGATCAGAACATGCAGGTGATGCAGATATTGTTCCTACACTCTGGCCTTCTGTTCTTTCCTGGAAACCTCTGCTACAAAACCTCCTCCCACCTTTGCTCAGTGCTCACAGAGCTTTGGGGACAATCCAGTTCCTTCTTCTACATGACGTTGACTTTTTCCATCTCTCTCATCCTGGCAGAGGGGAGGGGGAAAAGGAATGAGAGATTACAGAATTGGATTAGGGCAATGAAACCTGGCAAATGCTACAGATTAGACAGAGAGCTCTCCTTACAAGGTTTGGATCCTTTGCTTGTTTCAGGAAGGCCTCCAATTAAAGAGAACAGGCTGTGAGAAGGCAAGCAGTAGACAATTTGGAGAGTTTTGGTTTGGATTTACTTATTCTCCTTGCATGATCTATCCATGGTTTGAAGTTCCATGTAAGTTAGGGTTGAGCCCCAGGCAGCATGGGTGATGAGTGAGCCACAAGTTCCATATTCCTGAAATGGTTCCTAGGCTTAAATATATCACATACTTTCCAAATGTCCCTATTTATCAGGAACATCTTTGTGGTTGATCTCCTTCCCCAGAGTTTCTAGAAGTTAACAGTGCTCTCTTAATCCTGCTCAGAAGCAAATCTCATTAAGTTCCATGAGGCTTACTCTCAGTAACTGTCTATAGAAATTCAGCCTAAGAGCACAATCCTATTCTTATTTACCTAGGAATAAGTCCCAGTAGACACGGATATAGATGGGATTGCACTCTGTATCTCGCGAATTGCGAGTGGTGGCAACTTGTCTTGCATGCATATAGTGTCCGGGTACAAAAGAGAACGGGGCTGTGTAGAAGAGGGGAGTTTCAGCAGGTGGAGCTTGCATGACAACCCCTTCATCTACACAATGGTCCTCTTTTGTATCTGTCCACCCTAACCATGTACCTGTAAATCCATGTACATGAGTGATAAGCTACTTGTGATGCACAGCCTACCATATTACACACAGTAGCTGCTGCTGAGACATATGTTATACATATAAATTAACCTATTTTAGGACAATTATATTTTATAGTATATCTGTAGCCTAAGGTGCAAACACACGCTTGGCTTTTAAATCAGCTGGGCAGGTTGCTGCAGAGTAACGGAAAAGATCACCCACAGCAGGTCATTAAGAGCCTTCAGTGAGGTGTCATAATGGAGGAGGTGGGGCTATGGGAGTCATCCTTCAAATGGACAACTGAGGTGTTGCATGCCTGTTACTGTTTACAACTGTGAAATGTTGGAGGGTGATGGCCTCAAGTTTCTGGGACAAAATGGCTTCACATTTGTAGAGACGCTGTTCCATGTTGCAGGCCATTCCTCTGAAGCAGTTTGCACATGATACTAACTTTATATACCATAAAGCAGTGAAAATATATGGTTATACCTTGAGATGTAACTGCTCAGATTTCCAGGCCATAAGGAATGATGACTCTTGTGTCTCTTAAATTATATATATATATATATAATATTCATTCCTCATATTTTGGCTCCCAAAGGGCTGGCTAACAACACCATTAAAAAAACTGTATGTGGGAAAATCTCTGCCAGGCATATTTTCCCTCTCTTCTCTTAAGCAGATCACCTACTCTATGAGTCCACATTTGCTCAGCACATCTTAGAAGTAAAACCCCCCAACTATGTTTATCTTTTGCTTCAAGAAATTATTTGCAGGCTTGAAAACTAAAATTGCATAGGACTGGGACATCTCACTGTATTTGCACAGTAGCAATAAGGCAAGTCCTGATAACAGGATTCATACTTCCTTAGAACCCTTGGAGTTCAATTTATTGCAGGAACGGCTGCAGGCATGGGTTATGTTTGTTTGAGAAAAAGTATTGCCAACTTTCTTTTGTCACCCTACAGCTGACAGATCCAACACGGCTGTATGTCTTTAAGGCTACAACCCTATGTACACATACCTGGAAATACTAAGCCCCATTGAACCCAAGTGATTCATAGGATTGCATTACAAGCCCAGTTCCTTTCTGTGGATTGTGTATGCATATTAGGGATGGTACATTAATTTATTGATCAGCTTACTCAGTTATATGTCTTGGGGAGTTTGCAAAAAGAAGGTCATATTAGAAATAAACACAAAAGAGAAACATTAGCAAAATTCCCATAAATTGCATAATAAACAGCACCATAAAAATGACTTACAGAGTAAGCTGAAGTCCCTCTGCACTAGGCTGTCTGGGTGTGTGTGTGTGTGTTGGACTGGGTAGAGGTGTCACTCTACCCAGCCCTATCAGCCTCCATCAAACTCCCATTGGACGCTGCCTACAGAGGGAAACAAGACCTGCCCCTTCCATTGAAAATGGCAGGGAGAAACCAGGGCAGGCTGGAGTTGCTGGAGGAGAAATTAGATTTGGTCCACACTGAAATGCAAGGCTATTTTTTTCCCTTTTTTAAATTTTTAAATTTCAAAATAGCTTTATTTAATTTCAGACTTCTAAAATACAACCATATCAAATCAACCAATAGAAACAAACAAACAAACAAACAAACAAACAAACAAACAAACAACAAACAAACCCCCTAAGAAACATATAATCTAGACATTATAATCCACAAAAAATAATATTTGAAAAAACAAAACACACAGAAAAAGCAAAGAATTATAAATAACAAATAAAAATTGATTGAGATATATGTGGGGAGATTTATATGAAAATGTGAGCTATTTATTTAGTTATATATTTTTCAATCATTGTATAAGGTATAGCAAGTTTTGTTTCATTATTAAGGGAAGCGATATACAGACAATTGGAAGCCTATTTAATCTTTCCAAAACAATGTGCAAAGTGAAACACAGACATCCTTAATGGCCTTTTAAGCAAAACTGAGAACCCAGAGTTGGAGTGGAAGCAGAAAAGCTGGAGAGAAGTTGTTATGTACTGAGTTGAATAGGATCCAAAATGCAGCAGTCTGGTTTGTCCTAGAACAATAGGATCCAGAATGCAGCAGTCTGGTTGGTCCTAGAACAATAGGATTCAGAATGCAGCAGTATGCCCCAATCCGGCTCCAGGTGGAAGTGAATCCGCAACCTGATTGGCCCACAGGAGTATTCCAGAATTAGCCAATCACGTGGGGCCCATTGTGTAAATAGTGTATATAAAGCAGACGTTTTGGGGGAACTTTCATTCCTTACTACTATGAGCTGAATAAAGAGCATGAAATTCACACTTGACTCCGAGGATGCCATCTTCTGGGATGCCATTTTTTCTCATGAGAGCATGGCAGCCATTTTGGGCGCCATGACCTCACGCAATTTTGCGCCACCCGCGAAAAGGAGGTTTTTTTGGGGAGCACAGTGCCCTAAAATACGTGTTTTGGGGTGCCACATGGGATCACAGCCCCAAGAAAACCACTTTTTTTGGGGGGGGGGAACTCACATAAGATCACAGCACCCAAAATGGCCACTGTGCTGTTGTGAGAAAAAATTGAGATGTTCTGGTTTTTCCAGGACATTTGATGGGTACACATTTTTAGCTGGCTGGAGCCATTGCAGGACAATCTAACATGGAGGATCTCTGTCTGTGGCTTCATATGCACACAGTAGCAGCAGCAGCATGAAGCCACAGGACTTGGGCAAACATTCATATGATGAGTTCTTTTTAAAGCTATTTTATTGGGGCTTAGCTTTTCAGTCTGCTGTGCATATTAGCAAGTCATCTGCAGGGGGCTGTGACTGTCTGATGTCATATATCAGTGACAGCCCATATCGACAAATTATGAGACTAAATTGGATTTCTATAAAAAGCTGGTGGCACGAAGTCCCATGACAGACCCTTCCTGATGAGAAACGCAGAAAGGATACATGATGACATAAAAAGCGAGCTTCTCTACTACCATTTTTCTGAGTTAAACTGTGATCAGTTTGTGGCTGAAATCCTGAAACTGAATTAGAGAGCCAGGAAAGGCTCACTGGGGTTAATTACATCTGTTTATTTCTTTTCAATTGCACAGATGTGAATTTACTAGGCTTTTATGGGGTAGACTGAAGTAGCAAGTAGAAATGAAGCCCCTGAGACTTAGGGAATCCTAACTTTGCAACACATACTTAGGAATTTTATAGAGCATCTCATGTTTTTTCTTTCCTCTCATATCTTTCAGTACCCTGGGAAAAGAAATCGTAAAAAGAACATTGTGGTTTGAAAATCTGGGTTGTGAAACAGGCAGAGGCATTCCAGCCCAGTCAATTAAGATTTTGTGCCTGCCCAAGGTGGACCTGGATGCGGTGGACTCATTAAAGGACTGCATTTGGAACCTGACAATTTCCATTGGATTGCAGATCCATACATTAGGTACATTGGTACCTAATATCAATGGGATGAGGGCATTGCACAGCATCCATGCACACAGCCTGGTGACCCAGCCAACACCAGACTCATTCACTATGAGAAGCCGTGGATGTCATCAACCCTTGAATGTGTTAGACCAGGGATGTCCAACAGGTCGATTGTGATCTACTGGTAGATCCCCTTGAGGTTTTGGTAGATCTCTGGCTCCCTTTCCTTAGCGTCCCTAAAACTGACTCCTGCCCTGCCCCCTCACCCCGCCCTCCAATGTTGTTTGATTTCTGGAAGGGAAGACAGAGCTTTCTCTGCGCTGCTGTTTTCATCCCTAGCTATCTTTTTGTGAGTGACTTTACCCCTTTGTCTCTTGCCTTTACTCCCCCCAAAAACAGAAGTCCCCTCAAAAAGCTTTATTTTTAACCCCTAAAAACCAGGGCTTTTCTCCACCCTAAAAAAGCTCAACAACTTTGAGCTGACCCCCCCCCCCAAAACGGGGGTAGATCACTGTGCTAGACATTTTAGTGAATATAATTTCAGAGCCTATCACAGACAAAATATATTGCTAAATCCATAGATTCTGTAGATTGTATATAATGCTCTCTATGTGTAGTTTTGCAGGTGCAATGGGACTTCCATTTCTTATCATCCCCCAAAATCTGCTCTAAAATATTCCATAACTCTCTAGTACTGATTTTGAGGGTGCCTGGGTGTGAGTGGAAGAGGTGGGAGAGGAAGAGGATGCTCAATTGCACACATAGAAGTCTGTTGTGCCAGGGGAGCTGCAGAGATGGATATAGCCCCATATTTCACTTCAAGGTTTTGGAGAGACCGAAACTCATTTTTTTTTTCTGGAGTCTACCAATTTTTTTTTTCAGAATGGAAGCTGACACTTCCACAACACTTCAAAATGATGCTTAAAATATAGAGGTTTATTGGGAAACCCAGAACGCCTAAGGTGTATCCATGTTTGGTAATCACCGGGGGCAAAAGGTGTCTGTTCAATGTATTGCAGGAGTTAGTTGAAAACATGTTTCTTTTCCCCCCTCCCTTAGAAGGTGAAACACCAGGACACGCAGGGCCACTATATTTCCCAAGAAAATTCTCGATTTCAAAACTTTTCCTTGTTCTGGGGAGCTTCTTGTCTTCTTGATGCTAGTCTCCCTCCCCAATCTATTGGTGTGAGTGCCCATATGAATAATGAATAGTTTATCTGCACTACTATTTGTGTTAAGTTTCCTGCTTTCTTGAAATTTGGCACAATCTAACGGAAAGGTTGAGCCACAGGTTTCTATATAATTGGGAAGGTAACCAACTTGAAAGGTGTGGACTGCTCAGACGCCGATTCCTTAGATGCAAGTTCCATAGATGCTTATGGCACATAAAAGAGGACTTGTGGCACACAGAGAGCCATTGAATAACTTTCCTTCTTGCACATTTAATGGCAACCTGTCAAGAGGATATTAGAAGCAACAGCCAAAGAGCTTCTAAAACCCTCCAATCCCTGCAAAGCTGCATGGTGATGGATTGGCATCTCACTTCCTGAGGAGGAGTTTTGTCAGTGCAGGGAAGGTGAGCAGCAGCAGAAGAACCCAGTGACCTTCTTCAAGCTTCCAGAGAGATGGCCAGAATACCAAATGGAGCCCTGCCTCTATGGGGACATAAAGTAAACTTTCTTGTTACTTTCATTCAGAGTGTATGACTGAGACTTAACTGGGGAAAAACACTACCTGCAAATCAGTGAAGGGTGCCCCAGAATTCCATCATGTGTGAGAGATTGGAGTAGGGCTTCTGTTTTCTGATTCCTGGGATTGGTGCTTAGGGTCTTTTCTGGAAAAGCTCCACAGGCTGCTTGGTTGGGTACCCCAGAGCTCAGAGAAAAGAAAAGGGGAAAAATTAATGAACTAGACCAAGGAAAGGAAATCCTAAGATACTAGTGCTATCCTTTAAAAAACAACAACAGTGCAATCCAGGTGAGGACAGTATGAAACCGAATGATTAATATAGTACCAGAAATGTCAGATTCCATGTAATGAAGTTTCGCACCTTTGAACAGCTACAGCATGGCAGATGGCCTGTCCCTGTGCTTCAAGTATCTGTAGCACGGCCCATCTCTGACATACTTTCCATAGTCTTCCATCTAAGATTCAACTTCTGCTAAATTAGGCTAAGGTATTACACTAAGTGGCAAAGCGTAAGATTACAAAGTGCAAAGAAGATCCCCAATAAGAAAATAGATGACCCTTGCCAGCTACACTTTGCGAAATGCTGAAGTAGGTCATGAGGAAAGCTCATCTACAGAGGTGAAGAACATGCCACCAGCCCCCTTGGATCAAATAAACAAACCAGCTTGTTTTGGCACAAACAAAGTCAAAAACTGGAGAGCTAGGGTGGATAGGGTGTTGGACTAGAACCTGGTAGATCCAGGTTCAAATTCCCATTCGACTGTGAAACTCACTGGGTGACCTTAGGCCATTCTCACTCTCAGACTAACCCACAGAACAGTGTCATTAGGAGGATAGAATGCAAAGAACCATGTATGACACCCAGAACTCATTGGAGGAAAGGTGGGATATACATGTAACCAAACAGCAGCTGCAGAGTGTATGTGAGAAAAGGTTGGGGAACCAACATATTCTGGTTTCTGATTTTCTACCAGAGATATATTCCTCTGAAGGTAAAGAATAATTACCATGTTTGCCCCAAATCAGGGTTTCAAAACCATTTGGCACCCTCAGCACTTCCCACCACACCCTCTGTGTTATCAAATTTATTTATTTATACTCCCCCCCACCAAAGGGCGCAAGGGTGGGTTACAAAAATATCACAATTGAAGTTAGTACAAGGAGCAATAAAAAGCATAAAATAAAACCACAAAGCTGGCCAATATCAGAAGAACAAAACAACAACACAGAGCAGAAGTGCATAGCAGTGTACAGAAATGTGGGAAGACATACACTCAACCAAAGATCTGGGTTAAGAAGTGCATTGTGACCCATCGTCAAAAAGTATACATTGGTGGTGCAAGACACACCTCGGGGCAGAGGCCATTCCACAGCCTGGGGACCACCAACACGAAGGTTCTCTCTCAGGTGATGCCATCCCTTGAACCTGTTTTGTTTCCAGATGGCATATGGTAATATCCTCAGCTCAAGATACTCCAAGAGCACTGTCTTGTTATGAACCTGCCTAAACTTTGAGGTCCACATTGGAAGTTCTCTTCTGTGGTCCTCAGCTGTCAAAGTTGAGGGAATGGTGACAGCGGTAGTCCAATAACATCTGCAGGGCACCTTGTTGAATATCTCTGGAGTTCATTCTCTCTCTCTCTCTCTCTCTCTCTCTCTCTCTCTCTCTCTCTCATGATTTGCAATAAATCACCAGTTTGATTTTCATAAGGAAGGAATTGTATATCCTTTCATACGGGTGTATTTTTTGTATTTTTCTTTTCTTTTCTGTATTTTTGTACAAATCTATCATTCTTCTATGACAAATACCTGCCAGTCTAGCTGTCCCCCCTCATATCTAAATAAAACAAACCCTTTAAATAATATTAAACACTTAGTAGAAACTAATACGCCTTAGGGCAGGTTTTGGGGCCAACTAGCTGCTTAAAGGGTGCTTAAAGCATCAGCCCCTCTCAATCCCATTGCCCTTGTCATATAAAGTTAGCCTAGACCCTAATCCTCTTCTCCCCTCCCCGCTCCTTCCTCTCCCTCCAGCAGGACTGGGCAGAGGGTATAAAAAACCCCTTTGGATCCTGGCTGCGCCAGCCCCGGGACATAGATGACGGCAGACGCACCAGCTCTGCATTCCCTTAGGGGATTTGCTATTTTTTTTAGAGTTCGTAGAAAAAAATCAAGGTTGGGGGGGCAGGAACCCCAAATCGATTTGACTTAAAAACAAAACAAAAAAGACAACCGCAAAACCAAAAGAAGCAGTTGATTAAATAAGTGAATCATGAATGGAACAGAAGGTATCAATTTTTATGTGCCTCTTTCCAACAAGACAGGGCTGGTGCGGAGCCCCTTTGAATACCCCCAGTATTACCTAGCGGAGCCCTGGAAGTACAAAATGGTGTGCTGCTACATCTTCTTCCTCATCTCCACTGGGCTGCCCATCAACCTCCTCACCCTCCTTGTGACCTTCAAACATAAGAAGCTACGACAGCCGCTCAACTATATCCTGGTTAACCTGGCGGTAGCAGACCTCTTCATGGCCTGCTTTGGCTTCACGGTCACCTTCTACACAGCCTGGAATGGCTACTTCATATTTGGTCCCATCGGCTGTGCCATTGAGGGCTTCTTTGCAACACTGGGAGGTAAGATCCTTGAGGGGAGTAGTGAGCACTACTTTGTACCGAGTTAAAGGAGTGGTCCTCTTAACTCAGTATTGTCTTCATTGTCTGTCCAGTAGTTCTCTGGGGTTTCAGACTCAAAATTCCCTGCCGTACTGGGAGATGTCAGGAGGTTGAACCTAGGATCTTTTGCAGATG
Organism: Lacerta agilis; assembly: GCF_009819535.1. Lineage (NCBI taxonomy): Eukaryota > Metazoa > Chordata > Lepidosauria > Squamata > Lacertidae > Lacerta > Lacerta agilis. Next base: position 50,515,924 of record NC_046317.1, read on the forward strand.
CTCTAGCAATGAGCTATGGAAGCATTGCAAGGAAGCAGTGGCACATGACTAGACAAGCGGTGGGGAGAAGCAGCGTGGCTGGCTCAGCTTCTGCTGCCTACGTTGGGTTCACTTATCACCAGACATCTTGAATATGTGAACCAAAACACAGCTATCCTTTGAAATTTGTGCATCTCTGAATTTTGCAGTGCGGTTCTCCGACCAAACAAAATGTACAAAAATGTGTATCTTAGGGAGAAATGCATATAAAATGCATATACAGGTATTGGTGAAAATAATATATGCATTATATTGGGGAAATTGCTTGAAAAAATGTGTACATTAGTCAAATACATAGAAAAATGTGCTTACTAGAAGTTCCTTGTGAATTTTCATGAAGATTTTTTTAAAGAAAAACTTATTGCTCCAAAAATGTACAGAACTCATTTTAAGATTGAGAAACTTAGGCAACCAAAACGGACAGTTTTGTCCATCCTGACCCATTTATGTATTATTTTTTTATTTGAACTAGTGGCCAACTTCATGAATATATGAATCCCCCTTCATTTGCTTCAACTATAATTACTATTTTTTTTTTTTGAAATATTTCATTATTCATCGTATCTACTGGTTCAAAGACTTGGGGTTGCTCCTTTGACAAAATTCCTACCTGAAAAGCATTGTACACAGTGTGACACATATCTGTGTGCAGTCATTGTGTATGGTAATCAACATATGATTTTTCCTACATGGAGATAGTTTTCATGTAGGTTGTTTCTCAAATGATGGAAATCTGGTAGAGGCTAGTTTGTGTATGTCTGTGTAACATCCTCAGGGAACTATGAAATTCCACCTGTAGTAAGGAAGGCACAGTTCCAGTGAATGAATAGAAAATGTGCCCCCTAGATCCTTTCTGCTTGCAAGGAACGTTTTACTTAAGCATTCCTACTGACAGATTTTTGTTTCACATGGAAAGAGAAGCGGTCCAGCAAATAAATTCCAGTGCACTAAACTTGCAGTAGGAGATGTTACCATATGCTGAGAGGAGACTGTAGCCCACAGGCTTCCAACAGCATAAAATTGAATTGGGTATCTCTTCTGGCAAACCTATTGGAGTTCATTTGAGAACTGCTTCTCTGCATTGCAAGTTTCAATAGAACATTATTACCCTATGGAAACAATTTCCCTATGGAGCCTATGTGCTCTGTTGTTTCTCTGCCATCTGGAGAGAACACAAACCAAGCAATGCTGAATCTTTGGCCCTTGCTCTCTGGAATGAATATTTCAGGGATAAAACAGCTCCCTCCTACTTGGGCACACGGAACAAAGCCTATGCCTAGTTCAATCACACTGACATCACTCCAGGGCTAAACCAAGCCAGGTTTTAATATAATTAATATATACTAGGGTTGCCATATTTCAAAAAGTGAAAATACAGACACAAAAGTTGTTGAAAAAGGAAAATCGGCAAAAACAACACTGATGACATGGGTTGTCGTACGTCCCGAACCCCCAGATGTTTTATCAATTTTTGCCTGGACACTGCTTCCAACTGCAGTATTACAGGTATGTATGCGAAATTCAGGACATATGGCAACCCTATAAGGGTGAGGAATGCTCTATGATCTTTATTATTATGTCAAGCCTGTGTGCGTGCAAAAAATAAAAACACACATTTATTTTCAATGTGCATGCCATAAAATATATACAATTCTTTATGTTTGGAGATGCAGGTAGGCAATGGGGAGGTATTCAACTGAAGGCAAATTTACCATTGATAAATGAAAACCTATCCCCTAACTAGATTATGAATCAAGTCAGTGTTGTTATTTCCTCTGCTTGAGAAATAACTCATGTCCTGCAAATTTCTCACATTTTGCCTAATGCTCAAATAGATGAAAAATGTCACTTCTTATTCTACTGGACACATCTCCAAAAGAGGCTCTGAAAGGACACAGCTGGTGCCGCATTACTCTCTGCACTGCCAAAGAAAACTCTCAGCACACATCTGCATGATGCTCCTTATGGGAATTGGAGGAAATCATGTAGAACACAGGTCATAAAATCCACATGGTGGGGGGGGGGGCTTTTCCTGGCATTAGGTTCCCTCTATATCACTTAAAAGGGCAATCACAGGACCAAACTGGGCTGTGTCATGTACTTTACCTCTTGCTGTGGTCCTGAGAGGAAAACACCAGCCTGCTAATCATAAGTTGCTTTTTCAGAATATTAAGGCTAATTCTTGAACACACAATTCTCTCTAAGTTTTGGCTTGAAAACGGAAGGTTTCGATTGTTTTCTACATAGACCAAAAAATCTAGTTAGGAGTAGGAACTTGCAAATTTCACTGATTTCAATGTGAAGAAGTGAAATCTGTGCTTAATCCATATTACTGCAAAGCTGGAGCACAACCAGCCGATACAAAATAACTAACATGGACATACCCTAAAATAAGCTATACATGCCAACCTTTTTTAAATAAACAGTCCAAACCATGATCATGGTTTTGGAATGAGATAAGGCAGTTGACATTTGGAGAAAAATTGGTGCTGTGCCAGGGAGGAGCATGTTTTGTGTGTTTCAGAGGGATTAAGTTTCAGGGGGAAAGCCAGGACATAGATAGCATAATAGGTACAGAGGAAGCTAACAGTAAACAGGCAGGGAGCAGGGAAGAGATGTGGCAAGATACAGAGAGAGTCAAGGAAAAGCATGGCAAGAGCAATAGAAGAATGAGGAAATGGTTTCAAGGCCATTGAACAACCTGCCAGTAGCATCTTCCTGCTTCCTGGAGTAAAAGGGAAGCCCAAGTGCTCGCAGGTGAGATCACATTCCAAGATGGGGTGAGGCCATCTTGGAGCAATTCCTGTGGGCACAACTAAACATAAACATTAGAGAGCCATGATTAAGGCTTCATGTGAACCTTTGAAAAAAGTGAATACCTGCCTAGTGGGAACATTCAGATTGGGACTGCAGTACTAGAATTGAGGCTCGCAACCCAATTCTATATGGTTTTTCTGAACTAAAAATCAGCACCCTCTATCCAACATGCTATTTGCTCTCTGAGAGAAAAAGCATAGCTACCCCACATCTTTCTTATTTATTTGTATTCAAAATGTTTGTTCCATGTTCTTTAGACAGGAACACTCCCAGACGCTGATAAAAACAACATTTGAAACACGTATGATTTCCGCCACATGAAAAACAGCTTGGGGGAAGGGAGCAATTTCATTGGGGAATCTGCATGGAGGCAAAAATATACCAGATCGCCATCCTCCAGCTGCTATTAGTTCTTTAAAAATCTGTGGGAGATCCCAATCTTGGATCTCCTGGTGGGTCAAACCTAATTGTGCCTAAAGATGGCAGAGCTCCATCTGGGTCATGCTGATTTGGTTTGGAAATAATCTAAATGATTTTCTCTGTAATCAGGAAACAGATCACCTAATTTCAGATCCAATCTGAATTTGCTATTTCCTCCACAGTTGCAATCTTTGAAAGTAGTCTCTGTGCAAACAGATGGAGATTAGGGTTTTCTTCTATTTGCATATCGACTGCTTTCCAAGACTGCACCTGGAAAAACTGCTGCTTTGGGGATAAAAGCCCTCTCTCATTAGGAGATTCATGGAGCAAGAGGGTTCCTTGAAGGGGATAGGTGTTTATGCCACACCAGCAATTTTCCAGGATGAAGTCCTTCTAAGCAGGGTTAAGACAGGAAGTCCTCTCAGCTAATAGTTTAATCCAAGCCAGAGAAGATTCACCTCTTCTTTGTGCCACTGAAGTCCTTTTTTGGGCCCAAGTTTGGCGAAGTTTATTGGCATCTTTAGTTGTGCTGTGAGAATGGCGAAGTAGTTAGAAGTCATCTTCAATGCTCTGTACAAACCATCCCCAAAAAACAACAGAAAAGGGGAAATAAGATAATATAGCCTGGGGCTTCTATCAGTATTTTTGTGATGAAGAATGGGCTCAAAGAGACACCTAGTAGGAGCTCCGAGACTAAAGAAGAGACACAAAGAGCATCAAGAAAAGAAAAGTCACTTGTTTCTAGCTTGAGCTGGGTAAAAATCTCTGGAATAATAAATGTGCAGCTTCAAAGGGTTCCATGTGTTTCTTTAGGAGTTGCGTTTAGCACATCTGAGATGGCACAGCCCATGCCAGCCTTCCTCCCCTGCCCATATACCTGTCCATATAGTGAACAGGGGTGATTGCAAGGCTGCTCCTGGCTACACAGATGGGCTTTCTCTTTCAGTCCTGCGGGATTCCGGGGCAAAAGTAATTCCCTTTCATAATGTCAGCATCTGTTGCGCTTCTGGCTGTGTGCTGTAGTGGCCAAACTGGAATCTGGAGCAGATTCACGAATCCCAGAAATGTAACTGAGATTTGAGGGGGGGGGCATGCTTTTCAAAGCTGAATCAGTGAATGTTGTCTTTACTCACCCTCTGAATGAGCAACTTTCTCATGTAATTTAGTTGGCTAATCCAAACCAGCAAAATCTTCACTATCAGTTGGCAATGGTTGTGGTGTACCTTGTTTCTTGGTCGGTAGATGTGGGACATCTCATCACACAAGATAAAAAGAGCTGGAGCCAAGGAGCTGGAGCAGACTAAATCCTTAGTAAGAAATGAGAAAACTCCCATTAGTGCTGCAGTTAAGCCACAATTTTTGACCAAATTCTATACTTCAGTTTAATGCATCAAACGTGCCCCAGAATTTCCAGATGTGCACCAGCCCTCACATTTTCTCTTGCTTTGAAATAAATGAGTTGTTTATAAATGAGCATTGACAAGCATTCCCTACATCAAGAGAATAATCCAAATGGTGATTATAAAGCCCCAATAGGATTATATGGAAAGGATCAGCATATATTCAAATAATTACAAAACAAGGCACATGCATCTTCATGACGCAACAGGAAATTGTGAAGCATCACATTACACATTACACTTAAGACAAAAACTTGCCATGGGTCCACGGGAAAACAACACGGTAAGTGAGATACCATCTCTGGGGGAGAAAATCATGTTATATTTCAAATGGAGAATGAAAAGAACAGTCTAGATATAAAAGCGGCAGCTGCCTTTCCAACATGAAAACCCTGCATACTTATCACTGGATAATCGCATGCTGGGGGCATTAATAGGCTTAAGGCACAGCCTAGGCTCAGATAATCCCCTGAGTTTTGATTACATTTGATAAAGAGATTAATAGGCCCATATGCTCACGTACACAATCAAAGGATGATAATACTTATACCACTGTTGGCATTTTGTCAGGAGCTTTTGCATCACCATGCCGTGCACCACAGGTCTTGCAGACCATCTTCCATTAAATCTGGACTCAGATGATGTAATGTGAACTACGAGGCTCCTGATTCCCCATCCTCCGCTGAAACCAGCACATCATGCTTCTGTGCTATCTTAAAAAGACCTGAATTAGGCAAACCCTCACAAAGGGCATCCAGCCAACCTATATGCATTAATTGCATTTCATTGCTTTGTGTTTTTCTCTCCCCCTTATTACTTGCAGGTCAGGTTGCTCTCTGGTCTCTGGTTGTTCTAGCCATAGAGCGCTATATTGTGGTCTGTAAACCAATGGGAAACTTCCGCTTCTCTTCCTCCCATGCCTTGATGGGCATTGCTTTTACTTGGGTTATGTCCCTATCCTGTGCATGTCCACCCCTTTTTGGTTGGTCCAGGTAAGTAAAAATGATAGTTTTGCATTATATACAAGCATTGGGGTACTATGTTGTACTGACTAAATACTGAAATCCAATTAGTTAGGAACTAACTAGCTAAGAAGTAATTATGGGAACAGCTATAGACTTGATCTCTTTTAGTAGGCATCAATCCCATTTACTTACCAAGGCTGGCACTTGGAGCACTGTACAATATCAGATATGGAAGCAGAATTGAACAGAAATTTTGGGAATGCCTGCACATACAAGCCTGTATGTGCAATTTCCTTATATTCACATAAGAATGAGTAAATTTGAATGCATTTCCATGCATTCTGGCAAAAGTTCATCATACAGATGAAATCACCCTGCTCCAGATTAATCTGGGGACCTGCTGTATGATGAATCTGTCAATTTCTGACACCAGCTTCCAAATCTTTCCAAATAAAGAACTACACAACTTTTAGAAGATATCTGAAGCCAGCCCTGTATCAGGAAGTTTTTAATGTTTGACTCTTATTATGTTTTCATATGCGTTGGAAGCAGCCCAGAGTGGCTGGGGCAACCCAGCCAGATGGGTGGGGTATAAATAATAAAATTATTATTACTATTAAATATCTCCATGGGGTCTCACTCATGGCAGACAACTGAGGCATCTCAGTTTGAGGCATCATTCTCAGCAGAACCATTAATTCTCTAATTTCAGGCCCACTCACTCATGCAGTGAGAATGTGGGTGAGTTGAGTGGATAAGGGCCAAGTCAAGTTTGGCATGCCGTAAAATTGGTTATATGAGGTCTTCACAAGTCACCCAGAGTCTTCTAAACTTTCCACTATTTAGTCTGAGAAGCCCAAGCCCTTACAGTAAGTGAAGGGGGTGAAGCGCCTGGGAGAGGAGAGATTCTCTGTACTAAGCTGAGAGTTTAGTGGAAGTGCTGGCTGCTTGTAATTCAATTGCCTAATGCCATGTCCCACCTGCTGTGCTCCATTTAACAGCTGCTTTCTCTTCTGGAGTGCCTGAGGCACATTTGTGCATGCATGCTTGCACATGTGCCCGGGCACACACACAGCATCTCTTTTAAGCACACATGCACACAGAGACCATCTATTTCTACTCCAGCAGCTGCTACAAATTAACCTTAGCTTTAACGAAAAGATGGTGAGTCCCATTTTAACAGCCTTGGACCATTCAGTGTCATTTGTGTCATTCTCTGTGGGCTTTCTCATGCAAGTAAGGGAGGTCATGCTTTTCAGATGCGGTGCTTAACCAGTTGCCATTTACTTCTGAACAGCAATAATGGGAAGGAGCTGGGTGATAATCTGCATTGGATCACCATGCTGGGCATCGTGAATTGCCTTAGTATTTGCTTACAGTACAAATTGAAAGACAAGGGATTTCTCTACCATAGAAGGCTGTCTATTCAGTATCTCCATTTCCAGCCTTCCAACACAGAAATATTCCCCACGGCTTCCATTTAGCTTCCCAAATCCAAGGTTTGCACCAGCAAAGTAAAAGCACTGACTCACACACCTAATCTTTTTCTCCACACGCAATGGCCAGGATCCACAGAGAGCATGTAGACATGCCCATGGGGTGCCCAGCAAGATGCTTGACTTTTTTTCTTTGAACAGCAGCCTTTATGCTGCATCACAAATACCTTTGGAATTTCATCTCCATTTCAAAGCAGTTTGCCATGGAGGCCTGCTGTTCAAGAAACACAAATTCAAGCACTTTTTGGAAAAAGGCAATAGTTTGTGTGGGTTCCCCCTCACCCCCCAATCTAAGCTGAACAGTTTTCTTCTACATCTGACCATTCCTGGTCCTTAGTATATGGAAACACAAAATCAGTAGCCATTACCGAAAAACCTCACCATTGGTTGCAGTGGCCTAACGTGGGTTGCCAGTACCCAAGGCCATGTGGGGAGGGGCCTGGCAGAATATGCAGGAGATCGCAGCCACAGAGATAAGGAAAGGAGAAGTTGTTCAGTTGTCTGGAGAGTTCACCTCTTGGTTCACATGGAGAAGCCATTTTCAAGGACCCCAGCGATGGAAGCACATAGCTGTATTGAGGCAGCAGTGGGTGTTGAAATTTTGTGCCGCTAAGAATTTTTTGCCCGCAGGAACTGCCCCTGTGTCGTCCCACCTCCCCTGATTGGTGGTAAATCTTAACTGCAGTCCTGGACATACTGGTGTATTTTAGTAATTTTCATGGAGTGCTAATGGTGTTCAGGTCAACAGACTTCTCCCATATGTACAAGTGGAAAGTATCAGTATTTAATATATAAGTGCCTTATCAAGCAGTAATGCTCCAGCATGCTCTCTTATTATTACACACTATGTTACACACAGCTCAACTGAACACTTAAGACTAGGCTTCCGCAGCTCTGCTTCCAAGCATTGTTTATAATTCTATTTACAACTTAGCTGTGTGCTCCTTAGGTATAAGGGCCTGGCAAATGGGCACTTTGATACACCCCTGCTCCACTTCCTTTGGCAGCTGCAAATTACAGACTCCTTAGAGTTAGCAGTGCCCTCAAGGACCCACATAATCTCTGTTCCCTTCCTCATCTGCTTGCCACAACGTGATCAGGTGTCTGACAAGTTCAACCACATACACTCAGCTGCGCAGAGATTAGACTAAATCGATAGTTCCCTGTGGGAGGCAGCGAGCGTCACAACAAACTGATGTTATACATCCAACTGCAACATGCCGGCTTGGAGCGCATTGTGAATGTGTTCAGCTCATTTGTTGCCTCCTTCCAAGTGAATATACATGATGGCATGACATTGTCCCTGTGAGACTGGCATCAGGAGGCACCAGGTCCCCCAGAGAAGAAAGCCATTGATCCCTGCATGTGGTGTCATTGCTTGAATATGACAGTGTTCCCTAGACATTTTAATTAACCATAAGACTTTCAGTTGATGACTAGATCAGATTTGCCTGTTTTCTATTCTTTTTCTATTTTTTTTCACCCATTCAATTTATTTCTTTAGCAAATTTTTGTATACCACTTGATTGTACTACCCTATAAATAAAACATAAAAATTCTTGATAAAAACAGTTAAAAGCAGGCATTTAAAACCATTCAAAGATGTTTAAAATCAACACTAGCTAGAAAGAGATACAACACATGTAACGTACACAGGTGAAATTCATTGTAGCATATGTGCATGGCTAATGAAGTCCCCTTGTGTAACAGGAATTTCCCTCCTCTCTTTTCCTTTGTGCTTCCTAAACCTGTTTCAGTTCTGACTCTGCCTGCCAGTTCTGACTCTGGTTTTGGTTCCACCTACCAATAGCATGTGGACCTCCACAGATCACCCTCAAGGGAATGTGGTTTTTTGACAGAAAAAGGTTGCCCACTCTTGCTTTAGAGTAAGCAGGAGGTGGTTATATATCACTGGATGTACCTCCTTTGTCAAATCATCTCCTCCCCAAAAATTCTGGAGACACAACTGATCTCGGAGGCAGGCAGAGCAGGTGAGCACTATGGTCCCTTATTAGCCTACAATGAATATAGCCCAGGACTTATTTGGATTGGATGGAAGTGCCTGGGGGAAAAAAAACCTGTGTGCTAAAAGTGGATCTCAAAGTTCACACTAAAGGATAGTGGATGAGCATGTCTGAGATCAGGTCGAGAGCGACTACGGAATGCTGCAAGAGTCTCTGGTGCATTAGCTGAACTGTTGAAGGGAGATGTAGAAGGGAGTGAGTGCAAAGGCAGGAAACTGCTAGAGAAACTTCACAGAACGATATTCTGGAATTATAACAACTTCAGTTAATGCTATCAACTGGGAATAAGTGGAACCATCCTGAAACAATTTTCAGGCTTTCTTGCTTCCCTCAGAACTTCCTAGAGGCTGCACATACTGTAAGTGAGCGCCTCCACATTAATGTTGAAATTTAGTTAATGGCTACTTAGGGAGGTGTGCAGGTGCTCTGAGAAAAGTTGTTAGTTTTAACTACATTCTTCGTGATTCCTTTGAAACCCTCAGAAATTTCACCTCAGAAAGAACCTCCAAAATTAGCTGAAAATTTTACTTATAGGTGAAATTTGGTGACAACGACTCTGTTTGAGCCAGTGACTCTTGTACTGATCCAAAGGCTTTGTTTAAGATAAACCTATTTACTGACTTGTTTTTGTTGTTGTTCACAGATATATACCTGAGGGGATGCAGTGTTCCTGTGGCCCAGACTACTACACCCTCAACCCCGATTACCACAATGAGTCCTACGTTGTCTATATGTTTGTCATCCACTTCGTTATCCCCGTGGTGGTCATCTTCTTTTCCTATGGGCGGCTCATATGCAAAGTCCGAGAGGTAGCGTATCTCCCTCCACACTCAAGGTATGAGGAGGCAGAGGCCAAGAGCAATGAGGTGTATGCTGGACTGTCTGAGGGATGCTGCAGGCTGGTTCCACCTTGATGGGTGGTCATAAAGATAGCTGGGCATGACTTCAGCGTTATACAGTGGTACCTCAGGTTAAGAACTTAATTCGTTCCAGAGGTCGTTCTTAACCTGAAACTGTTCTTAACCTGAGGTACCACTTTAGCTAATGGGGCCTACCGCTGCTGCCGCACCGCTGCCATGCAATTTCTGTTCTCATCCTGAATTAAAGTTCTTAACCTGAGGTACTATTTATGGGTTAGCAGAGTCTGTAACCTGAAGTGTCTGTAACCTGAAGCCTCTGTAACCCGAGGTACCACTGTATATGCATCTAGGTTTTATGGAGGCTCTATAAGGGAGACAAAATGGGAAAGCTACACACTTTCAATAGGCAAGATCACAAGTCATTTGTAATATGTAATACAGTGGTACCTCAAGTTACAAACGCCTCAGGTTACAAACACTTTAGGTTACAAACTCCGCTAACCTGGAAGAGTTGCCTCAAGTTGAGAACTTTGCCCCAGGATGAGAACAGAAATTGTATGCTGGCAGCGCAGTGGCAGCAAGAGGCCCCATTAACAAAGCACGCCTCTAGTTAAGAACAGCTTCAGGTTAAGAACGGACCTCCGGAATGAATTAAGTTTATAACTAGAGGTACCACTGTAGTGGAATTTGCATATCCACAAGGGTCTCTGAATTGGGGACCACTGGTCTCTGTTTTGTTGCTTCTCAGGCCACATTCACACCATACTTATAAAGCAATATCATACTACTTTAGACACCCATGGTTTTCCCCAAAGAATTATGGGAGAGTTGTTAGGAGACCCCGATTTCCCCCCACAGAGCTACAGTTCCCAGAACTCCCTGTGAAACAGGATTGACTGTTAAACCATTCTGGGAATTGCAGCTCTGTGAGGAGAATAGGGGTCTTCAAACAACTCTTAGAACTCTTAGCAAACTATAGCTCCCAAAATTCTTTGTGGGAAGCCAGGACTGTTTAAAGTGGTATCATAATGTGTGGTGTGAATGTGATCTGAGCCCCAAGTATTCTAGGCCTCTGGTCTCATGGAACGGCCAATTCAGACATTAGCCTTTTACATGAGGAAATGTCTGAAACTCATTTTCCCACCACTTGTTTTGACTATTGGAAGAATATAGGAGATATCTCAGAGCACTTACCTCCTACAACCCAAGGGAAGTAGGGACTGGAACCAGTTTACAGAAACAGCTTCCACTTGCCTTAACCAAAGGGAGAAACCAGCAGATAGTCTTCTTCTGGTTGCCTTGACAAATGGAAACTGGAGTGGGGAAAGAGAAGATATGAGCACCAACATCCACTTCCTTGTGCAGGGAGGGACAGATGATGGAACAGCCTTCAGTTGCCAGCCCTGTTTTGGCTACTGTAGGACAACAGTCTACTGCCTTCTTCTGATGTCCAAGGCAACTGCAACTCAACACTGAGGGTGATGTTGAAATAGCCCCATAGCTGCTTGGCTGGAGAAAGCCCTTTTGAGTTACTGTCTTCTCTTGCACCTCCAGGCAGCTGCTCAGCAGCAAGAGTCTGCAAGCACCCAGAAGGCAGAGAAAGAAGTTACCCGCATGGTGATCTTGATGGTGCTAGGGTTTATGCTTGCCTGGACCCCCTATGCCGTGGTGGCATTCTGGATCTTCACCAACAAAGGGGCAGATTTTTCTGCTACGCTCATGTCAGTGCCTGCCTTCTTCTCAAAGAGCTCTTCCCTCTACAATCCCATCATCTATGTCCTCATGAACAAACAGGTGAGATTCCCCCCAAATCGGGAAATGAACCCAACTTCCCCTCCAATAGACTCCATTGCCAACTTCTCTGAACTTAAAACATTGCATATTCCTCTCTTAAATAATAACCTCAACCCCAGATGATGTTAGAAGTCCTCATTTGCAGGTTTTGGACATTACAGTTTTGAATATAGCTCTCCTGATAAATCTCTGTGTCAAAGGGGGAACATAAAAACAATTAAAAATCTCAGTGGCTATCAGTTAACGTCAATTCCTGCTAACTAAGTCCAAAGTCCAAGTGGATGTAGAGTATCTTATTCTGCTACCTAGAGTTACTTGGAATGTCATACTGCCATTGAGTTGCTTCTCTGAAAACACATATTTGTGATGACGGTTAATATGCCTAGAGTTGACAGCCCAACGAGGCATGCAGAGACCCTCTGCTTTCTACCAGAATATCTCCCTTGCAGCTGAGATTCTCTGACTGTGTGGTACACATTAATTGTTCCAGAGCATCTCTGTTCTCTTTTTCTCTTTCCAGTTCCGTAATTGCATGATCACCACAATCTGCTGCGGCAAGAACCCTTTTGGGGACGATGATGTCTCATCAACTGTATCCCAAAGCAAAACCGAGGTATCCTCTGTCTCCTCCAGCCAAGTGTCACCTGCATAGGCTATGAACAGTTTGACCTTTGGTGACCTGCCACACTTTGGGACCAGGAAATGGAAATGGGCTCACTCAACTGAGCTCTGGTTTATGAGTTCCTCTCAACCAATTTTTCTTTTATGCACAAATGTTGTATGCCACACACATACAGGAGTGTACAGTCTAGCATAACCCTTTTGATGGTATCTACTTGTAATCTATGTAATTCCCTCTCTGCAATAGTTGTGTGCATCCTATAACCATTTGTGCAAGCATTCCTCTGGGCAAATACCTGCCAATGACACCTGGGATAGCTCAGTCGGTACAGCATGAGACTCTAATCTCAGGGTCCTGGGTTTGAGCCCCACGTTGGGCAAAAGATTCCAGCATTGCAGGGTGGGGGACACACTAGATGACTCTGTAGATGGACCCTTCCAACTTTACAATTCTATGATTCTATGTCTTCAGCACACATTTGTGGAAATGGATATGCTCCTCATCACATTTATTTGTGTTGTTTATACATGAGAACTGCAGTTTGTACAAAGGCCCTGTCGACTCACACCTCCCTGTTGGACACACAATCAAAACCAAGCTTGTCTGCTCACTTGCACACACAAAGAAAAGGACATAAAATGTTCTCCATGTCATTGGATGCTGATGATTGTTGGCGGGGGGAAGACTGACTTGTTAGGCTGGGGCACACTGGGGTCAAACGTGGTCAAACAAATGTGCATGACAGTGCAGCGGTGTGGTATTTGGCCAAATGGTGAAGCTTGGCATCCAGCTCAGCTCTGCCTTCTTAGCAATGCTTAGTGCTTTAAGTGCTGTGTGCAACTGCCTCCATTTGAAACAAAGCCAGAGAAGATGTCCGTATGGAGACTGACATTAGGAATCAGTGGCTCCCGGCTCCCATTATTATAGCAAGATTGCTAGATCACTTAAGGGGCCACACAGGTTCATTTCTAGGTACTGAGGTTTTTTTAATGAACAAATGCAGCAAGCCCACAACTTATGTACATTTAACTTGTGCGCATTTAACTTTGCACACTTGGCATTTTTAAATAAATAAATAAATAAATAAATAAATAAATAAATGGTGGAAAGGAACGCAGTGACTGGGGGAAAAAGCCTTTGGCATTCTACCTGCCATTGTGCCCAATGTGTTTTGACTATATGTGATTTTGATAGCACTAGGTGCTATCCCCGAAATGCAACCCCCATGTAAGTTGCGAGCTTACTCTAATAGCTTCTGCTTACAGAATGCAGTTATTCTTAGGTTTTAACACTTCTCCAGATTTTGAGATGCAGTTTTTCACTAAAAAAGAAATCCCAGAGAAAAATATATACCAGAATGTGTTTTAAAAATGCCTATTTAAGGTTGAAATGTATCCAGAAATGTATGTCTTGTGAAAAAAAGGTTATATGTGAATTTTCGTGCAGGTTTAAAAAATGCAAATGGATGCAGAAATGGATCACATGTGATTTATAAATGAATTTATGAAGGAATGCATGTGTTACTTACACGGAGCAGAAACAGACTTATCTATCCATACTTTTAAAAACTTCACCATTGAACTAAACTATGTAGCACAAGGGAAGGCTAAGATATCAGATCAAGAAGCAATCTCTGCATTTCCTTCAACAGTGGTTACAGCTAAGGAATGGTATGATTTGCTTTCTGTGTGCTTTGAGGAACAACCACCTCAGCTCTAGGTTCAGCTTTACACATTTTCACCAAAGTCTGCTGGAAGAGAGGAAAGGAGGGAAAGGGGTGAATTATCACAGTGGTTGCTTTTAACCCAATGGAACAACGCTTTGTTCCTGGATAGTTGCTTTTAGTTCAGAGTCTCCCAACCTTTCTGGGACCAAAGGCACATGTGGCAATCCGATAAAGTCATGGATACCATGACAAAATGGCTGCTTTGGGAACCAGCCTGGTTACAATAATTTGTGTGAGAAACTAAAAAAAGGCAAAGCATCTAGCCCAAACAAACAAAAAACAGGCAGCCCCCCAATAAACAGACAAATCGCCCATACCCCAAAACAGGTAACACATATACACACTAAAAAAACAACAACAGGCAAGACACCTCTGCTTCAAAACAAACATACCCAAATCCTCACAAAACACAGACAAGGTACCCCCAAAGAAAACAAAAAGAAGCATCCTACAACAAATAACACAACACAACACAACACAACACAACACAACACAGAGACATGGTAGCATCGCCCAAGCTTACCAGGCCAGGTCCCTCCCACAGAGACAAGAGACTGGAAAGCAAAGTACTGGCCTCCAGCTACTTCACCTTATTTTACTATAAAAATGGGGAAAGGAAAGGAAGGGAAGATGGCAGGGTTGCTGGAGGCCTACACATCTGTTTTCAGCCAGCCCAGATGTCACCCAAGGTAAAAGAAAAGAAAACAACAACAAAGTAAAAATATTACCATAAAACCAAGAAGACAGGTAGCTTTGCCCTTTGTCACCATCTGTGCTTAACATGCTTTATTGACTGATTAAAGACATCATCTTCACTCAAGCTGTTTGTTACTCACTGACTCCAATTAGAAGGCACAAACACTTCTACTTTTTAGCCACATTGTTTCTAGGAGGAAGAAACACACTGCGTATTTGTATTTTCCTTGTGGCGGTGGGCAGTTTCCAGAGCCCATTCCAGCTGGACCCCAAAATGACAAGTCTAGCTTCTTTGTGTTCTGAATCCTCTTGAAGGCACATGTTGTATACAAATTATGAAAGCCTCAAAGGATTATTGAACTGAATTTTTCTCTTTCTGAAAGGTATTCAGTGTGTTTCTGAAGTTACACAAGATTCAGGGGCTATTTTCAAGGCATCCATTTGTGTCGATAGAACTTGGAGCAATGAATCCAGAACTGTCTCTTTCACTCCTTTCTAAGTACAAGAAAATGAATGCAAAGTCATCTGAGTTGTGCATTCTTGCTGTAAGTGTATGGATGATGGAAATCGATATACATATCACTGGTAAATCATTATAACAGATGGAACTGTACAGAGTTCTGAGTCTTGCACAAACCCCTATATCCTCAAAATGGCACCATAGATAGCTCTTTGTCTTGAAACCTGTAAATATTTGCTTGCAGGCTTTGAGATCTTTCTGGTTTTTTGTTTGACAACAAGCTCTTTATCCCTCCCGTCCCACCCCCAAGGCAGAGGAAGTGTCTTTTGCTATGACATTTGGTTTATGAGCCGAACGGACTATAAAGGGCGGAATGACTACTGTGGCAATTTTCTGTACATATTTTATAAATAACTTATATCAGTGATGACTTTGTAAAGTTGGAAAGTAGAGATTGGAAAAAGAGAGAGAAAAGAATAAACAGCAGCAGTACAAAGGAGGAGAATGTTTGCCTCTTTTCTATGCATGTCAAGAAATAACACCCCCCCTTTATTTTGTTGAGTTTGTTTTTTATACCCCTTTCCAGACAATTATTGTCTTGCAAAGCAGCTCATGTCAGTAAAGAAAGAGGCCCCATCTGCTGTACACATTTCAAGCAGTACCATAACATTCTAAACAGATAATTCCAGAAACTATAGTTTGTTAAGGATGCTGGGAGTTGTTAGGAAACTCTTATTCACCCTACAGAGCTACAATATCCAATCTATCTTTCCAGGCTGCTCTGAGAATTGTAGCTCTGTGAGGAGAATTGGAATCTCCTAACACTTCTCAGCATCCTTAACAAACTACTCTTCTCAGGATTATTTGGGGGGAAGGCATGACTATTTAAAGATGGGGCCTGCCATCAGACTTACAACTAAAAAAAAGGGGGGGATCACACACGGTAAAGGAAAAGTATCTCCAAGGCCACAATGAAGATGTAAGCTTCAAGTGGGCATCTATATCCAGTTTGGGACAGACTGATCTTCCCTTGCTAGTGTTCTTGCTTGAAAAGCAGTTGGTTCCAATGGTTCCTTGGGCTGATGAGTCCTTTCTCCTTGTTTCTGCAATTTGAATCCTTCAGCTGTTCAATCCCTGGATAACATCTGGTGGGCAAGACACTTTGGTGGATGAGCTGAATGAATCCGTACTAGGAATATATTTCCAAAGCTTGAATTTTCAGATCTTCTGCAGAGTATGCATGATGTCAACAAATATACTACATATGCACTATACATATATTGCTTGATTTCTGGTTGAGAAAAAACACCTATTCGAGTTGCTTTTACTGTAACCAGCTAAAAAAGGGTCTCTCAGAGAGGAGCACCCCCCCTTTCTTATTGGGGGTTGAAGAGACTGGAGGAAGTTGGTTTTAATTCTGTCATTGCAATTGTGGATTAAAGTATTAGCTTGTCACAGGTATTTTGGAGACAGAAAGAAGGGGGCATCATCACAATACTTGAATAGATTTGGTCTGCACCACCCTCAGATTGCATCAGAGGAAGAGGTCGCACAGTTTCACCTTCCAGGTGATGGGCAAATCAGAGCTTGCTCGGAACTTTAAGCACTAATGGACAGTTTTGGCAGGGACAGTGTGTTCATTGGATATGTGGATATGTTGCCTTTCCCAAAGGAAACAGCCAATTTGTGAAGAAGGAGGCTGTGCTGTTATGGATAAGAAATTGGAGGATTGCACTGGAAAGAAAATGGCAGTGGATGGATCAGAACTGGGAGCAGGGTGAGGAGCCAGGCTCTTATCTACAGTGTATCCACCCTGATCTCAGTGGAAAATGTGGGTACAACTGCAGTAATTAAATTACTCCGTTTTAAAAGGACTTGTAATCTGAATATCTGCTAGATTCTTCAGTGTGCATATGAGGTTGCCTTTTGTGTTGTGTCAGTGCTAGGATTTAATCATCTTTATCATCTCAAGAGGGGGAAGATGGATATCCATACACAGTTGGGGGGCACTCTACTTCACTTAAAGGTCAATCCTCTTTTTTGTCACCCCCTAGATAATCTCTACTGGAATCAAAGAAATTACATTAAGAGCTAACTATAGCATTGGGGGTATATTCCTCACTGGCTCTTCTCTTTGATTCTAAGTGTCCCACTGTATTTTTTCCCCAGTGAGAAGAGGATATTAAAAATAGATCATGCAGCAGTATAATTGCAACACGAGCTTTACAAACCCAGCCTCATGCCCATCTAACTCACTGCTCAGTCTTCAACAATAGTTCATCAGCAGCACCAGAAGCTTCAAGGACATGTGGCATAAGGAGTTCTCTTGTCTTGATTCCCCCAGCTTTTGTTGTAGGTACGGGTCTTCTCTTGCAGCTTCGAAATGGATCTCTCCTCTTCCCCTTATCATGCAGTGCTTGTACATTTCCAGGAAAGCTGGCTTTGCACAGCATTCAGCAATAGCTAATTCTGGTCTCAATGCTACAGCAGCATATTTACAATATTATGACACACACGTACAATGTGTGCTTTATTTTGCTCCCCCCCTTCCTTGTAATCTTCCTTCATAGAGCTAAATTAACTATTATGCTATGTATGCTACAGTACAGTGTAAGATCCCAGTTGAAAAGAGAGCTCTGTTGTGGTGTAATTATTAGTGGAAGGTCCTTATTTGCTTATATTTTACATTTCTATCTCCTCCTTTCTCCAAAGAGCATAGGGGACATGCTTCTTCCCTTTCACTTGTTCCTTATATCACACCAGCTACATGTCTGGAAGTGGGGGGGGGGGAGGGGAAGCGAAGAACTCCAGTCCTTTCCAACTCTTAAAAATCCCAAGCTCCCTTACAGTTAAACCCCGTAATGTCTCAAGTTAGCACAAGAAATAGAATGGGTAGGTCCCATTGGCAGACTAACTCTGCGTTACAAAGATGTCTGCATACATGGCATGAAGTCTGGCAACATTAATCCTGCTGTGTGTGAATCCTTTGCAGACAACCACAGGGCCTGGAGACAGGTAGTCACTGCAGTGACCAGAGGAGGAATGACCTCTGGGAGGAGTGCTGAAAGAAGATACACCATGGCGCACCTGCAGCCGCTTAACTAGATGCATTCATCTGCCCCACCGGCAACAAATCATGTCTCTCCCATATTGGTCTCTACAGCCACAGCAGGCGCTGTAACCCTCCAATGGTTTGACTTAACCCCGAAGGTGCACACTTCCATTATCTCCCAAGGCAGATAGATGCCAACCATCGCATCTGAATTTCAAATCACTGTTCTTTCAATTTCCCTGAAGAAGGACCACTAGCATTTGAAATTAATTAATCCCTATTCATAGGGAGCTCTGGGAACTGTAGCTCTGTGAGGGGAGTAGAGGTCTCCTAACAATTCTCAGCATCTTTAACAAACTGCCAGGATTCTTTGTGGAAAGCCACAACTATTTAAAATGGTACCATAGTGCTTTCAATATTTGGTCTGAATGTGGCCCTTATTGAGCAGGGCTGATTCAGGGCTTGGAGAACTGCTTCAGTGCCAGAGCCAGTGGCAAGGAAGGGAGACTGTGCCCCACGAGGTCACTGCATGGTCTGGTTGAGTTTAGCCTTGTTATTGCCAGCTGCAGGTGTTGCTGTGAGCTGAGCAGAACTAGGTTTAGAGAAGTGAGCTGAGCAGAACTAGGTTTACAGAAGGGAGTCTGCCAGCCTTTGCTTCACCCACAATAATGCTGTGACTCAGCTACATTAGTAAAGAAAAAGCATTGTAAATGCGTTATAACACTGGGACACCAGACGGCGCTGTGGAGTTCCGACTTTCAGCAACGTGATTTCCCATTATGAGGTTTACAAGGCATTTTCCTATAGATCCAGCCTTGGTGTTCTTGGGGAATCTTTCTCAGCCCAAAGCCAGCATTTCCTTCTGGAAAACCTTCTGGGGGCCCCACATGCGAGTAGTGGGCAAGGCCAGAGGAAAAAGTGGTCAGAGCTATGAATGTGATTTTTGCCTCGGCACAGTAGGCTAGTCTCTACGCGCACTCATACACCCCTCTCTGTTCTCCATTCAGGGAAACAATAGTCATTACCAGAATTCAAGGATGCATTCCAGCCGGGCAGAAATATTCAAGGATGGTGTTTGGCCTGGGGAGAAAGGGTGTTGGCTGGGGAGAGTACTAGGGGCCAGATAGATAGATAGATAGATAGAAGAAGAAGAAGAAGAAGAAGAAGAAGAGGAGGAGGAGGAGTCTGGATTTGATATCCAGTTTTATCACTACCCTAAGGAGTCTCAAAGCAGCTAACAATCTCCTTTCCCTTCCTCCCCCACAACAAACACTTTGTGAGGTGAGTGAGGCTGAGAGACTTCAGAGAAGTGTGACTTGCCCGAGGTCACCCAGAAGCTGATTGTGGAGGAGCGGGGACGCGAACCTGGTTCACCAGATTACGAGTCCACTGCTCTTAACCACTATACCATGCTGGCCCTCTTGGAGGGCCACATTTGGGGCTGATGTTCCCCATCCCTGTTATAAATGATGAAAGGGGAGATATGGAGTGGCCTGTGAGAAGCTAATCTGTTGCAGTCATTGCTACATGCAGCATCATGTTTTTTGTGCAATGCTGCAACATTTGGTGATGGTTCATACCTGGCGTGTTCTGGCAGCACCTTCTGAACCACAGCAAAAAACCCAAAATCTGCAGACTCCCTGCAGTGAGAATTTGCAGCAGGGCTTCCATTAGCAATACTTGGCTCTGCGTACATTTTACATCAGCACTCACACAGCATGACATTAGGATGATCCCTTTTAGAATTCAGTGGTACCTCGGGTTAAGAACTTAATTCGTTCCGGAGGTCCATTCTTAACCTGAAACTGTTCTTAACCTGAGGTACCACTTTAGCTCATGGGGCCTCCCGCTGCCACCGCGCCACAGCCGCACAATTTCTGTTCTCACCCTGAAGCAAAGTTCTTAACCCGAGGTACTATTTCTGGGTTAGCAGAGTCTGGAACCTGAAGCATCTGTTACCTGAAGCGTCTGTAACCCGAGGTACCACTGTACATTACCTCCCTTGTCTTGAAGTTCTGAGTGCACTGGCAAAATGGAATGTGCTCCAGCCCCTCTCCCTAGGCCATCTTCAAATGACCAGAGAACCTGTCACTGTGATTTCTGCTTGCACAAAACCCTTGGAGAAACTAAACAAAGAGAAAGAAAGCAGGCCAAGCTCCACCCAAAAAACGAAAACAAGAGGGAATTTGCAAGTTTGCAGGTTTTGCTCTTTAAAAGGAGCTGTGGGCAGGGTGGGGGGGGCAGCTGCTGATAGAACCTAAAACAGCAGCTCAGCCTTTGTTATTCCTGAGAATCCTAAGCAATGTCTCTTTCTGTATTGATACTAATTCTTAACTGAAGAATTCTAGGGTAAATTCCATTTTCTCTTACCACAGCGTAAATTCACTGATTCCAATCAGATGACAGGTACCTAAACCAGAACTTCAGAAGTAAAATGCACCGTGATGGTTCTTGCGATAGGGCTCTAGAATTTGATGGAAGTGACATCCTTTAAAAAAAAGTAGAAAAGAGATATCTGGCATAGCTCTGAAAGGAAACTGAGAGCAGAATAAACTGTTTGGTTTCCCTGTCCTCTGAAAAACCTCTTATACACACACACACACATACACACACTCCCTCCCCCCCCCGTCAGCCTTTGGTGAATGTGGGCTCTGGGAGGTGGCTTCTCCTCTTCCTTCTAAACTAACACCATCCATTATTGCTCAGCCTTTAATATTTAAACATGCCCAACATAGCCTTAAATAAAGCAATTCTGTTGCAGTAAAGGTTTTTTTTTTTGTGGAGTCAAAGTTCCTCTCCCTCCGGAGCCCTTAGAGTCAGCATCGTTAAAGGAATTGGCAGCGTCAGGGGGAAAAAAAGAGACGGTTCCCCGTGTCAGTGAATTTGTTATCAAACCAGTTAGTCGTGGCACTCCTTCCCTCCTGCTTCCTGCTTTGCTTTCTCCTTCTCCCGCCCCTCGCAGGCAGCTTCTGCCTCTCCACCTTCCAGCTTGAAACAGCCGACAATATATGGCATCGCGCAGAGCAGAGAGCTATAATGTCATTTGAAAAGGAGCAATGGACCATTCTCTGCTCCCTTTAAAAAAACTAAACTCCAACCTTTCCCAAGAATCTGAGCCACAATCAAGGAGAGACCTGCCAGGCATTCAGCAGTACTGCCAACCCAGCTTGAGAGGGGTCTTCTGGAAACGCTTTCCATGTGGGGGCGTCCTTGCCCCATCTGTGCACATTCCATGGCTGGGCCGACATTCATGACATCAGAGTTCCTCTCCCATCTCTGTCTTTCTGTCTGGCTTTGGAAGCGATGCTTTTCAAAATCCTCTTGGTTGTTTTAACCCTTTCAAGGCTGGATCAAAAAAGAGCAAGCCAAAATAGTTGGAGGTAGGTCTGCCTGGAAGGGAGCCCCAGCGAGTTCTGCAGGACATACTCCCAGATGGTTACAATACTAAATACTTGAAAGTCAGCTCCATTGATTTCAATATGGTTTCCTTTCAAGTAACTGTGCTCACAGGACTGGGACATGGGGTACAAAACATAGGGATTGTTCTGGAAGGCTGAGATTGCTTCTATACTGACCAGATTTGCTATCCTTCATTCCCACTTTAAAGAGAATCCAGATGTCAATGCCAATCTGTTGCGTTCCAGTTTTCTGTGATATCCTCCCATCTTTTTTCAGACCTGATTTGTGGCAATCCACAAAGTCCCCATTTTAAAGCACAGTTGCAGTGCTAGTCAATCCAGGACTAGTGTACTTTGACTTAGAAGCTTCCTTCTTCTTGCTTCTAATTGCTTCTTGTTCAGTGTAGCTGGGACATAACTGATAAACTACCCCTTAATGTTCTGCTTCTGCTCTCACAAAAGGGTTTATTTTCATTTGTTTTTTTAAATTGTGAAATTATGCTATTTCGCAATAAGAAGAAAATAATATTTCCCCCCTAGCCATTAAAGCCCCTCCCCAACATCAGGTTCAAATAGGATTTGATCAGTTATGGGGACTTCATTAGTGATGTGCTGAACAGGAAGCAATTACAGATGGAAGTTATGTCTGGGAGAAAGAAGTACTAGTGGAGAAGCAGAAATCAGGGGAAGAGTTAAGCACATCTTCCTTGTCTACTGGTTCTTCAGTTCAGATTGTGTGTTTCCCCTCTGCTTTTAAGATTTTCCATGGATACTCGAGATGCTGTCATTCTGTCACAATCTGGGGCAGGAGTCAATAATATAATGGCAAATTCAGGTCATGCAATTATAGCTGATGGGGAAGGTCTCATGCAACAAACCCACTTCCTCTAAAGTTCAGCCTTTTGTGAAAAGGAAAGTGATAGGACAAAGCAGTGGGAAGTGTGGGATGACACTTGTTTTGACACAGCATCACCTCCCTGCAAACAAATCAGAGTGAATGCCCAATAAACAGACCTTCTGGAAGTTCCAACAGGTATCAGAACCCGAGTCTACTGAATGTCCACTGGCAGCCTTAGTCCATGCAACAAACTGTAGGGTCATTAAAATGCCAATAAAACTAGGTTAGACTTTTCTTCCTAAGATTTTGAGGAGCAGGGAGTGTTGTTGTTGCTTTGTGGATGAGCACTGAAACTTGCAAACCTCTCATCTATAGTCCAAAGCTGGGGAATTCCTGATTCTGCTGAGAATCCAAGCTGTCTTAGTGAGTCCTAGATGCACTTCTTTGAGGAAAATGTGTATGCCAGTGCTTCAGATGTTGGATGCACATGTCGCTTTTACACCTTTGCTGGGTGCTTCCTCGTAATGCCTGAAGCCACCCTGAGAAGCCAGGTCCTCTCCCTGTTTAGAATGGCCAGACCTAACCTGACGTGAAAGATGATTGTTGCAATTTCTAGGATGTTCACCAGCTAACAGAGCTGCAAATTCATTAGCAAGGTGAAACAAGATGTTGGGTCCTTGCTTCCTTGTAGCAAAGCGTCCTTAATTAATTGACTTTATTCTCCATGCTGTTAAACAAAAGAGGGGATAAGAACAGCCATAGGTGCCTTGAAAAACACTGTGCCTGGACTCATTAGTGTGTAATTAACCTTTGAGCCTGTTGCTTGGCAGGCTTGTGGCTGAGAATGCTTGTCAGCCCAAAGCAATTCTAGGTTGGAGGAAGGACAGGTGAGGCATTCAGGATTCCCAAGTTTGCCTTAGTATTTGTGGGGTGGAGATGCATTCAGGTTCAGGAGCTTAACTCTGCACAATCACAACATACATGTCTTCACTCCACACAGATATATTCACATACCGTTACCGTCTCTTCATGTACTATCTGTGGACCTGTTTTCCTATGATTGCATGGCATTAAGTGCTCCCAAGATACTTCAGACCAGGGATGGAAGTGATCTATCAAGGACCACATGCCAGGGGCATCGCTGGGGGGGGGGGGCGGTGGGGGCGGTACGCCCCTAGTGACTGGGATGACAAGTGACGGGTGGGGGTGACAAGCGGCGGGCGGGGGTGACAAGCAGCGGCCCCTCCCGCCATTCCCAAGCGCTGCCGCTCCCTCTGTCACCCCAGGAGCAACAGCACATGGCCGAGCGAGCACCCCGTCCATGCAGCGCTGCTGCTCCCGAGGTGACCGGCGGTGCGTGGGGAGTGGCGGGTGGAGCTGCCGCTTGTCACCCCCATGCGCTCCCACTCGCTCCGTCCCCCCGGGAGCAGCAGCCCACGGTGTGTGCGGTGCTGCTGCTCTCGGGGCAATGGAGCGAACGGCGGCGCGTGGGGGTGACAAGCGGCAGCCCCTCCCACCATTCCCACGCGCTGCTGCTCTCTCCGTCACCCTGAGAGCAGCAGTGCACGGCCCGACGACTGCCGCTTCCACAGCTTCCTTTTGAGCCGCAGAGCTTAAACAGGGCTCTTCGGCTTAAAAGGGGGCTGCAGAAGCGGCGGCGGCACTCCCGAAAACGCCCCGGGGGCGGGACGTCGTGACGTCACATTGCCCCGCCCCGGGGGCATTTCCTTTGCCGCCCCGGGTATCATGGAGCCTTGCTCCGCCACTCCCACATGCTAAATGTGGACAGGGCTAGAGCTAGTGGTGGGCAGGGTCAGAGCCCAAAGCAGGTGGAGTCACCCCTTCTCTCCATCTCTCTCACTTCCATTTGTCTCAAGATTTCTCGGCATGGTTTGTCTCAGAGGTTTCTCTTTTGTTCCACCACTTTCTCCGGGAAAACCCTCTGTTTACTGCTGAATCAGAGAAAACACCAACTGGGCAGAAGAACCAGATTGGCTCAGCTGGTGAATTTGCACCATGCCAATCTCCCCACTGTGTCACCCCTCCCAATCTCCCTCTATGTAGGCAACAGTGACCCACTTTCCAGGAAGCTAGTGTAGCAGCTCCACCACACCTGGTGAGCCACTTCTGGTAACATCCATTTGCATTGCAAGCCAGCTCTGGGTCTGGTTAGCACCCAGATGAGTAATCCCATGTATCCCTTGATATATATTTGGGTGTGGGTGGGTGGGTGTGAGTGTGTCTATGTCTATGTCCATGTCCATGTCTATGCCTATGTATGTATATGGGTTTGCTTCTCAGTGTACACCTAAAAATGTGATGTAGGAATGTTATGGACATATCTCACATGAGTACACTCATCTGGAAGCTGCGATTGACTGTAGTGATTTATCCTTGGTATCCTTCAATCCCATGCATCTCCAGGTAGGGCTGGGAGAAACCCCTGCCTGAAACCTTTGAGAGCCACTGCCAGTCACTATGGACAGTACTGAGTTATCTGGAGAAATTGTCTCAAGCTGCATAGGGCAGCTTTCTAAGACCCTTGTGTAGGAGATCCTGAAAATGACTGCATAATGTTGCAAAGGTAAGTGCAGATTTGGAACCTAAAGGACACCAGATGTTACATAGGAAAGATGCTCCAACAGCTTTTTTCTTTCTTTCTTAAGTCTTGGAAGGCTGCAACTTTGAGCAAGAGAAGCAGCTATTAAAGGGGTGCCAAACCTTCCCTCTGTCAGCTATTCTTCTGTTCAAAACCATCACAGTTTTGCTTCCCACCCTGAGGGGTTCTAGATGTGTTTATTTAACCTTGTAAAGATGCGTCCTGAGTCAGTAGAGGGCAATTGGTAACAGGGATAGAATTCCTCCATGGCTGTCTTTGGAGTTCTTGTTTGAATACAACCCCCTCCCTCCTCTTCCCTCTTCTCTTGGCTAAAAAGAAACTTCTAACTCTGCCTACAAAGGGAAAAACATATTTTCTTCTGGTCTTTGAAGTCAGGGACAAACAAAGCAATGGAAGCACCACCAGGCTATTTTATGTCTCATGATTGAAAATGCAGCATTCAAAGGAGACCTTGTCGGTATTGTTTATCTTGCCCTATAGACTTTTCAGGGTAATAGATTATCTGCATTCAGATCCTGCAACCTGCAAATCTCTCCCTCTGTTGCTGGATGGGTTCCCTCTCTATTTTTCTTTAAACACTGCAGCTGTTTCAGGTGAGAGCTGCTGTTCAACTTCCTGCTGAACATTGTATTCTGGGGAAATTCATAAAGGCGAAAACAGATACTGCAGGAAGATAATAACCAGATGTGAGAAGGTGCAGGGTAGACAAGAGCCCTTGGGTATGCTGAGATCTGTGATGCCCACACACATAAACACAGGGGTCTAGGGCAGAGGCACATTCTGGGTGGGAGCTCCCTTGCATTTTTCCTACTGCAACTCTGAACTTTTAAGATCCCCTGAGTTCTATGACATTTTTTAAAAAAATTGCAAAGCTTACACATTTTTTTAGGTAAGTCTGCATAGAAGATATACCATGTTTTCCAAGGAGAACAACAATTCAGCTAATCCAGACATTATATCAAAAGAGACTAATTATACAGTCAACTGAATGTTGTTACTCAATATCACCCCATCTTCATATGTCCTCATGCAGATTAATTCTAGATCAGTGTGTATTAAAATACCAATCAATAGCTTTGTTGTAACAAAGCACAGCACGGATAACATAAATACAACCACGTTCAGTATAGTTCAAGATTATAAAATACAGCCATTGACAACAATGTCATATAATCTCATGATTACTATTTTAAATTAGTTTGAATAAATTACACGATTCTCTTCTATTCCGTTCTATCATCAGAACACTTGCCTGCTGTGCAGGAGGCTCCTTCTTCAGTTTTATGGCAAAGAAAACTGTAAATGACTGTGACAATGAACTCCACAAATTGTGGACCACATTAATGTAAAGGAAATAGCAGCTTAGTAGCACACAGCCAGGACCTAGGGCAGGGCAGGGGAACCCATGACTGCCTGGTTCCTGCTAAACAATCTCTAAACATTGGCCATGCTGGCTGGGGCTGATGGGAGTTGGAGTCCATCAACAGCTGGAGGGCCAATAACAGGATTGCTCCCACCCTGACATTTCCAGTGCTCCCTGCTCCCCTCTCTGAATGGCCAGGAACTATCCAGAAGCCCCTCCAACTCTACAAGTCTATGAATCTATGATAATGATGAAATAGCCTCCAGATACCCCATCCTTTGCTTAGACTGCTACTTTCTACAAGTTGTGTGATGCTGATCTAGCCAGCTGCCCCTACTGCACGTCCTTTCTCTGCGGTAGCTTCCTTTGTTTGGCGTTTCCTTAATCAGACCTTGTCTGTACCAAGTTTTGCTGCATTCCCCTGACATAAAAAGAGAGAACATGACAACATGAAGAGCTCTACTGGATCAAACCAGATGACTATCTAGTCCAGAACCCTATTAGATGCCTGGGGGGGGGACCCTCAAGCAGGATATGGGCACAGCATTCCTCTCTCACTCTTGTTCTGGCATTTGGAGGCATGCTGACTCTGACAGTGGAGGAATTATATAGCTGACATGATTAGTAACCCACTGATCTCAAGCTGCATCACTACCTTGGCAACAAAGCAAGGATTCAGACACCATACCTGCAGTCTTTAATCTCTCCTCGCATTCCTCTTTATCTGCCATTCTGAAAAACAAAGGGCCTTCCTGCTTCACAGCCTGCCTTGTGTCCCCATGTTACACCACCAGCCAAGTGCACACCAGCATCCCCCACCCCAACCCCCACCCTGACAAATGGGTAGCTGCTAGTAGTGATTTGTTTCCATAAAGCAGAGCACAAGGAGGATGCCGGTGGAAAGTCTAAGATAAATCAATTAGGCATTTTCGAAGCAGGCAGAGGTCACAATTATCCTGTCCATTACCATCACGGTTTCAAATGCATCCAGCTAACCTCAAGTGATTCATGTTGGGCCGGAGAGGGAATCCCCCTGATGAGGATCTGCATTTACTCCCTGTGATCTGATGGGCCAACAGGCATCTCTCCCACTTCCCTCTGCTGTATTCAGCTGTGATGAATGGCTCAGCAGGGGGCTATAGCCTCCCCACTGATAAATGCTCTGAATAGGTATGACTCTGCTGGGAGCCTTTAAACGCTGAACTACTTTGTTGGCATAAACAGATGCCGCCTCAAAAATCCTCCTGACCATGAAGCAAACATCTTGTGGTGCACAACTGGCCCTGATATTAAGGAGGCAAAGCATTAGATGTTGCTATTGAAGGGAAGCCAATTGGAATCACAGAACTAGAAGATCATCTAGCCCAACTCCTTACTACAATTGAGGACCTGCAGTTCAGGATTCAGGTACAGTATCCCTGGGAGATGGCCAGTCATCCTTCTGCTCCACTGAAGGGCAGTGCACCATTGTTGAACATCTCTTACCATTTGATGTTTAGCTGAAATCCGCTTCCCTGCAATTTCCACCCATTGCCCACTAAATGGACAATTTTAAAATTTATTGTCAATTTTTTATATTGTGTGTGTGCATTTCATGATACAGTCGAGCCACGGGTTACGTTGCCTCTGGCTAACGTCACCCTCGGCTTGTGACTGGCGCAAACCTGGAAGTACCGGAACAGGTTACTTCCGGGTTCGCGCAGTTCGTGCACGTACAGAAGTTTTTAATGTTTGATGCTGTATTGTTTTTAATATTCAGTTGGAAGCCACCCAGAGTGGCTAGGGAAACCCAGCCATATGGGCGGGGTATAGATAATAAATTCTTTTTATTTTTATTATACAGTGGTGCCCCGCTAGACGAATGCCTCGCTAGACGAAAAATTCACTAGACGAAGGCATTCGTCTAGCGGAAGGCTGCCCAGCAAGACGAAAAAGTCTATGGGGCTGCCTCGCCAGACGAATTTTTTTTTTTCGTCTAGCAAAAACTGCGATTTGCATTGGTGCTTCGCTAGACGAAAAAATCGCTAGATGAAAAAATCGCTAGATGAAAATACTCGCAGAACGAATTATTTTCATCTAGCGAGGCACCACTGTATATAAATCACATCTGTGCATGCACAGAAGTGCTAAATTGCGCCCTGTGCATGCACAGATGCAACGCTTTGGGTTGTGTCGTTTTCAGGTTGCGGCGGGGCCTCCGGAATGGATCCCGGCCATAACCCGAGGTTCCACTGTATTGTTACAAAAGTTGTGCACCACCCCGATCTCTGCTGAGCGGCAGCAAGATTCCAAGGGGTTCCAAGCAGGTCACGGTTCTGTTGGGAATCAAGACACGATGTAGACTGTCATGTCTTTAAGAAATATTGTTTATTTTACACATATTCACAAACTGGGTGCAGATGGAGGGAGTGCAGCATTTACATCATTTGCATATCAAGAGGGGCTTGTTCTCCACAGCAGTGCAGCACTGAGGTCCAAGCCATCTCCGTGCCTCTGCCTCAGTCTGCCAACATGGTTCTGGCCTTCAGTTCCCACATGAAGTTCTGCCAATGTCCTCCTCCTTCCCAGCAGTGTTTGCAGAAAAAAACTCCTCCCCTCCCATTTCCCACATCCCCACTATCTCACCGTCACCTCCATTCAAAAGTCCCCTGCAAAAGGCACTTTTTCCTGTGGTGACATCACATCTGTAATCCTGGCAGCCTCCCCCTTTCTTGTCTGATGCTGAATGTCTCACCTTTTGTCAGAATAATGACTCTGCTATCTTTGTTCTTGGATGGCACCTCTCTCCTGAGGGTGCTGGCTTGACTTCAAGTCCACTTTTACTAATTTCAGAAATTATGGGGAGAACCTGGTAGCTAGGAATTTTAGGGAATCCTTGGCCCCTACAAACCCGTGACAATATGATGCTTTAATCTGTTTTAGCATTTCCTAATGTAATCATTCAGATGAAAACATCACTTTGATTACAATGCATTTTCAGTGAAAATGGAGCTCCTCTGCTTTCTATTCCACAATCCCATCTGGATACAAATTATCTGAATAAGGCTCCGTGGTACTATTAGATGCGTCACGTGTAAATAATACGCTCTTTATTTTAACCATTCCTGCATCACCATTTCATTGGGCATACAGCACCTGTTGAGATTTTGCCCATTGCAACCTTTTAAAGGCATCAAGTCAAGGTGATATGCATCTAATTTCAGTTGCCATTCTCAGTTAAGTATACAAAGATGCCTATGATTGCCAATGATGTGATGCCTTTAGTGTCAGAGAACATTTAATATACTTCCCCCCTTTTTAAATGCCGCACTGGAGACTCGAAACCATAATTTTCTTGCACCTCTCTGCAGGCTCCACACACCTCATTTTTCACAACTAGGTGCTTTTAGAGATGCACTTTATTGATCACACACTTATTTATATGCGAACAATGAGAGAAGACAGTTAGTTCAGTTATTAAATTTACAGCTCTGACAAAAGCAATCAGAAGATATATGGTTTAATAGGAGATTAAAAAGCAGGCTGCAAGAGTCCAGATACCTGACCTGTCATCACAGAGATTTCATATGTGTGTGTGTGTGTTTGCTGAAGGGTTTCATTAATTGATTTTGCTGCAGACTTCCTGGTTTGTCTCTGGCTCAGAATAATTAATTTGAGAGCTTCTCAATTTGGCAGGTTGCTGAGGAGAGGAGAGGAGAACCACTGCCGTTCCCTAGCAGGAGATCTGAGTTTTGAAAACCAGGTATAGTGACTTGCATGCTCTGTGACTATATAGGATTCTGACACACACCTACCTGTAGGCTGCAAATATATCCCCTCTAGTGCAGAGCAGGAGAGATGAGGTTCCAAGCATGTGCATAAGTCAAATCCTGAATTGTGCCATAGCGCTCAGTTTCAAATCAAAGATGCTTCTGATATTCAGAGGATGTCCCTATAGAATTCTTGGGTGGGGCGGTAGTTCCACATCAAATGGTTGCATGTAGCCCCACTGAAGTACATGACAACAGGTTGCTGGAAATACTTTGCAAGATTCATTTGCAGCTACATCAACAGGTGTGGTGGTTACTTCATCCTGATGATTACCTGGGAGTAAGCCCCATTAACGTCAGTGGAGCAGGTCCATAGCTTGGTGGTAGGACACATACTTTGCATGCAGAAAGTTCAGGCAGGAGATGATATGAAAGAGCCCCATGAGCTCCTTACTGATTCTTTGGAAGAACATCAACTTCTATACTTATTTTTGGCACATACATTCACACAGAAACATTAGCACTCCTCTCCTCTATTGCGTTTAGAGAGACACTGTCTTATTTAACACTGTCTCTTCTTCAGTGTTCATGGAGATGCAGCCATTCCAGTCAAATCACTCACACACAAAACAAAATGGAGACTGTAATAAGATACCTCCCATGTGACCAAAGTTAACCAATCGCACAAGAGTTACTGGGGACCATCCCAGAATTAAACAAACAGTAATGCATTTAAGCACTCCCAATTTCAGCAAAATTTAATCACTCTACTTAACAAGAGATCTGCAGAGGGCACACTCTGAGACACCGTCCCTTGCAGCAGCCTGAATAACTGATGCACATTGGTAGTCTCAATGGCATCAGTGTGTACCAATTGGCCTTGCAGATAAGCACTGTTTGAGCAATGTGCAATCTCCCCCTTTCTTGCTACTTCTGTACTTGGCATGGATGGGTCATTGAGCCCCAGGGCAACTGCTCCTCATCTCTGCTGTATCCATTACTCTCACCCACTGACACAGCATTGGTTCTTGAGCAGAATGGAATGTGAGAGCTGGGAGTCAGATCAGAGCAAGGGTGAGGTTGAGGAAGTTTGCTAGAGCTGCTGGCACGACATAAATTATGGGAGCCCTCCCCTCTGCTGTAATCCCAAGAGGGGGGTGGTTAGAGGGTGGCAGTGGCAGCAGCTTCATATTAGCATGATGAATGTCTGTTCCACAGGGAGCCAGATTTTTCCAATTTGCTGCCCATTTGGAGTACAGTTTACCCACAATTCAAACTGTCAGGGTCACAAATCACTCAGGAGAGTCTGCAACAGCTAATCCACAAAGTGCCCAGGGACATCACCCACACAAATAGGAAGTGACTCAAGCCCATGACTAACCCATACTAACATAACACGAATCAGACATTTTAGAACATGTAGAAAAGATACACAACTGGGGCAGTGAAGAAAGAACATCAACATCTGGCTATCTGAAAAGTAGCATCTGAAAAGTAAGCTCCTTTCCCAGGACTATCCATTCTGACTTTTCTATCATGAAGGTATGTATGCATGGTAAAGCGATTGCCTGCATGCTCTCTGATGCGCAAAGTCCTCCATTTAATGTGGTGCATTGCAAACACTTCTTAAATAATGTTGGCAGCAGCACCATAAGCCTGGATATCTGCAGGGAGAGGCGTACTCAAATGGCCACTCTGTTTTTCTGATCTTTTGTTTTCACTTTCCTACACGATACAGCTCTCCCTAAATTAGCAAGATCTGCCCAGGATTCCATGAAATGAGGGATTTAGGCACCATATGGGGATTGGCTGTACAATTCTTTAACTAGACTGGCAAGTGAGCATAACTGACAGTTCATCTTGAATGCTTTTAAGATTAATAAAGAAGCAATCATCTCCCCATGGCCCTTATTTGACTTGACACTAAATTTGATGTGACATGACACATGGCCCTTAGTTCTTTTTCCAATCAGCACTCCTGAGTTTGAGGATAGGGAAAATATGATATACTTCTTCTAGGTTACATTTGCTACAATATTCTCAGCTCTCTAGGACTCCAAAGGACTGAGTGAAAATGGCTTCCTGAAAATCATCACTCAATGGAGTTCATCTCATTGATGAAGTCTTGCACCTCTTTTAATTCATCATTGTCAATCTTGCTCTTTGTGTAATCATTATATCTGGGACTTCAAATCACAGCAGGGTCCATGAGCACTTTTTATCAACCCAAAACGATGAGAAGAAGTTGACTTTGAAATGAAATCTGGTAACCCTTCACGTGAACATCTAAGAACATATAACACTAGTGATCTGGTGAGCTGTCTTGGCTTCTGATTGTGTTCCAGTTGTAAGCCTACATCCTGGCTTTGACCTTCCTCTCCTTATGACATTTCATCACAATTTGTACAATCTGCTCAAGCAGCCTCCAGATGATGTCCAAGTAGCCTCTAGATCAGGTGTGGGGATTTTTTTTTGGCTGTCTAGATGTTTCTGAACTACAACTGCTATCAACCATGGCTATTGGCCATGCTTGGTAGGGCTGATGGAAGTTGTAGTTCAACAACCAGGCAGAGGGCCTTCTCGGTAGTGGTGCCCACTCTGGAATGCCCTCCCATCAGTTTTCAAGGAAATGAACAATTATCTGACTTTTAGAAGACATCTGAAGGCATCCCTTCAGTTTTTAATGTTTGATGTTTTATTGTGTTTTTAATATTCTTTTGGGAGCCACCTAGAGTATCTGGGGAAACCCAGCCAGATGGGCGGGGTATAAATAATAATAATAATATATTATTATTATTATTATTATTATTATTATTATTATTATTATTATTATTATTACTACTACTACTATTATCAAACATCTGGAGGACCAAAGGTTTCCCACTCCTGTGCTAGAGGATGTCCTGCAAGCATTGGGTATGAAGACAAAGGATATATAGAGAGAGGTATTCTTGGCATTCCACCCTTCGAAATGCCATTTCCCTGATGTATGACAAAAATGTAACAAAAAGCAGGAGGGAGGCACAAAAGAAGAAAAAAGAAAAGAAAAGAAGAAAAGACTGAAAAAAGAGGAACTGATCCTCACAAGTGCTGGTTGTTAAAGTTTTAGTGTTTGTAGTTCAGTGTGTGTTTCAGAACTAAAGTTTCTTCTTCAGAAGCAAGACATTTCCCTGACCCAAAACACCCACCAACCCCACTCACACAGGAAACCAAAGATCACCACAGCCAACCACAAATGAACAATCACAACCCACGCCAACCCCGACCTCTCTCACCGCCAAAGGAGCACAAGCAAACAACAGAGAACCTACATAAACAACGCTGACACCAAACCCTACTAATATCAAGTAAAAAAGAAACATCATCACCCCACCCCACCTATCTCCCCGTCCCACCCACCTCTCCCCCCCTTTTCTTCCTAATGTCTCAACAACAAACACTGATTTGTAAAAATGTTATATGGAAAAATACGAGAGAGACATTGCACTACCTTTGAAAATCTTTAATATATTTTTTTTTTTAAAAAAAGAAGCAAGACATTTCCTAACTGTCAGATAGGGAGGAGGGTCTGTGTGAGCTGCTCCAAAAAAGCTAAATATTACCCTCTAATATCAGTTCTACTCAAAGTAGACCTGA
Organism: Lacerta agilis; assembly: GCF_009819535.1. Taxonomy (NCBI): domain Eukaryota; kingdom Metazoa; phylum Chordata; class Lepidosauria; order Squamata; family Lacertidae; genus Lacerta; species Lacerta agilis. Next base: position 50,549,899 of record NC_046317.1, read on the forward strand.
CTAACATTAATTTCAGTGGGTCTACTTTGAGCAGAATAAATGTTGGATACAACTCTAATTGTAATCTAATTACAATTGTTTCTGAAGGAGGAACTTCTGAAAAGTGCTGAGATACAGCAAATAGCCCTCAGGAGAACAAAGATCTCAAAATGTAACTGCATACTTGAGCCATAGCTTAACTCTTAAAATCTGCGTTGAATGCTACTCCTGGAATATGAGTCATAGTAAAAATAATAATAATTAAATGACTTCAAATATATCCAGAGTCCTTTCTCTGAGTAACCTAAGCTTACCCTTACATACCTTGAGTGTGTGTCATGTTTCCCAGGTCCAGGCAGGCTTGACAGGTGGTGCCTCTCATTTTACAAATTAATCATCATTTCTTTCAGTGTAAAACTATTTTTAAACTGAAGGCACTACCAAATGCTCAAGTATTAATCCGAAGCTATTTTAGTGGGATATTTTTACAATATGTTGGTATTATGTTTACATATTTTACCATGCATTATAGCTGCTTGTAAAATCATGAAGTTAAGAGCTCTCTGGACTTAGTTTAGGAAATCAAAAAGAAGCAAATCATGCAGATCATGAACTATGATTAACCACTCAACAGCCTTTAAGCAAATGGAGACACCCACTGGGGCAGGAATTTTAAATCTTCATAATGTTCCTATTGACCTGCTTGCTGAGGAACTCCTGCAACATGCCTTCCACAGAATCCCTGCAGAGAGGATTCTGGGGTACATTTTAGGGCATACTGGCAGTGGCAGACTTTGCGCTTTCAAATTTCAGCAGCGCACTGTGTGACGCCAAAATTCGGTGCCCCCCCCGCCTCTCACCTTCCTTTCTAAGTCATTGTGGTGGCACCCCTGTGGCACCCTCTGGGCAAAGCACCCCCTAAATCCACCTCTGACACTGACCAGGCTTGCTTGACTTCAGCATCCACTCATCTGAGCTGTAAAGCACACCAGAACAAATTCAATACTTTGTTGCAGTTATTAATTGCAGCAGGGGAAGTTCATTAGCAATGAGCAGGCTGCCTCTCAGGGCGTCTTCTCTGACACGGCTGATTTTATCACTGATAAACCTCAGGGTTTCCCAGAACCATTTGAAAACCACTGCCCTAGGTGAATATCGGAGAATGGGTCTGACCATTAATGCCTTCTCATTAACGTCTCCACAGGCAGAGCTGAACTGAAATCCGATGCATAGAGCCTGCCTCCCTCTCTTCTCACCTCCTTGCCCCCCTTCATCCTCCTCTTTACTAGTACTTGCATGCAGAGGTGCCTGTCTCAGCGCCAGCAGCACCCCCCTTCTGTCCCTGGCCAGATGATGGATAATTCTGGATTGGGATGTTATTTTCTCAAATTGCCCACAAAGTCCCAGTATTTATCTTGTTTGAAGGCAGAAGAGGTATCATCTTTGCAATGCTGGAAGGTTAGCAATGTGTCTGGCACAGTCCTATTTATCTTTCCCTGCCTGGTAATTCACCCCTCAGAAGGCCAATCTGGCAGCACCTTCAAGGCAGCGGAAAGACAATGATGAAATTCTCCTGGGATGACAGTTTGTATATCAACAGCTGGCAGCTGCAGGGAATCCAATGTACTCATTGGACCTCAGACAACCTCCTACCTATCACACAAGACAGATGGAGAGGAGTCAGTTTTCCTCCCCATCATGCACCTTGCTTCATCCTACCCAGTGCTACGATCTTTCTTGATTGATACCCCCAAGGGAAGAGGGTGCCTTGTTTGGTCCAACCATGGGGAAAAGCTAATATTTGATATTAGATTTAACAATCGCTGCAGTGAATCCTCCTGAGTACATATGATTATTTTCCTTCCTATGCTGATATAGCTCAGGATTCTTTTCCGCTGAAATCAACGATAGAGTGGCAACTAAAGTGAGAAAACAACTTGGTCTAGGTGTTTGTTCCACAGACTTAGTAAATGCCTCTGCTGCAAGTGCAATCTCGTTTTAATCCAGTTTGACTAGCATGAATGGCAACTCTGGAAATGGTTGTTTCGGGGTGGGAATCCCTGTTCTCAGGACTTCAAGGGAAGCCATGAAGATGAAGCAGGTTTAAAACTGGTTTAACACATATGGTGCCCATAGAGTCATAGAAGGAACTCAATAGATGATTTTACTATTATGTCCAACATACGTATATCTCCTGAACATTTTCTTGAAAAACCCTGGCAGACTATCTCATAGCCTCCCCAAGAGCAGCTTGCGGTTATAGTTAGGATGCTTTTCCTAAGGTAGAAATGGACTGGTTCCAGACCAGAGAAAGAAGGAACAGGTCTTGCTTGCCTTGGTGACCCCTCTTCTCCCCTTGTGAGCAAAGTGTGGTGCAGGACACACAAACAGGAGTGGGAACAGCAGGAGAGTACAGTTTGTAGCTTCCATGTCCTGTAGCCTTGGCTCTTAGATATTGCACAGGAGGTCTGACATGCATCAGATGAAATCCAACTGTAAACCTCTTTCTATGAGGCTCATGATAATAAAAATCAACAGAAACGAGGAAATGGATTATTGGATTTGGAATATATATGGAGAGTCCTCTGAATGAACATGGAGAACACAAATAGATCGAGCCAGCAGTGACAGAACTCACTATATCACATGGTCTGAGCAATTACACAATAATCATAACAGCAAATCAGACTGAGCTGGGCCATTTTTTAAAGACACATCACCAGCACAGGATACAGTATGTTCTTTGCACCTGAAAAACCCCCACCACCCCCTTTTAAGAAAAAACTTTCATTTGGCATGCTTCATTTCTTCTTATTGCCTATCAAAACGAAGAGTTAAATGCCTTTGTCTGTGCTGATTAGGGATAGTAGTGGGTTGTAATTGATTGGGGGGAAACAAGGAACCAAAGGGATGCACACCATTCTCTCCCAGTTCCTATTTTATCTCATAACAGCAACTGTCAGGTAGGTTAGGCTGAGGCTGAGTGGGATCTGAACCCTGGTCTCCCAGGTTCTGGTCAGACACTCTAGCCACTACACCACACTGATATAGCACACCCATATGTGCTTATATGACAGGCATAGCTGAATAAACATAGTTCTGTCCTCCCCTCTCCCCCTCAAGTGGAAAAAACACACATTGAGACTAAGGAGAAGGAAGTTGTGTGAAACCTGCCACACCTGGTGTAGGTAAACAGGTGTAGGTTGACTGAAGACAGACTGAGACTGGAGGGGCAGTGTCCCATTTGTCCAAATGGATAAGTTTACAGTGTTGGACTCAGCATAGGGCAGTTTATTGGGCCTCATTTCCCTTTTCTCCCCCGTTTCACCTCTCATTATTATTGTTTTGTTTTCTGTGACCTAATCCTTTTGGCGGGACCTCTCTCTATCCTCTCTTTTAAGTCCGTATCTTTGTACTGCCTTCAACTCAAGAGGCCCTGGTTTTGATTGGATTAATGCAGCCAGCCAGTCTCCCAAGGCTTCTAATGGCAAAGGGTCTCTGACTTCGGCCTTGTAACCACATTAAACATCAGAGTGTATACGATGCGCAGATATTCTCAGTCATCGTCAGATATGTCTGTCTTTGTTCTTCATGTTACATCTACGCCAACGGCAAGATTAAAGAGGCAATTCTGCACTTTTATTAGCTAAACACCCCAAATAAATGATCTGAGCAATGCTTGATTCCCAGAAGCAGAGTGTCAGCAAACTCCCCCCTCTTTCATCTGCGTAGATAAGTGCAAATAAAAGCAAAGGATGATTGGTGCTTAATACTCTCCCACTGTCTGTATCGCATTGTGGGGGGTCCTTCTAAGATCCATTAATGAAGCTGGGTGCAGCTCTGTTTTTGCCCTTGATGACTGTAGGGAGGCGGGGGGTGGTGGTTATGGTTCAAGCACTCAGCTGGTTGCTTGTTGATTTGCCGCTTGGTCTGTAACTAGCAGGGAACCAAACAGGAATGTATTGCAATGGCTTTGGTCAGGGGTAGGCAACCTAAGGCCCAGGGGCCGGATGCGGCCCAATCGCCTTCTCAATCCGGCCCATGGACGGTCCAGGAATCAGCATGTTATTACATGAGTAGAATGTGTCCTTTTATTTAAAATGCATCTCTGGGTTATTTGTGGGGCCTGCCTGGTGTTTTTACATGAGTAGAATGTGTGCTTTTATCTCTGGGTTATTTGTGGGGCATAGGAATTCGTTCAGTTTTTTTCCCCTTCAAAATATAGTCCGGCCCCCCACAAGGTCTGAGGGATGGTGGACCGGCCCATAGCTGAAAAAGGTTGCTGACCCCTGGCTTTGGTGAACAGTGCTGGGGCAGCACCTTTAAGTTAAATTGCTTACTTTTTAGGGGAGGGGAACACACATTAATGGGGTGAATGAAAGGGGCATTCAATGGAAGAAAGGAGCCATTGGCTCATGCAACTTCTTACTCTTGCCATTCTCTTCATTGACTGCATTCAACTTGCCTGTACTCTCTCTCTCTCTCTCTCTCTCTCTCTCCCTCCCACACTTGTACAAACAGCAGCATTGGGAATCAGTTATGTTCTGATTCTGGAACTAGATTTTACAAGAGACACAACTAAGGCAAGAGTGGGAAAACTTTTTTTTCAGTCCAAAGACCACATTCCCTTCTGGGGGCCACATGAGAGTGGTGGGTGGGGCCAGAGGCAAAAGTGGGCAAAGCAATGACTAGAAAATTCACCTTTGTACAGTAGGCTAGTTTCTGCACAGATTCCCACACCCTTCTCCATCTGGGGAAGCAGGAGGCATTATCAGCACTCAATGAGATGTTCCAGCCAACATAGGGTTGCCATACGTCTGGGGATACCCGGACATGTCCTCTTTTGGGAGGGGGCAACCTGTCCATCTGGGCGGATTTTTATATTTTAAAGGTTCAGGTTTTCTGGCTGGCAGCGGCTTAGACTCAGGTGACTTGGGTTTAATCTGCTCTGTGGCGGCAGTGGCTTGGTCTGTCCTCTTTTTTGCTCTTCGAGATATGACAACCCTAAGCCAACAACATCTGGATAGCCCCAGGAGGGGGAAGGCTGCCCAATACTTTTCTTCAGGTGTTTCACAAATGTTTTACAAATCTGTGAAAAGTTCACTAAGTTAGGACTCCAATCTTACAGGGAGAGTCCTACTGTAAGACCTGTAATTCTTGGGATAACTATTCTGTTTGTGTTGGTCATTTTGTTACACGAGCACGACCCCAATGTTCTTGTATCAACTTTATACTGCTGCCTTGTCATTTCACAATACCAAAAGATATTTAGCTTTTAACATTTTCATCCACGCCGAGCCTTTGCATGGACTTACTAGGGAACTAGCCAGGGCCACAGGACAATGCTTTGGTTCAATGATTTCCCTGCCCCTTCCCATTCTAATCATCTTTGTTTCCTCGTCCTACACTCTACTTTTCTTCACCAAGTTTCAAAGCAGACCACAGAAAAGCTCTATTCCCCTTCAACAGGTTTTTCCCTTGTGATGCTACCATCTTCAAGAGACCCATGTAGAGTGGGGATCTTGCTCAAGATGACACAGAAAGTTTGCAGCAAACCATTCAGTTCCCAGGTCTACACCCCTTGTCTACACTGACAGTGGCTCTCCGGGGTTTCAGGTGGGAGTCTTTCTCAATCTTACCTGGAGCAGTCGGAGACTACATCAGGTTTTTTTTTTCATGCAACATGGATTGACTGCTGCTGAGCTATGGCCCTATACATCCCAAAATAGCACTTTAGCAAGTGGGCCAAGTTTTCCCTGGGTTCCAAGCATTCCTTTAATTCCCTTTGCCTTCTTCACCACATTAGTCCCCCCTCTTGCCCTTCTTGTTTAAGATCATTTCTCTTTGTTTTTCACCTGTCTATTCCACCCCCTGCTAGCTTTTCCTCCTCTTTAATTCCCCATTCTCTTCCCGCTGCCAATTCCCTGCTTACCCATCAGGTGTATTGATCCTGGTATATAAAAACTTGCTTTTTATATGTGCTTTCAAGAACAACCTGTTTCTTCTTCCTTGTTTTATTCATCAAAGTCAAGTGGCTGCAGAGAGCAGTCTAAGTGAACACTCCCACCCAGACTTCTGCCCCATACCAAAGAGTTCTTGCTTTATTTTCTAAACTATCAGTTTATTGCACAGTGTGCCAGCCACTAGGAGCACTTGATTCTGTTATACTTTCAAGGCTTGGAGAAGAGAGAGACTGAGTTCTGCCCCTGAATGAATGTGTTGCACTGTGGTGTGTTTTGGGTTCAAGGTGCTGCCCCAAAATTATTTCCTACCCAGCCAGTCATATAACATTCCCTTCAAATGCCAAGGGTTCATATATGGTAGAAAGTATATCTTGCAGATCTACAACTCTGAAAGCTGACACTATTGACTATGATGTAGTTGAATAGTTATCTGTATTCTTGTGGCAGCTTGAGACAGACCATGATTGTACCAAGATAACATACTTCCACTAAATATACTTCATTATCCATGTCCAGAGATAACTGTTGTTTTTTGGCCTCCGTTCTGAGGTGGGCTCAACACATGGCAACTGGGAGTGTGGAAAATCCCTTCTGTTGAGCATAGTTCAGCTCAACAGAGTGAGTCTCGTTTATTGAACTGGGAAGTTTAAGGAAGTGCTTCAGTCTCTTCCATTGAAGACAGTGAGACTTAAGAATGCTTAGCTTTAGATGGATTGCAGCCTTGTCTCAATGAAGTAAAAACAAGAAGTATGGCAAGTGTGTGTGTGTGTGTGTGTGTGTGTGTGTGTGTGTGTGTGTGATGTACTACAAATAATGCTGATCATTACTCACCTTTTAGTGCATATATTTGATCTGCTTATTTCAGGAAGGTGGGCAGCAATTTGTGTGAGTTTTGAAACAGCCTTGGAACTATGTCAGTAGTGTCAACATTCTACCATGCACCAGGAAATGCACCCTCTGATTTTCCAGGACTCTAGATATCTACGTGCTGTTATTCCACAAGATCAACAGCTTTAACTTGGTATCCTTAGCATTTCCTCTTAATCTATATTCATCTGTAGCTCTTCTTTCCAGCTAGTTACTTGTTAGTAGGCAGTAGTAGTGGGCATTTACCTTATGTAAAAGTGCCACAAGAGGGCAGCAAAGATTCACCCTCTCCAAGTGACGAAAGTTCTCTCAGTAGAACTTTTATTACAGACTGGGCCAGGTTAGCTCCCTCCTCGCTTGAAGCTGAGCTACACTTTTATGAAAGCCCTTGATAAAGAGTAACACAGAGTGACTAATTGATTGGCCCTGGACAGTCACTCCACATGTTTTAAAATTATCCTCCCAGGGCCAAGGCAATAGATGCTCCACACTTGCACAGAGTGGCCTTGAAAGTGTGTGTTTAGCAAGAAGCTAGTTCACCTGGGCTGATAATATGTCAACTGAAATTACCATTGAGTGGCATTGTCATTATCAGAGGTATGGATCCAACATGGCCTTCAGCTGAGCACTCCACCAATGAAAAACAACTTAGGTCTGCCATGATGATACCACATTAGCTAAACAAGATCTGTTCTCTTCTGTCATTTTGCAAACCTCGGTGAAATCGCTAAATCGACTAAACACATATTTATATCAAGATGTGACTCAGCTACCAGCTTATATCAAATCCCTCTACTGCCCAGCATAAGGTCAGCCTGAACAACAACAATTTCCAGGCGCATAGGCCAACGGAGTTAATTAAACCATAACTCTTTTGGGTTACCTTATTTAGTATCCATATTTGACCCTCGGGGGAAAACTAAAATATTGTACACGGCTGATCATTCACAAAACCTTCCCCAAACCTACTAGATGTGTATATGGAGAAGCTGAGGAATGCATTGACACATATGTTCAGTCAAAGGAGATGTTCAGTCACAGCTGCTGCCTGGGGCTGATGGGAGTTGTCATCTGGAGGGAACCAGGTTGGAGAGAGGTGGAGGAGTTGACACCACTGGCACTGTCATGAGACAGAGGAGGGGACGATCACCTACCAAGGGGACCCGACTTCATTGCAGTGCTGGCAACTACTTCTCCTCAGTAGTGAAGGGATGGTGCTGAAGGGCCCTCATTATGTACAGGGTCCTGGACAGATACCTGATGAGGCTGATTCCTGAAGCCAGTCCTGGTTCCAGGAATAAGGATCACCATGGAAGGAATTCCAAAAGAGAGCATGCGAGAAGGGAACAAGCCAACGAGACAGCTTCGCAATAATAGTCTGAATGGACCATTGGATTGACTCAGGATAAGGCAGCTTCTTCTATCCTTAATCCCAGACAACAGAATTATTTCCCCAAAGGTTTGGGCCCGCTTATAACATTCATGCCTCTACTGAGACAGACACACAACCCTTCCAATTCCTTTATTCTTGAAATAATAGATCCCACCCCCCCTTGCATAATTTCACCTATGACTGGCAAATAACCAGCAAACAAACTCCTTGCTATTATCGGTGTGAGCCACCCCCTCGCTCTGCAGCAGCTGAAGCAGCAGGAGCAGCTTATAAATTTCCCATCTCCCGTAATAAATACATCTATTACCAACTGCAACGCTTCTTACTCTCCTTGCCTGGCTGCGACCATCCCTCGCTCTTGCTTTGGCAGCTCTTTGCCTGGCAGGCGGACTTGATAAACTGCAGTCTTCATTTCCAGGAGGAAACAAACAGCTTTCCTTACCGTGCCATGCTACCCACCTTAACTTAGTATCATAGGATTGTAGAGTTGGAAGAGACCCCGGGGGTCATCTAGTCCAACCCCCTGCAAAGCACTGGATAAAGGTAGGATATCAACTAAGTTCATCTGCAGCAGCAGAGCCCGAAGATCCACCAGTGTGGAGGAACTGAGGGTCAGAGCTGGACAGATCTCAGCCCTGTCACCCCTTCCCTGTTCCCCGGTGACAGCATTCATCCCAGAAAATGAGTGAAACTCATACATTGCTACAGAAGTCAGTAGAGAGCCTCAAGTGACTGCTGCTCCCACTTCACTTCCAGTCAGTAGTACCACCAGAAAAAAAAATGGTGGGGGGCACAGAAAGGGCAAAGTATATTTCTAGGTGTGCATGCTGTGGCCCCTATTTTAAGATCACTGAAAGAAATAACGACTGTATGTGTTAATGACAGGAATCCAGTAGTGGCAGGACAAGTGGGGGGGGGGTGAGCCCTTTATTTTGGGGCACTTGCCCCCTCAATTCTCTCCCTTGGCACTGCCCATGTCTCCAGTGCCCCAACACAGGCCAGGGGGATACTACTACTACTACTACTACTACTACTACTACTACTAATTTATTTATACCCCGGCCATCTGGCTGGGTTTCCCCAGCCACTCTGGGCGGCTTCCAACAGAATATTAAAATACAATAGTCTATTAAACATTAAAAGCTTCCCTAAACAGGGCTGCCTTCAGGTGTCTTCTAAAAGTCTGGTAGTTGTTTTCTCTTTGACACCTGGTGGGAGGGTGTTCCACAGGGCGGGTGCCACTACCAAGAAGGCCCTCTGCCTGGTTCCTTGTAACTTGGCTTCTCGCAGCAAGGGAACCGCCAGAAGGCCCTCAGCACCGGACCTCAGTGTCTGGGCAGAACGATGGGGGTGGAGACGCTTCTTCAGGTATACTGGACCGAGGCCGATAATAACTCTGTAGCTAATCACAACATGTCACCAGCAGCATATTAGAAAACCCAATCCAGGAGCATGCATCTCCAATAACATCACTGCTGCCTCATACCTTGAGGGCTTGAAACATATGTGGGAACTTGTATACTCAACAATCCAGTTTTCTGTCTGATACTGGCCTGTAGCTCTTGTTTCATCTCTTACGTGCTGCCTAGACGAAGTAACTCCCCAAGCCACAGTGCACCATTTACTCTTCTGATTACATAATGTGGTATCACTAATTATTTACTCTAATCCTTAATCAACTACCTTGCACACACACAGCCTATTGCACTCCTTGATAAATGCCAGAGGGCTGTATTGAATGTTGGACCTTCTCAGAATAGACTTAATGAATTAATGTGCATGACTAACCCAGGTTCTTTCATTTCAGTGGGTCTACTCTGAGTAGGACTTGGTTAAACATAACTCCACAGCCAACCGAAAATCACTACAAATATTGTACAGTACAGAATTTTGTCCTTTGAGGCTTTCTTTTTATTTATAAAATGTATCAATATATACTTGTGATGGCCTGGGACTCGGGCTCAGACTTGGAACCAGAGGATTCTCAGTCTGCACCGGATCCTCTGCCTCAGACATCATCTGAGCCAAGTCCGGGGCCTTATCCTGAAGAGTCCCAATCTGCACAGATTCCCCTGCAGCAAACACCAGCTGGGCCGAGTCAGGGGCCTGAACCTGTCCTGGCTCCAGATGTGGAGATTACCCCAGTTGCCTTCAGCTGGGACATCACTTACAGCTGTTCCACCACCGGTTTGGTCAGGGGAGGCTGAGGCGGCCCCTGGGTCCAGTAACCCACCGGTGTCTCCCGAGCTGCAGAGACTCATGTCTGAGAGAAGGAGAGACCTGAGTACTCGCAGGAGGAGTGTTCACCTTCGTGTGAAACAGGGAGGTGAGTTGCTGGGGAATCGGGACCGGCCACTGCCCCAACAAAGATAAAAGGCTGTCAGACCCCGCCCCAGGTTGCGGGAGCAACATTACTGTAAGCCAGATTCTGCCTGAGTTCCAGTACCTGTCCTTGCCTGGGTTCCTGCCCCATGTCCTGCCTTGGCTCTGTTGGACTGACCCCTCACTGAACCTTCAGATTCTGGACCGGACCTGGACCTCATTTCTTGGATTACCCCTGGGCCCAGCACAATACTGATGCATACACTACATTTTTTTAAAACTGTCTCTGGTTCTTTTGGTGTTTCTGTTGTTTACCGCTTTGAAACATCTGTTGGGAAAGGTTTAGAAATATATATATCTCAAAACCAAATCAGACCACCACCACACTCATTTACTGAGAGAAGCTTCTGGCACCTCTCCTCTGTTCAGAATAGATGGGAGGGTGGGCATCTCATCCTGGTATCTGAGGAAATGGATATATGTTTAAGGTCGTGTGTTGAATGTAAGAGAGGCTGAGTGAGCATAGCTTATCTTTTGTAAATCGCCTTGAAGTTTTTTTTTTTTTTAACAATCAACTGGTGAATAATTTTTTATGAAAGAAACAGGAAAACAAACAAACAGGAACTGAATGTGAAGAACATTCTCTTCTGTATTGTGGATCTTTGAGAGAATATTTGCTGAGACCCTCCATGGGCACCACAGGAAGTACTGGCAGCCACACTGTTGCTCGAAGGTGTCATGCTGGTGACCCCTCTCAGAAGGGATGGGGAACCTGTGGTTGGAGCAGCGATGCTGGTCTCAGAAAGATTCCTGCCTTGTAGGGGCTAGGCATGCCTCTTTGGGCATGTAGTGAAATCCCTCTTGTTGCTGAATGTTCTGCTCTTACCTCAACTTCAAGGAAGTTGTTCTCATTAGTAATAATGAGTTTTGTGCTCTCCTGCTGAAGGGGGATTTAACATAAAGCTTCCCCATCAAAGGCTTGCCTATCAAACTGTGGCAGAGTTACAAGGAGGCCACCCACTGGGGCAAGGCTATCAAGGTGTAGGTAGAAGGAAATGGATGTGCCTCCTGCCGTAATCCAAGTCCCCCAGATGCTGAATTATTAATTCCATTTTCTTTGGGCAATAGTGCAGCTGTGGAGGGATGATACTTGCTAACGTCGGTTCATAAGGACAGGATGATGGCAAAAGCAGAAAGCCTCATTTACGGCTAAGCAGAATATTCTCAGTGACCTGCAAATTCCATGAATGTCATGAATACACAAGGGGTGCATTCAAATGCAGAGCATTCTTCCAATGTACAAACTCTCCCAGAGGTGTTCACTGCTAGGCCACTCGGAGCTCCACAGGTCATCCATCAGTATTTGTGCATTCAGGGTTACATAACTTGTGATTGGCTAGACGGCTTGTCACATGTGCTGCCCTTGCAGATTGAAGCGGATGGAGAGCCAGCTTCCATTTTTAGTAGGAATTGGCCAAGTGAATTGAAAGATGACAACATTGCTGAGGCAATTTATTCAAGGGTGCAGAAGCAGGACAGGTTCAAGTATTTGTTGAAGGAAATTGCTACTCAAATTTGATTCACACAACCAAAAAGTATTTGTTCCAGGTCCATTCTTCCCCCATATCTCACATTCATTTTGGCCTCACAGTATTTGAAACCGCTACGCTGGAGGCCAGATACAAGAAATTCCAAGAAGCCAAAGGCCCAGGCCACTGATCTAGGGAAATAACTTTAATAGGAGCATCAGGTGATAATGGACCTCAAACAATAATCCACTTTAGTTTGGGAAAGAGAAGTACCCTAAACTATTCTGCCTCTTTCTTAACATATCACCTGGCCACTTGGTTGGATGGTCCTGCCTCAGTCCCTGCCCACTCTATAGTTCCTGTTCATCTCTATTGCCTTTGTCATTTCACTAGTCAAGTACACCTACACACTACTACCATCTTTACCAGGGAGACATCTGTATCCCGGTCTTCATGTTTATAGATTGTCTTTCTTGTGTTGATCCTGGTTTCAGCAAAGCAGAACAATTTCTGCTGGCCCAGTAAATATTTAGAATGACTAGCCAATGTTCTCCAGATGTTGGACTCCAGCTCCCAACAGCCTTGATCAATATGCCAATAATGAGAGTTAAAGGAGTCATAGTCCAACAGCACTGGGAGGGCACTGCATTGACTTAGAAGATACAACACACAGAGCTACACACCAACCTTTTATACACCCCCCCCCTTCTGACTCAAGCGAACTTCCCCTGAAAGTTAGTTTTTTGGATTGTGGATGAAGAGATTTTGTCAGGAGAAAGATGCAGGGGCATAGGAAGGGGGTGCGGGGTGTGTGTGCAGTCTACCCCGGGTGTTATCTCTCAGGGGGTGACAAAATGGCACACCATGGGGCCCCCCCTTACTGCGGGGTGTCGGAGCGGCTCGCTATGCCCCTGTAAAGATGAATGCATTTTAAATTGTGATCATTTTGTTTTGCACTTTAATGTGAGCTGTATTATCAACACATTATTCCCCTTCCCTTTAAAGAAAAAAGAAGGCAAAACCGTGGGACCTAAAAGATTGCCGCCCTCTGAACATACCACTTAATTATACCTAGGGATCTTCTTAGTAGGTCCATCTCCAAGTGCCCTTCCCAAGTGAGGCATTGTGGGTGGCTGCGTGGGGAGAGGGGGGCTTTTCAGTGCTGGCACCCATTTATGGAACAGCTTCCCAAGAAAGGGTCTCCAGACACCTAATCTCCCTTGTTATTCCAGCACCAGGCAAATACATTTTTAGTTCCCCAGACTGTTTAATTTATCCCCCCCCCCGAACTTGTTCTTACTCTCTTTTATGCTGCACTGCATTATTGGGTTAAGTAGTCATTAAATTTTAATTTCTTTTTACTCCTCTTTTGTCATAGGGTGGTTTCAGATAGCCATCTCTAACAGAACTGGAAGTCATCAGAGCCTCTTTATTTCAAAGCAGCCATGGCGAGTCTGTTCTTCCTGAACAGGAGATCATCACAGGTTTCCCTCTAGCGCACTGGTCTTCAGCTGGTGGGTCATGGCCTGAGCCAAGGTGGTCACAACATGAGCACAACCATCATGCAAATATATGGAACAAGGTTAAGAAATGGGTCCCCAAATGCATGTTTGGGTTAAAAGTTAGTCCTGGGTCTGAAAAGGTTGAATATACTAGCAGATCATGATTTCATAGATCTCCCCCCCCCCCACCTGGAAGTCTCTCCCCCCTTTCTTCTCATAACTCCCTCAATAAATTCATTCCCTGCTTTTGCCATTTGGTAACTAGGACCAGGTAACTCACAGTCCAGTTTGCTGTTATCTTGGCTCTTTCCTTCCTGGTTTTGTTCCTCGTCAGGGGAGAGTCTCTCAAGTTTCAGTCCTTCTGCTGGTCTTTGCCTCCCGCATGGGACACACCTTCTCTTTATGCAGTCATGGTGGGGGGCTGCTGGAAGACACCGGACATCCAGTTGTTGCTGTGTCACTTGTGTTTCAGCAGGTTCCCTGCCCCCCCCCCCAGTTTTGGCCAGGTTGGTCATGGGATCATGTGGCAGCAAGCAGGCATGGGGGAGAAACTCAGTTTGGCTCACAATGGAGCAAATTTATTTATGGAAACTACATGTGCACCGGCTAATGCTTTGTGGGTTCCTTCCTGCTTGAACATTTCCCTGAGAGCAGCAGCACGAGGTAGGAGGCTACCTACTGTGAAGATGCTATGCTTGCTTGAATGGAGGGCTTAACCTTAGACACCAAGAGGGACACAAGAAATTGCTAGTCTGGATGGGGAAAATTGGTTGCTTTAATAAAACCTGGCAGGAGACCACAGGGGGAGCAGGCCAACCCACTGCTCTGGCAAGAGCGAATCCGCAGCCTGGAGAAGAGCAGCACCCTCAATTTGGGGAGTCTGATTCTCTAGAAATGGCTCAAAAATGCTCACAGCAGGAAATCAAAGAGCATCACAAACCACACACTTTTGTTGCACCAGTGTGATCCCCCCCCACTGCCCTTCAAGTCTTTTGTTTCTTCAGCGTAACAGAGTTGCAACTGGGAGCTTGTGGGGAATGATGAGCCCTTGCCCACTGAAACCATGGCATTGATACATGGGGCAGCAATCACCCTTATTTCCCTCATGGGATGAATCCAGCATAGCCAAGCAGAGACAAAGCCACACATTCACACACAACTCAAGGAAGTTAAGGCACAATGAGACTGGAGCCAGAATGGGATTGTGTGGTTGCTGCTTCTGAGCCCAACTTACCTCACAAGGTTGTTGGGGATTAAATCAGGCAGGGGAGGACCACACGAGCAACCTTAAACTCATTGGAGAAACAGGTGGGCTATCATTTACCACTCATACTGATAAGAATTATATTGGGACTGGGTTTGGGGAACATTGTCCTCAGTTTCATATGCCAACAGGGTAGTGCCTTTTGGCACCTCGTGTATTTATTATGATCTTTGGAATCCTGCCTGTACATATTCTTTTATAATTTCTGCATTAGTCTTGTATTAATATTGTATGGTTGTGTATTATTTCCTTTATACCTCAGCTTTGGGCGTTTCCCACTCCTGTAACTTTAAATCTTTTAAGAACCTTTACAGTGCTGTTATTAATTACACCTGGTTACGGCTTTATAACTCTGTGTTAGCCATCCACACATTGGCAGTATTTACATATTATTATGAACACTGTCCCTGAGCATGCCTACTATGAAGAGATGGGGTATGTTTTTGTATTTTACCTTTTTTGCAACACCTTTTTTGCATTATGTTGCTATATTTATTATTTTGCAGTCTTGGAAAATGTTACCCATTATATTGCTGAAGAAGTTACATCGAAACAGTGATGTTTATCCGGAAACGCTGTCCTGTCCACTTCAGCCTTGTTGGAATCCATACTTTTTACAGCTTCTTCACCACTACAGCTTCGTGGGAATATTAGACTTTATGGTTTAGCAGAGACGTTCCAGACGCATTGTTATGAACTAATATTTTATATACTGCCTACATTCATTTACTATATTATAGCAGTTACATACAAGTTATCTTGACTTTATAAATTGCTTATATTCATTTACTACATTATAAAAGTTACGTACGAGTTTTCTCGACAAAATATTTGCCTGTGGTCTCATGTTGCTTTGTTTTTTGATTCAGCATTCAAGTTGCAATACAGGGTTTTTTTTGAAGAAAACTCCCTGGACAATAACAACAGGCAAATAAAAGTTGTGATGCTGGAAGATGAGTCCCTCAGGTCGGAAGGCGTCCAACATGCTACTGAGGAAGAGTGGAGGACAAGTACAAGTAGATCTGGAGCTGATGAAGTGGGTGGGCCAAAGTCAAAAGGATGCTCAGTTGCGGATGTGGCTGGAAGTGAAAGGAAAGTCCAGTGCTGGAAAGAAAAATATTCCATAGGAACCTAGAATGTAAGATCCATGAACATTGGTAAGCTGGATTTGGTCAAACATGAGATGGCAAGAATAAATATATGGTGCTGGAAGAGACTCTTGAGAGTCCCATGGACTGCAAGAAGATCAAACCTATCAATTCTGAAGGAAATCAACTCTGAGTGCTCACTGGAAGGACAGATCCTGAAGCTGGGGCTCCAATACTTTGGCCACCTCATGAGAAGAGAAGACTCCCTGGAAAAGACCCTGATGTTGGGAAAGATGGAGGGCACAAGGAGAAGGGGACAATAGAGGACGAGAAGGTTGGACAATGTTCTCAAAGCTACCAACATGAGTCTGACCAAACTGCGGGAGGCAGTGGAAGACAGGAGTGCCTGGCGTGCTCTGGTCCATGGGGTCACGAAGAGTCAGACACGACTAAACAACTAAACAACAACAACATAAATGTCACAAAATAAATAAATAAATGACTCTTTCAATGTGGGCTTGACAATTTTCATAAGGGAAAAATCCCTATATTGTTTTTTTAATTTTAATTTTATTATACTATTTAGTTCACATTTTTATCATATCAAATTCCATCAATTATTCATATTACCAAAAGCATTACTCATACAGAGCTTTGACTTCCATCCTTCCCATTCTCTGGCATTCCTAAGAATTCACTTAAGTCTAAGCTTTCCACTCACAACTTATTTACCTTCTTTCTATCTTAGTAATTTTAACCCTTCTAATTGTAAATTAGTTCCCTACTTTAACATTACAATATATTTTAACTCAATCCTACAAACGTTTTCAAATGTTTACAATGATCATTCATATATTGTAAAAATTTGCTCCAGTCCTTTTCAAACAATTTGTCACGCTGGTTTTGGATCTTCCCTGTCAGTTCTGCATATTCCATCATTTCCATCATTTTAACTTGCCATTCTTCCACTGTTGGTATTTCCTGCTGTTTCCATTTCTGTGCTAACAATATCCTCGCCACCGCCGTAGCATACATAAACTAATTTAAATCTTTATTAGGAATTTCCTTTCCAATTATACCCAACAAAAATGCCTCTGGGTTTTTTAAAAATCAAAATTATACCTAAAAACCTTTTTCAATTCATTATATATCATATCCCAGTAGGCTTTAACCTTGGTACATGTCTACCACATATGAAAGAAATACCCCTCCTTTCCTTACATTTCCAATATTCTTTACCTTAATATTGGTTTTATATGGATTGCTCCAGTGCTGCTTTCTTCCAGTACTCAGAACTGTAGAGCTGGAAGAGACCACGAGTGCCATCTGGTCCAACCCCCTACAATGCAGGAATCTTTTATCCAACATGGGGCTCAAACCTACAACTCTGAGATTGAGAGTCTCATGCTCTAGCGACTGAGCTATCCCAGCAGGACGCTCTTCTTATCTTGATACCTTTATTATTACATTTTATTCACTTTGGCCGTACCCTTAAAAGACATGCCATTTCATTAATATGGATATGGTACAGTATTTCAAAGAGAAACCAGAGTTCGATATGGTATAGTACCCCATGGTGTGGTTAGTTCAAGCTTCATCACTACCTTGAACCTGGATGGCTTAGCAGTGGACCTAAGTCCAGTTTGGCTGTTCACTGCCATAGACAGATGGAGTCTGTGTGACTGAAGCTATCATGAAACTGATGCTACTATTCCATGTTCCCCTGTTGACATTACCTTGAAGCAGATTCAAGGAACGCCTCCTGGGTCAGGCTCATCTTATATCTTTGACTGATTTTTTCACTTTTTGTATTGTATCCTTGTAAATGCTTAGAGACAGGGGCATAGCAAGGTAAATTGGTACCCGGGGGCAAAAATTTTTTTTTGTTACCCCCCCCCCCGAGGCATGGGAAGGTCAGGTGGTACCCGGTGCGGAAAAATTCTTGTCAACCCCCCCATTGATTCCCCACCTCCGAAAAAATGGTTTTAAATTATTTCATATTTTCTTACAAAGGAATAATAACAAGTAATAATAATAAAAACTTTTTTTATATCCCACTCTCCCCAGCCGAAGTCGGGCTCAGGGTGGCTAACATCAGATACATAACATTGGTATAAAATCAAACAATAATTAAATTACCTCCTAAAAACATCTCGAAATCAAATTAAAGTCTAATTAGATGGCTTTCCACAGGGTTAGGGTTGGGAACAGTAAGTGTTCTCTGAACTGAAATTTCAGCCTTCATGACATAGGAAAACAGCCAAGTGAACAGCTATTTCGGTGGAGGAGGGTCAAGATATTAACCGATATACATGAAATTTCATATATAGCTATATAATCCCTAGTATAGTAAGATAAGACCTTCGGAGCAGGCATTAAAAAAATTCAAAAAAGAAATTTCATTTAAAAAAAAAATGTTCCTTGATAATTTGTCACCCCCTCCATTATGGAACCCGGGGCGGCCTGCCCCCGCCCCCCCTTGCTACGCCCCTGCTTAGAGACAACTGTAGTTAAGTGCTATATAAATTGTTTAAATAAATACACATAAATAAAAATCCTTAAATGATCAGAGAGTTTAATCCAATGGATGGGATCTTGGGGGGTCTGCTTTGCTACTGCTTCTTAAATGTCACCAGGCGGGTCATTTAATCCATGCATCACTTCTCACTTCTTGCCTTTCCTAATTAGAATGAAAAGGCCCTGGAATATGTACTGTCCCTTGCTACATGCTTGTCTTACCAAGACCATCATGTTTTGGCCTTGCTGCTTCAAGAGGCCCCTTGGCACCTCTTGCAATAGGGCACTTTTAACATTAGGTGCCACATGCCTGGATGCTGTTCCTATTTTTCTTTGCCTGTGGCTCCCTGCAGGAGGATAGTAGGACAAATGACTCCAGAGCTGCACAGAATCTCATCAAACCAAAGCAGGTGGAAACACTCAACTGTGGTGCAAAATGCGTCTTAGAAATACCATTTGCATTAGTTGGCAGTGGAAGCAGTCTCTGGAGGCAGCAAGGGACAAATGAATGATACAGATGGCTCTGCTGGAAAACTGTGGATGGCAGGGGAAATAATGATCTATTGGTAAAGAGAAATACTAGTTAAGCCAGCAAGAAGGGGAAACAGAAAGACACTTGGAAATGGGCTGTACCTTCTGCAGAAGGGATGGGATATTGTGAGATAGGATGGAGATAGAAAAGATCAAAATATTGCTACAAAAGTTGAGTGCCTCCCCCCTCTCTGCTGAGTGGTGGCAAGAGCCCCTGGGG
Source organism: Lacerta agilis (assembly GCF_009819535.1). Classification (NCBI taxonomy): domain Eukaryota; kingdom Metazoa; phylum Chordata; class Lepidosauria; order Squamata; family Lacertidae; genus Lacerta; species Lacerta agilis. The sequence goes on from NC_046317.1 coordinate 50,569,074, forward strand.
TCCCAGGCCCTCATGCTGGGTCTGTGTTCCTTTGAAGGATGGCGACACGGCGGAGATTGTTGTAGCTTTAAGAAACATGGTTTATTTATCTATTTACACCTTCAGACTGCATGTAGATGGTCCAGATCTTGCAGCATGGCCATTTCAAGAGGGACTTGTCCCCCACAGCAGTGCAGCACTGGAATTCAAAGCATCTCTCCCAGCCAGCCTCCCCAAGATGGATCCCAGTCTTTCTTCCTCCCCCTTCTTCCCAGAACCCCTTGCTCAAAAACTGTCCTTTCCTGTCATGTCAAACAACCCCCCCATCACCTTGGCAACATCTGTCTCCCTAAGCTAAAGGATTCCTCTCGGATGGCTCATCAACCCCTTTTGTCATATTAACAGATTTTCTGCTCTTCACTAGGCCAACCAGACTGTTTTGCATAAGCCAGCATTGTAGGGATTCATTGTCTGGTACTGTTCTGCAGCTTGTACTTTCATCCATATCCCAGTTCATCACAATCCTACCATTTATCAATTTCTAGGGTTTAGCGGGGTCCCTCCCAATCTATAACAGTATGATGCTCAGAATGTCACAGTGGGAGGAAAACAGGGGCACAATAACTGTTGATTCAGGACAGGGAGGAGTGGCTCTTGAGGCAGAGTTTAAGCAAAACTAAGTTGGACTGTTAATTGCTGGCCATTTATTGGTGTTCAAGGGTGTGGTTTACCCACAGCATATTATGAGGTCTTCACAGGTGCCAAGTGGGAGAGGGCACGCTTGAGGCAATTCAGGTGGGTAGAGGTAAATGAAGCACAGCCTTATCTTCCGATACCAGATGCAGGGAAGATGCTTCTTGCCCTTGCAAGCCCAGCAGACCATGATTTTACAGCGGGGCCGCCTACTTTAGTCTTCCTCCATTAACTGCCTTCAAAGTCAGGTACCTCATTTCACACTGTGGAATAAAGCCAGTTGGATTTTAGCAATTTAAATCGTTCCCCCAAAAGTGTAATAAAAATCATCAGTCACATTAAGGAATCATCTACAGAATACAGGATGCCAAGCAATCAGTGTGATTTAAGCAAGACGCAAACGTCTTTGGCTGGCAGAAGCTCCAGGGCTCATTTATCATTTAATGCGGAGAACTCTGCAGTGAATCTTGTCTGAAGGCCCTTACCTAACGAATTGGCTCCCGCGCAGTTCCCTCTAATTCATGATTTTGTTCCGCTTCATAAAGTCTGAGATTCATGTCCCTGAGGCATCTGGTCATGTGTCAGAGGGAAGATCAACTTGTGATCTAACCTCGTGCCTTCCATTTTGTGAAATCTTGCATTTCTGTTTGAATGTTTGTGATGTGTCAGCCTTATACGTTTGCTCAGGTAGACAGTGCTGCACACTCACCTATCGACTTGCAGCTGTTGCTCAGCATTTGACAGAAGATAAAATGCTGACAGGAACTTTTGACATTTCTATCTTGTTCATTCTTATTCCCTGGCCCTCGCCCCCCAGGTGGTAAGGCTTAGCATTCATGGACCCTGGGTATGCTATCTCAATTTTGAGTTGGGCCAACATTCCTTTGTTGGGACAACATTCCTTTGTATTCCCCAAAGTACCTTATCAATCCAGTTTATTCTTCTCTATAAAACAAATCCTATAAAATCAACTTTCTACAACACACACCTCCATCCCGACAACACACACATGGTGTGAACAACTTTTTCTTCTCCTTCTCCTTCTCCTTCACAAAAGCTAAATAAATAAAAATAATCTCTTCAAATAACCTGGCCTGTGAAAACCTATAAACTAGTTTGTTACACCAAGACTGGTTGGATTATTACAAATTCATGTTATCTTCAAAAGGTGTTGAAATAAACCTTCTGGCCTGCCCTCAACAATGGTCTGGGGAAAGGGATGAAAATGTTGTTAGTCTCCTCCTCCCGACCCCTCCCCAAATGAGCAAATGTTAGGCCAAGAAATGTTAAAAACACACACACACACACCACTCCACCAGGGCTCCCAGTGGAGTAGATAGTGGGGGAGAAATGAAGATATGAAGTTATTCTATTCCCTATCCACCTATTTCTTTCAGATATTGACAAACAACACACTACCATTGGCTGCCTCATGCCTTTCTCTTTCTCTACACTCCAGCACAACCACCTATCAGATGTACTTCATGGAAGCCCCCAAGAGGGTGTGGATGTGAAAAGTATGCATGCATGTATGTACATATCCCAGAGCAGGGAAACCATAAAACGTCAAAAATAAAAAGAAATAATCTTCTAGCCATGCGTGGAGGTTTGTTTGTAGACAAGGGGATAAAAAGGGCATGGGTGGAAAGTTGGCAGCATCAGAAGGTGGGACTTCCAAGAAACTATGGATTAATCAAGCCTCTCTTTGCCCACAGACAAACAGGTCTTTGAGGAAGCACCAGTTGAAGATCAATGGAACTCTTGAATAAATATGATCAAGATCTGGTTTGAAAAGAAGCGACTGAGAGTAGATTACAATGAAGGACAAAAGAACGAGGTACCCTTGAGAAGAACATTTTGGTCCTCTGCAGCTGTTGTAGCCAAGAGCTTCTGAGCCTCCATGTTTTCTCTGCCTTGTTAGTCATTACTGCCATTCCCCATTGTTTGGTGTAGAAGTTAATTCCCATCGGTTTTCCCTGATACACACATTCTATGGATCCTCCAAGAGTCCATGTTTCCAGAAACGTCCTTGATTTAGAAAAGCCATCCCAGTTTCTGATTTGATCCCAGAATGTCTCACTTTTCCTTAGGACACCTCTATTTAATCAGAAAAATGTTACAGGGTATGGTAGGATGTCCCTGTTTTCATTGGAGAAATGTTGGAGGGTATGGAATTATTTGACTCCTGAGCTGTCTGAAGGCAATCCTGAATAGGGAAGGGTCCCCCCCCCATGCTTAAAGTTTTATTGTGTTTTTACATATGTTGGAAGCTGCCCAGAGTGGCTGGAGCAACCCAGTAAGATGTGTGGAGTATAAATAGTAAAATTATCATTATGGAATGGGATGTCCCTATTTTCATCAGAGGAAATGTTGGAGGGTATGATTGTGCAAAGCAATTTCCTCTAATATAATGCATTATTGTATGCTAACTGCAATAACTAATATATGCATTTATACAACACTCTGTACTAGTATATTCATTTTTGGCAGGAGAACTGCATCACAAAATTCGGAGACATGCAAATTTCAGAAGATGGCTGCGTTCTAGTTCACATCTTGGTTTCAGAAAGTGCCAACTGGGTAACTTCACCTTTAAATGCACACTTACTTGAGTTTCTCCCCCATCCCCAGTTGATGGCAACCCTTCTTTGTTGGTAAGGTATGTTTATTACCATCATCAGATGAGGGAATGTCATTTCCTCAAGGGTTGTAAGCTAACAGTTAGGGGTTATCCTACTTACCCTTTGCCTGCACTTTCTAGGCACAGCTCATGTCTTTAAAGCTCCCGGTCTGAATCCCCCCCTCTTTTTTTGCTCCAGAACTTCCTCTGTGAAGACCCTTTCTTTAAGCTCAATCACAGCAAACGGCAATCCGTGAAAAATCTGAATAGCTGTTGCTCCGATTCAGCTTTTTAAAGAGTGGGTTGTCATGGGGAAAGCTCTGGAGGGAAAAAACGGGTTCTGTGCTTGGACACAGACCTTTAAAGCATAGACTTGTGCCTGGAAAGACCATGGCAAAAGGTTTGTGTGGATAAGCCCTTTATAGATGTTTTCCTAATGGGCAACTAACAGTTTGGTTGTGGTCAGCAGAGACAGAATCGTAAAGCGCATTCTGTTTGGTTGGGGGGTCTAGTTGCTGCTGCTTGAAAACTAACTCTGTCGGTCTGTGGTTCTGCCTGTTCCCTCATGCTCATCTTTTAAATAACAGATATCACAAAAAACACCAATAAGCCACCATACACCCTACCCACAAAGGAGCTGACACAGTAGTCACACCTCATAATTAACAGTTTTGCTCAGATGAAAATTTCCTGCTGAGAAATCACCCTCATCAATCTTCTTCATTATTTCTACCAAACGAAAGCTTGAATCCGCCTCCCCCCCCAATTACAGAATTATTTGGGGAGTGAGTTTTTTTGATTTAATATTCAAACAGAAAAGAAGCAAGTTTTATTTCTTTCTGTGGAAGGGCTAGAGCTCATTTGCACACAAGAGGTCCAAGATTCTAAATTCTTGGCAACTCCTGGTAGGGTTGGGAAAGTCTCTTGCTTGAGACTCTGCCAAAGAGTCACACGCCAGTTTGAGCTGGTGTGGACCAATGGTCTGACCTCAGTTATAAGACCGCTTTCTCAGTTCATTCCTAATAAATTCTGGAGTAGCTGAAATATGAATTTTTTAAAAAGATATTCAATTTGTTTGCTTCACCATTTTGGCCTGTAACAAGTCTAGAAGTGACCTAAGTATTTTACTATAACACTAGGACCCAGGTGGCGCTGTGGGTAAACCACAGAGTCTAGGGCGTGCTGATCAGAAGGTCGCGGTTCAATCCCTGCCACGGGGTGAGTCCGTTGCTCGGTCCCAGCTCCTGCCACCTAGCAGTTCGAAAGCACGTCAAAGTGCAAGTAGATAAATAGGATGTTTCCGTGCGCTGCTCTGGTTCCCCAGAAGCGGCTTTGTCATGCTGGCCACATGACCGGAAGCTGTCTGCGGACAAACGCCGGCTCCCTCGGCCTATAGAGCGAGATGAGCGCCGCAACCCCAGAGTCGGACACGACTGGACCTGATGGTCAGGGGTCCCTTTACCTTTAGGTGCTAAAAGCAACATGCTAAAACAAATGAAACCAATACCAAACCAAAATCCAGCATTTATCAGCAATACAAAAAGGTTAAAGTTCAGGGTTGTTTGTGGGTACTTACCGTTATATGGTTCTTACATTTTTCAAGGAAGAAATGCTTGAGAAGTCTTGTTGGGGAAGAAGAGGCCTCCCAAACGGAACGCTTGACAGGTTTTCGGATGATAAGAAAGAATTCAAAAAGGATGTTGAATCCTGGCCCCGCTCAAGTGTGACGGCGTCACTTTGAATCAGCGCAGCTCCAAGAACAGCCCAACTAGTTTGCATTTCTGTTTATTGAAAGCTATTTGTCCAATATATGGCAGCACAGCTCGACAGCTTGTTTACACAGCAGCTTTTGCCCCGAGGCAAACACATTACGTCCCACGTGGCAGTGCAGAGAGGCATGCAAGGAGTCAAACGTGGCTTCGCACGGACTGCATTCAACAGCTTCCGAAGGCACGGCTGACTGCAATTGAAGCCCAGGTGAACTGATAGCTCAGTCTTTGGGAAATATTCAGCAGAGTAGCAATTTTGTTTATCCAACACCAGCACCACCTTTCCTTGAATTTCACTCAAAGCTGTTGACATTGAAAACAAGCTTGCAGCAACATGGGATATTTCAGTCTTGATAGGTACAGCCATACAGTCAGCTTTCTAGAACAGAGCAGAAATTTTTGCAAAAGTTTTCCCTGAGAATTTCTGAAATATTCTTTTTCTCACCACCCTCGGAAAAGGACAGATTTCTGAATACTCTCCATTGTTGTGTATGTGTGCTCTGCAATTTTCATGCACAATTCCTTGGAATGATGATTGGTCTGGGGCATTTTGGAGAGATGTTAAAAGGTAGTTTTGTGTCTCTTTTGTAGGAAATGTATACTCTTTAATGCATTCGGCAGTTTCCATTCGCTACTTGCTGCAGCAGCAAACCAAACATATAAGGAAAAAAGAAGAAGTTGTGCCACTGGCCAGTTGGTTAATTATGAGTCACCCACAACTGTTGGGAGATAGATAGATAAAAGCTTTATTCGCATAGCCACAGCCATAGCAACAACAGACACGCAATATACAAATAAAAAGAACAATGGATAAAAGAACAAACATATATCTATGATATCATTCAGATAGTGGCCCTTAGTCTCATTGCAACTCGATGAATCTTGGCAACTTTTGGTCGTTATAGAAAGAACAACGTGGCTGCAGGTGGGCGGCCTAGGATAGTAAGTAAGAGTGGTGTAATCAATTTGGATCTCAAATCCTTTTAGCGGAGCATGACAATGAGGACATGAGCCACTGTTCCAAGTTGCCATTTCCACAGGGGCAGAGTCGCTTTTCGAATGGAATCTTTTGAAATCGGCCCTCGAGTACGGCGGAGAGGGCAACACGTCCAATCTAGCTAGAGTAAAGGCACGTCTGAATTTTGAGATGGTTATTTGTACAAGTAAAGTGCCAAGAGTCAAACTGGGGAAGGGGGAAAGAAGGAATACCAGGGGCAGAGTTTCTTTATAATGGCCAGATTGCTCTGTTGCTCTCTGTTCTCTGTTGGGAAGATTTTTTTCCTCCTTCTGAAGAAAGTTTGTGGAATTGGTCCTTCCAATTTCTCTGTCCACAAATAGTGGAGAATTTCTGGATTGCCACTTGTGTATAACCTCTATTAAGAAAAACAAGCTTTTCTACATCATAAATGAAAAGCGATCTGATAATGGTTCACATTATTGTAACACTTGTTTAGGGCAACAACTCTTGCATATCTTCAGCATACACCTAACTTTTTCAGGCACTACCCGCCAATATAAAACAAGAAGAATATGAAGTAGAGAACCTAAGCTTAGGCACTAAGGATGTGGAACAGCATCACTTACTGACTGGAGGAGTTCCTCTGGTAATCTGTTGAAGGGTGGAGCATAAGTCTCTTAAATAAAACGACCGCTCAAAAATACATTTTAAAGGGGAAAAGCCACAGTTGACAAGTATGTTCACCCACACAAATTTCATGCACATGCATTTGTCCTTGGTTATCTGTTCCATAGTGCCGGACTCCTAAGGACGGAGGCGTTTTTGGCCCCCCAATGTATTTTTTGAGGGGGCTAGCTTCCTAATATATCTCATAAGAAGTGCACCCTTGCAACCATCAGTGGTTCTCTTACCATACCTCCACACTTCTCTGTGCTGAACCAAAATAATGGTATCAATAGCTCAAGATGCAACTCTTCTTCATTTTGCTAATCCATTTTTAACAAGCAATAAGCACATCCTCAGTACTATTTTTCTAGGAAAAAAGGTGCCAGAACTCACCATGAACATATTATATGGCAATGGCTCCCACCTGAGATCTTGCAGAACTGAGTTCCAGTGAGTTCCAGCTGAAAAAAAGCCCCGCAAATCCCTTCATTTTTTCAGAAAGTCACAAACATACCAGTTTTGTTTCAAGGCAGAAGGGTGATCACAACAATGTCAATTGGGCTGTGATGTTCACCCGCTGCGATGAGGAGAAAAGTATACATTATGCAGAGACGTGTCATCTGTGCTCCAGCAGTCCCCTCGCTCCCAGCGGACTCACTTAAAATAGATGCAGGAGGCTAACAAAATGGGTGTGCTTAGATCAGGCCAAAGGTAAAGGGTAACATTCTCTTCACCAACACTGCTGCTGCTCTGACTGCCCCTCCTCCCCTTTACATGCGTTGCCAAATAATGTAAGGGGAAATCCAGTCACACATCCAGTTACGCAGTATGCAGTTTTGCCTTGAAATGGGTTTTGTTCCCATTTCCCATTATAGCTATATAGAACACAAGAGAAATTCATTTGGCAGATGTGTCCCAAATGCCATTGATTTTTTTTTAATCTACAAAATGGGGGCATCATCTGCATTGTACTTTACCGAGCTGAGCTGAAATTTCTCAGAAGACTCACCCCCTCCACCATGAGAAAACATGAGATGTTTCTTTTTCTAACTTTCTTAGAAGGAGAAGGTCACCTTACAGAATTTCTCCAAGTTCTTCCATCTTTTTTTGGGTGGTGCCTCTCAATGCCTTGAGGTGATGTTAGGTCTGAGGCATTCTGGATGGTCCAAAATATGGCCAGGCTGCCAAAGAAAACCTTAGGAAAACAACGTAAGATCTGCTAGAGAACTCTCTTGCTCAGAAATTTGGTGAAATTGTCCTCCCAATGTCTCTGCCCAAACTGAGTGGATAATTTTGAGGTGCCATTTGAGCACAGGTTAAGCTAAACAAGATTAAGAGCAACAACAACAACACACATTAAATCAGATAGCATGTTGATGAAGTACAGGTGAATACAACAGGTGCCAGAATTTAGATTTTGCCTTTTCATGCTTGAGGAGTGCCTGGAAATTGCTGGGTTCCTCGGGAGCTTAGGATGATAGCAATAAGGTTTTATTGTAAAGTTGTTTGGGGCAGATTGGGAGCAAAGCTAACAGCATCCAGCCCCGTAAGCTCTTGGAGATCAATATGTTTTTGCCTTGCTGCTAAGCTTCTGTGTGTCACTGCCAGAAAACACCTAAACTAGCTGAACAGCGCTAAGAGGTAACACCAATTCTATCTCCCGCAGAAACCTGTTAGTTGCTCTTAACTTGGCCTGCTCAGTCAAGGAGAAACCTTGCTACACTTCTCTGAGGAGAGTGATGCTTCAAAGAAATAACCTCTCCTCTTTCTTTTTTTTCTTTTTGCTTCTCTCCGTCAATTTATTGGCTCTGTATTTTCATTTTTTGACGAAGCTTGCCAACCTCAACATTACAGTCACATTGTGACTTTTTTTTTTGAGAAAAAAATTGATCTTTTTATTAATCTTATACACAGTATTTTACAAAGATGTACGGTAAATATTCCAAATACAAATATAAATAAAAAACTTTGAACAAAAACCTATTGTCCCATTTTGTTGTCATTTTGCTTAATTGTTGCTTCAAAACTCTATGCTTTATCTTTATCTCTAAACACACATCCATATTAATTTTAAATAATATTCAGTTAATATTTACCATACAACAATTAGTCTTAAGCCGCACCTAAAAGTAACATCATCCACTAAGCTAAAGATAATATACATATAAATAGCTACGAAAAAATAAAAAAATAAAAAAGATATAATAAAAAAGGGGAAAAAACACCCCCTCACCAACCAATAGAAAAACGAAGACACACACAAAAACAAAAAACCAATGCTAGCATATGATCCAAACCCAATTGACTTCCTGTCCGCCCCAAACATATTACCAATTCTTACTTGTAAGTGTAGGTCGACAAGTCCACATATCTTCATTACATCATCATTCCACTGCAATATCAACCGGTACCCTGTTATCATATCCTCTTCCTCTTTCTATCTCCAAGACTATAGTCACATTGTGATCATTGTACAAAATGAGTAGTGCTGACAACACAGGAAAACAGTTAGGCATCTGTATCACAAGGCTAAGACACATCCGCATAGGGCCTGCTGTGGGGTGCAGGTGCACGACTGTTAGACGCCCCCTGATTTGCATGCTTCTCAAATACCAGCACTGAGAATCTCATGACTAGCATGGCACAGGATGGATATGTGTTGGGGGAGGAAAGAGAAATGTTACTTGTGAGTGTCACAACTGAAGCATGCATCTGGCTGTATGGCGGGGGCATCAGACCCCTGTAAAACCATTAAGTCCAGGGACTATAATTACCTAGGTACACCACTGGGTGGGGGTCACCCCCACCCTGGTTTGAGACCACATGCAATTTATTCTTCCAGAACCCTTATATATCTGGTCACTCACTCACCGATTCCTACACACGGTGACTTTACACATTTCACAGGCTCAGCCATCGCCACTGTGAGCGGCAGGAAATTTCTCAAATGTCTCTTTGATTTATAGCTCTAGTTAATTCTCCAGGAGACCAGCAAGTTGCCCTTAGCACATGAAGCCTCAGAGGGATAAATAATTTAACAGGTGGCTAAATATTCTTTAAGGTCCAGAGAACACCAGAAGGAGAGCAGATTTTGGGGTGAACGTGAAATGACAAATTGAGCACAAGGAAGAGGGGGCGGGCGGGGAAAATGATGCAAAGCATCGCCACCATTTCCTGATGATTAGATGCTCAGGAAATTCCAGCACCAAATCTCTTCACCCCTTCTGTAGCAAACACGGCCCTGTGTTCGCACAGATAGGGCAAATGTAGTAAGTGAGTTAAAGCAGAAGGGAGTCTAGGCAAGTTGACCTCCTGGCTAGCAGCTGAAAGACCACTAGCATGTCTTAATAGGTTAAGAAGGAGTATGTATATGTGTGAATGCGTATGTGTGTAAAACTTTCTGACATCATGTGAGGGAAGAAGTAGGCAGGAAGAGGGTTGTGTAGGTGTGGGCAATAAAAGATACAGTGACATCATAACAGACCAGCAACTAAATGCCCAGAAGTGAGTGATTCCTAATTCCAGGGCATTTGTATAGAGGCTCCAGTCGACTGGAAGGCTAGGCTAAGACAAGAGCCTAAGGAAAAATATAGAAAGGAACTGTAGACCATGAGGGAGCTTTTCAGTTCTCTAAGCTTCTGAGGTGGTTTCTGGTCCTTGTTGTCTATGGGTGCTAGCAACCGAACTCTTAACACATTAAGTATATCTTCCACAATATATCAACTCGGATGGAGAGGCTATAGGGTCAAAAAGGGGCTTTTCTCTGTCATTCAAGTATCTCCTTGAAAAGAATAGATAGATAGATAGATAGATAGATAGATATAGATAGATAGATAGATATAGTGCCTGCTTTTTTGGAACTTTTTTTTTGGAAACTTAGATGCAGTATTATGAATCATTGGTAGACATATGCATCAATGCTTTCCTCTCACTATAGCTTCTTGACAGTTTTTGTAGTTTCAAAATTATTTTGTGCCTTAGAGAAACACCCCCACCACACCCCTGGAGTTATTTTGGATCTGTTTAAAACTTTTTTTTGCCACAGGACTAACCATGTATGTACACACTAGGGCTGTGATCTTACATGTTTTCCTGGGAGTTATTGAATTTGATGGGACACACTTCCAAGCAGATTACAGCTCCCATCAGTGAGGACTTGTGGCTGGGGCTCATGAATGTTGCAATTCAAAAAATCTGGGGGGCACCATGTTGGTGAAGGCTGATGATTGATTCACTGAAAGAAAAGAGATTGGATGTCAGAAATCCTGGCTTGTAGGTGTGGCAGCTCTGACCAGTAATGCATTGCATCTGCCATGCAATCAAGTTCTTCCAATTCACTTTTGTTTGCACCAGTCCTTTGATCAGATACAAGGCTGCCCCTTGACTGCATTTCACTGCCTGTTGCAGTATTCCACCTCCCAGCAAGCTGCCAGCCACATTTGAAGGAGCTGACATTTCCAAGCCTGCCTGCTGTGGGAGACAGGAAGATTTTTCTCATGGTGTCCTCTTGACACACAGAGACTGCCAAGACACACATGCCTGAGTCCCAGGATTGGAAGGGAAGTGACTAACCTTTTCAAAAGGAGATGAAATAGTACAGTGATACAGCTGTGGGTGCTAGACCTTGCAAGATTTTAATGAAGAGACTCAGGGGAGGGGATGAGGGAAGGGGACAGGTGGTTCTGAAAAATTGGGAGGACCACAAGTGTCTTTTCAAACTGAGAAAAGAAGAAAAGACAAGACCGGTGTATATGCAGGTTAGGGCAGGGAAAAAAAGGATGTACAAATCTGTCAATTCTCCCCCACCCATTAATAAATTTCATTCCCCACATTTCCACATTAAAAAAACATTTTGATATACAGATTTCTACAAATCATTTCCCCCTAATATAATGCATCATTTCCACTGATGGTACCTCTGTTTACGAACTTAATTCATTCCAGAGGTCCATTCTTAACCTGAGACTCACTTTCAGTAATGGGGCCTCCCACTGCCGCGACTTCCGCTCGCATCCCAGGGCAAAGTTCGCTACCCGGAACACCTACTTCCGGGTTAGCGGAGTTCGTAACCCAAAGTGTTTGTAAGGAGGACGGTATGTAACCCGAGGTTCCACTTTATATTCACTTTTATGCACACTTAAGTGTATTGGTTTTTTGCACATATTACTTGACTGGAGAACTGCAGTGCAAAACTCAGAGAAATGCAAATTTTGATTAATGGTTTTGTTTTGGTCCATGCACTGTGTCAGAACTGAGTCATTTCTTTCTTATGTCCCGTTTGAGGCAATGAGGCATCTTTAAGTTTGTGGTTTGCTCTCCCAAGCTTCTCAGCAGGGCCGTCTTTAGCATATGTGCTGCTGGGGTGCAAAGATCTGCCCAGCGCCCCCAAATTTAGTTTAGCCTCCAAATTAACTTTTATTATGCTTATGTCAGATACTATGCCTGGCGTCCCTCAGAATTCGGCGCCTGGGTGCCCCACACACCTTGCACCCTCAGGTAAAGATGGCCCTGCTTCTCAGTTTAGTTAGATAAGAAGATTAAAATCTGGCATCAGCAAGTCTCCCATTTTAAAGTATATTCTAACATTTTTGTCTACAGCTTGATTGGAGAGGGGACAGCTCCAACACATGTGATAGTTATGTGGAAAAGGTCTTCCCCTTTAAAACATTGTTTCTCTCACCACTGAGAGATCATGGCTGCCCCCACACTTGTGGAACTAGGGAGTGGTGGGGACAATGTTCAGGGAGATGTTATCTCCATTTGCTAATGGCACTGAAACAAATTCTAATGATCTTTGCTTCAGCTACCCAGAATGAGTGAAAAAGCTGCCTCATTGCCTCTTTTATGCAAAAATACTCCTGAAGAAACTGTTGCTGTTTGCTATTCTCTCTCTCTCTCTCTTCTTCTCTCCTCTCTCTCTCCTCTCTCTCCTCTCCTCCGCTCCTCTCTCTCTCTCTCCTCTCTCTCTCTCTCTTCTTCCTCATTCCCTCTTTCGCCTTGTATCCAGGAATATATATATATTCAGGAGGCTATTTCCTCCACTCCAACTACTTGTGACAAACACCCCTGGACAAACAGTGGGGTGGTTTTGTCCATTTAAGATGCTGTAAACTATTTGGAAAACTATCAGAACAAATGAACTCATTCTGTTATGTAGGAAAACAGGAATATAAGAGTGGAGAAGCTCCATGTCACCCTAGGTTGTTAAACATTTGAGAGAATGCATTTGTTTGTTTGCAAGGGGAGCACTGGTTAAAAGGCTATGATCTCTATGTGTCTATGATTCAATGATCTCATACTGATCTTCCTGTAGTTCCATGATTTGAAGAGAGCACTGGCTCTTAGACACTAGAAGCACTAGAGACCTACAATGATCTAGGTGGTCTAGGGGTGAGGCAATTCCTCCTAGGGACCATATGTTGGTTGGGGCTTGACTCCAAAAGTGGGCCAAGCCGAAGGTGGGAGGGGGCACACTTTTCTCTCTTTCTGCCTTTCTAACAGCACCTTCTCTTTCTCTTTCTCTGACTGGCTTTCTCCTTCTTAGCATCTGCATGAAATTTGACCTATGGATGCATGAAATTAGGTCTAGAGCTCCAGAGTAACCACTTGCTGATCAAGTTCATAGAAGGCTTGATCATAGGAAGTTTGTTTCCTTGGGTTTCCATACATGACAAGTGTGGGAAGAATCAGACCCCATAAGGCTGGTTGCTTATATTTAAATTCCTACAGTGTCAGCCAGTGACTGTGATGAGTAGTGTTCATTCCTAATTCACACATATTTTAAATTTATTTACTACATTTTTATCCTATCCTTCCTGCATAGAGCTTGAGGCAGCATTCGTGAACTTTCTTCTCTTTTGCCCACACAGTGACTCTGCAAAGTAGCTTCAATAGACAGTGACTGGCCCATGGCTTAATAGCTGGGCAAGGGTTTGAACTCAGCTTTCACTGTCTCTGCTACATCAGGTGGAACCCCTAGTTGGTAGTCTCTGCTTTCATGGAAGCAGCAGTTCTAAGCAATAACAGTACTCTCTCTTTGTTGTTGTTGTTTAGTCATTTAGTTGTGTCCAACTCTCCGTGACCCCATGGACCAGAGCGCGCCAGGCACTCCTGCTTTCCACTGCCTCCTGCAGTTTGGTCAGACTCATATTGGTAGCTTCAAGATCACTGTCCAACCATCTCATCCTCTGTCATCCCCTTCTCCTTGTGCCCTCAATCTTTTCTAACATCAGGGTCTTTTCCAGGGAGTCTTCTCTTCTCATGAAGTGGCCAAAGTATTGGAGCCTCAGCTTTAGGATCTGTCCTTTCATAAATAGGTCAGGTCTTTTAAATGTTGTTTATGTCTTTGCAGACAGAAAGGAAGGTTCTTAGCAATCATGGGGCCAAAGAGCTCTGAAGTTTGGTTTATTTATATATGAGCATCACCATAGTTGGGTGAGATTCAGAAACCTTCCACCTGCAGTTCTTTCTTCCCTCTCCCAACTGCACTGGGACAGAGAGAGAAGGATAATGGGAAGACTCTATGGCATTCAGTCTGGCACAGCCTGTAAGATTACAGGAGTGTGATGGGCTCAGGTGCACCAGCTGCTCAGGTGACCTTCCTCTGCATTCCCATGCTCAGGTCACTTCAGGCAAATGCTTAGTTTCCCATAAAGTCAAGCACTGGATGTAGATGCATCCAACTGCTAAATGACCCATTTGGCCTGTAATGGGCTGGTTTCATAGATTTAAAGTGGGCCAACCACAAAAGTGCTTATTAGAAAAAGAAACCCCTTACCTAGGAGTAAAGAACCTTACCTTGGAACAGAAATTTTAGGCTAGGGAGGTGAGAAAATAGGTCATCTAATTAGGGCAGCATACTCACCCAACAAGCTGTAGCCCAGGAGATTACTAATGTCAACATTTTAGTCCTTTATATGGGAAGGTTAAAAACATTGGCTTCTTCTTGGGAAGGGTCTGCTTGTAGTAGGAAAATACAGGGTGCTTGAGGTCAGTGCTGCCTTTATTGCACATATGTCGCTTTTGATAGTATTTTTAGTTTGAATGTATGTTTGTATTTAGTGTTATTAATTATATGCTGCCCAGCAACCTCTACTTTGTGGGAAAGCATACAAATGCTGTAAAATCAACCAATGAATCTGTTGGGGTGGTTGGGAGTGGAATGTAGTCATGGATGTAGGAATATGGGGGAAATTCAATTTTGCTTGCATTTTAATGAGAAACCAGTTTGCAAACTAAGACACAACTACCCTTTGAAATTAACACCTTCCTAAATTTTGCGATACAGTTCTCCAAGCAAACAATGTATGCAGAACTGCATCTCCAACCTGCCACCTTCACCCCATGATAGCACTGACCACCCCACTGCCTTTTTTCAAGGAATCTAGGGATTGAACCCGCATAGGCAAACTCCGGCCCTCCAGATGTTTGGGGCTACAATTCCCACTATCCCTGACTACTGGTCCTGTTAGCTAGGGATGATGGGAATTGTAGTCCCAAACATCTGGAGGGCTGGAGTTTGCCTGTGCCTGCTCTATGGCTTGTGTCTTGGCCAAACATTGTCACTCCTTGCACATATTTCTTCTACATGGGACTGCATTTCAACTGAAAAGGAGGAGTGTTTGACTCTTGCTATATATTACCCCAATCTTCCATGTAGACAATATCTATCCTCCAAAAACCTTTTATATGACAAGCTCTGTATGTGTTAGCCCATATGTGCTATTCCTAACTATTAGTGTGAGACGAGCTCATAAGTGTAAAAGACAAGGTAACCCTAGTGTATAGAGGATATCTGGCTATTTTTGCCCAGCCTGGGGAAGAGAACTGCACCATCAACAATCAATTTGCTGGATTTTTTTCTTTATTACTGTTGCCCCTGATGGATGAATAATGAATAATTTACTTTTGGCTTTTGCATTATGAAGTATTCATCGAGTTCATGCTTCCTGGGGTAATTAAGTACAGCATCAGCTGCCCGTAATCTGACCAAGAGGCAATTCATCTTCAGCACTTCATTAGCAGCGCTTCTTGTCGCTTTGATAAATTAATGACAAACACAGGAACATAAACACACCTCCCCGTCAGGACCTTAGCAGCTCACCCTTGGAAAAGACAGTGGAGCAATCTAGTAGAGAATCCTGGGTGCGTGAACCAACTCTTAGGAGATGAACACCTCCATCTGTGCGAGCATGGGGGAAGAATGTTTCGGTCAGGCATACTGCCTTTCTCAAAGCCCTGGTGATTTCATCTCTCCTAATTGAGACTCTGAATCCTGCAGTGTTCAGAAGAATCGCTGGGAAATGGGGCAATGTGAATGCTTTTCTCTTAACTAGGAGGGGATGCCTGTTCTGATATGATGGCTGCTAAAACAAGTCTGCATTTGACACATGGGGATTATTTCAAAATACAGAAGGTATGCTTCTTGCTTCAGAAGTATGGTGCAGAAACATCTGAAAACATATGCAGTTTTGATCATCTCAAAGCCATACATTTAATCAATTAAGATCCCTTTATAAGCAGGTGACAGCTCAGTTTCCTACTCCTGAACATATCAGCAGGAGAAAGAGGACAGGTGATAAGAGTCCTTGTGCTGGAAGGAATTAAGTTGCCATTTAGACAGGGTCACGGCTAATCTGACCTAAGTGAGAATTACTTCACAGCCCCAAATATGGTGGTCAGTTCTGACCCTGAGCAAGAGAGAACCCAGCCAAGTCTCCCCAAGGGACATTTAACTGAGTGTGCCTACCAGGGCTGGCCCTGCCAATAGGCAGAGTGATGCGGTGCTTCAGTTGGCAGATGTTGAATGTTGGGCTGTGGTAATGGGATGCTGAAGGGGCAGAGTTGTGTGCACCATATGGCCTGCCCTCTACCACCTAAGCTAGCCTACTGCCCTCAGAAGTGGTGGAAGGTGCTGTCCTGTCACCAGTGCTGAGGCAATATCCAACTCTCAATTGAGTCAGCTTCTGTATGCGGAAGGAGGGAGAGCACGCCTTTGTCCTTTGCCTTGAGCAGAAAGATTTCTGGGCCCAGCCCATGACAACCAGATTCTTATTCCTGGCTGTGGCAGTTCCCAGTGTTGCAAAGGAACAACATATCTCTCCACCCTGCCTCCCCCTTGGAAAGCAACAGCCCTTATGTGTGGGGTGCATCCCCTTAGTGACCTCAACGGAGCGCTCTTCAGAATAGTACTTGCACAATAAGCACTATACATTATTCTGACTTTGTTTTCAGCCCTGTGAAGTTATTTGTTCCCACTATTATTTTAGGGCGGCTATTCCAGGATTTTTCTAGTTTTAATCCCCCCCCCTTAAAATATTCTGATTTCCAGGCTAATTTGTAGCTGCAATTTGTAGCTGTTGCTTCTCATGCCTACAATTCTATTATTACTTATCATGTTTATTGCTTTTAATTTGCAACGTGCTCTGAAACTATTTTATGCATTTGGCCTGATAGCAGCCTTGTGAGCAAGAGTCTTCTTGAAGTTATACAGAGGGCAGTCTGCATAAAGAGAAAGAAAAATTAAAAGTGCTGCAGTTTCTGTTTTTGGTAAGCACTTGCTATATGTACAGAGATGAACTTGGTCAGACCCTGCTATGTTACCATCCTTTCTTTCTTTCTTTCTTTCGTTTACATGAGGAAGATCAAAGGTAGGCTCTTGATTTATTTATGTTGCAGCAAAGCTTCACCACTGTACAGCTTCTCTCTCCTTACAATACGGATAGTTTATCTGTGCACTCCATCAAAATGATTGTTTGACGGTCCTTTCAGAGAGGCATAGAGCTGGAAGGTAGCTTTCATTCCTCTGCTGTTATCTTGCAAGCATGAACTGTGAATCCACTCTTCCTCCAGATTCCAAATGCGTTTGTATGACATGCAGCCTGGAAGTCAGTGACATGGATTTGCACATCTGGAGCCTACCTGGATGACTGAAAGGGATTAGCTGAGGTGGTCTGCTTTGATGTTTCAGGTGCCTGCCCCAGAATAATGTGAACAATCAGACTGAGATCTAAGTAGGTTTCCTTCAAGCTAATAGGATCTGGGTATTGTGGGCACCCATCATGGATCCTTAGACAGCAGCAGATATGTAGGTCTAATTCTCACAGGCTGTGGATAGACTGTACAGGTTCAGACTGGAGATGTGGCCCTGCATTTCGTAAATGTGTCTTTACAAGTAAGAAATTGTTAAACATTGCACGCTGTCAGGGAGAATGAGTATAGCAATCCATGTTTGTTTTTGGCTTCATATGTATACCTGTGTGTTTATTCCAGCACAAGTAGGGCAATAGGGCCTTCTGGCCCTGCCCTGGTTTGTTTTCATCTGAATCGTCCTTCCTAGTCCCAGCATGCTTATGATTCTTGGATTTATGGTACATGGGTGCACTTGGGTCAATGCAAGGAGGCTACAAAGTCCAATAATGCATGGACTTTAATTTAGAAATTTTGCCGTGGGTGCATTTGCGCATGGGGTCAATGGGTTGGTGACCCCAGGAGATGGCACAGGAGGAGCTGAACCCAGATTAGCAAACAGAGTGGATGGGGATGAACCATGTCTGGGACAAGAAATGGGAAGATCTATGCTGCTCCATAGCACACTGAATATGTGCACATTCAGGAATATATGAAAAGGAATCTTAGCATTCTCCTAAAAACTGTTGCTTAGTTGAAACCCAACAAAGCTGGTTTCTAAGACAGGTTTAAGGAGATGCATTGAGAAATAAGTGTGTGTTTCAGGGAGCTATTTGATGATGGTGGATCATGAGTGATCTCTCTGGAAGCACTGGAAGGGTAGAAAAGCTTTGTGTCCTGTGCAATAACATCATCGTTGACTCCATGTAAAATCAACTTGGAGCTGGGTTGGAGGTGAAAGAGAGAGAGCATAGTGAAGTTTTTAGGTGGCACAAGGAGAAATATGAAAGAATCTAGCACAGTTCAATGATAGCATCAGTGACTCTCTTCCTAATTTCTCACAGGAACTTCTGAGATAACCAAATGGGCTAGGAAAACACCACCACAAACAAAGTCATTTATGCTTCGTGGAAAGTCCCTACCAATCCATATAGCACATCACTTCAAATTCCTATTTTATAATATTTGTTTGGTGTAGAGAGGGAAAGGTCAAAGGGGAAGGGGTCACAGAGGGAAGGGGTGGTGTTAGAAGTTAAAGATGCAGTGCCAAAGGGGCTCCACTGCTTCTCTGCTGAATGAGGGTCGGGGAAATCCCAGAGCCAGCCCTGCTGGAAAAGCCCAATATAGCATGTGATTAGATTCTGGTGGCAATTTAGTCAGGTTTTGAACATGGTTAGTACACACAGTTGAACAAACCATTCTCACTTGCCGAATGAACTTTTTATTTTTTTTACTTTGTTTTAGAATTTCTACCCTTGCCTCAGGCAATATCAGACATAGGCTGCATAGTGAAAAGCAGGCCAAGGATGAAATCGCTGTCTGCAAAATGCCCAAAGAGGTGACACAGCAAAGCAGAGATAGAAATGTGGGGATTCATTGGTCTGATAGATATAAATTTCCTCCCCATCCTCCATCTGTTGTGTCAGCATCTCTGACATTAATAATTTACAGTAATAAACTGTGAGATAACAGCAAGTCACTGCGTGGGACGCACGGCAAACCTGGGTGCAAAGTGAGTGATGGTTCTAGCTGAGAGGCTGGCTTATTGCTAATAGGATTGTGGAAGTCAAATAATTATAGAGCGCTATTCAAGCCAAGATATATTTTTCAAGAGGATGTTTAACCCTGTCAGATCCCACATGGTAGATATGACTCAGGATGCTATAGGGAGGTGGTTGTTTGGCTCCGTGTCATTCAGACATGATATAAATCATTCAGCCATCAAAAAAGTCTAAAAGAAGGCCCATTTTAACAATGATTCAACCAAGCTTCATTGTCTTTATTATTATTATTTTACAAAGTCCATCCCAAGTGGAAGAATAACTTGAGCAATCTTTGCCCACAAGATTGGAAGCACATAATTGAATTACTCCCTAATATCAGTTCATTAGTCTCCAGCCTCTCTCCCTATGGGCCTTCTGGGCTGTGCATATATTCAGTACTTGTGTGTAACATTAAGACTGCCAAGTCAGCTGTGTTTAACCTCAGCCTTATGAGGGCAATAATGACAGTCCCCACAGGCTACAGTAAGCAACATCTTCATGTCCCCCCAGCTCTTCTATGTGCACAGTCTTTCCTAACTACTTAGCAAAGATTGTGATGAGATTCTTCTTCTTCTTTTCTTCTTCTTCTTCTTCTTCTTTTCTTCTTCTTCTTCTTCTCTTCTTCTTCTTCTTCTTCTTTGGTGATCACTCGTAGCCGAGTAAGATATGTGATGAAGATAAAGGGAGGATGGCCTTCATAAACATTTTGTATGCTCTAAGTCACAAAAAAGAGCAAAAGTAGTCATGTTGGCCCATAAAAGAAGTCCAAAATCTACATAAGGGCAATAAAATTTCTAAGTACAAGATGATTTTTTTTTCTCCAGGCAGTTTCTCAGAAAGTCAGATGCCATCTAATAAAGCCAGATGTTTTGGACTACAACTTCCAGCATGGCTGCTGGCTGGGGCTGCTGGGAGTTGTTATCCAAAGCAGCTATAGGGGACCAGGTTGGGGAAGCCTGAGTGCTGCTCTTAGACAAGAGAAACCCTTGAGTCAAATCATGGCCCACTTCTGGTTTTCCAGGGCTCTAAAAATCACGAAGAGTTTTTACAAGTACAGAGGTTTCCCCACTGCAAAGTCACTCTCCACGAGTGAGCTGGGGAAGAGGGAATGGAGCTTCTGTACTCGTCGACCCACGCCCTCCTCATGTGTCCATATCCTTCAGATATGAAGCGAACCAAAACCAGGACAACCATCTTCCAGTGCACACTCCTGCGTGAGTCTGTACCTACGCAAAGACCAGAGGAACTGATCTTGCACAGTAATGTGTGTTTTTCGGGCATCATGCCATTTGTGATGGCCATTTTGGCCACTGTCCTCTTGTGAGAAAAAACAGGATGTCCCATTTTTTTCCATGGTAGTTGACAGGGATGTGCAGTTACTTCACCCCCAGATGTAATGGCCTGTAAAGGGGCTACAGTCCTAAGCATGTTCCTGAATCTGGTATCTTTAATATGGGAATAAAAGACAAGCTGCTCACTGCACTAGAGAGCTGTCTCACCCACGTTCCATAGCTGGCCCTAGATGAAATAACACCCATCAAGAAGTACCGTATTTTCCCGCGTATAAGATGACTGGGCGTATAAGACGACCCCCAACTTTCCAGTTAAATATAGAGGTTTGAGATATACTCAACCGCAGATTCTCCACCCGGCGTATAAGACGACCCTGACTTTTGAGAAGATTTCCTGGATTAAAAAGTAGTCTTATATGCCAGAATATACATATCTGTGGTGCTCCCTCCATTTGGTTGACTCTAGAATAAGTTTCTGAACTTCGCTGCCGGATTTCTGTTGGTGGAATGCCTCACCAGGGAAGGTTCTCTGGTGCCTTCATTATACACCTTTGGTTGATTAACATCCTATACCCTTTTAAATGAGGTTGTGGGAGGAGATGGGGGGAAGGGAGTTTTTGTTTTGTTTTTGTTTTTATTATGTGTTTTGTGGTTTTTTTAAAAAAAATCTTGTATATTTTCAAGTTGTCAACTACCCTGGGATCTACAGATGAAGGGCAGTATACAAATCTAACGAAATTAATTATTAATATTATTTGAATGGATGATTTATCCCAGCCGTACATGCTTGTATGCATGGATAGGATCACAAATTACTCTCCTCGCACATTTTTGTTGCATCAGCATTCATACTGCCAATTTTCCTGTGAATTTTACAAAAGAAAGAAAATGATGGCCATAAAGGTGTTGTCAGCTTTTCTTTTCTTTTTTATGGCATATGTATGTTATTGATTTTCAATAACAATGGAGAAAAAAGAAAACGATATAAAACATGGAGTACAGACTCTCAGAAAAGGAAAGTGCAGGGGTTACAGCTTATCCATGGACCAGAACTCTATAACAATACATGTTCACAGGTGGTTTGATTAGGAAGGCAGATTTATTAAGAGAAACATAAACCAGTACTTTCAAACTTATTTTCTTAACCTGACCTCTAACCACCACCACCCCCATCTAACCTCTCCAATGTAAGTCCCATTAAGTCTTCCATTTGGCTGATGTTGCCAGTGTTGCCAATTTTGCTAGGTGAAGGTTAGCTATTTTACTATATATTTCAGCTGGTTGAATAGCTACTATAATCTGGGCTTCCCCAACCTAGGACCCTCTAGATTTGTGTCCCACAACTTCTATAAGAAATAAAAAGAGCTTGCTGGGTCAGGCCAATGGCTAATTTAGTCCAGCATTCTGTTCTCACAGTTGCCAACCAGATGCCCATGGGCACAAGAGCACTCTCTCCTCCTGTGGCTTCCAGCAACTGGTATTCGGAAGCATTACTGCATCCAACTGTGGCCATGTTGGTTGGAGCTGGTCGGAGCTGTAATAGAACCCATCTGGAGGCACCAGATTAGGGAAGGCTGTTAGGGACCCCAGGCAGCCACCATCCCTTAAATCCAAACCTGTGCCCATCAAAGCTAGATATGAGCACTGGTAATGCAGTATACAAAAGTTTCTGGTTTCCAAAGTGCTTGTTTGGGTGAGGGACTCTTACTAGACATTTTTTGCTCCTTTCACATTAGCACTGCAGTGCTAAACTGATCTCATGTAGAAATCTGTGAGTGTGGATGCCCCTAAACATCCCTGAGCCTTTGTTGGAGGAAGCTTTGAGGAGAAATGCATTTCTAAAATGCTATGATGGTGAGATATTAGGCCAGCTGAAAGAAATTCTGCACACCAAGGCTAGATAACACAGCCCACAAGTTAATTCGTTTTCATACTGCCGCCATACAGATGTACCCTGCAGCGCTGTTGCCGAGCGGTACAGGACTTTGCTGTGGCATAATCTCCATTAGGAAATGCCGCACAGATAGGAGAGTTGAGTTATGCTAATGTAAGATGGCTACTGGGATTTAGGGTGATAGTCAAGACATTAATATTGCTGAGATGACAATCTCCTTGTGTATCCCAAATAACAGACCGGGGCTTTATCAATGAGCAACTTAGCATCCCTATGCAGTAGATCCACCATGTTACATGACAGTTAATATTATATGGCTCCACTCCATAGATCTATGAGATTAATGCTCCCCAAGGAGAAACATCCAACATTCAGTCAAGTAAATATAGCTCTAATACAGAAAGCGCATGAGATAATCTGCTGTGATATCTGGTGCTTCATATTTTTGGCCCCAGGCTATTATAGAATGTACTTTCCCCTCTGGTAGTGCATTTCTTGTGTTAAATATCGTGTAATCATGAAGAAATGTATGAAACAATTAAACTATAAAGGAGAGATCATGACACTATTGAAGACACTATTCAAAGAAGATGAGGAGACAAGCAGTATTTTCTTCAAAGAAGGATGACTCCATAGATTAAAGAATTTTGGGGGAGGTGAAATGCAAGAAATCAGAGATTTGAATGTGTCATCCTTAAATGGGCCTGATGGGCCCACATGTTATTATAAACGACCTCCTTCTTGCAAAGAGCTCTTTCTTGCTCTGCTTTCATAAGAAAATGGCACCGTTAACTGGTAGGAGGATAAATGCACAGGATTGTGCACTGATACCAGATACTATTAATGGGTGCAACTCATGGCCACAAAATGTTACCAAGATAAACAGAATAATTGTAAAGAGTATGTATCTGTTCAGAACAGGTGCAGCTTTTCTGTAGCAGAAAGCAGAAGTGTTCTGTTCGCCAACAGGAGAAGAAAACTGTAAGGAGCCTTCTCTCCTTCAAAGG
The DNA here is from genome assembly GCF_009819535.1 of Lacerta agilis. Lineage (NCBI taxonomy): Eukaryota > Metazoa > Chordata > Lepidosauria > Squamata > Lacertidae > Lacerta > Lacerta agilis. The sequence goes on from NC_046317.1 coordinate 50,592,623, forward strand.
CATAATGTTAAATATGTTGAGTGGCTCTTGGTGGGGCTACACATCCTAGTAGCTCCATCCCACAGATGTATCCATGAGGTTCTGTGAAGGTCTGAATTAACATAAAGGGTGGAATTCATGTTGCACTATGGTGAACATCCAACAGTTCCAGCATGGCAGCTTGCCTGATCCCCTCATTCTTCTGACCCTCCTGAGACTCATTAGGTGAACCCTGCCATGGGTCCACAGCCATCACATGGATTGGGGGGTCTTCTTCTTTTTGCTGGAACAGGGTGATTGTATAAAGACTGTATATACAAATTGTAGGAGAGGAAATTAGAAACTGGTGGGACAGAACAGACCTTGGGTATAGGAATGTGACCTTTTATGAAACAATATTAAGTCCCTGTCCATTTGCTATGAGCATCAACTTTCCTTTTATGATGCTGTGTGTTTCCACTCTCCCTCCAGTCATTCCCTTCTTGGAGATCAGACAGGCCCTTCCTGGCACTGTCATAAATGGTTTGATTGGTTGCAGTACCTAATTAATAGGCCATGCAGGGCATACTATGCAGATGTTGGTATTTGTTTTAGTGCTTTGCTGCAGCACAGAAAATCCAAAAGCATGTAATTTTCATTATATGATACCAACATTTAATTCCAGCATTGGATGTGTCAAGCCTAATTATGTTCAGGAGTCTTGACGCTCTGGGGATAAATCAATATAAATAATGTGTTCATAACTCTGATCATGTTCTTAATAGTGTTATGCCATAATTTAATAGAAAAAACCTAAGATTCTCTCTCTGTTTTCAGTTATTGTCATTTATATATCCTCTGTGCACTAAATAACATGTCCCTGGAGCACAGGGAACCCTACTATGGATTGCCTAGAGGGGGGCAGGTGAGCAAATGCATCTGATATACGTCTTACAATATTACTGACCAATAAACCAAACTGTATCCTGCTGTACTAAGGAAAGAACATGAGGGGAGCAAAGACAGAAAGAATGGGGCATGAGATGGAGAAGCTGGGCGGTGGCAGTCAACTTGAGTAGTTGTAAGAGGCAGTCCGCGGAGGAAGAGGCTTCGGTACCTGGGCGGCGAGGGTGTGGCATGTCACACACGTGCGAGCGTCCCAAGTGAGGTGCCCATCCGTGGCAATGTCACCCCCCAGGCTGGCACCCGGGGCGGCCCGCCCCCCACCCTCCTCCTCCGCCAGCTGGTAGAAGGGTGTGTTTATGTGGAGAAGAGAAGGAAGGGGGTAAAAACTGTAGCCCTCAGTCAGTCCTTCTACTCAGCACCCCACTTACCATTGCTTGCACGTAGAGGAGCACAAATAAGCCCATTGACTCCACCCCTTCCCTGTCATTGGCTTCATAGCCTTCTATGTATTGGGAACAGAACTTTTGAATCACCACCTATGTGTTGCAGAAAGGACTTATTCCAGGGTTCTAATTCGCATGGGGAGCCTACACAAGTAGGCTGCAGAAGTTTCCTTTCTAACCTGTGAAAAGCACTGAAGCTGGAAATGTTGATGCGATGGAAGGGGCACAGACAATGGGCTCATCCTCACTCCCCCCCCCACCATGTGAGGCTTTAACACAACATCAGATGGTGTATAGGTAAGTTACGGAATTTACAAGGTGTAGGGATGACCGGCACATGGATGGCATTCAAAGAGAATCAGAAAAATTCACGAAGGATAAAGCTATCAATGACTATATGAGGTCTATGCCCTCTTCCCACTGCTGAAGGCCAAATGCTTCTGAATATGAGTTGCTGGGAATCACAACTGGGGAGAGTGCCATTGCTGTCATGCTCTGCTTGCAAGGCTCCCCATTAGGCATCTGGTTGGCCACTATGAGAACAGGATGCAGGACTAGAATGGCCTTTGGCTCAATGCTGAAGAGGGAACAATGGAGAACTGATAGAAAAGGCTGAGCAAGAAGCAATTCTGGGGCAAAAGAGGGATAAGTGACAAGTGCACAAATTGGTGGCAGGTGTGTGTGCATGTCTGTAAAGCAGAAAGATGAATCATGCTCTAAGTATAGCTGGCCACCATTCCTGGCAAGACAGGCAATGGCAAAGGGAGAGAGCGGAAGCTAAAGGTAATTAATTTACATGCAGGTGGTGGGGTGCTTGCTTGTGCTGGCCTCCCGGAGGCTGTTGCTGGAGGATTGTGTGGAGTGTCAAAAGCAAGAAAGGGAAGGAGGTGTGAAGTGATTTATTAATTGCTGTGCTCATTTCTGAAGGAGGACTGAACTGGGAGCAGGAAGTACACAAATAGAAATCCCTTTGAAAGCTCTGGGCAGTTATGCATTGCTAGGCTGCGAACCTAGCGTGCGTTTCCCCTTACTGGTGTGCAAAGTAAGAGGCAGCGTTTTACTGCTGTCACTGCTAAGCAGCAATCAAGGAAGATGGGGGTGCATGTCTTTACCTGAGGGAAACAGAGGTAGTAGTGGTTCTGCTAGCACTGCGCTGTTGTGCTGCTGTTAACCGAGTGACATGGGACACTGGCGCTAGCAGAGCAGTCTACAGGACAGTATATGAACCTCGCAGAGATCTGAATCCAGAAAAAAAACCCACAAGAAACTCTCTGGATAGCCTTGGGCAAGTCTCTCTCTCTCTCGTTCTCCTATTTATAAGGTGAGAATGTCAATAATCACACCATAGTGCTGCTGCGAGGATACATGAGCTAATCACCATAAAATTTAGACGTGCTAGAGAAATTATTCGTCATAAAAGCATTTGCCATATGCAAAAAGGAATGTGTGAAGAGAGGCAGTAGCTGTGATTATCTTCCTCATCAGTTGCTGACTTTCATCTTACCAGAATGAAAAAGGAAGAGGGAGAAGATTGAGAGAACAAGGTCCATGCATTTGTAGGTCTGGGAGGGGAAATGATGGAGATAGACACCCTATATCTCTACAATATCTCTCTATGTTTTGCTTCCTTTTGGGGACATTATACATTAGGAAATGTGTCCAAGGAACCAATGATAGCCATGCCACTCAATAAGTATGTGTAAACTGACTCATGCCTGTTTGCTCGCAGCATTTATTCATGAATCAATGGAAACTGAGTACTTGTTTTTCTACATAGTCTACACAAAAACTGTAGCTGTTTCTACCACATGCTTTCAGAGATGGAGCCTGCCCTAAACCACACTACTTTCCTCCAAAAAGAGTTTATTGCTTTTAGGATAAGTACAAGATTTGTGCCTGTAGGGATATTTAGATGGGACAAAAGGGGGGGAAATGGTTATTTTAATCCATATGTTCAGTTCGGTCACCTCAATTGCTAATCTTTTACATATCCTTCCAACCTAAAAGTTCATTTTGCTAAGTCTATTGTTGTACCGCTTTGCACCAGAAGGAAGGGGTGGTGGTGGAATGAATCCCAAACTACTGGTGCAAAGTTAAATTCCCTGCTCATGCTGGTTACTCCAACAGTTTACCACCACCTATACTGGCTGTGCTAGCCAATGTACCTTATGCACCACTTGCCAATACAGTATTTGCAGCTACCGATATGTTCTCACCTGCTTGATGAACTTCATGAATGTGCCTGTGCAAAGCCTGCTGTTGCACCCCTAACACTCTAATATGTACCTGCTCCCATCAGCAACCAGCAGAAATTGGGAAGCTCATACTGCCAGGGATGCCGAAGGCCCTATGTCTAAGCCAACAGTGTTGGATCAAGCCTGAGGATGTAAGGGTGTTATGAAAACAGCTTCCAAGTTCATCAAGCAATGGTCCAAAAGATGATGATGTGAACATTTTCATCAAAAAGTCTGACACTCCTTCAGGTGTAGTGCATGTTTCAAGTTTACAACTGTTACTAAACTGCAGCCCACAGCAAAACACTGTGGAACTATTTACCTGAATTATACAATTGAGAAGCATTTGAAACAATCCTACCACCGTGAAACCATTCTGACTGTCAACCTTGATTTTGACATCTGTGGAAACTGCAGTCTTCAGGAAAAGCAATATCCATGGCCGATGAAAAAATAGCAGACAAAGCTGGCATCCTTCTCCTGTATGCAGATGCAGATGCAATGAAACTGATTCTGAAATGCATACTCATTTCCCACAAGAATAGTTGTGAGTAAAGGAGCACCTGCTTTTTTCCTTTTCCACTGAAGAATCAGTATGTAGGACCAAGATGAACTGGGCCACAGGTTCCCTATCCCTGGCATAGAATCAAAGAGACAGTAAAAGCAAGACAGCAGGTGTGGTTTAATGGAATTTTCTCACAGGTTTGTATGCAAAACTGCTCACACCACACAGTCCAAGACCACCTCAAAACAAATTAAATGCTGATATGCTCAGAATAATTTGAAGGGCACGGCACAATTCTATCTTTCCTTTTTTGGTACTGCTACGTAATGTGTGTACTGTTTAAGTAGAATGCAACATGAGTCAACAAATGCCTTTGAACAGTCATGTCAGGCGGCAGTGGCTCCAACCCCCCACGGCAGGTCGCCAGGAACGGATGAGATAAGGAAAAGTTCTTACCAACAGCTTTTTATTCAATATTCACAGAGAGAGGCTTGGAAATGCTGCCTCTTGGAATAAGGGAGTTGCTCCGAGTGGGTCTCCACCCCTCCCTCTCTCCCTTCGTGCATCATCACTACAGGTGCTGAGAAGTTCCCTCTGCCTTTGAGCTCTTTGCTCTCCTACCTTCAATGCTTGCCAGGTTCTGGGAGAGCGGGGGGTCTGAAATGCTTTCTTAAAACACTGTGTCCGTCTGCTGTTGCCCCTCTGGTGCTTCTTCCTCCTCCTCACCCATGATCTTCCAGCTTTCCCCCTCATCTGCCTCTGAGCTGTGACCTACCTCAAACCCCTGTTATAATTCTGAACTGTCTTCTTCTCTGGAAGGGTCAGGCTGGGGAAGCGGTCTCCACCATTCCTCCTCTGCCCAGTCCCTAACAAGTCAGTGGTGTGATATTAGAGCTGTATAAGTACACCCACATACCTTCCAACATTCCTCAGATGAAAATAAGGACATTCTATTCTACATCAGTATCACTGCCAGGGTGGGCTCTTTTTTTTTTTTTGCATGTTAAGATTTTTTATTAAAGTCTTTCGTGATACAGATACGCCCCCCCCAAGCCCAGCTATCTCCAGTGCCAATCCTTGACCCCCATAACCTACTTGCCCCCCTCAAACTCTAGCTTCCCACAGGCCTGCCTGCACCCTGCCAGCTACACACTCCCCACCCCACCCCACACACTCTGGGGCCTGCTCCTGCCCAGGGTCTCCTCTAGCCGCCACCTTCTCTTATAAGCCTGACCTGGCTCACTTCCTCCTTCTTGTTTTTATTCAGCATGGCTGAAGGAGGAGAAGGAGGAGGCAGCCTCAGTCAACAACGTTCTCTTCCCCACACTTCCCCCCACGTGAAGCCATCTCCTGTCAGCATACCTCAGCAAAGATGAGAATTTGCATGATAAAGTGAGAAGCTGCGACAGCTTAAGGGTTTTTTTGTGTGATAGTCCTGGCACTTTGGGGGCAACTGAAGACTATGCAGCAGTGCTGGATTGGCTCAGCTACTGTGTCCCCCACAGCCCTGGTCTCACAGCTGCCCTGTTCTACTTTGCCCAGGTAAGCAGCTGTGAAGCTGCTGTCAGGAGGGCAGCTCTGCCACATCGCTCCTCCATGCTGGCTGCAGAAGCTGGTGAAAAGGCACTTGTTGCCACCCACTGTCATCTGAATATCTAAGGAAAAGCATCAGGTCAAGGAATTCTCCCAAAATCTTTGTGTGATGAGTGTGTGTGGAGTGCAGTCTAAGCCAGAACAGGCGGTATAATGGACTCCCACACCATTGTAATTCCTAGCTAGCACTTCCCCATCTTAACTGCATTAAGATTTAGCTTGTTGCACCCATTCCTGAACTGAAGCCAGATTACAACATGCTTTTTGTTGTCACCTTGATTGCATTTACTGACCTAAGAGCTAGAAACATAGTTTCTGAACAGAAGCTAAGAGTTCAGACAGACTGCCCAACTGAGCAGTGAGCCCACTGTGGAGGTGCACTCACAGATTTAGTGGTATGTGTATCATCTTCTCTCCAGAATTAAACCCAGAAGAAACTTCCTCAATCAAGCTCCCTCCCCTGCTTTGAAGAAAACGGATTTACTTTTTCAAAAATCCTGCAACAAGTTGGAAAACTATGAAAATGGAAATTTTAGCACAACCCCTGCTCACTAGGAACAGGCCATAACGCCAATTTCAGTTATTATTTTTCCCAATCTTCAGTCTCCACATCAGTTTGTGATTTCTTTCCCCCCCCTAAGTCCTCATGAAAATAAATCAGCATTTAAGTGTAATTTTCACCTAATATACACATTTTTGCAAGCAGTTTCCCATAATATAATACAGTTTTCAATTACTTGCACATTTTCCTCTAGTAGTAGAGGCATTTTGTACATGTTACTCTGCTTACAGAACAGCATTGCAAAATTTGGAGAGGTGTTTTGGTTTGCATATTGTTTTGCAATCTACAATGAACTTAAAAAAGTGATGAAAACCACTTTTACTAAGAAACCAGAGGCCTTCCTGTTGGGCATGACCAATCATGAGATACCCAGGAAAGATAAAGTATTTTTTATGTATGCCACAACAGCTGCTAGAATTTTGATTGCAAAAAACTGGAAAGGTGAAGAGCTCCCGACAGTAGAAGATTGGCAGATGAAGTTAATGGACTTTATGGAACTCGCAGAACTGACCGCGAAACTCCGAGACCAGAGGGAGGAGAAGGTGCAAGAAGAGTGGAAGAAATTTAAAGAATACTTAAAACAACGTGAAAAATTGGACATTTGAGGCGAAATCAGTGAATATAATAGGCTTTAGTTATATAATGTTAGGTTAAAATAGTATAGAAGAAGTTAAGATTGTGTACTAATTTTTTATGCAAAATATTATGGTTAGTAATAAGTTGATTTAGATAAGTTAAGATGTCATTTGATTTTGATTAAGGATAATGGTGAATGAATGTTAAAATAGTTACAAAGTTACTAAAGTAAATTTGAATTGAACGCAGATGAGAGAACGGAGGAAGTCCCCAAGTAAGATTCAAATAAGATTTAAATAATAATTAATTGGTGTGTTCCAGTGTTCGTGTGGTGTTAGGTATGTATAAGTTTTTTTGTTTTTTGTTTTTGTTATTTGTATTTGTAGTGTTTTTATATTTGTATCTGTATTTTTTGTAGCTTGTATGTTTCTATTTGTTGTTTAGTGTGGAAATACCAATAAATTCTTTATAAAAAAAAGAAATATTGTTTTGCAGAGTGTGGATTACATAGGTTCCAATTTCTCCCCATCTGCGCTCTTCACTAAGGCACACCATGTACTCCTGTAGCAAATTCATTATTTTCATCTGCCTCTGGAGCCAAGGAAGGCTCTTGTGCACTAGGAATGATGACGGCTGTTGGGTGCTTAGAATGAAGCTGCTATTTGGAGTCTTGAGAAGGAAAGAGAAGCACCTGATTGAGTCAATAAGCATAAAGCAAATAAGTGTGATAAGCCAAGAGCACAAAAATGTCAGCAGCAAAAAAGCAAACACTATCACATTACATTTTTCATTAGTTGCTGTGTCACGAGTGCAAGGCACTGGCAGAGTTATGAGAATGACTGTGAATTCATCAGTAGCCTGACAGGGTGGGATGCTGCTAAAAGTGGGACCGATCCTCCAAAGTTAGCAGATGAAAGTAGAAAAAGGGCCTCTCTTGGAACAGATAACAGGTCACTTTCTCTTCTCCAATGCACTGCTGAACTTTATTTTCCTTATTTTATATAGAACTAAGGGTGAACTATTTGAATTATGGTGCTGGAGGAGACTCTTCAGAGCCCCATGGATTGCAAGAAGATCAAACCTATCCATTCTTAAGGAAATCAGGCCTGAGTGCTCACTGGAAGGACAGATCCTAAAGCTGAGGCTCCAATACTTTCAGAATCATTTATTAGGTTTGTGAGGTCCATGCCTTTACACAAAACACCATACAACACCATTAAAAGCAGTGTCGCCCGAGGGAACTGCTTGGCTGAGCAGGAATCCTAGGCCTAACTTGACAGGCCTATTATGTTGCATTGGCTATCGTACTTCACACCACCTACAGTCAGCAGAGTTTTTCTTCTACAAGTAAGCACTAGCAGGAATAGGCTGAATAGGCAAATGAAGCGGTGATGTGGAACTGCACTCAGGAGACCTGCCAATTTCAGAAATCTAATGCGTTTGACTGAATTCCTAAAAGTTGCGCATTGAATCCCTCAACATCCCCATTAAATCCACACCTATATCTGGCAGATTAGGATGTGGAAGAAATTATGACCAATTCTTATTTAAAGGAGAGTCTGTCAAATTCATGTTTTCTGAAATACATGAATCAAACACAGCTATCTTTTGAAATTTGCAGTTGCCTGAATTTTGCAATCAGTTCTCCAAACAGTGTTTAGAAAAATGCATATATTAGAGAAAGTGTGCATAAAAATGAATATTTTAGTGGGGAAAATGCACACAAAAATGCATTATATTAAGGACAATTGGTCGCAAATGTGTACATTACTCGAAACTGCATACAAGTGTGTTTATTAGGAGAAATATAACTAAAATTCTGATGAATTTTCATGAAGATCTTTTTTTTAAAAAAAAATCACAAATTGCTGCAGAAATGTGGAGAACTAAATTTAAGATGGGAAAAATAAGAAACCGAGTGAACCTAAATGAACAGACCTTTCCATCCCTTCTGGCAGGTCAGGATTAGCCTCCCACCGACCTACTTCTCAGCTTCTCTGGGTAATTCCCAGTACTAATCACATCTCTCTTTTTTTGCTTCCTTTTACTTGTGCTTCACTTGTGCTTAACCCCGGAAAGCAGCCCATCCTACTGTTGGACAGTCCCTCAATTGTCACTTCTGAGCTTCCTGACTAGGTAGCAGAAAACCTTTAATATTTCCCCATGAATATTAGACTGTTCAGTAGAGATTGAAGTAGAGCAGGAAACTGTTTTCTTTTCTTTTACTGCACAGACTGTTCCCCCCATTTCCCTCATTTATTCTTCTGTAATAGAACTCAATTAATTTAATGTTTGGGCTTGACTGGATTTCTGTACTGCCCAGGGAGATACACTTCCTCACAAAGCTACCTAAACCACTTGAATTACGCTCCAGGATTTATGTTAATAGGATATAAGGTAAGGGAGATGGATTGATGCTTGTCTGGCAGGAGACTGGCAATGTAGCTGATAGACCCCGTAATTCTGGTTAAATAAATTGTGAACCATGCGAAGCTCACTTGTCCTGGCTTAGGCCACCTGGACATGAGTGGTGGCAGATGTAACAAAGTGGGGGATATGTTGCCAGTGGTCTGCCTGTAGTGGTTAGCACTGGGAAGTTGATTGCCTGCCATGGCTTAAAAAGCAATATGATGTTTTGGGAAAAGATTGTGCCCAGCATCCCATAACAATTCATGTGGTGCTATTTCTGTTGACAGTCTAGATTCAGCAATGCTCATGATCTGACAAATACTAGCACACCTGCCTATTACTGTATTGACCTGACATTGCTGACAAGGTGAAGGATTTCTGGAAAGCAGGCTAAATGGTTAGGTATTTATCTAGCAATCTTTATATATCGCACAATCACAAAATAGTAACAAAAACAGACTTTTATTTATAAACGGGATGGAATGATCTAAATGTGAATAACATCAATTTTTCAAATGCTGGCAAAAGCCAGGTACAACTTATGCCAGTCCCCAAAATGGGGCGTTCTGGAGACGTAGTGCCATGTGGTGAGATAGGACAAGGTAAGACTTACACCTATTCCAAATCCCTTTCAGTTCAGTCACATGATCTAGCAGCCCAGACAGACTTAGCTGGTGAGAAGGGTAGTGTAATCAAATCCCTCCTGAATGGAGTTTGGAATGGGGTGACTTATGCTGGCGTAACTTTTGCTGGCTTACTTAGGATTGCTCTGTTAAAGATGGATGCCTTGTGAGGGCAGAATGAACATTATATGACACTTGTAAAAGTGCCAGTGCCACAGATCGATGCAGTCATATATGGGGTAAGGTTGTCCTTCAAGTAAACTGCTCCCAGGCTGTGGATATCTAGTCCCAAGATACACTGCTATGCATTTTTATTTTTAAATGTGTATCTGAGAAAAGAACACGCCCTGATTCTGTTCCAATAGGTATCCAAACAATTAACCCCTGTGTTTCAAAGTGGAATCAACGATAATACAGGCAACACGATGACCCGTAGCACTACAATTTTTAATCGCATTTTATACATGACATAGTACAACATAAACAAATACATACACTTATAAGGTTCTCTTGTGAATCGAAAGCCAATAGGAACTGTCATTCTGTTAGCATTGCCTTTGGAAAGTTGCCCCACTTTGCCACTGCAGACTCTTTTTAGGCAACTCTCCAACATTTAACTCACACCAGGGGGCACTAATGGGTGCCTAGATGTGGATTTGTTTATATTTATATATTCTATTGCATGGGTAGGCAAACTAAGGCCCAGGGGCCAGATCTGGCCCAGTCGCCTTCTAAATCCAGGACACGGATGGTCCAGGAATCAGCGTGTTTTTACACGAGTAGAATGTGTGCTTTTATTTAAAATGCATCTCTGGGTTATTTACTGGGCATAGGAATTCTGTCTTTTTCTTTTCTTTCCAAAATATAGTCCGCCCCCCAACAAGGCCTAAGGGACAGTGGACCAGCTCCCTGCTGAAAAAGTTTGCTGACCCCTGTTCTATTGATTGTTTTAAATAAAGGTAGCCTAAAAATGCATTTTAGGCTGCCTTTTAGGGCACAGTCCTTTCAAGGCAACTTCTGTAAAATCATTAAAATTCAAGAACAGCATTATTATAATAATTGAAGAAAAATTAAGAACTGTGGTATAAAACCAATACTGTACAGATATTTCACTGCCTAATATCCAGATCCAGAAGATTTTGCATAAAACTTCAGAATGGATTACTTGGGTGGGGTGATCTTTCAGTGATGTGGGTGAGGACCTTCTTTGTGGTGGCTCCCCATCTATGGAATGCCCTTCTCTCTGAAGTATGGCTGGCACTGATGTAGTTGACTTTTTAGTGCCAACTGAAAACATACCTTTTTGTTCGGTCCTTTGCAGGATTTTGATGGGCTGTTAAATTGTTCAGTGATAGGATCATCATGAGTAATTTAAAGAAATTTAGAGATACACATGTTGATTTAAATTTTTATACTTTATCAGCCTTTTGGTGTTTCTTTATCTGTGATTGTATGGTTTTATGTTTCTATTTGGTAACCCACCCTGGGATTGTTAACTGATGAAGAGCAGGCTAGAAATGCAATGATAAACAAATAGCAAATAATAGGGATTCAATGGTGCAGGAAGGAAGTGAGAAGGGAAGGGAAAGGTGGTGATGGGAACAGGTAATAATATATTTAGAACTCACCACCTTCTCTACCAGTGCCCAAACCAAGCTTTCTATTTCTGCGGGGGTGAATGTCGATTTTGATTTTTCAGGTTCCCATTTCCCCCCAGCCCTAAGTTCAGGTCTCCATACTTCCATAGCAGTTTGCAATTTTTACCTTTTGATTACCACAGTATATGCATGTTGGAACACATCACTTGAATGGAAAACTGTGGGAAAATTTGGAAATGTGGGAAAATTTGGAAATGTGCAAATTTCATAGGATGACTCTGTTTCCAGTCTTATCTCATATTGTTTCAGAAAGTGCAAATTATGTAGGTCTACCTGTAAATGTAAACTGAATCAAATTTCTCCCCCATCCTTACTGGAAAGTCACTGGATCTTGGAGTAGTAGGCATTCATTTCCTACTGTTCAGCTCAGGCTTGGAGGTTTTCCTCAGGGACCTCTTTGCCCTTCTGCTCCTTAGCTGAGGCAAGACCCATGGTCAACTCTACCACACTCAAGCCCTCATTCAGTTCTCCTAAATGAAGTCTCTCTAGCTTTTCTGATTCTGCCCCAGCTTTGGATTCTGTTTTGCTTCATAGGGACATTAAGAGGTTTTACTGAACATGCCTAGAAAACAACTTGAAAGACTTATGCCACCCTGAACAGAACCCATGGCAGAGCACACTTTCTTAAGTACAGGATATAATTTGCTTAACATGTGTCAGTGAAAATTCCTGACATACTATTATCTTTACAATTTCACTGTGAATGTGAACAGTGGACCTTGTCTGTCAAATATTGTCATCCACCTTAAATCAGTAAATTAGCCATTTCTGGGGGGACTTGCATCTTCTATGGAAACTCAGAATTTCTAGCACCAGTCTGCTTGGTTAATACAATAGTTTGTAGAAAGACGCTGATCAAAGGGTATAACCAGTCATTTGTAACATACCCACAAAGGCCTTGTTATGGGGACATTGTGAGACAGTAACATAATAAATTCTCGTTGCAGTAGTGATCACTTGTGTGGGAATTTTATGTTCTCTTTTTCAGGGTGAAAAGTTCAGGAATGATGTGTTTTCATTCACATGGTCCTGAAGTTACAATACAGAGTAGTTGCAAACATATTTCATCTTTACTTTGGCGTTGTTTATTGCTGAAGTTCAATGTTGTGAGACCTTCCAGTGGGCAAGATTAAATTCCGTTCAGACAAACCTGTTTCCCCCTTATACCTGAAAGGTATCAGATTTGCGGCTTCCAAGGTTTGTAGGAGCACATGAGGTAGTCATTCTGGAATACCAAGTATCGTATAATCATTCAAAATTTGAATTTATTCAACCAGCCATGTTTTAGTCTTTCTTTCATTGGGCCCATACTGTAAATAATTTTGTAATGGCCCATAATCCAGCAGAATTAAGCAACATTAGATCCCATTCATTTCAAAAGGAGTGAAACTTAGTACACAACTTTTGCTGGATCATGCCCTAAGTTCTTTGCTTTACTGTGTAAAATGTAGAGTTTACACAGTAGGTGTAACTCTGACCCATTTTTCACTTATGCTATATAGTAGGTCTGTACATGGATCACCCCAACCTGTGGCCTCTGGATCAGGCCAATTTACCCTGTGCTGTCCTGGGGGCCACTTGCCCCACCTTGGATCTATTCTTGAAGCAATTAGTGGTCAGAGCTAAGGGTTTAAAAACTCTATTTTAGCATACAGTTAAAGTAGAGTTTAAGAAACATTGGGGTGGTGGTGCACTGGGACTGTGCGGGATCAGGTCCTCCCACAGCCATTAAATGGGAGGATCCAATCCTGCAAAGTGCTAGCTACTGCTCCTCCACAAGCAACTTCCCTGCATACAAAGGAAGATACTGGTGAAGGAGCAGAACTGCGCAGGGTCAGACAAGAAGGAAGAGGTAGGAGGAAAGGCTTGGTAGTGGCAGGAAGAAGGCGAGACACAGGGGGAAAGAAGCCTGGTTGAGAAACCTTCTCCCATGAAAATGCAGGCACTGCCTTCATCTCAATCATGCTTCTTTTTCCTGCCTGACAGCCCTGGGAGGCTGCGGGCCATCAACTGAACTTTAAGCAGTTTGGGGCTGCCTGAATCTGACTCAAAGAGGCCCAATTTGGCTTGGGATTGGGGCCTAGGTTGAATCTGGGGCACAGCTCTACTGTTAAGCCCTCTATTTTCTTTGCAGTTTCCTCACAAAGGGGAATTAGTCAAATTAGTTCATGAAGTCTTGTTATAAACATGTCTTTTCCTGGCCATGCACTGCAAAGAATAAAAGGAGTTAACAATTCACCATCTGGTTTTTTTGTGCCCCAAATTTCAGAGGTCTCAAAGATAAAAGTCTACATTCACTTTGCTCAGGAAGTTTCTCCCTGTGGAGCGATCACTGCTTGTTCTTTTCCTTCTTCATCTCCTTAGTTTTGTCCCCTTTCTTAGTCTTGATAGTCTTGAATTGGAGCACTGAACATATAGAAAAGGTCACATTCCTTAGCTAAAAATAGGGTTTCTATAACTCTTTGGAGCATTACTGGGTCATAAATAGCGATGCTTTCCTCTCTTCTCACTCATATTCAGGACATCCATCACCTTAAAACTGAAGCACTATTTGTCTCAGCAATACTTTCAATCTCTGGGGATGTGAACTGTGTCTTCAGTACAGGGATATCTGGAATATAAGAAGAAATAATTCTATAGATACAGAGCATGCCCTAAATAAGAAAGTTATTGCTGCATCTTTATGATAACAGTGTCATTAATTTGCTGAGCTATATTCAGCTTAGGAATCAATGTCCTGAAGTCTCATTTCTTCCAACTGGTTTATTTTGCAGGGGCACAACAGACAAGTTATCTTTACTGATCTGTATCTGAGCTGAATGCTAAAGAGAGATCTGGACAGCTTTACTCTACTGTGAAGGATGGTTCACAACCCTCTCAACTGGGTATCTTCTACCTGAAGAGGGTCAGGATTTGTGCCTATCCTCTACCATGCACCTATTTGCACATCTACGTATATTCTTGGGGATTCTGGTATTGATGTCCCTTTTCCCTTTCCGTATTCTTCTAATTCAGCTAATCTATTTTAGCTATTTAGCATTTTTCAACTTCTAAGCCACTTGATTGTGAAATGTGGCCTTTCCCTTTTTGCAAGCAGCTAGAAGCATTTTACCTCAGATAACTTGGAGAGCCTGATATTCAATCACAGCCCACCTCAATAATCAACAACCTTGGAATGAATGGGGCTCATAATCTCACAAGTGTCAAAGCTCTTTTAAGAAACTTTGTTAAATTATTGCCTGCATCTGTCTTGTCCAGCAGTGAGTTGCACAGTCTAATTAATAGTACAACAAAGGTGTGGAAGCTAATTTCCTTTGTCTCCATAAAGAAGTTGTGAAGTGCAGCTGCAACAAGAGAGGAACATCTATGAGATTACCATAATATGCATCTTAGCTCTTTCTGACATCCTTTTATCTGGCTGACGTTGCATCAAATCATTCCTCTTCAGAGGATGAAGACAAATCACTGTGCCACTACATTTAAGCAATTTATGCTTTTGTGTACTGGAAAGTTGTGTGTGTGTGTGTGTGTTTTCTTCACTTCCATAGAAGGCGCATTCAGTCTGCAGATGGCTTGCCATATGCCAAACTCCCCCCTGTGCTATCACCTTGTAAGCAGATTCTGTCAGGTTTAAAGAGGAAAAGCTTAATTAAGGAGTTGTGTGTTTACAATTATGTACTTAATTATCTTCGGTTTTTATTTCTTTGTTGCTTCTTATTTTCTAAACTTCTGTAACAATTAGAGGCAACTGTTCCCCCAAGCAATATTCTTGGTTTGTGGTGGTGTATTTCAGGGGTTAGGCTGCAGCCTTGCAAATGCTCAGATTTTGAAAACTGCTTTGGGGCTGATTTTTTTCAAATGCTGAGCTCCCTTTTGGGTAAGGGATTTGGTGTCATATGGAAGCTGCCAGGTACTGAGCCCTTTCTGAAAACTTGTCGATCTATATAGAAGGCGAGTTTTGCAGCAGTAGGCGCCAAACTTCTTGGCAGACCACTTGATGATTTTCCTGCCTCTTGTATCAACTATAATGCACTGTGCTGGATGCTGTATGGTTTTAATTGTATTTTTATTGCTTCGTTTATTTCTTATGTTGTATTTTATTGTATTACAAGTTAAATTCAGATGATAAGTATTCCTCACAGTCTTGCCATGGACAACCTGAATGAAGCTCATCACAGTTTGGGGACCTCTGTTCCACGAAAACAAAACAACAACAACAAAAAACTAGAATCCCAGGTCATTTTCCTTTATTGCTCCAGAACTATAAAGAGAAAAGGAACATGTACTATGTGGTTGTAACTTGTGGATTGCCTTTATAGTATCAATTTTGTAATCACATGTTTTAGTCCTTGAAATCATGGATGATCAGCTCAAAAGCCTGTGAAAAGGATGACAAAGATAGGGACTGGGGGAGCAGCTTGGTTTAACCCCCAGTGTGTGTTTTTCTTTCTGTGGGGTACCAGTTTGCACAACACACTTCCCTGTGTGATCTTGGTTGATTGGGTGGGATCATACAGAGATGATTTGCCAGTGTGAATCAGCAACGACCTTAGAGGCTTAGACCTGATGCAGAAATTGCTAATGCTATCATGTTGCCAGGAGCTGTCAGTTCTACAACTGACGGCTACAACTGATGGCTGGATTTAAGTGCTGGAAAACTCACAGTGGCTATGAGCCAACGTAGTGAGTTTAAACCAACGCTGATGAGTTCGCAAAATATTTTGAGGATAAAATTGTGACTTTATTGTGGTGACAGTTCAGTCAGTGAATGTGACCAGAGCACCATTTGCTCCAATTCTATGGGGTGATTTTAACATCCCATAGAATAACATCCCATCAACAGCACAGGCATCTCCCCACCTATGTAGGGTTACATTCCAGGGTACCACATGTATACATGAAATCAGGTATAGTTGTTGTTGTTGTTCAGTCGTTCAGTCATGTCCGACTCTTCAGTATAGTGGGGAACACCATCTAAAAAGCTTGGAAATGTCAAGGAAAGGAAAAAAGATTTTTCACCCACCTAGGGTAATATTTAAAGGCAAGAGCACCCTCCCTCCAGTTTATAAGAATTCACCCAACCCTGAAGTTTATGCCAATCTTTGTGGAGCAACTGCAAAAATGACTTGGTCAAACATAGTTATTATCTTTGCCTTATGCTTTCTGGAATGTAGCTCTATGACTGCCCAGTGCTGTCACTATGTAGAACACCAGCTAGAAATATTTATGGTTTATTTATTAGCAGGATTTATAACCTGCCTTTCTATGAAATATCCATGGCAGCTTACAACTGAGATTGTAATTACCAGGAAACAACAGCATAACATCAAGAGCATCATCAGTAACAGTCCAAAAACTGCTTTAAAAATATTGCAGTGGCAAGCCCCACATCTGTTACTGCCAGCATCTTCCATCTTCAACTGACACTTTTTACACTGACTTTTGCTGGTGACAAGATGCAAAACTTATAGGCAGAGGCTGAATTTAATTTAAGGTTAAGGTCCTGAAGCCAGTGGGTGGGCATAAGGGTTTCACAGTCCCCTAATTAAACATTTGCTGATGATAAATGACTCTGACAAGAGATTCTCCATTAATATGATTTTATAGTGTCCAGGAGGACAGCAAGGACCAAGCCCAGAGAACTTGCAAGCCATCAAGCCAAATCAGTCAGTGTGTCTTGTACTATGGCTTGTAGAGCTTCACCCCCATTCTTCTATCCTGGACTGCAAATGAAAATATTCTGTGCCTTTGCTTGGCCACCTGATTGATGGGGAAGGGCCATGGCTCAATGGCAGAGCATGTGTGGTGCTTGCGGAAAGTCCCTGGTTCAGTCCCCAGCATCTCCAGATAGAACTGGGAATGCCCCCTGCCTGAAACCTTGTACAGAATCTGACATTTAGGTTTGACAATACAAGCAACATGGACTTATGGTCTGACTCTGGATAAAGCAGCCCCTTGTGATCCTGCATTTGGCTTCGTTTCAAGTTGTGCAGGCCTAGGAAAGAGCATAGTGGAATAAATGGCAGCGGATGGCCCTCAAAAATATTTCATGCAAGCTTCCCCATCTGCAAGTTACTGTTCAGACCTGAAGTTGGCAACAAAAGTTAGACTGACAAAAGGTACTTTGGCACAGAAAGCTGCTGTACTATATCCATAGCAGATTTGTGTCCTGATACCTTGTACTGTGTCAAAGAGCATGATGGGGATAATTACAGTGGGACCTCGGGTTATAAATGCTTCGGGTTACAAACGCTTCAGGTTACAGACTCCGCTAACCCGGAAGTAGTACCACGGGTTAAGAACTTTACCTCAGGATGAGAACAGAAATCGTGCGGTGGTGGTGTGGTGGCAGCGGGAGGCCCCATTAGCTAAAGTGGTACCTCAGGTTAAGAACAGTTTCAGGTTGAGAACGGACCTCTGGAACAAATTAAGTTCTTAGCCAGAGGTACCACTGTACTGGATTGGGGCAAAAATCCTGGATTGCAGAAGTTTGAGTGGAGCTACAAGGCCAACTGCTGGCCACAGTGATTCATGCGCTGGTAAACTCAATTTGATTATTGCAGCTTGCTTTATGTGGTCCTGGTCCAGAAGCACCAGCTAGTGCAAAATGCTGCAGCTAGATTGTTGGTGGGGACAGACTATTGCCAGCACATAGTACTGTACTTCAAAGCCACTAGGCCAAGTTCAGGGTTCTTGTATGAATTTACAAGGCCTTTAACAACTTGGGTCCAGGGTACTTTAAGACAGGCATAGGCAAACTCGGCCCTCCAGATGTTTTGGGACTACAACTCACATCATTCCTAGCTAACAGGACCAGTGGTCAGGGATGATGGGAATTGTAGTACCAAAACATCTGGAGGGCCAAGTTTGCCTATGCCTGCTTTAAGGACTGCCTTATATCTATGCCTTATCACTGAGATCTTGAGAGGATTCTCTGTATGTGGTCCCCCATGGCTCAGATGTGTGGCCCCGCATCCACCAGAAGCTGTGCATTCAGTATTGTGGGCTTGAATCTGTGGAACACCCCCTTGGCTGACAGACCAAGCTGAATGTCAGACAAGCTGAATGTCAGACAGGCCCAGTTGAAATGTCATGTTGACCTTCAGGTGCTTGACAAATGCCTTACTATCCCAGGCAGAATTTTAAGGAGATTTTCCAGTTTTATGATTAATGTTAATTGATTTTATCAACTGTATGCTTTTTGTAATTTTTATGTACCTCATTTAGAAACTTTGGTGAGTGAGTGCCATATGGATAACTGAAATACATAATCTGTCACCTTCTAAAGTAAGGGATGCATATCCCAGGTATCCCTTCCTATTATTATTTTTTCCTACAATGTAGTCTGCTGGCCATCTTAAACTTGCATGTACTCTCCATCTTTTGTAAGGTAGGAACATTGCACAGCTCCAACAGGCAGCATTATATTGCTAATCCAGCAGGGATCTCTAAAATTTACTACTTTCCATTTCTCTCCCTATCTAAAATGTCCACTACCTCATAATAGCTTTAGCTAATGTTTTGCCAAGTTTCTGTAGACTGAACCTGCAGGCTACCTGGGCGTTCCTGTCCTGGAATTTATTCACGCTTGCCAGCCTAATATATAGAATGTGCATATTAGAACAGTGAAAATGTTCCTTCATTGCCATGGGAACTTATGGTGTTGCTGTGATAGCAAAAAATCTGTTTAAGTTATTTGAGCATCGGAAATTCATTCTGAGCTTAGCTAGTTGAAGGAAGCAAAGAGAGAACTGTCAGTTTTTAGAAGCCAACAACATATTGGAATGGGGAGGGATGGAGAGGAATAAATGCATTTTTGTTTTCGCAGGAGAATCCCGCTCCCCTTTTCTTTTTAATAAGTGCAGTGTGCATTTGGAGGGAGGGAGTCTGGAACTTGAATGACATACAAGTTCAGTTTTGATTTTGTTTATGTTCAGCAACAAGAAGAAATAGCCAGAATAAAGAATGGCATAATCCAAACAACCACTTCCTGTGGGTGGGGAATTGCAAAGTGGTGGGGCTTACAATGGCCATGGTAGAAAGTGTTGGGATGGGGAGATGATGGGGCCAAATCCTTGTACCAACCCTAGAGATGGCAGTGTAACTGGCTCAGGATCCAGTGGGTTCTGCCCAGCTGGCTCACCTTTCAGCTGTAACACCCTACTTTGGGGCTTTCTACTGGTCAATCCTAGCGGTGACCCCACCAGCATGTCTCCTGTCCAACCGCATGTTCTGCGACCAGCAGAAGGCTGGTTCAGTGGTTCTCAATCCAACCTCACCCCTCACCCCAAATCCAGCATAAATAAATGAATCACTCTGCTACTGAGTGTTAGACAGCTACTCTTGTGTGTTTGGGGTCTATAACTATTCCAGCGGGGATTCCTTTTGTGCATTTTATATTGTGTGTTGTATATGTTGTGCATTTTATTTTGTATTTATCTGACTTGGACACCATTGTGCGGAAAGGTGGGGTATGAATTTTAAATCAGTACCATCTCTGTCACCTTCCATCAAGCAGCAAAACCAAGTCCTACTAGTAGGCTAAATGCGTCACCTTTCCCTTCCCTTTCCAACTGCCCTAAAGACCTTCATAATAAGACTGCTGTGGCAGAAGGCTAGGAATATGCTGTATTGCATAAGTTGTAAAAGGTGCTTATTTTGCCTTTATCTTAGGGTTTGGCCCTACCATGCAGAACCATAAACATCTTACCTCAGGTACCATCATGAGGGAGGGAAAACTGAAAGCAGGAATTTGGCGTCAGATATTGAATGGTGCAGAAAGACTTTCTAAAGTGTTGGGGCTAATAGGTGTGCATGAGATACGCCATTTGTTTCTGACAGCAATGTGTCTCCAGTTGGCTCTGATTATTTTTGCCCCGTTTCCACTGTTTAGGTATGCCAGGGGTGGAGAACCTGATGCTTAGAGCTGAATGCAACCCTCCAGGTCTCTCTGTCGAGCCCTTGAGATTCCCCACAGGCCACAGATATCCCCTCTTCCCAATCCACATTCTATAACAATATAGTCTCACATCGAATCTAACTGATCTGTAGAAAGGACTTTATGATCTGAAAATAGGGGCAATATATGTACTTTTGCAAACGAAGGCAATCTTTAATAGAAACAATTTAAAAAATAAACAACAACAAAAACCCACTATGCATTGCGTGAAGAAGAATTTTCTTTTACCTGTTCTGAATCTTTCCTTGAGTTGAAAAGGGTTCCTCACCTTGGAGCACCACCACTGAGAGATTTGAGTAAATGGAGTGAGGGAGAAAGAGAGACCTCAAGTGGAGAGTGAAAAGAATTAGCTGAGAAATCTGTTTTGAGAGATTGTGACACAGAGAGAATGTATTATGGGATACAGAGGGTCCACCCAGACGGTGTGTTGCGTGTGTTCTGCAACATGACATCGATTAAATAATAGAACATTAGTGGTGAATTTATAATGGACAGTCCACACATTATTCCACTGTAATTGTTTTGCAATGCTTGTGCAATGTTACTGCATAATTGACATCTACAGGACATCTTTGGAAACAAAGCAGTATATCTGGCCCGAAACTTTTGCAGGTTCAAAGAGAATCGAAAGCAGGATCACAGTTAACCCATATTTTTACATTTATGGCTCCCTTGAACTGAGGCCTTTCACAGGAATTTGAGTCACCAGGCCCGTCTTAGAGGGATCGGCTGCCCTGGCGCAGCGATCCCTCGGCGCCCCCAGCCTGCCGCCTCTCCGCCCACCTCCCTCCCGCGCTGGCCGCCCCTCGGGAGGGGGGGTGGGCGAGCGGAGATGAGAGGCGTGGCGTTGGAGCGGGCGCCCGCGCTCCGGGTGGAGGATGAGGGGCGGGCGGACGGGCGCTCGCGCACCGGCGGGAGGGCGGGCGGGCTGCAAGCCGGCCGCCCTGGCCTCCCAGAGCCCCAGCTGGAGTGCTGGAAGGTCGCGCAAAGCCCTGCGCCGCTTCAGCGCTCCAGCTGGGGCTCCGGGAGGCGAGGGCGGGCGGCTTACAGCCCGCCCGCCCGCCGGCACGCGAGTGCCCGCCTGCCCGTGGGGGCGGGGGCGGGTTGGGGAGGGGGAGCCCGGTATGCCGGTGGGCTCGCGGGGGCGCCCCTGGGGTGCCCTGCGGCCTGGCGCGCCGCGCCACCGGCCTCTATGGATGAGACGGCTCTGTGAGTCACGGAGTTCTAGTCTATTGGTTCTATTTGGTCAAAATCTACAACTTGCCTAATATCACACAGGGACTTTGTGGATTGAGGAAGTCTGATTTAAAGCTAAGAAGCACACTGGGCCTCTCTTTCATAACCAGATTTGTCTCTAAGTTCTTTATTCTCCACTTACACACACACACACAGAGAGAGAGAGAGAGAGAGAGAGAGAGAGAGGGAAGGAGGGATGGTGACAAAATTAAAACAATGTATCAAAGTACCCCATCTTAAAAATAATTGAGTCTTAGATATCTTTTACATTTTTTCCCTTTCTTTGTATAAAACAAATAGAGAAGAAATCTATAAATAGTCTCCCCTATAGTGGCTCATTTGCATTGTGATATGATCTGTAATAATGGGATTCAACAATTCTGATATTTGCTGCTGCTGCCTTTGCCATGAAGGTTGCCTAAAACAAATACAGCAGAAAAGCCAAATGAGCCTCCCTGGATTGTTGGGTTTTATTCTGTCCCAGGAAGGGAGGAAGGGTATTGCTCTTGCTACCTATTTCACATGGCAGGGTGCTGCAGGATTTGAGTAATTCTGGGTCTTTCAGTTTTATGTGTGTCTTTTGTCCTAGGTGTGTAAGCCTCTGCAATCAGCAACAGTTAGCATGGTGGGACAGAGGCATTTAACTGACCTCCTGACATATGAGTTGTAGCTGCTCACCAGGTGAGTGAGGAGGTAGCAAGACTGGCATGGTGCAAATGTACCAGCAGAGCCAATCCAGTACAGTGGTACCCCAGGTTACGTACACGATCCGTTCCGGGTCACCGTACGTAACGCGTGCGTGTGTATCAGGAACGCACAAAAAAAACCCTGGAAGAAGCGCGATTTGAGCACTTCTGTGCATGCACGAAGTGCGCAGAATGCTTCTGCACATCCGGGGGTCATGTGTGTTCCGGAAACACTTCCGGGCTGCGGGCATTCACAACTTGAACATCTGCAACACGGGGTGTGCGTAACCTGGGGTACCACTGTACAGTGCTACCTTGGTTCTCAAACGCAATCTGTTCTGGACATCTGTTCCAAAACCAAAGCGTTCCAAAACCAAGGCACACTTTCCCATAGAAAGTAATGCAAAATGGATTAATCCGTTCCAGACTTTTAAAAAACAACCCCTAAAACAGCAATTTCACATGAATTTTACTAACGAGACCATTGATCCATAAAATGAAAGCAATAAACAATGTACCGCAGTCACACAATCAATCAATCAATCAATCAATCAATCACTAGCTGAACTGGGTTCTACATAGTCACCCCCCCCCAAAAAAAGAGCTGCACAAACAAAAACTCAAAATAAATAGCAAAAACAGACAGACCTCAATGTAACAGTCAAAACAGAAGTGTGGCACTCAAATCAGAAGCATAACACTCAAAACAGAGCACATTCGACTTCTGGAAAAAATTCGCAAACCAGAACACTTACTTCTGGGTATGTAGTGTTTGGGTTCCAAGTTGGAAGCAGCAACAGTCAACTTCTGGGAGGTCAGGTACCATGTCATCTGATATTAGGATGGAAAAGAGACTAAGCATTTCAAAGGCATATGTACAGCAAACTCCCACCTGCCAGATTTTGAAATATTTGTTTTTGTTTCCTGTTAGTTATCATGCTTTGATATATTTGACATTCTTCTATAATGGTTTATTCTGGATTTGTTTTGTTTAATGTTTTACTGCCATTTGTAAAATGCTTTGTGATTTTGATTCCCCCCCTTAAAATATAGGTAAAGGTAAAGGACCCTGGATGGTTAAGTCCAGTCAAAGGTGACTATGGGGTTACGGCACTCATCTCATTTTCAGGCAGAGGGAGCCGGCATTTGTCCATAGACAGCTTTCTGGGTCATGTGGCCAGCATGACTAAACCGCTTCTGGCGCAAACGGGACACTGTGATGTGTGCCAGAGTGCACGTAAACACCGTTTACCTTCCTGCCACAGCAGTACCTATTTATCTACTTGCACTGGCATGCTTTCAAACTGCTAGATTGGCAGGAACTGGGACAGAGCAGTGGTAGCTCACTCTGCCGCAGGGATTTGAACCGCCGACCTTCTGATTGGCAAGCCCAAGAGGCTTAGGCAACAGCGCCACTCGTGCCACTTGCTTAAAAATACAATGCAGTATAGAAATGCAATGAATAATTATAATAATAATTTTGGAACAGGGAAGGCAACAATGTTTAGTATTTCTGAATACTACAATATCCCTGCACCTCCAGCAGGAAGTCATTAATGGTTTTAATGACTTCTTCATGGTTCCTATAGATATATGTTGTAGTGATTATTAGGGTGCATGGCAGTTTGTGCAGACCCATTTACACCAGCATTCTTCTTGAGCAGGGGCGGAGCAAGGGCGGGGCGTTGGGGGCGGTTCACCCAGGGTTCCGCCCTGGAGGGGGTGACATTCTTGGGGCCCCGCCTCCACGATTGGCGACGCAAGCTGAGCCCAAAACCTTGCTCGGCACACAGCAGCGGCTGGCTTGCTTGCTTGCTCGTTCAGCAGGCCGGCGCCCGCTTTCCTCCCCCCCCTTTTAGGTTTTTTTTTTTGGTGCTGGGCTGGGCCCTGGTCGGAGCTGCAGAGGTGAGGGGCGGGCCAGCGAGGCGTCATGCTTGTGGTTGGTGTGATGCCCCTCGCTCTTGCTGGCCCGCCCCTCACCTCTGTGGCTGTGCCCAGGGCCCAGCAGCAGGAAGGGAGAGCGCACACTGGCTGAGCAAGCAAGCCGAGCCCTGCTGCCGGCAAAAACCTTGCTCCGCTCGGCACGGCGGGGCGCAGCTTGCTCCCTCAGCTGGCACACACTCTCCCTTCCTGCTGGTGGGCCCTGGGTGGAGCCACAGAGGGGAGGGGTGGGCCAGCAAGGCATCATGCCAAACACAAGTGTGATACCGCCTTGCTGGCCTGCCTCTTGTCTCCACGGCACATGCACCGTTCGTCCTGACGTGTGTGTCATGACATCACGGCGCACGACGCATGTGTCAGGACGCATGCACGCTCCAGAGCAACACCCTACCCCCGGGGGGTGCCTCCGCGTTTGCCGCCCTGGGCAGCCAAGCAGCACTGTTTGCCTCTGTTTTTGAGAAAAGTGGAGCTGCTCCATCCAGGGCAGGGTTTGGGAATCCTCTGCCTACCTTGGATCATGGCAGAGAGGAAGCAGCACAGGTAGGCTGCTGAAGCCTTGAAACTGCAAGCCCCTCTCTGCATTTCCTGCATATCTCAAAAACATTTTCCATCAGCTGGCACAATTGGTCCCCCCCCCTTCCACTCCCGCCCCCACACAATATCATAGGTTTCCATAATAGTTCCAATCTTTAAATTTCAGAAGGCAGATTTTCAGCAGCTTCGGTATTATACCTGAAAGCCATTTCTGGAATTAGAAATGGACTGCAAGAATTATGAGATTGTCAGTTGACAAACACGATGCGGATGGCTGAGGTTTGCAAAGACGAATGGGCTCTGGCAACTTCTTAATAACATTTATGCAAATGCAGGCTCATCTCTATTAAATCATCTCTGCCATAGGGCATGGAAAGTCTGTTGCTGGTAGAATATATCCTTGACTGTGAGGCAGGGAAGACCAAGATTTGGACACAGCTGGTTTAAAGAACAGGCCCTTTGCCAAGCTCAATTCTGAGATAGGGCGCCATCATGATTTTCGGACAAGGCTCCTGTGCCTTGAGAGCAGAGCAGTAAGCAAAATTCTATCAAGCAAAACAGGAGGGGAAGCTTCACCTGTAGCATTTCTGTCCAATGCCTCTTTCTGTATTATGAAAAATAATCACCATAATGCATGTCCCTAATCTTAGTTATATGGATTTCTAACTTTGCTCTGCTAAAACTCTCTTGTGATCCATGGGATTTAGATGCACCTGGTCTCTGTCTGCTTGTATATACAGTAAAAGTGCAAACCATTAATGGGAAGGTTTAGTCTGCTGAGTTGGGTCTCCCAGTCTTTCTCTTCTGTGCAAACAGCTGCTGGATCTGACTGCATTTCCATGCTCCTTCCATGGCTCAACGAGGAACTGCTGAAGAGCTGCATGCGATTGAGCAGGTCTCTTTAGACACCGGGTGAGGTCACGACTGGTTGATTCTGCTTTGCTCTCTGCAGTCAAAGGCAAGCAGAGCGAGCAGAACCAGGAATGAAGCGCAGCTGGCAGCAATCAATAAATCAATAGATACATCAACACACAAATAAACAAAGGCACGCACAAGAGCGATTGAGAGAGGGAGAGAAGGGGAAGGAGAATTACGGTGGCAGGAAATACATCTGAACAGTTTGGTTGGCTAATGTCAGCTGGGGCCTTGGGCGATGGGATCAGAGAAGCCTCCTCCTTGGGGAAATCTGCCTCAGTGCTTGATTACTTGACACTCATGTTAAGTATTGTGTAGAGTTGGATTGCCGAGAAAGTGTGTGAATAGAAAGTTTTGAATAGATCTGTTTCTCCTTCCTGGGCTGAAGACCTATCCTGTTTACAAATATTATTGGCTGCTATTAATTTTCTAGCTGCAGAGAGAGAGAGAATATGTTTGTTTCCAAGTAGTGCGTGTGAGGGAAAAAAGGGCCAGGGAGTTTTATTAAACCCCTTAAGGGCAGGAGTGGTAAATTTGTGGTTCTCTGGACAACAACTGGACTAGAATGCCGATTTAGGGGTGGCTTCCTCTCAGTTTCTCATTTTTCCAATCTTCAGTTTAGTTCTCCACATTACCACATCAATTTCTGTTTTCTTTTCTTTTGCTTTAATTTCTAATGAAAAGTGTTTAGCATTGGGTAAGAATTTCTCCTGATACACACACATTTGCTGTGCGCGCGCGCACACACACACACACACACACGACTCCTTCCTTAACACCGATATTGATGGCAACGTTTCAGCTGATGGAAGCATCTTCTGTGTGTGCAAAGCTTCTTCCATTGGGACAAGAACCCTGGCCTATCAAGGTGTCCTATTCAGCATGTGTAAAACTGAGAGGATCACATGTTGGCTGGAGGAAGGATATCACTGTTGCCTTCAGTGTCACTGGAGGGAGAGAACTAGCCCTGTTCCCAATGGCCCCTTAATATGTTTTGTACCCATTAGTATCCAAAAACTGAGATTTACTCTGTTCACAAATACATTATATAACAATCTTGCTAATGAATGTGAAGTGATCATTCCAAAGACTGAGATGGTCTGCTTTGATTGCCTGCTGATTAGCATTCTTTGTATTTTTTTCTAAGCCATATCAAAGACAAAGGGAAGTTTTGAGTAACAGGACAGCATGGTCCCTTGCAATGCTTTTCTAATAAGAAACTAAAGTCCTCACACTTTCCATTACATGGGGATCTGATCAATTCAGAACAAGCACCTTTCTATCACTAGTTGGGTGAATGCCCACAAGATGGCATGGACAGGCTGCCTGGCCTTTTAAACTGGCCAAGCTACTTTTAAAATTGTATATATAACCAGAAGCAGCTGGAGAATTTCTAATGGGGTATTTAGCAGCAGGAGAGTCTATCTGTGCCAATGCCTATAACTTCAGCAAATCCCTGGCTAGAGAACAGCTCACAGTGACTGTAGGTTTACTGCACAGTTTTACTAGTAGTGGTGCGTAATTGTTAACAAGAATGATATTTGCCTGTGTGTACAGTAACAGGGATATCAAATATATTCTGGCTAGAGTCAGGCCAATAAAATGTGAGAATATGTAGGTGCCTTGTGAGTAGTCTCCAATATGAAGGCTTTAATACGAAACTGGCTTTAATACGAAACTTGGCCCTCCAGATGTTTTGGGACTACAACTCCCATCATCCCTAGCTAACAGGACCAGTGGTCAGGGTTGATGGGAACTGTAGTCCCAAAACATCTGGAGGGCCAAGTTTGGCCATGCCTGCTCCAAACAGATCCACAGATGGGTAGGCCTTACCTTCATGGTTTGTTCTGCATATCCAGAGCCCCACATATGGGACCATATATGAGAAATCAACTCCCTTGTGGGCATTGCTTCCCATTGTAAACTGCAATAAGTCAAATTAAAATCACAGTATAGAATTGTGTCTGTTACTCTGTACAAAAGTGCATTAAGCTTTCACCTGTTCAATACTAGATCAACTTGTGAGATCACCTTAAGGCTTCACTATACTCTTTTTGACATCTACTTCAAAGATTTATGTTTAGGCAATTCTATACAGAGATGCAGAAGTTACACTTGTTTTATTTGTTTTAAGTACTGCTGATTTTAATAATATTTTGAATATTTTAAGTACCTATTTTAACTTTTTATCAATACTTGTTATGTTTCATTTTATATTTTTGTACAGAGGGTTTTTTAACACCCTGAAGTGATTTACAAAAACGTTAAAGATAGTTTTTCCTTTTAACAGTGAGTGGTAGTGTTTGCTTATTAATAGAAAGTCATCTCATCCTTGAAAAAAAAACCTATGTTTTGGGGAGGACACTTATACTGAAGCTGCGCTAATATGCAAATGTAATGTTACTTTTAATCAATCAAAATCTAGGTCTTTAGTTAGCTGACAGATACATCTTTCCCTCTGGACTTATTTAGACTGCATGCTGTTTTTCTACAGAGAAATGAAATAATTCTCAGCAATAATCCCCCAAAGGATATAATACAGAGAAGAGATTTGATTTTCACTTTCTTTGCTCTATATCCTCTTCCTAGATTCAGATCAGATCTGATCTGATATTTGTCAGCATATTAGTCCACAGCCAGTGTGTGGTATATTGGTATACAATCAAAATGTTCTGCCTTTGATCATGACTTAATTTTGGTTTTAACATGACAAAGCTTTCCAAATCCTTAACTGATGAATAACCTTTGATTGCAACAAAGTCATTTGTTTTCAGCTTCAGTTTCATTGACTGAGATGATTGACTGCTAGAGGATGGATGTGGTGGTGGTGGTGGGGGGAACCCATCCCATATGAGGGCTAGTTCATACAACCACAAGGAGCTTGCTATCCTCCTCCAACAACTCAATCTTATAGCAGCAGAGCCACTCTGTTACAGTCTGTGCCACTTGCTCCAGTGATGCTAAAACATCTCAAGAGATTATCAGTCTCTCTGTTAAGCTCATCCACACTTTCATTTGTTCCATGATTTCAAGTGATTTAAGTCATGGGTCTGAGAGGTTTTCTTTTATCCTACCATTTTCCTTGTGAAAACCTGCTGTTTGCTACTGAGTCAGTTGGGTTTTCTGCAGACTGATGTTTGCTCCCATTCAGCAGCAAACAAACAAGTTTTTCCTAGGGAAGATGGTGGGACAAAAAAAAAAAAAACAACACACAAAAAACTCTCCCCCTTTTGGACATGTGACTTGAAATCACAGGACAAATAAAAGTGTGGATGGGCTGATTTTCTATTAACATGATTGCCATAGGCCTGTAAGCCAATGTATCGGACCGAAAAGACCATAAAGATCTTGCAGCCCACAAGGCATCTAGTGTAGGTGTCATAGGGAGAGATGTCATGGCTCAGAGCATGTGGTTTGACCACAAAAGTCCACATTTAATCCATGGAGCGACATGTTAAAGGATCTCATTGGAAAGGCTTCTTCTAGAGACCAGCAAATTGATTCACTAAAATACAGTGTCAGGAATGAGCCAGCTCCAAGCAAAGGTTTACAGCCAACTGCAGAAAGCAGTCAGGAACAGAGAGGCTTTGATGATAGTTAGACAGCCAGCAGCTGCATATATTTCAGCTCTTCCTGACCTTGATGGAGAGGCTGATGGCTGATAAGGCAGTAGCTGACGGTAGGCTAGAACACAGCCAAAGCTTGAAAGAAACACAATCAGGCGCGAAGAAATTCAGAGACAGCCTCTCAGACCCGGAAGAGGTTGGAGCTGATCCAATCAGTCTGAGGAATCAGCAAATGGGAGGGTTGCTAGATAGGAAGCAAAACTAACGACGTAAAGCTCGTAAGTTCAATATCTGCTGGAGGTGGCGGAAGGAGTCTTCAGAAGGGTCATCTTGAGTAATGGTGCCAGAGACTTTGTTAGAACCATCCAGAGCTATCTGTTTGTTTTTGCAATAAATCCTCCTTTTAATTATCTACACTTACTGTGTATCAAGCTGGGAACCTGGGAACCTGACATACAGCTTCTTATGTCCAGAGAGCAATGAACAAAACCGTTGTTTTGCTTAGACTGGAATCAAGAAGGACAACCCCTTTCAAGTCAGTGGAGTTGAACTGGCAGCATCCTTCTGAAGGCAGCAAAGTTTATGCTCAAACCAAATCTTTTCTTCACCGACTGCTTTACCTCTGTCATGGTGCCCTGTGATCTGCAGTGGGAGCTGGAACTGTGCACCACCTAACTGCCTGACCATGGCTTTCTAGGTGGGTCCCTCTTGCACATTTGTGGTGCAGTATGGCAGCACTGTGCTCAGGTCATCCGCTTGGTGCTTATTGACTATCACATATACAACTTGTTGGCCTTTGTGCACCTCTGCTTTGCCTAGCAAGCTGGCACCGATGTGCGCAATGTGCTCAATGGACTGCCACACCAGCGCTGATGGAATGCATGACTGTGGCAAGAGCATTACTAGCTATGTGGCTTCAACATCAAGTCAGACTCTGCTGTGCTTGGAGAAATAGAATCCAACAGGTCTCCCAGCTTTGAAGAGGAATACCAAATGTAAATCAGTGGATGTAGGTAAGTACCACTTTAGAGAAGAGATGAGGGAGCCAGCTGCCATTTAGCTTACTATTGCATTTGCTATGTATTGTGCTTTATTGTTGCAGTTCTTATGAAATTGTTCTTGCAATCACAATCTTGTGGTGTATTGTTCTCATAAGCTCCTTTGAGGTTGTGATTTTGGGGGGGGGGGTAAGGCAGCATACCAAAAAAAAGTGATGATAAGATTTTGCCCTCCACAATCTCTAATTATATTTAAAGTGAGCTGCTGAGGCCCCTTGGAGTGCAGCAAGGCTAGGGATTGGCATATCTGCCGAGTCTGGTTTCTCTTAGTGTCTATATTTTCCAGTCTATGCTCAGTTCATCACATTTCCACATTAATTGTAGGACTTTAAAAAAATCTCATGGAAAGATTGCAGTATTTCAGTGTGAATTTCTCTTCATATGCACAGCCTTGTATGCAGTTGTGCATGATATAAACATTTTGCAAGCACTTTTTTCTAATATAATGCATTTTTGTATGCTATTTTTACTATTAAATGCATGATAGGCACACTTTCCTTTAATGTATACATTGTTCTACTCATTTTTGAGTTAGAGAACTGCACAGCCAAATCTGGAGCATTTTGAAGAATAGCCATGTCTGTGTTCACATATTTTTCGGGAGGTGTAGGTTAGGTTGTTACATATTGAAATGTGAATGGAGCCACATTCTCTCCCATTGCCTAAATAAGACCAGCACAAGCCATCTAGAATAGCTGGGAGGGGGAAGGGAGACAAATGGTTATTTAGTTATTTATTATTCTAGGATTATAACTCACCTTTCAGGGCCCATTGCCCCCAGAAAGCAATTATACAAGCTTTAGAAACATATAAAAATAATAACTCTTGTGATAAAAAACATCAATTAAAATCATTAATTAAACCAGTGGCAGCCACAAGCACAGTGCAATAATTAAATAAAAACTGGGACAAAAATCTTCATAGTCTCTTAACAACTAGCGGTGATCCAGCCATAACTGCTGGATCACTGCTAATTATTGGGAAAGTAGATGAACTTTTTTTAAATAAAAAAGTCTACTTGCATTTAATTAATTATTATTGTTCTATGTTTGAAGATGTAAGCGGTTGCAAAGTTCTGGGATACCCATTTAACTGGTCCTCCGCCCCCCCCCGGCTGATCTTAATACTCAGGCAAGCTTGTGTGGCAAAACACAAAACATGTGGGTAAACACAAACACTAAAAACAACTTTAAAAAAACATTCAACCAACTCTGCAAGCAATACAGCCATCCCTACAAACAGTAAAACTGATTTCATGAATGACAGGGTCAACCTTGGGAAAGCTGCCCTAAACAAAATGTCTGCAGTAGGCACCCAAATATCACGACACCAGGTGCTTGTCTGATTTTGGCTGACAAATGATTCCAGAGAGCTGAAGCTGCAACACTAAAAGCCCAGTTTCCCGTATAGGCCAAGTGCTCCCCTGAGGCATTTAGTTCTCTCAGCAGTGCCTCATCTGAGGAGTGAAGTTGTTAGGCAGGGATATTGGGTGAGGCGGTCCTTATATATCCTGCTCCTGAGTTGTTAATGCCACATAGGTATAAAGAATTCAACCCTCAACCCACCTGGTGATGGGAGTATTTCTTGTCTGTTCACCCTCAGCTATTCAGGAAGCCGAATTGAGGCAAAATCTGCCATTTTGGCAAGGTGAAACAGCAAGGCTGCCATTTCAGGAATACTGGCCCAAATCAGTCTGCTTTCATCGTATCCCATGTGCTCCCAGGCTCATGCTCTAATGTTTTCAGCACCATAGCAAGGAGCATACTACATCTTCTTGAGTGGCTCATCCTTTTCACGCAGAACCACCTCCTGCAATCTTGCTGAATCCCATGATAATCTTTATGTGCAAAGACCCCATTTAAAATGTGAACATTTATATCCAATTATTTGAATGACAGTTTCCACAGTTTTAAGATTATAGCTCCCATGGTGCAGGGGTGACCCCAAGCAAAATAGGCACATGCAAGAGCTACTATGTATATTACAAAGCTTTAAGACTCCAAATTGGTGAAGCCTCCAGGAGCTCATGACAGAGCAAACAATTGAAAAAGCAGTGAATGATGGAAGCCCAGAACTGTATTAAAATGTGGACAATGAATGATTATGGAAATCCATTCATAGGAGTGGACTTCAGCAACATGAAATAACTAGAGGTGTGTGGATTCAAATACTTTTGATGGAGTATGGAATTAAGCCTTTCCATGCCACCCAAACTCCAAATGGTTTGCATTATTTTGAATAAATACCAGACCACTTCATTTGTATATTTAATTTATATCTTTCTTCCAGTGAGTTCAAAGCAGCATACATAGTTCTTTCCCCATCTTTTACTCTCATGACAATCTTGTTGGGTAGGTTAAGCTGATATAGTGACTGGCTCAAGATTATCCCAGTGAACTTCATGGCTGAGTGGGGATACAGTTTGGGGTCTCCCCACTCTTAATCTGGCATCCTAATCACATCACAGAGAGGTCTGCATGGGTAGGCCTCTCTGCAAATACTCAAAGGTCTTCAACACACCAAAGAGATGGTAGTATTGCTACCCACTTTGTGCACCAGGAACTTTGTGTCATATACTGGTCCAATGCCAGATCCCATTAAATGAACCAGCAATGCAGGTCAGAGGTTGCAGGACCACGGATAGCTCCAAGTGAGCAACTTGCTCCAACAAGGTTGAGGTGGGATTATGACTCATTAGGCATCTGCCCCAGACTATCTCCTCTGTTCCATCACTCCCTCCTGGTGCACTCCCTGTTCCTCTGGACCAGTGAGGTATGAGGGGAGGCACTGGGTTGCTTGTTCACAGGGGAAAGTGTCCCACAGGCCATGTTGGTATGGGAGGTTCTTCTGGGGGCTCCTGTCTGTCAGCCTCAGGTGCAATCATCTCCTGATCTTCAGGGTCAGAGATTTAAACCTGGTCTGACTCCATAATGAGAGAATTTGCAGCCTCTCTGACTGAACCTAGATAGCTTATTGGCTTTGGGGTCATTATAGCTTAAAACCGATGAAAAGAATTTCAGTGTAGTCCGAGGAAGCTTCATTGGACCATACTAGACCTTTTCTCATCATCAGGTCCTCAAGGACATCAATGGATGGTAATATTGTTGATGTGGGAAGTGAGTGCACTCCAGCCAGCGACAACTGTGTCTCTCATGTCAAATCACATGTCATGTCAAGTCCATTTATTTACATTCACCCTTTCTGTAATTCCATGTACAGTGGTACCCCAGGTTGCACACCCCCCGGTGTTGCGGACATTCGAGTTGTGAACGCCCGCAACCCAGAAGTGTTTCCGGAGCGCATGCAACCTGCGTGCGACCCCCAGATGCGAAGAAGCGTTCTGCACACTTCGCGCATGAGCAGAAGAGCTAAAATTGCGCTTCTTCTGGGTTTTTTGTGTGTGTGTTTGTGATACGCACGCCCACATTACATACCGTGACCCAGAACGGATCACTTACATAACACCGGGTCCCTCTGTATTTCCAGGATCTGTTCAGAACCTGACGGGAAGCAGAAGATCCAGGGCCCATTCTGGAAATGATTCTAACCACTGCAAAAGCTGTAGCTCCAATATGAATTCCAGCTGGGTTAGAGCTCTAACCAACAGAATTTCTGCCATGAAGTTCAAACACATTTGTAAAGATCTCATGGGGAACTGTATGACTGCTTCAAACTCATGGACTGTGCAGATAAATGTGCATCTCTGTTGAGGGAGTCCGTGCAAATGCCCCATGCGTTGAAATAACACATGGGCAGAGCTGCATGGTTCATCTCCTCCCACCACTGCACACTGCACAAGCTAGTCCCACCTATCACCAGGGCTAACTTTTGCATGTTCAATGGATGTTAGAAGGTGCTTTATACAGACACATGTAGGTAGAGTGCCTTAATGTGAGGAGGGACCCTGATTGGGAAGTATTCTGTCCCATGTGGATGGAGTTCTACCAACATATATCTGTATGTGGGAACCACTCCTTCCAATGCTCATTGAATGCATGGATGTCAGGGGAGTGTGGCAGCAATGCATAATGGTGGTGGTGGGTGGAGCCAACCCCAGAACCCCCTCTGCTTGGTCTTTCATATAATTATGTTTTAATTAAAAGAAACTCTAAAACAAATACATGAAGGAGAAAAATGTGTTTTCATTCTACCCACTTGCCTTCCTAGTCACCCAAATATTAAAACAAGCCAGATCCTTGACAACAGAACAGCAGATATAGATAAAGAACCAGCTTCCCTTAGTTTTGTGAACAGGGGCCAAGGAGTCCAAGCTACAATTAATGTTGTCATATCACACAATACATCATTTAGAAACAACAAGGGACTTATGTGGAAAACTGCACAGACTACTAGAAGGTCTTTCTTCTGCCAGTAGAAACAAAGGGTTTGGGTACATAATTTAATTGGCAAGCAGAAAGGGTGATGGAAAGAGAAACAAATGGAAATGGGATGGAGTTGGGGGTAATAAAAGATTCCAAACTAGATTAAGAAATTGCAGGCAGAGGAAAGGACGGATTTTGCTTTTCACTTGGCCATGCTGTAACCGTGACTGTAAAACACATGTGTCCCTAGTAGCATTTTGGACCAGGCAGCCTGCCATCCTGCTGTGAAAATGAATATGCTTTTGTGTGTGTGTGATTAAAGGCAATCACTCCCTCCCCCCCTTGTTTCTAAAAGCTTAGGAGGCCTTTCTAAAAGAAACACCTGTTAGCAGGATCTGTTTAATGGCTCATTTTGGGAGTACATGGAGTTCCTCTGTGTTTAACTGGTTTCTATGGGGAATAAGGGAGACTGTTTGCCCTGAAAGAATAGATTCTGTTGTTGGAAGGACAGATAAGTTCTAGGACAGTCATTGTCCCACTGATTTCTTTACAAAGCTAAAAATTGTGAGGAATTAGCACTGATGGGGTATGATTGAATGCTTGTCAAGATTGTTTGCTCTGATCAACCCACACACCTGCAGTACTTTCAAGTTGCCCTTTTAAGTTGTGAGGGGTAAAACCTTTATGATAAATTTGAAAGCTGAGGTTTGCATGATGTTTCCCATAAGTATCACCATTTTTTTGTTTCAAGGAAGTCTGGAATTAAATGGCCTACACAAAAACCAGAAGAGTTATTAGCAAGTGAAGTTATTATGAATAATAATAATAATAATAATAATAATCTATGAGTGGTATGCATTTTGATTTAAATGGTTTCCCCTGTTGCAATTAGAAGACAATTAAATGGTTTCCCCTGTTACCCATTAGAAGACAAGTTGAAAAGTTAAAAATGTGTTCTTCCTGTTTGCTTGCTTCCAAAGCCATTTATGCCTGGATTGCTGAAGTTATTTAATGTTACATCAAATGGTGTATAATGGTAATTGTATTGTATTTTAAATTACTGTGAAAAATGCATGAACACATGATGAGGGCTTGTATTTTTCCATTGCAATGGTGAGGTGGGGTAGGCTAGGTTTTACGACTCATAGGTCTTTGGGTAGAATTTCAGAATGTTTACTTATGTTAATGAGGTAGCCTACACCACTCAGAGTTATGAGTTGTTCTTCAAGCAGACATAGATCTTCCTTGGTGTTGCCCAAGATGCAAGCCAGCTGGAAATAGGGGGGGGGGAGTTCAGTTTGATATTTAGCTAAAAATACTGGGGTGGGTGGGGCAAATGTATGTTCTAGAGTGCTTTTGGGGGTGAGAGAGAGAGAGCAAGATTGCGACACTGGTGCACTGGGCTCATCAGAGGAGTACTGGACCTTTTGCACTCTGGCATGACCCTACTGACGAGCCCAGAGCACCAGACTGAAAAGCACTCTGGTGCTTGTGAGCAGGGTTATGCCTGAGCCACTAGCAGAGGAAGGGGTTGGTGGTGGGTGTGGCCTGCCACGGGTGTCATCCCTGAGGGGAGTGACATCGCCACGCTGCCCCAGGATGCTTGCCGTGGGTGGCTAGCCCCACCCTGCAGCCGTCCCCACAGGCGGCTAGCCCCACCCCCAGTTGCAAAGCATGTGTGGCACTCTGGGTGCTGGAGCAGCTAGCTCTGCCTCTGGCTTGAGCCCTGAACCTTCAGCACTCTGGTGCGACCCTCCTCACAAGTGCCAGAGTGAGAGTCTTTTGGTCCAATGCTCTGAATAAGGACTTGCACTAGAGCAAAAGACCAAAAAAGCAGGACACCTGGAAATCAAACGGAAGCCAGGCTTGGCTTCTGTGATTACTGCTTAAAACAGGGCAGTTGACGGGTATGTGCTAGCTCCAGGACTGGTGTAGTTGTTCTTTCTATTCAGAGTTGTGGCAGAAGCATAGGAGAGCTTTGAATCGTGTGGCTACAAAGCCTCCCCCAATCTTCTCCCAACACACCCCCTTTCACCCCCTTCATCATTGGATTATCAACATCAGAGGGGTGGTGCTGGAATAGCTTTCTGTCATCACCATAAGGAGGTCTCCACTGGTGGACCTCCTTTTCTGGCCTTGGACTTCACTCTTCATGGGCAGAGAAGGAGGTCCACAACAGGACTGCACAACTGATTTGTCTGAACCCTGAACCAAATTGTGTCAATTTGTACACAATTCTGAGGGTGGCAGAACTACCTAGAGAGTCCTCACTGCCAATCTTAACACCTGAAGTGATCAGTAGAGAAGGAGATGATCCTTTAGATTTGGGACCTAAGTCATTTAGGGCTTTAAACACTAATGTGAGCACCTTGAATTGAGCCTGGAAACAAACTGGCAGTCAGTGCATTTGATTTAAAGCAGGGGTTAATGTGAGTTCTAAATGAAACCCTGGCCAGTAATCTAGCTGGTTACAAACCATTACAAGGGTTACAGCCTTATAAGCAGCATTTTCTTTAAATAGCACTACGGCTCTGACAGTATAAGGCCTGTTCATTAGTGGTATAAAACTTCCTTATGAGGCTATTAGCTGAAAAAGTGAATAATAATTTCTGAGTTATGGGTTACTGTGCAAAACTTGATATGACATGATTTAATATATCCTGTATTAATTAACTCTTGAATTAGTGATAGAATGGCTAATCAAAGATGAATCATTTGGTACATACAAAACAGAACACATGCACTTTACATTTATGACTGAGACTCTCATCACGTATTCAGAAGACTAGAAGGAGCAGATTAAGAAAAACACCCAACTTGCAAAATTTGCTTTAAAAGTGCACATTCAATTGATATAAATATCTGCACTCTATAATCCAGAATGATGAAAAATTAAACCATTTTCCAATTGCCTAATCTTTCATTGTAAGGATTCTTATTTACATTTATGAATTCATTACAAAACTCATTTGGAAGCATGCAAGGAAAAATTGGAAGTTAACAGTAAAGGCGGAGGGTAAAATGAGCAGTTATTAAGAGCTTAGTTTATATAGAGGAAATATCACCAATTGCCTGAGAGGTGGGAGGGTACATTCAGTATTTTTTACCATCTGTATACAATTTCATGGTAGAAATGTAAATCACATGGGAATCTCCAGATGTCAAAACTAAGGAAAGCATCTGCTTAATTAAATACAGTAATGAAGACACTGGAATGGTCTTAATTTTGTCTGATTGAAAAGGTTTGTCAGCAAATGCACTTTCAGGAAATGAAATATAATTTGTTATACCCCCCAAACCAGCATTCCACTTAGTATCCTCCAGATGTTGTTAAATTCCAACTCCTATCAGCTGTAGCTGGCATAGCCAATGGTCAGTGTTGTATCCCCTAACATCTGGAAAGCACCACATTGGAGAAGGCATCACAAACTCTTCTGAGACATTGCTGCTGGGGATTTTTGGAATTCCCAAGGAAGGACGAGCTGGAAGTAGGGAGGACACACAGACACACATTTATGTGTTTATTTTGTCAAATTTAGTTGCAATTCACAGCAAAGAAGTGGCACTTAAAGTAGTGTGCAACATGCATGAGATGACAATGAAACACAATACACTAATTTGAACAATAACTGTAAGATGCAACCCATTAAAATACAAGGTACATTTTAAAGGCACAAAAATAGCCATTAAAATATCTGTTTAAACAATTTAAAAGTACAAGAATGAGAGAAGAAGACGAAGAAGAAGAAGAAGAAGAAGAAGAGAAGAAGAAGAAGAAGAAGAATTTGCACCATATGCTCTTAACCAGTATAAAATGCTTTTCGAAAATTTTATTTCCATTAGCTACTAAAAGTCAATGATGAGGCAATGCTTCCCAAAGTGTGGGGATCACAGTGGAGGAGGTGCAATCCTGTGCCCTTACAGTCCTGACTCTGGAGGATGTAGTCCTGAAGGTATGGACTCAAGCATGTAAGCAGAAATGGAGAACCTGTGGCCCTCCAGATGTTGTTCGACTCCAGCCTCCTATCATCCCTGCCTATTGGCTATGGTGGCTGGGATGATGAAAGCTGGAATCTGAAGGGTCACAGGTTTCCCTGTCTGCGCTGAAAGGCTTTTAAAGGAATCAGCACTACTTGAATTGGGTCTGCAAGCAACACAAGGAACACATTCAGAAGAACTTGCACTGGAAGTAATATCCTCTCCAGGGCTGGCCCAATAAAATTTTGCAACCTGAGGAAACCACAAAGTAGCACCTCCCTACTCACTGGAGAAGAAGGGGTGAGGGAAGAGCTAAATCAGGAAGGGAGGGAAGAGGTCTGCATTGGGATCTTCTGCCCCTGTGGATTCACTATTGGTCTTGTCTGACACAGTCTGACAGAGCCTTTCTTTGCATGCAGGGTAAGACCCTAACTCACTGAGGGTTTGAAAATCTATTGGCGACTCTCACGGCCAGTAGAAGCCGTTCCTGGGATGTGGCAGCTGTTGCATGCTGACAGCTTCTAGGAGCCAAAGATGAGAGCAGAGTGCAGTGTGGGGTCAAAGGTAGACAAACTATCCCAGAGGTAGCATGATGTGTCCCCCACTAGAGGTACTATCTCTCCCCTAATGCCCCATACACCCCAAAGTCCCTAGGCGGACTCACATGACAATCCCTATCTTCTTTCTAGTAAGCTTTAACTTGTTAGCTCTAACGCAGCCTACCACAGTGTTCCGGCATTAATTCAGGGATTACTGAGCTAAACATTTTATAGTTAATATTCCAATCAAAATTTGATGGTGGTGGGTTTGGGGACGATGGATCTTGAAGCCCAGCTCACCTTTGTTCACCAACACCAGTTTCACAATGGTGTTTGCTTCCCTTAGTGGTAGATGTTGGAAAATGCCCCTCTTTTATCCAGACATCTCCCCAGAATGATGTTATGCATTGACATGGATGTGTTATGTGTGGCCTGTAAGGGAAAATGGTGGCTGACAACTTTAAGAAGGATTCTACTACCACTATGGGTAAATTCAGCCACATGTACGCCTTGCCTCAAATCAGCAAAATACACCCTCAATCTCATCATCTGCCAATGGGGCAGAAAAATGGCTACAGGAGATTTCAGCTCAGTCTTTCTACTAAATCATGGAATGATGGGAGTGGGGCAGAGGAAATAGAGGTGGGTTTCAACAGCACATTGATCACACTGCATTCCAAATCGACAGAGGATTTCTGTTGATCAGCATTCCTAAGGGCAGATCCCTTAAGAGTGCCACTGAACTGCTGGGTGCAGCCACGTTATTGTGAAAATTTTTACAATGTTGACTCCTAACAGTAAATATAAAGAAATTAAGGGATGTGTAACAGAACAGGGTAACAGAAATTAAGGGATGTGTAACAGAACACATTGCATACCAACACATCTCTTCCCCCCTCCCCCATTTCCTCAAGCATGGTTCAATTGGAAATCCATTCCAATCCATGCATCATTTACACAAAATCACACTTTACAGTTTGTGTAAGTTGGGAATAATTACAGCCGCCTGTTAAAAGCCACTAAAGTGGATTGAAGCTACACTTCACCAATAAGGAAGGATTAAAATGGTGGGGAAATAGTCTTTCCACACTCCTGACTGTGACACAGTAGTGAAGGTGTTAAGAGAACTTGAGAATGGTCCCCTGGTTCCATACACCACACTACTAACTGCCATGAAGGATTTGCTCTTTATTCTGTATATTACTGTGTAGTGTGTATTCATGTAGTGGGGAAGACCCAGCTTTTTATCACTCTTCAATTATGTGTATAAAAGACGACAAAAACTTGTTAAGAAATCATTTGTTCAGAATAACCAGTCCAGACAAATAGCAACAGGAAAGAGCGTTCCTACAAACGTTCAGGACTAGCAGATGCTGGAGGACAAAGCTATGTGTACAACAAGGTCTGCACTGCATCCCCAATGTGAGTCTGCTGCCCTCAGGTGAACCTGCCCAATTGCCGGTGTTGAAGTAAGATTCATCTTCCAGCCCAGTTTGCTTTTGTACATGCAACAGAGGGGGCACCATCTTGTCCTTCACTTCAGGCAGCAAAATGGCTTAGGCCAGTCCCTGATCTTCAGGAATTCTTCAAGCTTATAATTTTAGGAACATTAAAAAATAACTTTAAAAACCAAATCTAGACCATTGTCCTTCATATTTTATGGTTATTTCCCATTACATCCATTGCCTGAATAATGGTTGGCATGCAGAAGAGAGATGTTTGCTAACCCAGAATCACTCTGTAATGTCTGGTGCAATCCAGTGCATAGAGAGCAGACGGCTTGCCAAAGGCTGAGTTCATTAGCCCTGTGAAACCTGCAACTGTGATATTTCCTGTTGCTTGAACTGAAGGTTTGATCTTCGTGCCTTCAGCTACTGTCAAGAGGTGCGATCAGACACCCTGACATGTTGGCACGATTCATATTGCAGAGATGGAATTGACAGGGGCTGCCTGCCCAAAGTGGAGCCGGACTTGACAGATAATTAAGGGCATGTTACCAGACAGTTAAATGGAAAGAGGAGATACATTTGAGGCAGTTGCATCTTGAATATGTCCAGTAACATTGTCTTACATTTGTGTCCCAGGTGCTCTTTTGTGGAAATGGCAAGAAGAAGAATTCTGTACTATATCGCATGAGGTGAAATACCTAGGCTTTAAAAGTGCATTGCACAAATTCATGGAGGAGAAGACTATAATGGCTGCTACCCCTAATGGCTATGTTCTGCCTCCACTGTCAGAGGCAGCATGCTTCTGAAACCAGTTGTGGGAGAGGCGAATGCTATTATGCTCAGATCCTGTTTGTCGGGCTTCCCATGGACATCTGGTTGGCCACTATGAGAACATGATGCTCATCTAGATGGGCCACAGGCTTGGTCCAGCAAGCTCTTCCTAGGTTCTTATGGTACCCTATATCTGGGTTCCATGCATTGAGCAGGAATTGGACTAAATGGCTTACAAGGCCCCCAGTTTTATGATTCCAAGGATTCCATATAAGCAAGAGGACTACAGCAGGAATGTGGAACTTCTATCTCACCAGATGTTGTTGGATTCCCATCAGCCCCAGCCAGCTTGGACCACTGTCCCGGGATGATGGGAAATGCACTCTAGCAACATCTGAAAGGTCAAAGGTTTCTCATGCACGGACTAGAGACTTCCCTCTCTCTTTTAAATGAAAACCAAGTTTGACAGGGTGCCATGCCCTGTGCCAGATACCCAATTCTGATTTTATGCTGCTGCTGAAAGAGGGAAGTACTTAGATATGTCCAATTATTAGCTTAGCCCTGGAGAGAATAACAATGGTGTATAACCAGGCACCAAAACTCTTCTGATCCCTTCTTTTTGCAGTAGAGCTCACATGCTTGCTTCCTTGAACCTGCTTTATAAACTATCAGGGTAACCTTCTTTATTAGCCCGATCTGTGTCTATGTCCAGCAAACTACTGATCTGAGGGATCCACCATGAGCAAAACAGTACCAATGCACCCACTTTTCATATCTTGCTGCTCATTGTGAGCTGGATTTGTGGTGTTTTTGCATGGATCCTATCCATTTCGATTGAAGCTCACACAGGAAAACTTCCCAGTGGATGGGATTGTTTGGCAGTAGAACCGACTGCTGAATAAAATGCTTTCCAGTATGGAAATGCCATTCACAAATTGTATCAAAAACACACAGCATCCAGGCCGCAACTTAAGAAATCTGTAACCAGAGTAAAAGAGCATCAAGCCAAAATCAAAATGAGCTTTGCAAAGAATAAATTAAGGAGGCTAAGCAATGGATCTGCTTCTTATCAGTCTTTGGAGCTCTGTACAATGCTTTGAGTTTTCATCCAGGCAAGGTGTAGGGAAAGAATTGGAAGGCACTGAAAGACAGAAAAGACTTGAAGCTGAACAAGCCACAGAAAAGTACATCAGGCTGAGTTTGGCAGGAGCTTAGAGTGTTTCATGCTAACCAGGGCCTGACACTTGGAAGGGAAATCCTCAATATGTATTGTCAACAGTGCCATTCTGTACATGCCAATTCATAAGTAAGTACCACAGTTCCTATATGTGAATAATCTTCCAATGATCTTGTGCTTAGCAGGTAGTCTTATGAAGCTTTTCCAAACTTGATGTATCCATATCTTGTTAACTCCAACTCCTATCAGCTACAGCCAGTATGGCAAATGGTCAGGGATGCTGGGAGTTGTAGTCCAAAATATCTAGAGTGTACTAGTTTGGTGAAGGCTCACCTTATGAATTAGAAATAAACATAAATCTGTGCAGATTAAAACCCCACAACTGTACTTTCTGAGACATTGGTTTCAAATGAAGTTTTTTTTTTAAAAAAAGAAGAAGCAATAAATAAATAAATAAATTAAAACTTTAAATAACTTCCCACTTGGATTCTCTTATATTGATAACTGTTCTAAACTATCACGAAAACACAGAAATGTCCCATGAATGTTTTGAAATTCCATAATGATCATGGTCAAAACAATCTAGTGAAAGTTGAAATTTCTGCTGAGACTAGTTTTTTGGGTGGGGTGGGGGTGGGGATTTGCAGTACAACGAAAACTTCCTACTGTGCTTGAACAGGACACTTTGGCTTACAGCATTGTGAAGGCATCTGTTCAAGTCTTACTGTTTATGTGCAAACCACCCAAGTGGGATTTACATGCAAAGGGGATTGATGTTAATGGAACCAGGAAAAGAACAGATGATGAATTCCTTAAGAGTTTGTCAAATCCATTGAGTCTTTTGTATTCCAAACAGGTTGGCAAATACTGTTAAATTTCCAGATACCTTGACAAACAAGGCATTGCGGTAAGTCAATCTAGGAGTGTCTCAGAGGTACATACAGATCAACTTCTCTGTATTAGACAGCTCATGACCTTTGCGGTGCTTTGTTACAAGCAATAACATGAGATCTCATCATCTTCTCTCTAATATGAATTCTTGGTGAAAGATCAAACTCCACGGGGCAGCGAGTAGGGACCTGGCCTCTTATCTGATTTTAATTTCCTGGTGTAAGGTAATGCCTGCATCTTCTCTGTTGTATCCAGTGTGCAAAGGGCAATGGATGAGGGCACCATAGGACTTTTTTTCAATTAGGAAAACTTTAAGGTTCTGAGACCTTTAAAACAAATCTGCTGTCGTTCACAAAGAAGCTGACAGATGTTCCTTACAAGAATGAGCCGTCTGACGCTTTGGATCCCAGGACCATAGGCCATTCCACACATTATATATTTTTGAGTTATTGCCAGAAGGGTGGCCATGCTGGATTGTGGCAGCAACAAAGACCAAGATCAAGAAAGACCAACACATTTTATTATGGCATCAACAGGGTTGGCTAACGTGTGGCTCTCTAGAT
Source organism: Lacerta agilis (assembly GCF_009819535.1). Classification (NCBI taxonomy): domain Eukaryota; kingdom Metazoa; phylum Chordata; class Lepidosauria; order Squamata; family Lacertidae; genus Lacerta; species Lacerta agilis. The sequence continues at coordinate 50,636,674 of NC_046317.1, forward strand.
GTTGTTGGACTACATCTCTCATCTCTGGCCATTGGCCATTCCAGCTGGGTCTGGTGAGAGTTAGAGGTGGAGGTCCACAGCTTAGTCACTCCTGCTGTAAGCTGTTCTGTGCCCTTCAGTCTCTCAAGTCCTAAAAGGCATCCATTTGCTGGTTGAGACCTTCTCCACCTCCTATATTGTGCACAGGATCTGATGGAACATGGGAAACTGCCTTATACTCGTAAGACCATTAGGCCATCTAGCTCAGTACTGTCTACCTTGAGGAATTCAGACAGAGTGTCTTTCCCATCTTTACTTGGATATGTCAAAAATGAACCTGGGACCATTTTGGCATGTGAGGCATGTGCTCTAACATTAATCTAAGGCCATTCCCACTAAGAATACTACTTCGTGCCATGTCAGCTACAGGAGCTGGTTGAAATCAATGGCTTTGATTGTGCATTGGGCTTGTGTGTTTATGTGTTCAGATTACTGCCTCTTTTTGGGGTCACAATGGCCTTTCTCTGCATGCTTCCCATCATTTGCCACTCCATTTGCAGATGGCAAAATGAGTTGTGGTGGCACCAGCAGATGGAGATTGGGGGGGGGATTAGATGTTCCATATGACTAGCTGAAATGATTGTTCAAATGGAACAGCAGGAAGAGTGCGGCATTGAATTTCACCCACTGAAAGTAAACTTTCTTGTGAGAACTGCTCTGGGAGCATCCCAGTCCCATTCCTCTCATGGTCTTTATAAAGCCAGTTAACCTGCTTGCCAGGGGTTCACCCTTTGATGGGCATGTTTGATGCCTCGAGACTTGGAATAAAGGTTTAATTACCTCCTGGGCAGGCAAGGGGAGCTGAGCTGGCAGTAGGCGTGGGCACTCCATCCAGATCTTAAAGAGGGAGAAACTTCCTGCAAAGAACATTTCTCTTTCATGTGCACAAGGTCAGAGCTTCTCCAAAGACCTCTTTCAAGGGAGCATGGAGTGGCTCCATGTTCCAGAGCTCTTCACCGTCATATTTATATTCCAGTTAGCTTTCCCTTGGCTGAGATAAGTGTCTCATTTTCACCACACACCTATGTATGCCTCCTTCTCCCACAGCTCTGTTGTTATTCTTAGGAAATTGATGCATGGACTGTGGAGTTGTATGCCATGTACACACAGACAGTGATGTTTAGCGGCTTGAAGATTATATCATGGAGCTACTGTTACCCCCTTTGGGTCTATACACATGCATGCTTATGTAGGTGCAACACTTTCCCCCTCTGCAGTCTCTGGTCAAGCTAGATTCTTTATTTTTTTCAAGCACTTCAGAGTGGATTCAGGCAACTGGGAGACATGTGCAGAAAAGGGCAACTAAAATGGTCATGAAGCTATTGCAACTTGCCAGATGGAACAATCTGCCTCTCCTCCCCACATGCACTGTTCTGGGGATTCTTGCAATTCCCCCCAGCATAGGTGCCGGCTCCTTGGGGCTGAGGATCTGTGGGCCCCCTCAATCTGTGGGTTGCCCCCCATTGTTGAGGCTAAACACGGAGCTGGTCATGGAGCGACATCAGGGCATTGCATGGTATTACGTGCGCAATGTGAGAAGGTTTTATTGGGCCCCCTCAATGTTCTTTGGAAGGTGGTGCCTCTGTCCCCCAGAGTCAATTTTGGGGGAAGTTGCAGCTGCAGAGGGTGTTGGCAATTTTAGCGCTGGGAAAATGAGACTTCACAGGAATTGATGGTTGGCTGGGGGGGATATTGCCTGCATCACCCATAATGTCTAATAATAACAACTGTACTTTCACCTTCTAAAAAACACAGACATTTGGAAAGGACATTAGAAACAATGAACTTTGCCTCTTCATTGCAAGGTTTCAGTGGGCAAAGTGGCCTGTGACTGAAAAAGCCTTGAGTGGGTGGGGGAAAACAGATTCCCTCCCTCATTTTTTCAACTATAAGGAAGGTCTGTAATATACTTCATCATTTTTAAAAGATGCACTGAATCAGATTGAATGAATTCTTCTCCATAACCCAGTTCCCAGGATATTTTTTTACTGTGCCTCATAAATTATATTCCCTTTTTATTTTGTTTTATTGCCTGTCCCCAGCCGATTCAGGTGATGTATGTTTTCATTCTCCCCTGGTGTTTTAGGAACAATCTCTTAATCGACTGTGAGATATAAAGAAGATAGTTGTCTCCTTTGACCTCTCTCATTATGATGCTTCTTCACGACTGTGCCTTCCACATGCTCTGTATGTTTCCCTGGAGGCTTCAGAGGTGGAGCTGTGACTTAACTATGATGTCCGAGGATCAGAAAGTCATGACACTCTGATTTGGAGGCTCCAGAGACTGGAACAGAAGTGATTTCTTTAATCCATTTACTTAAATTTATATCCTGCCTTACCACATAGCCATGAAACTTTATAGTGCAGGGACATGTCTCCTTTCCTCAACACTGTCAGCCACAGGTTACTCATACAGATGACCACCCAACCACGTGGGAAACCCATTTTCAATGTCTGCTTAAAGTTGTTGGGCGTGATCATCATCAGGAATTTTGTGGTGAGGTGTTGTCAGTATGCTGATGACACTTCCATTTGTCCACGTCACCATGCAGGTACAGGATCAGAGTCTGGAGGTGATAATGGGCTGGATGAGGATCAACAAATTGAAGTTGAATCCTGGCAAGATGGAGGCACAGTGGATTGATGTCTCTGGGAATTAGGTGCGAAAGCTATTCTAGATGGGGTTGCACTCGCCCTGAAGGATCAGGTCCATAGCCTGGGAGTGTTCCTGGATTCCACCTTGCTGCTGGAGGCCCAAGTGTCCATTTCCAGATTCAGATAGCTGTTCCTGGACAGGGAAAGCTGGGTCATTGTGTTCCATGCTGTAGTAAATTCCCATATGGATTGCTGCAATGCACTCCTAGTGGGGCTGCCCTTGGAGACAGTCTGGAAGCTGCAGCAATTGCAAAATGCAGCTGAAGCATTTGCACTGGCTGCCAATTAGCTACCGAGTTAAATTCATTGTTTTAGTTCTGACGTATAAACACATATATTGGTTGGGGCCAAGTTACTTGATAGCCAGCCACTGTATATGCCAACCAGTGTGTGACTTGACAGCTGCTGGGGAGACCTTGATGGTACTGCCATCAGCACTTTTGAACTTTTAGATAGTTCAAGGTATCATCATATATCAAAAGGTTTCCCCCCTCACCCATCACACATGTCAGGACTTTTCACCTCTGACATTATGCCCACTGAGAAGCAAAAGCAAATGGTAACCATACTCTACATTTACACGATGGCTGCTCTAATTTGCCTGCTGAGAAACCAGGCAGATTAGATTGCTTAATAGAAGAGGGCTCTCAGCAAAGGTCAAGTGGAACAGTGTTAATGCTGTGGATATTCTAAAGTAGTTGCTTTCCTATTTCCAGCCTGGAAGTACTAGTGAAATAATAGTTTGTGGGCATGAAAATGTCAGAGATTCTTGACTCATTGAAGTCAGTGATTATTTTTTATTATTTTTTATTTTTGGAGCGGGGGATGCCTGCAGATAAACTAATTAATAGCTTCAGACTTTGGCCCACTATTAACAACAGTAATTAATATTTTGCACTTCATTAGCACCTTTCATCAGGGAATCTTGAGTGCCTTACAGGCATTAATTAACTAAGCTGCTCAGCTACCTAGTGAACCAGGTAGAAGAAAAATATGGAGCCCATTCCCTTTGCCTTTGAAAAAAGCCACTACCCCGGCTCTTCAAGCATTATTTTGAAAATAAATGTGCCAGAGCTCAGTGCGCAGCCACAATGACTATGAAATTAAGTGTAGATAGAGTTTTCTGTAGCTGCCTTTGTACAGAGAATTTAAAAAGACAGTGGCTGAAATGCTTTTGTCAAGAAGAAAACACGATTCCCCCCTTTTATATAAAAAAGAAAGCTTTTGAATAGAACAGAATGTTCATTTCCCTTGCAATATGAGAAATGCTTGATGCAAACTTTTAGTTTTCCATAAAACTACTGTGCTGGAAATCAAGCGCTGAAAATACTTTGCAGAACAAAAACACAAGTGGGTTTTTAGATTTTTTCTAAAAACAAAAACAAAAAACAAAGACATGGGAACCTGTTCTTCCAAAGATGTCTCTGCTTATTTTTGCAATGCTTGTCAAAGAGAATATTCATTTCCTCAGCCAGTTGTAACATCCATATGCACCTTATGGGCATCTGCCCGATTAGGATCACATCCTCCTGTCTAATTGAGCTCCATTCCTCACTTTCTTTGTCTATCAGGGCCAAACTAGACATTGTTGAAGAGAACATGAAGTTCCCAACCTCTATCATTATACTGCAGGACTGCCTTTATCCACTATATGGCACCTACCTATTATTTGGGGGTGTTATTATGGCTATAATTACTGTCACTAGATGCTGTGGACAAACACCAAGCATTGGTGCAAAGAGGCTTTTGATTGATGGAACATAATGGAATAGGCCATCTTTTGAGGAATTTAGGGGCCCAAGGCAGTCTGCCATTACTGGCTTTTCACAAACATCCACTGTGCTCTGACACCTCCAAGAATACAGCTAACACAGTGTGGGAACTAGTGTTCTAGCTGCTCAGCAGTGATGTCAGTGCAGAGAGTATAAGCAGGCAGCTTCAAAACAAGGCCTAGAACAAAGTCTTGTGGTGCTCCCATTTTTCATAATGAAATTGAATTTGGATTGCTATTTGCTTTCTCAGAAGATTGTTGTTTCCCCTTTCTCAAGTATCGTTATGCTTCACCCCCCCCAAAAAAAAACAGAGACAGAAATTTGCATAAGATGCATATGCTGATTTACATGCATAGATGCAAATCTAGAAATGTTTATTATAATTTAAACAATAATATAATGCATGCAATCATAGTGTGACCTATGTGTCTATCTGGTCTGCTGTCCAGGGGCAAACTTTCTTCTGCTTCTTCATCATTAAACCAGACTTGGACAGCACAGATCTTCAAATAAAGGATGTCTTCCAACAGAGGACTGTGTTGTTGTTGTTGTTGTTTGGTAAAGTAAGACACATGACACCCTAGGTGGAGTGGGAAGCAGAGGGATGGATTCAGCTGTCACATTTTATTAGCAGAAGCCAGTGCAACAGGGCGTTCCCCCATCTCTTCCCTCTGCCTCTTCAGATGGACTAGCATGTGGGGGGGGGGGGTGAGGGGAGATTTTCTTTGCCCAACAGAACTATATCTTTAGTGCTATGATGGATCTTCTGTAATATCAATATGATACTATGGATTGTATTCAGCTAAGTCCTACTCAAGTTTGTTGGCATCCATCTGTCTCAAGAGACAATGGAGTGCACCTCAGGGGTGAAGTCAAACCACTGCATTAGCAGCACTGGAGTGACCTCCCTGGGGCGCAAGCCTGGGCAGTGTGTATGGAGGTCCTGGGCTGCCCAGATAACAAGACCTCCCTCTTAGCCTTGCTGATGTGGTCCAAAGGACAGCAGAACAATATCTTTGGCACCAGCTTGGCTGTAGTTGTAAGGAGGAGGTATACAAGACACCATACAACCATCACATAGACTTCACTCTGGATTTGTGTAGGGTTTACTTCTTAGCCTTTTCTTTTCCTGGAGAGGTCCTGCAAGGGAGTGAGTATGGGTTTTTCCTGAGGGTCTACTCCTGAAGCCTTTCTCATGATGGATTATAGCTGCAAGGCAGCAGAGGTTCAGGATCAGAGTTTTGCTTCTCCTACATGGGCTACCTTCCCAGGTTGACAAACCCCATCAGCCTCCCACTCCCCTTTACATCACAAGCAGAAACTGCCTCCTTGACCATTGGACCCACTGTTGGTGTCTGCTCAATCTGCCAGAGCCTGTCTTCATGTGCATGGGAAGTCCCTAACTCACTGAGGATTTGAGAACCATTGGCTCCTTTCACTTCGTTTAGCTGGCCAGTCGAAGCCATTCACGGGGTGTGGCTGATGTCACATGGTAACAGCTTCTAGGTACTGCAGGTGAGAGCTAATTGCAGACTGGAGACCAGAGGTGGACAAACTGCCACAGAAAGAGAATGGTGTGCCCTCCACCAGAGGTGCTACCCTCCTCTTACACATGAAACTACTAAATTAGTCATGATCATTTCAGTGGGTCTACCCTGAGTAGGCCTAGCATTCCTATGAAGAACACAGCCTGCTCCAATTAACACATTCCAACTGCTAATGGAAACATTTTGAACTGCTGATAAAGTACTACAGCTGCGGGGCAATTAAATCTCCCAATATATATGTACTAGTCCAGGCATAGGCAAACTTGGCCCTTCAGATGTTTGGGGACTACAACTCCCATCATCCTTGACCACTGGTCCTGTTCGCTAGGGATGATGGGAGTTGTAGTCCCAAAACATCTGGAGGGCTGAGTTTGCCTATGCCTGTACTAGTCTGAGCACTATAGGGTTAAATCTAGAACCTAATCATTATGGGCTGGAGCCAAACCTCATCCTTAAACTTTTATTTCCAGTTGTTTTTCATTTCTGCCCAGTGTTATTTGAGCAATGAGCAGATTGCCTTTTATTATCCCGGCAATAAAGGGAACCAGCACTTTATGTATACATAAAAGGAGTTCCAATACAAAAAAAGATAATCTTTAACCAACCAAACACACAGCCTTCCAACTTTTAAACTGGTAAAGAATAGGCACTTGTAGAGTGAAGGAATACAATAAACAAAAGGCAGAGTCAAGCCTCCAGCAATGTAGAACAATAGAGGGGGCTGGGCAATGGCCCTAGCAGTATCCAAATGTGTCCCTATATCTGTCTGTAAAATGGTGAAGGATAGGTCTCCTTCTTATTCTCTACAGGGCATCACCAAATGGTGTTCATGGGGCTGCAAAAGCCTTTCCTGGTGCCTGCAGGGTACCCCCCTCCTGAAATTAGACTTAAAGGAAGTGTCAATAGAATAGGTTGCGAGGGGAGTGCTTGGTTGCTGTGGGTGCGCATTTGCCCACAACAGTTTCTTTGGTTTGCAAATGAGCCCACGAGTCTGAAAAGGTTGGCAACGCCTTCTCTGTAGAGACACCTCCACCTGCTTTCTGCTGCATGAAGGGGCATCCTCCGCAACCCAGTGCCCTGAAACACAGTGATGCAATTAAGCAACGTTAGACTCTGGGTGTGATGGATTTAATAGAGGGACCCTGGGCCTCCCTCTATGGATGGTACTGTGTATTACTTTGATTATTTAGAAGTATGGGAAGCAGAGTTTGCCTTCCCCACCCATTGTGCTGTGTGAAGCTCTGGACACTTGTCCCAAATGCCTGTGGGGAACCAGCAAGCAGAATTTGAGCACAAGAGCAATTTCTCCCTCCTGTGGTTTCCCGCAACTTGCATTCAGAAGCATTTCTGCCTCCAAATGAGGAGGCAGAGCATAGTCAGCATAGCTAGTAGCCACTGATAGCCTTGTCCTCCATGAGTTTGACTAATCCTCTTTAAAAGCCATCCAAGTTGGTGCCCATCATTGCCTCCCATGGGAGTAAGTTCCATAGTTTAATTATGTTCAGCATGAAGATGTGCTTTCTTTTACCTGTCTTTTTACCTCCTTCTAGAAACAGCAAGCTATTGAGGTTTGGTCCTTGTCCTAACCGTCCCATTCCCACCCACCCCAATTTGATAGATCAGCTTAAGTCAGGGCCACCTTACCCATAGGCACTAGGGGTGCAGGGCACCCGGGCGCCGGGCTCTCAGGAGCACGAGGCCAAGAGTCCAGGGCCCGAGAGTTGAGTCCAGGGAAGAGCCCACCTGTTGGTCGGAGCACCACGGCAGGCTCTTCTACTGCGGGCGGCGCTGCGCCACGAGTTCGGGGGTGACCGAGCCAGCGAGATGCTAAAGTGGGTGGCTGGCTCCGCCCTCCTGTGTGCCTGGGACTGGGCAACTGGGGGGGGCATCGGGTGGATCTTTGCACCCCAGTGCCGCATATGCTTAAGACAGCCCTGGCTTAAGTGATGCAGGGTGAAAGCTCAGAGCATAGCAAATCATCACCTAGTTTCCAGCAGTTTGTTGCCATGTTGGTTTCAGGCCATTAATTTCTCCCATTGCCCATATCCTTCTCAGTGTGTCCTTGGTGGGTCATCATGACTTTTTTTCTGATTGCTTGGTAATAGCTGTGTTTCTCTCATTGTTCCTTACAGCGTGAATTCAGTTTTTGGGGCCAGGCATAAAGAGCTCTTCCCAATGGGGCTCCAAACAACTTCATTGTTATGCTGGCCACCCTCCTGCTCCCGCTCCCCATTCCCAAGCCCTTGTCTATGGAAAGTAGCACAGATAAAATGTTGCAAGAGGGCCTTGAGGTTTAATCCCCCCACCAAAAAAAAAAGCTTGCCTGAAGGAAACTGTGGAGATGGAAGGCTTGATAGGAACACTGTCAAACAAAAGAAATGGGTGGCACTCTGTTCTTAAGAATGCTTTGGGAACAATGTGTGTCCTCATTTACAGAGGACAGTCCTCAATTTGGAGGAGCAAACAAATATCCTGAGAAGGGTGCTGATCTCTGGAAAACAATAAGCCTAGTAGCGGACACAAAAAATAAAAACAGATGAGGCCCCCTCCCCTGACAAAAATATAGGCAGTGTCTATCCCTGGGAAATAGTGACAGTTTTCCCTCCTCCTCCCTTTTCCTCTTCCTCTTCCAATTTGTATACTGCCCTTCATCCAAAGATCACAATGTAGTTCACAACATAACAATACAAAATGGGAATGCAAAATACATAATAAAAACAAAAACCAATAACTCTCAGAAACATATTTAAAAGGACATAGAAGCTCTGCCAGACAGCACGAGGATGCAATGCCAGCAGATAAGTATGCCTTCTTTGCTGCCTTCACTGACACTAGGTGGGCTTGATGATGAACTCACACCAGTGTTTGACTGCATTCTCCTGAAGTTTCCTTCCATTCCTGTTTGAGCTGTCTACCAGCTTGTTTCCTCGCCCTAAGCTCTGGGCTCCACAAAGCGGGAGAGGGCACTTTGGAGTCATCGTGTTAATGACCCGAGCCATTTAGATGTTCCAGACCAGGGTTTTGACAGGGTGCCAGTCATATCAGCTGGGAAATCCCCCAGAACTCTCTGGAAACTCATTGTATCCATCAGCATCTGAGGGTGGGCCATCCTAAAAGGTACCCTGCCTCTGCAGAGCGAAAAGGTACTGAAAGACTAAATCTCAACAGGAAGTGATCTGACCATGATAAGGGACTGATTCCCCACTCTCATATTACCCTCTTCCTTCCCCAATTGAGAAAACAAGGTCCAGAATGTGACCTGCAACATCCGTTGGGGCAGTGACATGTTGGGGCAGCCCCATGATCATCATGGCAGCCATAAAGTTCTGAGCTACCCCAGAACCAGTCACCTCACCATGAATGTTGAAGTCCCCCAAAACAAACAAACTGGGAGACCTTTACATCACCTAACCCTTCTAGGACAGGTGGCAAAGCCCTGATAAAACAATGAAAGCACCTTAGAAATAATTCCAGTTCAGATGAAGTTCAGGCAACTGCAATGTAATAAGAGACAAAACTGGATTCAGCCAGGCTCAGACTGCATTCAGCCATGTGACTTAAATATATTTCTTAGAGGCCCTGTAGGAGCTTGCTTTAAAACAACAGCACCATATATTGCAGATACAATGATTTGGTTGGACTTACTACATGAATTACATCAATCGCCTCGATCACCACAAGGGTTGTGAAGCTCTAGCACAGAGACGTTTTGTGAGATTCTGTCAACACTAGGGGAGGGGTGGGAAATTCGATTCAGTTCACACTTAAAGCTGAATCTACCCATTCGCACTTTCTGAAACAACACAAGAACCAAAACAGCCACCCTTCAATATTCACTTCTCAATTATGCAGGGTAGCTCTCCAGCTAACTAGTGTGTACAAAATTCAGACATGCGGGTAAAGTGGATGTAAAAATGCATATATTAGTAAAATAGCATAAAAATGCATTATATTTGCGGAAATTGCATAGAAAAATATGTATATTAGGATAAATGCACATTAAAATGTTGATGACAAGGACTTCAAAAAACAAAACAAAAACAAAAACAACCCACAAACTGATATGGAAATGTGGAAAACTGAACTTAAGATTGGAAACATAAGAAACTGACAGAATCGAAAACTGACAGATCCTCCCATCCCTAGTCAACACACATGCCCAAGTCCAATAAATGCAAAGGTTTTATTTATGATTCATTATTACATCATGTTTTTTTCACTTGAATTTCATCTCTCTCTAAAATGGGTGCGTTACAAAGATATTTACCAAGTTATTAGGCAGTGGCATAGCATGGGGTGTGTGTCCCGGGGAACATTTTTTCTTTAGGGGCCACGACCAGGGGGTCCCATGACAGACTCTCTCATCAGAGTCTGAATTGGCCCAATGCTGCCAGTTGCAGCTCCACTCCCGGGTCCAGCCTGACGCAGGGGCAGAGAGAGGAGAGTCAGGGCAATGCTGCTACCCACTGTCTCAGCTCCACCAGGAGGCGCTAGTCTGCACTCTGCTGCTGATATGCTCACTAAATCAAGCGCCAAAACTTTCAAAGCATCTGTTGGCAAAAGCAGCGTTATATCACTACAATGCAATATTTTCATTTACAAAAAACAAAAATGCAGTTGCTCAAATAATTAGGATATATTTTTGGTAGAAGGTGAAATAATGGGAACATAGCTTGTGTGATTGGAAGGTGAAAGAAAGAGACAATGGAGAGCAATGTGTTATATATATCTCAAGTATCTCTTGTGAAACCATCCTTGGGTTACATGCCTGTGCACACTTCCCTGGGAGTAAACTCCAAGGAACACAATCAAGCTTGCTTCTGAATCGCCATGCAGAGTATTGCCTTCTCAATAATTGATAACACCAGCATTTCCTCATGTAATTAGATGTATTCACATAGGATTTTTCTTTACAGCATCACCATATTTATTAATCTACTCTAGGCTGTTTACTCTGAAGCTTCGGGCAAAACCATGAACACCGATACAGAGTATGTACAACAAGGAACATGTCTTGCCTTAGTCCATGGTATCTTCAGCAGCCTCACTGTGTGGTTTGCTAGATAGAGACATTGTGGTTCAGTAGGTTCAGCTCAGGGACTTTTCCTCTTCCCTCTTCTGTTTGCTCCTTTTAAACGCTAAATTCTACAGATGCTTAGAAGTTGCTCCTGCTGCGGGAAGTAACAAACTAATAAACATAAGCCATGCAAATTAGGGGCACAAATCCAAAAGACCTTAAAGTCTTTGCAAATGGAGGTGTGTCAGAATCTTAGCTTTCTTTCTCGAATCTCTGTTACATTGCAGGCCACCTTGAGTTCCTTAGATGAAAAGGTGAGAAATAAATGCAACACATACTTACATACCTGTACATACCAGAGTGGAACAGTGCAAGGAAGAGTGTTATTATTTTACTAAACATGTAGTAGATCAGCCTTTAGCGATTTGCTTACATGGGTTTTAAGCTCTCTGGCTTGTCTTCTTGTATTTTGCACAGTGCCTCACATAGCATTGACACTAATAAAATGTTAAATGCTCAGAGTAATATTAGCAGCGACAACAATGCTTTTAATTACTTCACAGCACCAATTCCTTCTATTCCTTTGCTAATTCTAATAGACAGCAGTGCTAGGGAAACCTCACTCCTGCCCCATTTTAACCTCATTCCTACTCTTGTGGGAGCTATCTGGAAACGTTTGCTCTACAGCAAGGATGGCTAAGTTTCTGGATGATTTTGTGGAAGGCACAAAGCCATTAGCAGATGGAGAGGTCTTGTGGGATTGGGTTGTTTGCCCAGGTCCCATTTGCAAGCATTTGCTCAAAGGTTCCCACCTTTGCAAGCACCATTGATTCAAAACACTGCTCCAGAAACCCCTATTTGGACTGGGGGATATTCTGTGGCAAGTCTCCACTAAGCTCTACCACGTGGCTTTATAGAGCCCACTTTAATACACCTGTGACATTACCAACACTTGTGCTGTGTATGAATCAACAGACAAAACACCGAGGATCCTACCTCAGGGCAGGGATTCTGATTTGATTCTGAATGTTCTTTGAGTGAAAAATCTTGCTGGAGATTTAAGCAGCTGCTTTCTCTTAAAACTCTTCTTGGCCAACCTCATATTAGTCATGATTTAATCCCACAGTGTTGTTTCCTTGGTGAACAGATACAGTTTGTCATTACTAAAGCAAAAGAATTGCTAAGGGAGCTGTAAAGGTCACATCCTTAGCTTTCTGAATGAAGATCAGCCCGAATTGATCACCCCCCTATAGTGATGATCGACATCAGTCTTTTTAGTAAATTACATTCTTGCACTTCATTTGTAACACAGTTGACCTGGTAAATGGTTGCAAAACAATATGGAAGCTTTTCTCAGAAGAAAATGTTTAAGAACCACTTAAGGTCATTATATTTGGCACAGTATTAAACCTAAGTTTATGTGTTGGTGTGTAAGGTATCTAAAGCCATGTCTGTCTGTCTGTCTGTCTGTCTGTCTGTCTGTCTGTCTGTCTGTCTGTCTGTCTCTCTCTCTCTCTCTCTCTCTCTCTCACACACACACACACACAGAGAGAGAGAGAGAGAGAGAGAGAGAGAGAGAGAGAACTGTAGAGTTGGAAGGGACCCAAATCCCTCTGCAATGCAAGAAAATATATATATTTGGAAAACAGTTTTGTTGGAAGAACTATGTTGCAGGCAAGTTCTTGGACTCCACATGTCAAAGGCTAAGAGGAATGAAAATTCCAAACTGGGAACAAATATCTGCAGCCCAGTGGAGCATTGGATTTTAACATTGTACCACACAAGCCTAATCTTGTACGTATTCCCACTGCCCTTTTACTGAATAGCTATACTTTTACGACAGGTTTAGAGGTGCTTCAGAAATTTAGAAAAACCAACGAACAAAACACTGCCATTTCCTCTTTAGCATTGCTACTATTTATTTTGCTTCCGAATGCAAATTCTGACAGTAAAGGCTGTTAAAGCAGCAGCACCAACAGTTTTCACAGAGCTATCTCATATGATACACACAATTCAGCTGCTCAGAAAACAAATGGCAAAATCCATCTTGGATGCATTTTCAGGAGTTGCACAGGTTCACACCCCGCAGGATTGTGTTTGCAGCACAGGGATATTATTTACTGTAGCAGCTGAAATTCAGGTAGTCTTTTACACCACCATCACACACATACGCTTATTTGCAAGCCCACGGAGAAAGACAGCAGTGTGAATCAATCAGTGTGCTATCAGTAGTGCTGAGTTGGAAGAGGGAATATGTTTCATGAACATTTTTGCTTCCCTGCGAAATGCACCCCCTTGGAGGTGATTAATTGCACTTCTTTGCAAAAGGGTCCAGAACTTTACAAAGGGGGCAGGTGCTGGGGAGAAGGATGGCAGCTGGCTGATGCCATCTTCCCCCATCCAGTCACTTATTGTGAATAAGAATATACATTTCCATAAATATCCTGTCCCAACAGGTCATGCACAGATGCATCGCTAGAGTCGAACTGATGTACTAAAAAGTCTCGTTGTGTTGCCTGGACAACAGATTCACATTCCCTTCATCACTATTCAGAATGAAGGCAGTCTGAGGGCTTTGTTTACTCTTGATGAGTTAATCACGTAGCTAAAACTGATCAATACGTAGTGGCATAATGTGATCGTGTTCACCACATAATTCCCTGATAGGCTGGGATAACAAAACGAAGAGGGAAGAAGGCCTAAAAATGTTACTGAAGAAGCAGTATATCAGCGCTTAATTATCACTAAAACACTTTCTGGTTGTTTTGTTCAATGAAATGAAAGTATAGTGCTATAATATCATATTACTATTGTGTTACAGTGCTATAACACTATGCCACACTAGAGTTATGGTGCTGTAGTACTCTATACAATTGTATCCAGAAAAAAATATTTCAGTATTAATGAAAAATTGATTATTATTTTTAAGGATCATAGAATTATTTTTAAGGATCCACCAAAACTGTTATAATGAATGTGTGCTGAACTGTGAGATTTACATTCCTGATAAGTCACTACCCTCATCAAAACCTCATCCCTTTAAAAATATGGTAGTGCTATAGGCATCTATACCTGCAGAGATACCGGTAACTCTACTGTTTTTCAGACTTTCTGTGGTATAAGAAAAGGTAGGAGTAGCACAGGGAAAATACTGGATGATGACTGGATGATAGAATCATGTGGATGTTCCACAAAAGGTTCCTTGAAGAAAGCATGGCAATTCCACACTAAATTCCTAGAGTTGGAGCACTCAGGGCACAAAAACCCAGCATAACCTACACCACCCACTCTTTCAGAGAACTACTTCACTCTTGAAAACCCTCCAAGTGTTCTACCCTGCACACAATGATGGGATGGGTGTGGCCAAGGGCACTAGCTAGTTCTCTTCCATTGCTTCTCTTCTGTTGCTTCCCTGTGCCCCCCCCCCTGCACATGTCTGTAATGGGGAGTCTGCTGCACTCATGTAGGCTCCCTGCATGAGTGCATAATCTAGAACTCTGTAGGATCAGGGTTTTAAATTGTAAGGAAAGCCTATGTGAGTACAACAGTTTCCCACAGCTCTCGCCCTTCCTCAAACACAGGAAGGGCGGCAAGAATGGGCCTTATAGCATGACAGAAGGGGCAGGGCTACGGCACTCATCTCCACCAACCTTCATGTGATATCTCACACTTCTGGCACCACCTCATATTTACCTGGATGACTGCCTTACCTGCGGCATTCCTGCTTTTTTCTCTAATAGCCATGTGGATCAACAGAGAATGAAGTATCCTATTGTCTGGGTGGTGGAGACAGGAAGTTTTGAATCAGCTCTAATTCTGACCAGTTTGACTGTGAGTCCTGGAAGATCTGCTCCCTGCCTTGCAGGCCTTTTCACCTGGCCTGGGAGGGTGGGACCCTGATTGACCCCAGCTACTAAAACTGAGGCTGTTAAAGAGAACAGAGACCATATTGGTTGTCTCTTAGTGCAGACCCAGGTCATTGAGCCTGAGCTTCCACAGCTGCCACCTGCCATGAACCACCATTGGCAGGACTGGCAGAAATAACAAGCATATGTGTTCTATGCTTAGGATAATATTTTATTCTCATGCTAATTATCCTATTTTAAATGTGCATTTTATGTTTGGCTTCCTTTCATAATGTTTTCTTAAATGTGCATAATGCAGTTGACCTTCTGTGTAATACTTTATTTTGAAATCTTTAAGATACTATTTTAGGTTCATGTTAATTAAGTTGCTTTGAATGTATACTTCATGTTTGACTGTAATGTTTTATTCTGGATTGTTTTATGTTTTAATGTAGATTGTAAACCGCTTTGAAATGAATGAATAAATAATTCTGGTGGTTGCAAACTCTATTTGGATGTAATATTTATGGGAAAGCTATATGCTTAAAGGCAAATGCGTATACTGTATAACAATGTCCCAATGGACATTTTGTTTTCTTAGAGTCAGATCCAGGAGGCTGCACAGTTGTTGTTTTAAGTGGAGAAGAAGCAAGGGGAGTGTGCTCAATCCTTTCTGCACACACTATTTTATGCCTCAAATTTTCTCCCCAGATGTTTTCCACATCTGCAGTCAGGAGAGCCAGCTTGGCCCCATGACTGTGGGTGCCTGGGGATGTGGGTGCTATGCAGTGTGCATGCCCCTGGCACCAAAATTTGTGGGTGCCCAGTCCCTTCATGGGGAGTGTTGTGGGTGCTTGGGCACCCAGGGCTCCAGGGAGCTGACACCTGTTTGCGGTTGTAAAAGCCATGCAAAGGTGGAAAGAAGCATGTTCAAATCTGGAGTTGTAAGAATGGTGGACAAAGAAAGGGTCTTGCGTACACATCTTAACAGATCTTAGCAGCAGCCCCCCAAGCTTCCTAAAGCTGGTTTACTGCACAAAAATGTCCCTCAGGACATCATTACACCAATTTTGTGTGCAACGTATTGTTTGCTGCTTAGCTTATCTGCTGCTTGGAACAAAGGCCAGTTTTCTCATTCAGTGTTTCATATCCAGTCCAGCGTGATGCTGATCCGCTATAACATAATACTGAATTTTCAAAACTGATTTGTCTTGACTTTGCATCACCTTCTTCCTCCACTTTTCTCACCTCTAACCTTGGTGATAACGCAAAAGATTATTGGGCGGCTGCTGCTGTATATAAGCAAACAGCAAGTAGGGGGAAAGAAAAGGATGCTGCTGTTTCTGAAACCAAAGCAGGAACTAAGTGCCTCGACAAACAAATCCAGACAGTCATTCCCTGGCAAGGTGAAGTTTGAGTGGAGATTTCCTCAGTATTGCCAGTAGTTTGACAGGCATGCCTGTCTTCTTATTTCTAATAAAGACTTCATAGGGGAGTGGGGACAGAAATCAAGCCAAAATGAGCCACTGAAAACGGGGAGCAAAAGACTGAAGTGCCTGGGTGATTCCTGAGGTTTTCAGAATAATTAAAAACAACACCCCACTAAGAGGGGAACCCCCCAATCCCAAAACAGGCCTATGTGGGCTAGGGATTGGGGAGAAATTTGATTCACTTCACATTTAAAGGTGAATCAACCTAACCTGCACTTTCTAAAACGATATGTGATGTGAAATACAACTGTCATTTGAAATTCACAGTACGCTGAATTTTGCAAATGCCGTTCCCTTCCCAAGTTATGGGCACAAAAATGTATAAATTGGGGTAAGTGCCCATAGAAATGCATGTGTTAGTGAAAATACAGTACAAAAATGCATTATCTTCGGGGAAATTGTTTTGCAAAAATGCATATATTAGTTAAAATGTGTATACATTAGGAGGAATTTGCACTAAAATGCTGGTGAATTTTCATGCAGATTTTAGCCCTTTTACAAATTTGCAAACTTACATGGAAGTGCGGAGTACTGAACTTAACGTTGTAAAATGAGAAATTCAGAGAAACCAGTTTCTCACACCCCTAAGATTGAGCAGGCTCCCTGGCCATGAAATGTTGAGTATCACTTGGGAAAGAAAAATAGAAAACTGGAGGCACGGAGAAGGAGTGCCCTGTTAATAAGGAATGGTTGGCCAGAACCCTGAACAATGAGCACTCCTTTCTAGTAGCACCTTAGAGACCAACTGAGTTAGTTGCTGGTATGAGCTTTCGTGTGCATGCACACTTCTTCAGATACACTGAAACAGAAGTCACCAGATCCTTAAATATAGTGGGGGAGTGGGGAGGGGTATTACTCAGAAGGGTGGTGGGAATGGGTGATAGGCTGATAAGTGTGGAAAACCTGTTGACGACTCTAAATGGCTGCAATTAGTCTTGCAGGGAAAGGCAAGGGGTGAGATGGCTAAAGATAGCTTTGTTATGTATAATGAGATAAGAATCCAATGTCTTTGTTCAAACCAGGTTTCTCCATGGTTTTAAGTTTGGTGATTAGTTGCAATTCAGCCACAATAAATTTATGTCCATTTATCCTTTGGCGTAGGGTTTGGCCTGTTTGTCCAATATAGAGAGCTGAAGGGCACTGTTCAGCTCTCTATATTGGACAAACAGGCCAAACCCTACGCCAAAGGATAAATGGACATAAATCTGATATCAGGAATCACAAGACAGAGAAACCAGTAGGAGAACACTTCAATCTCCCAGGACATTCTATAAAAGATCTCAAAGTAGCTGTCTTAATACAAAGAAATTTCAGAAATAGACTGGAAAGAGAAGTGGCTGAATTGCAACTAATCACCAAACTTAAAACCATGGAGAAACCTGGTTTGAACAAAGACATTGGATTCTTATCTCATTATACATAACAAAGCTATCTTTAGCCATCCCACCCCTTGCCTTTCCCTGCAAGACTAATTGCAGCCATTTAGAGTCGTCAACAGGTTTTCCACACTTATCAGCCTATCACCCATTCCCACCACCCTTCTGAGTAATACCCCTCCCCACTCCCCCACTATATTTAAGGATCTGGTGACTTCTGTTTCAGTGTATCTGAAGAAGTGTGCATGCACACGAAAGCTCATACCAGCAACTAACTCAGTTGGTCTCTAAGGTGCTACTAGAAAGAATTTTCGTTTTTGTTTTGACTATGGCAGACCAACACGGCTACCCACCTGTAAATGAGCACTCCTGTTACAAGAGAATATACGCTGCAACATTTTGTGGTAGTTTATACTTCTATGGATATAACCACACACACACACACATACACACACACCAAACAAACAAACAAACAAACAAACAAACAAACAAACAAACACAGAGCACTCTTGCATGCACATGAAAGCTCATACCAAGAACAAACTTAGTTGGTCTCTAAGGTGCTACTGGAAGGATTTTTATTTTTTTATTTTTTACAGTATTTTGTTTTGTCTCTAGCAAGTGTTGCTGCTGCAAGTGAAAAATTAACATGTTGGAGCAGGTTAACAACCAAGAAAATTATTGCTAACAATGCAGCAAGGGGCTTGTTCTTTGCTTGCCCTCCCTCTCTCTCTTTTATTAGTGACTCTGTGATTACTCGCAGGTAGTTAAGAGGCAGGCACTGTATGTTATTGGAGCACTTGAGCAAGTGCTCTTCGGCAAAGGAGCGCTAATTAACAAGCAACTCTTGTGCTCAATTCAAGAACAGCATCCCTGTGGGACAAGCTGCAAGGCCAGGATTGGCTGCATCAAAATGAGCTGCACTTAAATTTGTCAAGGTACAAGAGCGCTGGCAGGAGGAGAAGGCAGGATGGATGCACTCAGGACCAAGGCTTGCAAGTGGGTCTCAGAGTTTGTCACAGCTAATTTGCTGTGTGAGATCCATCCTTGTACACAAAGCTTAATTTAAACCAATGATCGCCTCCTGTATTTAATGACATTATTAAACTCTCTAGAATATGTGAGACAACAAAGATTGGTGGCTGTGGGGACACTGTAGAGCATAGGAAGATACTTGATTTGGTTTGCATGCAAGCCTACTGAATTCACACATGAGCAACACATGAACTGAAACACAGCTATTCTTGGAAATTCACATTTCTCCAAATTTTGTGATGCAGTTCTCCAACAAAAAAATGCATGCAAAAGTGTGTGTGCTTGGGGAAAGTGTGCATAATGATGCATATTTTCATGAGTAGATACATTCAAAAATGCATCCTATATTAGGGAAACTGGCTTCCGAAAAAGAGAGAGCTGCTGCAGCAGTTAAGAGGCTGATCTGTTCTCAGTTTGAAATTAATCTCTCTCCTGGACATCATAAATTGCCTTTGGCAAGCTCCCCACCCCACCCCATCCCCCGCACACATTTGCAATATGGGGATAATAATTGTCATCCATCTTAGGAACCATAGGAAGCTGATCTGGTTGGATTATTCAACCATCTAGCCTACTAGCATTGTCTATTTTGTCTGGCAACAACTCTTCAGGATCTCAGACAGTGATCTATTTCCAGCATATGATCCTTTTAGCCAGAGATGCCAGTTCGGACTTCGGGCTTGTCCATACTTCCGCTTTCCCCTAGGAAAATCCACTCTTTACCACTGAATTGGGACAAATGGCAATTGGGTTTCCCACAGATTAACATTTATTTTGATTCAGTGGCAAAGTGTGGGTTATCATAGGGAAAGCTGCGAGGCAAAGAGAAAACTGCTCAGATCCATGCCTGGAAAGCAAAGGACAAGTGAAAGCCTTTCAGACCTATTCTTTCTAGGCGGGATAAGCAAATGTGAGGATGAGCCCTTGATGCAAATCATGTGCTTTTCTCACACACTAAAGGAAATTAGAGGTTCTATTGAATGCTAGGCCTACTCAGAGTAGATCCATTGACATTACTAACATAGGAGTTCATTAATTTCAATGGGTCTACTCTGAGTAGGACTTAGTTGGATATAATCCAATAGATTTTACAGGTTATCTGGAGAAAATACTGGGATGATGCGAACAGGTCATAATAAAATATTATTACGGTCACTAAAATAAATAAATAAAAAGAAATAAGGGGAAGGGAATCAAATTATTTATTTTCAAAGTTAGCCTTAGTCTGTTTTGGAGAGCTACATGGTACCTTGGGACCTTTTCTTCTTCAGAGGCATTGGCAAGAGCAGAGAAAGGACAGAGAATCTTATTCAATCCATTGATTTTTTCAAATGTTGCTTTATTAAATGTTTCTTAGAGCAAGCTCCCATACCTGTTTGGTGTTTCCTTTCATTTTAAGCTCATGCTGCAGAGACCCCTTTGCAATCAATGTTCCTTCCTTCCTTCCTTCCTTCCTTCCTTCCTTCCTTCCTTCCTTCCTTCCCTCCCAGCTTGTTCAGTGTGCAACCATCCCAGACAGGTGTTTAATTTTACTAGAGTCTCTTGTTTACAAGGCTCTTCATACAATGAAAGCTGGAATGCTAGGGTTTTGGCTTACCTTTTGAGCTGTTTTTTTTAAAAATATATGGACAACAGCATTGGTTAAGTTCCCCCACACACACTTAATCGCTCTCTCCAGATAAAATCCAATCCAATCCTATGAGTTCAAGAACAGACAAAAGGAAGAGCTTTTTCACACAGCACATTGTTAAATTATGAAGTTTCTACCGCAAGATATGGCCACCAATCTGGATTGCTTAAAAAGAGGATTAGACAAATGCATAGAAGAAAAAGCTATCAATGGTGCAATATTACCTCAAGTACCAGAGGCAGTATATTCATAAAGGAATCATCCCCAATGACTAGTCTTTGCCAAGACACAAAGAGCAAGGTATTTGTCAGAGAGTTGCCCTTAATGCAAGTCAAGTGCTGCATTTCTGATTTGCCTCTCTTGCTTGTCTTTCTGAGGCAGTAGTTCCCATTATTTCTGCATTTTAAATGGGCTCGGCTTTCAAAGAGTTCATCCCACTTCCTTTGCTGTCTCTTCCAGAGGCTACTGGCAACCATATTACTCTCTGAAGGGGAAGATCCACAGCTGCAACATCAAGAAAAACAAGGAGGGAGAATATTTCATTTTGATACAACTAGATGGAGGATCATAAAATGCCTGATTAAGATTGCAGTAATTGCCAACTATTTTACTGTACCAACAAAAATGCCAGCCTGCTGCGGGGGGCTTGTGAAAATCTCCATGCAAAGTAGAGATGGTTTGGAATTGGCCACAGATGAGGACAACACTGAATGAGTTGGTTCATGTTGTTGCTCCTTCTAATTCAGGAAACATCTGTTGTCGATTTGTACGTGAACTGCCGTGGTGAATGGCACTATGTGGGAGTGATGGTTGCACCAGTGATGTGAAATGCGTGGACACACACATGTTTCAAATCCTGTGACTTGTAATTGCAAACCAACACACTGTGTCACTGCATAATAAGAGACACAACAAGTGGCTGGTATTACAGTGGTACCTTGGGTTACAAACGCTTCGGGTTGCAAATGCTTCAGGTTACAGACTCCGCTAACCCAGAAATAGTACCTAGGGTTAAGAACTTTACCTCAGGATGAGAAAAGAAATTGCGCAGCGGCAGCAGGAGGCCCCATTAGCTAAAGTGGTACCTCAGGTTAAGAACAGTTTCAGGTTAAGAAGGGACCTCTGAAACGAATTAAGTTCTTAGCCAGAGGTACCACTGTATTTTGTAAAAGCATCAGAACATGCCATAATTTGACAGTAAAACTGTCTAGCTTTAGGAATATAGGGAACTGTCTCATATCAAGTTAGGGCATTGTTCCTTTCACCAAAATATTGGCTACTCCAAGTGGCGGTAGGTACCAAGGGTTTCAAAATAGGGGTTCTGAGCTCTACCTGGAGATATAGGGGATTGCACCTGGAACTTTTCACATGTGCATGAGCTATAGACCTTCTTCAATAGCAAACATGGGGTTCAGATCTGTATCACTACCTAATCAATTTAAATGGAGATGCCCGAGATTGAACATGAGAACTTTTTGCATGCAAAACATGAGCTGTATGGGTCTGAGCTGTAGGGTCTAAGCATCATTTTTTTCTGTATCATGGGCTCACTACATCCTCTCCTTCATGGAACGACTTGTCTGTTTTGAACAAGGCCACTTATAGTTGTATGACATGTATGTATATTAATAGCACTCAAGTGGCAAATTACCTTTGGACACTCACAGTGTCTCTGATAAAACGAGAGAAACCAAAATGGATAGATTCACTCTTCCTTAAGAAAACCCATGCCAACCCCACAAACAGTTCTTTGAAGTTCTCATACTGACCTCCTTTTTGTGGGTGGTTTCATTTCCCTCATCCCCCTCAAGCAGTGATGGACCGATATTTTTAGGACCCTGAAGTTTGAACTGTTATGGGGGGCCCTTCACAACCAGCAATGAGGTTTGGGTAAACACTGTTATCTTCTTCAATGGGGTTGTTTCAGCATCTGTGCAACTGACTCTCAAACTTTGGGATTGTTGAAATATATACAACAAAAAAATTAATCATTTTGAGTCGTGCCACTCAAATTGGGTCTACTAGACCTATTAATTTTAAGCACTGTGGAATTTAAGTCACTGCTGGGGGCCCCTGGGATTAAGGGTGCTTAAGCTTAAGATTCATTGGTTTCATAGCAGATCTGCCCCTGCCCCCAAGGATGGTCAAGAAAACACTAGTTTAGAATAGTGGAACAGTATAGATGCAGATCTAGAAATAATCTTTAGAAGTTAAATAGAAATGCAATGCCTCTCACTGTAGTGGGGAAGACTGTGACCAGGGAAGCTGTAGGCCAGTCCAGCTGTTTACTGATTATGGGCAAATTCAAGGATCCGGCTCTTCCTTCTTCTGGTTATTTATCTTGACATTAGACTTGGACCAATCAGCTCTTAAAGTAGTGAAGGCCTTCAACTGATGGACTGACTTCTTACAGTTCTTAAAATAAAGTAGGACACATGATACCCTACCTTGTGTGGAAGTGAATGAACTCGAAGTTCTATGGCCTGCATAGGATGTGGTTTCTGTTCATGCATGGCTGACAAATGTTTAACACAGGAGCTGGTTTCAGAGATTTCTGGCCCACGTTGCCTGCCTAAGGAGCAGCACAATGGTGATACAAGGTCAACATGGACAACGTTGCTTAGGTTTCAGAGCTATTAAGCATGCAGTTCACTAGCTGTAGCTCAGGCTCATTTCCTAGTTGAGTTCTTGACGTGACTCCAGCTGGCACCTCCAAACATTTGAAGGATGATTTTGTTTTTTGACGCCTTGCTATTAAGTATTAGAGAATGCCCAAATGGATTGTGCAATTCAGCTGTTAGCTCTGATTAAATCACTGTGACTGACCGATATGTTCATTTAATTTCAGGAACGTTTCTTCCCTTCTATAGGTTCTTCAGCCTGGGCTGTTGCCAAACCGTCTTCTAATAGCCGTGCTTATTATCTGGCTTCTGTCATTGCCATCTATGAGCACAAACCCTGACATCTTTCCCCTGCTTGCATAAGGCATGTCCACCAAAGTTCTGCAATCAGCAAAAGCTAATTTTTTAAATGTTTACCATAAGAAAAATAGATTGTGGAAATGGGAGAAATGATGGTACCAACTCCACTCATCAGTGGCTTGCTGGGAGGCAGAAGTCACTCCCAGCATTTGACTTAGGACTCAGCTATACAGCTGCAAATAAAAAATTTTAAATATCTTGTAAAGTGCAATATGTAAATGTGACATTAGATGGTGACAGTGAGCTATGCCAAATTTGATGTATTTTTCAAAACGTTTTTAAAAATAATAATAATTCACAGCATCTTTTATATGTGTGTAGATTCCACCTTACAGACTGAAATAAATGTGACAGTGGTAACTTCCACTGTATTTTGAGGCACTGTTCTGATCTGTTTTCGCAATTGCATGGAGGTTGCATGATCCCACTGTCAAGTGGTTGTTATCCTGCACTTTTCACTGTAATTTGCTATCACTTTTATTGTAAAAGGTACATTTTTTAAAAAGCAGTGGATTAGTTGTGCAGCATTACTGTTTAGGCATTGCTATTTATCACAGTGTAGCCACTTATTCATAGTGGGTTAGGAAGCTGGACTCTTATAGCACAAAGGGCGTATGCTCCTATCAGCCTGAATGTATGTGTAATCCATGCAAATGTACAACAATCTAGAAGCCTGATGATACCCTGAACAATTGGGTGTCCTCAGCAAACCTGGCAATCTCACTGCTCACTCCTAACTTCCAATCATTTATGAATGAGTTAAAAAGTGCAAGTCCCAATACCAATTTTTGGGAGAACTATTCCTTTATTCCTGAGCTATGTTTCATGTTCCTTAACCAGTTATTGATCCATACAAGGATATGATTGCTAAGCTTTGTCTTTGGCGAGGGACTTATCAAATTTCTTTTCAAAGTCTACATACACTGTAGGGTGGATTGCTTGGTGACACTCTCAAAGAACACAGGACTTAGCCTTGCAGAAGCCATGCTGGCTCTGCTTCAGCAAGACTTGTTCTTCTGTATGCTTGGTAATTCTTTAATAATGCTTTCCACCAGTTTCTCATCACAGACAGTAATCTAACTGGCCTGTGATTTCCAGCTTTTCCTCTGAATCCCCTTGATTTAATATTTTAGTGTTACATATTTTAGAGGATCACTCCTTCCATTCTAGTTTTATTCACCTAATGTAGACTGCTAACTCAGTGATGTGAGTGGCTTGGTGGTAGTGGTGGATTGTGGCCTGGGGAGAGTCCTGAGGGCCAGATGGAAATGGGCTGCATTTGGACTGAAGTTCCCCACTCCTAATGTAAATAAATAACTTTTGGATGCATCTGTGTGTATTCTGAGGATTAGCTTATGTTGGGCCTGCTAGTTTATGGAGATTTATGCGGAAATACGGGGCTACAACCTCATACATATCTGGTACTGAGGACACACTAGAAATTTTACATGTGAATGACTATTTATACAAATATGATCTTGCTTGACTACGACCCCTAGGCATGTACGTATGTGCAGAGAGGCAGAGGAAACATATGCCTGTTCCTTCATCTGTGCAGAGTCCTCCAGCCCTGCTTTCTTGGCAGACAGAGGCCCCTCAGTGGAATTTCGGAGCAGCCTTTCCTCCCACGGATCTCCAAGCTTTCTAATTAATATCTACCGCCTGCATTATTTATTTAGAACAGATGTTTGAGTTTAAAGAGTGTTAAGAGGATATCCTTTGCTAATCAATTTATTTTAACTGGTTTATGTATTTACTGCAAACAGAATTTGGACTTTAGCTGCCATTTTTAATTATCTTCTGCGCTCACTCTTGTGATATGTATATTACAAAAGCTCCTCAGCTGCACTTTGCAGGTCATCAAATTCCTGATCATAGAAGGCTGTCTCCACCTCTTCTTTGGCTGAAAATGTTTTTTTTAAAAAAATGTGAAATGCATTCCCGACGTCGAGACCCCTGCGCTGTGAAAGTTATTGCAAATAAGGTATTGTACTATGAGGCACAGGAACTGCAAAAATGGCTTGGGAGATAAGGAAGTGCAAGTTCAGCGGGAATAAAGGTTCATCCCAGTCCTGCCAGGGACCCAGTGGCTTCATTCAGATGATTCTCTAACCACAGCATGGAGGATAGGATAGGAGCAGTGGCCAGCCCTGAACTTGCACATTCTTCTTCCCTTGTCTGTGAAGGGATGTTGCGGAGATTAAAAGTTTCCACTTCCAGTTTAATGGCCAGCTGTAGTTTGCCATTTCCTCAAACTATAGTTTGGCCACATACATATATTCTTTTATTCGACCGTCAGTCAGAAAAAATACATTTGTACAGAATTAAAAACCTATGAAGGAACTTGGAAGGAAAAAAGGAAAACATAACCCTCAATGGAATGGAGCTAAACAGATAGCCCCATATCAATACAATCAATTAAAATCTTATGACACTTAGAAGCTAAAAAAAGAAATTTAGTCACCTGGGAGGCTGTATTTCTAGCAACATTGTTCAGTAAGGATAAAACCTGTCTTTCTCTGGATAGAAAGCTAGATTGATGTAAAAGTGGAGCTATAAGGTTTTGCCTGAGTTGTACATAGAGAGGATAAGTCAGAAGAATATGTTCGGTAG
Organism: Lacerta agilis; assembly: GCF_009819535.1. NCBI lineage: Eukaryota > Metazoa > Chordata > Lepidosauria > Squamata > Lacertidae > Lacerta > Lacerta agilis. Next base: position 50,662,674 of record NC_046317.1, read on the forward strand.
ACTCAACCACGCCCATAGTACAATGACAGGTTCTCTGGGTGTATGGAACTCCCTTGTACCTTCCCCACAATACCGCGAAATCAAGGGCGTTTAGTCTAGCCCCTGTAAGGAGTCTGTGGTATTCCACGTAGTTTGGCCACACATCAGGATCCCAAAGCATGGTTTGATCCTGGTTGAGGGGCACAAACCTAGGGTTTCAATACATCCATAATTTCCTGGACATAGACGGTATTCAGTCCTCTTAAACAGCTTCCTGGCGAAAACTGCTGAAATGTCCAGGAAAATCCAGATTATGGCAGCCCATGTCGGTAGTGTAGATGATGATGATGATGATGATGGTGGTGGTGATTATTTCACAAAAAACCTCAACAACTTTGCGTGCAAAACTTTGGGCAAAAAAAGAAAAATGAAAGAAAAGAAGCTCGTCCAGATTTTTAGTGGACCTACACAAACCACAGTTTTCCACAGTCAAACCAATGGCAAACTATGGTCTGCCAGTAATGAAGTCCTCTTTCTAGGCAAGGTTCTTGAGCATGTGGTCACCTTGTTCCAGGATTTCTTGGATGAGATGGATATACTTGCCAATTAAGATTGCTGCAATGTTTTTTTGTTTTTGTTTTAAGCTATATAACCCCCCACCATCACCCCCAATTGACAATCCAATTACACCAGCAGCTATACTACTATAAGCTTTTCAATCATGATCTCTGCAAATGGCACCCATTCCCTCTTCAAGAGCTGCCTGAGAAGGGGTCGTTCTTTCATATGATTAAGCCTGAATCTCTTTTCATCTTAAGAAGGTACACCATCTATCGGCAAGAGTACTACTAACCCAGCACTTATCTCTAGTAGCTAAGCAGGCAGTTCTGCTTAAAAATAAATTGTTTATAACTGGCAGGAACAATTGTAGACAGTCACCAAAGTGTGCAGTTACGTACAGAACCCAAATGCCAGCCCTACACCATGTATACCAAATCAAACATCTAAGTGGAAGTTTATAAAACTGATGTGCAGAATAGTGATATGGCACTTGGGGTGAATGTATCACCAATTTTGCCATCATCACAAATTTGAGGGAAGTGGTTCCTGTTCTAAATTGATCGTTGCTTTGCAAATTCTGAAGCCTGTCACCCGCAACCCTGGTTTAAGAACTGGCACGTCATTCCAGCTTTTAAATTGTCACCACTTTTAAGAGCTATTGGGGGAAATGTTCAAATAGCACAGAGAAAGGAAAAGATTAATGGAGGAAAGCTGAAGGATTGGAAGGCAGTAAATGAGAGAGGAAGAGAGAGCTTGGTGCATTACCGTTAAGCTGGAATGTTTAAATGGAAGCTGCCCATTCAATTCTGTTGAACTTAAATGAGTTAGGTAGGATTTAATTAATGTGCTTCAGTTTAACTGGCTTAGGGATCACACTGAGAGGGAAGGGAAGGAAGGAAGGAAAGAAGATGAATGAGGAAGTTTGCTCCTTTAAAAATGCAATTATACGTCACCCTTGAGCTTCTTCTGTCAAATGGAGCAGGGACAGAAATGGTCCCTGGTACTAATTTCCTGGCGAATTGCTACTTCATCTTCTTCAGTGCCTTGGAGTTCACAAAACTTTAGTGCCAATCAAGTCATGAATCTGAGCCCCAAGAAAGAGGAAGAGATAAAGAAAAAGAGGGCAAGAGAAAGTTGTAATCTGGTGGGCAAAAAGAAATATCTCAGGAATAGGTCATAAATATCTTCTTAAGTACTGCTGGAGAAAGCGGGTGGAAAAGTAAAGAAGCAGAAAGGTGAAAAGCATGTTCATTAGTTAACAATATGTTCCATGCCTCTAGAATAATTGACAGCACAATCCTATTGTGCCTACTAAGAAATAAGTCCAACAGAGTTCAATGGGTGTAAATGAGTATAGGATTGCAGCCTCAGTATTAACTTCTTTCCTTTATAAGACTACCTAGGGAATCACTGGTCTTATCTCTCCCTCCTCTGCTGAATATATAACACTTCCCCTATTTACCTCATGGAGCTATAATTTCCAGGGCAGTATAACTCTGGGAACTCTGGGAATTGTAGCTCTGTGAGGGGAATGGGGTCTCCAAACAACTCTCAGCACCTGTAACAAACTACAGTTCCCAGGATTCTTTGGGGGAAGCCTTGACTGTTTGAAGTAGCTTAATATTGCTTTGACTGTCTTGTGCATGTGGGGCCAAAATGCTTAAGGCAATGGGTGGGCTACCTACAGGGGGACACAAATTTCCATGGAGGGGTAGGATCCTTAGGCTAGTTGTGTATCATCCCAAATAAGAGGCAAATGAGGACACAGATTTGCATAGAATTGGCATATACATATAGATGCAGATTTAGATATAATTACTATATTTTAAACAGAAATACTCTAGGGCAGAAGACTATGGCCCGGTAACCTGTGTGCCTGCCTAGTCTGCTGTCTATGTGCTCTCCATTGATGTCTGTGGTTTTTCCTTCTTGGGGTTTGTGGCATGATAGCAGAATGCTGGAATTCAGTTTCTCTGGTCAAAAAGCTTTTCATTCAATGGGAGATATTTTCTCCCTTTGCAAATTGCCAACATGCCCCAACAATCTGAATTTAAGTCAAAGCAAGGGAAAGATTTAACCCCCACTACCACCATATACTAGGGTCTTGATTGAGATGGGATCTCTGCAGTGGCAATTTGTATGACACCCCCCCCCACACACACACTTAATGTCACACTGTATATAAAGCTAATGTATTGTCTAATTTGGCCCTAATTAATTAAAAATGATTATTTTATTAGCACACATCTTGAAATCTTTCGGAAATGGTGTAAGGCCATATTGGTGTATATTGGAAATGGTGTAAAGCCACCTTGCTCTGCAATACACATTGTTGTTGCCAGCTTGTGTGCCCCCCCCCCCAAATATTTTCAGCAGAAACCTTCTGGCTGGATAGGTCACTGGGGAAAGAAAAGATGCACTTGGCTGTAGTCAGGGCAAAGCAATGGCAAACAGCGCCCTTATAATTCAGGGTCACAGCTGGGCTGTTTACCTGGCTTCTTCACCTTCCCTGGTCAACTCTGAAGGCCCTGCAGTTATATTTTCCAAATTGGAAGTTACAGGTCGTTGCTTGCTTATTTCCCCCCTCTGACCTGGCTTCCATCTCACGTAGTCAGAACCCTTCCTATTCTGCTTCCTCCTCTGCCCCCTTCATCTAATTAACAGCAAGACTTTCTCAACTAGGATGCCTTGTTTGCCTCAGCCTGTTGCTTAGCGATCCTTGCCTACAGCTCTGAGTGCAAATGTGTCCAAGAAAGGAGAGAGCTACTGCAGCAGGAAGGATGCCAAGAAGGAAATCCATAAGATATGAGCCTTCCCTAGAATGATTAACACTGGACATTGCACCCTCTCTTCTTCACCCAATTCATAATGCATTGTAACCTTGGGTGGGCAATATACAGACCTCTGAATTATATATTGCAAGGCGGAACAGCCTTTCCTGTTGCTGTTGCTGTTGCTTAAAAAACAAAAACAAGTGCTGTCCCTTGCTCACTACAATTCACAACCTGTGAATTGTGCAGAAGATGTCTCAAGGACAATGGCTTTTGGAGTAACCCCTGGAAAGAATGTCCCCACTTCCCACCAGGGCCTGGTTTAGGCTGTGCGTGCATTGCTGGCTTAAAACACAGCCAAGTGATTCTTTTTCTTAATTCATATTGATACTGGTTTGAGGAAAAATACATCATGCCACTCCAATCTCCCAGCAGTGAGAGATTTTAGGTTCCAGGTTCTTATCTAGGGTTTGTTTTCCTTGGAATGAAGGGCAGCAGAGACTGTGGTGTCTTCATTCTTTATGGTTTATTTACACATATATACAACCTGAGCCTACAGAGGAGGGGCTCAGAGCATTAACAATTCAGAAGGTCTTGCTTCTCCCATAGCCACAGCCTTGGATTCAAACAAAAATCAAGTATGGCTCTGTCTCTCCAGCTGCTGCCTGCTTCTAGCCCATCTCTCTCTCTCTCTCTCTCTCTCTCTCTCTCTCTCTCTCTCTCTCTCTCTCTCTCTCTCTCTCTCTCTCACACACACACACACACACACACACACACACACACTTCAGTTCTGACACTTGTTGTTCCCACCCATTTGCTATCTGATGCAAAGCCACTTCCTTTGTTACCCTAATGGTCCATAAAGGTAAAGGTAAAGGGACCCCTGACCATTAGGTCCAGTCGTGTCCAACTCTGAGGTTGTGGCACTCATCTCGCGATACTGGCTGAGGGAGCCAGTGTACCGCTTCCGGGTCATGTGGCCAGCATGACAAAGCCGCTTCTGGTGAACCAGAGCAGCGCACAGCAGCGCACGGAAATGCCGCTTACCTTCCCGCCGGAGTGGTACCTATTTATCTACTTGCACTTTGAGGTGCTTTCAAACTGCTAGGTGGGCAGCAGTTGGGACTGAGCAACGGGAGCTCATCCCATCGTGGGGATTCAAACCATTGACCTTCTGATCAGCAAGCCCTAGGCTCTGTGGTTTAACCCACAGCGCCATCCGCGTCCATACTTAAATGCAAATTAGGACTCACCGGGAACTGATGGGAAGTTACATTCTTGTCTGATTCTTCTACTGCTAAGGGGAAGGAAGGATTCGAGCTCAGTGCTCACTTGGAATCATGCTCTTTGTCCTAAATCTAACTGCTCAAGATATCACCCACAAGGGAAACTATCATTCATGCTCTTTCTATTCCCTTCTTTCTCCCCTAATCATAGAATTACTAAATCATAGAAATGTAGAGTTGGAAGAGACCCTGAGGATCATCTGGTCCAACCCCCTGCCATGCAGGAATATGCAGCTGTCCCATATGGGGATTGAACCTGCAACCTTGGCATTATCAGCACCATGCTCTAACCAACTGAGCTATCCAGCCTAACTCTGCTTCTTTGGCGGGTCTGATTCCAGCGTGAGCTACTGCTAGAAGATGCGACTAAGTCCCCTGTGCAACGCCTGTTTGTGTTCTGGCTGTCTGCTTGGAATTCTCTATGTTGAAATGGAGGCCGCAATAGCCTCAGCTATGAATTCCCCACTTTACACTGTCAATGTGTATCTTTATATTTCTGTAGTCGGTTGTGTGGGTTTGGGAGCAGATTGCTATGGAATTTGTTTTTAAATGTTCATTCTCTCCCGATGGAACCATGGCCTTTTCTTTTTAATTGGTCATAAAAGTGCATTTCAAAGCATAGCATTAAAGCACCTTTATTGGAGGGAAACACAAAAAGCAGCACCTGCAAATCGAGGTGTTTGGAACTGCTGTTTGTTCCAAAGGTGGCAAGTGTGTTGGCAGCACATAACATTAGCTATGATACCTTCATTGGTTCCCAGTTTACTTTGCTATAATAATTTAGTGTTTAAAACTGAAACTTACATAGCTTAATGTCTCATTTATCTTGGAGAATTTAGAATCTCTGCACATACACGGAATTGGAAGGGACCTTGGCCCCTAGAGCCAGTGTGGTGTAGTGGTTAAGAGTGGTAGACTCGTAATCTGGGGAACCGGGTTCGTGTCTCCGCTCCTCCACATGCAGCTGCTGGGTGACCTTGGGCTAGTCACACTTCTTTGAAGTCTCTCAGCCCCACTCACCTCACAGAGTGTTTGTTGTGGGGGAGGAAGGGAAAGGAGAATGTTAGCCACTTTGAGACTCCTTTGGGTAGTGAAAAGCAGGATATCAAATCCAAACTCCTCCTCCTCCTCCTCCTCCTCCTCCTCCCCCTCTTCTTCTTCTTCTTCTTCTTCTTCTTCTTCTTCTTCTTCTTCTTCTTCTTCTTCTTCTTCTTCTTCGAGTTGTCTCCTATGCCTGTATTTAATCAAAAGAGGACATAGCATTTTACATTGAAAGACAGGTATTATACAGGATGTGTGGCAGAGATTTCCCACAGCTGGTTTAGGGGCCTCTCAAAGCCTCTCTGGTTGCTTGGGGGAACATATTCTACTCACAGCGAACCAGAGGAGAAGTCGGAAAATAGTATCTGCATGAAAACATTTTTAAGCGCTATAGGAAAGATATGTTCATAGAATCATAGAATTGTAGAGCTGGAAGGGACCCCAAGGCTCATTTAGTCCAACCCCCTGCAATGCAGGAATCTCAAGTAAATTGATTTAGTTTTAAGTACAAACAACGTACAAGCTGTGACATGATTATTTTGTTAGGGGAAAAATGACAAAGAAGCAGCTCAAGGACACAGTTCTTGAAGAGTGAGTGTTAGATGGAAGTGTTAAATCAAGTAGGAGCAAGTCATCGAGGCCAAGTGGGCTTCCCAAAGGGAGAACAAGAATAGCCTTTAACTGGGTTAAAAGATCATGAAACAACATAAGCAGCAATGCATGAAGCTGGTACAAAGTGCCCAAGGTCCAGCTCTGAACACCTTCCATGTCACTAGCAGACAGCAGATAGAATAACTTTAAAGCTTAATCGTTACACATCTTAAAATATTTAAATGACATTGTTCATCTTCTGGTAGTTAAGTGGGAGAGAAGTGATTCCTGGGAAATATTATTTTCTCCCCCAAAAACATGGAATCTCAGGGCTTTGCTGCTACCATTAGAAGTATTCCATATTATATCCTGTTGTTTTCAGGATTCCTTCCAGCTTTCTAGCCTTGTGCTAAATAGCATGGTAGTGAACAATACTGGTTGGTTCAGCACATCAGACAGTTGACAAACCCAATTCCACAGTCAGTAATTTGATTTCAAGAAAAGGGCAGCGCTGTTGCTTGATTCACATGTTACCCTCCCCACTCAACTTTTGTAAAGAAATCCCCAAGTGCTTGTAGTGGTTACCAGTTCTGAAACCCATGGCAGGCACCTCTGGCCATAGTGCTTCTGCTCTTTCCTTGCTGTAGGTTTTCAGCAACAAGCAAGCAAACTGGGTTCTTCCTATGCTACTTGCTATTACACTGGCCTTGCTTTTTTCTTGCAGATACCCTTTTTTCTAGTAGAGATCAGTGGGAAGAGCAGGAGGAAGCCAGTGATTGCAGGATAAATAAGGAAAGACCTCTCTCTCCCTCTCTCTTCCTCTCTTTCTCTCCCTGTTTCTGCAAGAATAAGCAAGGCTTCTTTAGTAGGTTAGTGGAAAGCAGGGACAGTTCTCTCATTGCCAGTGCTTCCCCCCCTAAAAAATATTTAGGTGTACTCTCATTTTCCTACTCATATTGAAATTGTTGTTTAGTTGTTTAGTTGTTTAGTCGTGTCCGACTCTTCGTGACCCCATGGACCAGAGCAGGTAGGCACTCCTGTCTTCCACTGCCTTCCGCAGTTTGGTCATATTGAAATACTGCCCCTCAATGAGGCCAAACTTAGATTCACAAAATGTTTAGGGGTGTGCGTACCCTTGTGTACCACCAGAAAAAGCACTGCTCATCAGGAAAAGGAGGGCTGGAAAGAGTGATGGTTGTCAGAATCAGCAGCCAATACAGGTACTCAGGAGCATCTTTATATGTGGTGTCTCCTGCTTGTGTATGAATCACTACGAAATGTGCAGGTCCTATTTATAATTTACTTGAGCGCACATTTACAATTCACTGGGAATTTCCTATAAATTTCACCATTTTATTACTGAGATGACCGTTGAACCTCACCTCCAGTGCTTTCACCAGGTATCATTTCTTCATTTCACCACTTGTCTCCATAGATGCCACTCTCTTTTGAGATGGTAAGCTTTGAGCCAATGGCAAGGGGACACTAACATGAGGAATACTGAGTGAGGAAGGTAGCTTCAAATCATTTATTTTGCAGTGAGCAAAAGCTATGAAGTATCATTTCTCAGGGGATCGAGAACAAAGAGCAATGCATACCCATGTAGACTATTTTAAAAGCTTTTGTGCTCTGCACACGGAGTCCTCTAGACTCCAGTAGTTTGTGAATTCTGTTGTGCTTCAAAGGTACCTATCCCATAGCTAGAGGGCAGAGTGCTAATTTGTGCTTGACCCTGGATAAGAAGTAACTCTGGCAATCACCTGCCCCCCTCTACCATCCCAGTGCTAAATCTGAAACAGTCAAAGTGTCAGTCGGAATGTGTTAAAGACCCATGTCTGTCTTCATTATACTCACAGCACTATACCTTGTCACTGCTTGTGCCCTAACATTGTGATATTTCGCACATGATTTCACCAGCTGCAGCTCAAGGCAACTGGGATTCATTGCTTCTTTGCTGCTTTGGATGTTTATTTGCTTGCTTCTTGTTTGTTTGTTTTTTAAGGTTAACTCTCCAAGAATCTTCTTTTCCTCTGATGAAGCCTAGCAGCAGTGGCTAAAACATGATCTTGCATGGTTTCCTTGTATTTCTGGCAAATACCCAGCTGATAATGCCGAGATACGCTTAGCAAGATCCTGATGGCAATTAGGCATGCCAGCTTCCTGTCTTAAAAGACATTTTCATTCTTCATGGCAGCTATTGGCTTCATTGGGTTGACTCCCTACATGTGTTTAGAGGTAGAATCCATCAGCTGGCTAACAAATTATTATCTGGTTGTTGTTGTTGTTGTTGCTGCTGCTGCTGCTGCTGCAGTTTATTACCTACACTTTGTCATGGGTTCGGCCACAACACTTAAAGCACAATATTAAAAGCAGTTTAAAACATCTTAAAATTATAGAAGAGGTGTGGGCCCTAATAATATACATCTCAAGTGTTAAAAATCAGAGTGAAGAGGTGAGTCAGCAGCATTTGCTGAATGCTGTATAATGAGCTAAGACATTTTGGCACCTGAGACTAAGGCTGCCATACGTCCAGCGTTCTGTGGACATATCAGGGATTTTGATTTGAAAATCATGTCCGGGGGGAATTTCCAGTTCACGGCAAAATGTCTGGGATGTATGGCAATACCCCCTTCTTTCCCCCCCCCTTTTTAAAAAGCCCCCAAAGTGGTGAAAACAAGCTCCAAAAGAAGGCCAATTTTCCAAAAGAGGTCAGCGTGCATTTCAGGCGGCAGCGGCTGAGGTGAGAGACAAGTTTCACCAGGCTGAGGGAGAGAGAAGGCACATGGGGCCTCAGCTCAACTTTTGCACTTGCCTCTCAGAGACAGCAGCTGGGGCACCACATGTTCTCCTGCGGTGGCGGCTGCTGCAGGGAAACCGAGGGGCAGGAGGCTCCTGAACAGGATGTCAAGGCAGAACCCGGGGAAGGGAGCACCCACAATGCACCGGGCCATGGCATCGAGCAAACCAAGCCAAGGAAGGTGGGGAACAGGCCGGGGGTGGGGGTTTGAGGGAGAGAAATGAGTGGCGCTGTGGTCTAAACCACAGAGCCTAGGGCTTGTTGATCAGAAGGTCGACGGTTCGAATCCCTGCGACGGGGTGAGCTCCATTGTTCGGTCCCTGCTCCTGCCAGCCTAGCAGTTCGAAAACACGTCAAGTGCAAGTAGATAAATAGGTACCGCTGTGGCAGGAAGGTAAACGGTGTTTCTGTGCACTGCTCCTGTTCACCAGAAACAGCTTAGTCATGCTCCAGGCAAGTACACCTCACTTCTGGTTGGGTGGCCTCCCACTCCATTGAGTTCTGCATATTGTTGCTCAGCAATGAGACTACAACACTTTAGGCAGTTGAATGTGAGTGCATACTCCTTCTGTTTTCCTCCCTCTCACCCATCCCCTCCACATGGCCCTGGGCGCCAGCAACCAACACTATGCCACTGATTCTACCATGTTAATACATGTATAATGTACATCGAATTACCCTTTTGCTCCTATTAATGGTACCACAAAATCTTGAGTTTAAAGTGAAATCCTATTGTTGTCTTTCTGAGACTGGAACTCCATGTTTGGTCAGGTTTGGGAAAGTGGAAATCAAGTAATCACATGAAAATGGTGGTTTAAGAAGTAACTTGCACTGAAAAATTGGTGGGTGGCAAGAAGTGTTTAACTCTTTTCCTATCAGCTGGTTATCTCTTGCAACTCCCCCCAGGTGGGGCTCTGGATGTGTGCTTACAGTGGGGTGTGGAGAAAAGGATGAAAGTATTCCCCACCCCTTGTCATCCCCTCTCACCCACTGTTTCAAGCCGGCAACATTGGTGTGCATGTATGGACAGATGGTTGTTGCAAGACAAATAGAAACACTCTCTAGAAGCTGAATATCTAACAACTACACAACTGTCAGAATTTCATCTATGTAGCTTTCCCTCTTGTGGAGATGCAATATTGTAAAAAGCTGGATCCATTGGATTCTGCAAGCCATATGTTCATTAAAGCCACAGTATCAGGGAAATGGTGAATTAGAGACCCCCCAGAAAACTGCTAAACTCTCTGCTTCAATTGAATCCCAGGCCTATAACACCCAGTGCAGTACCTGGTACAACCCTTGCTCTCTTTGGCATCTCCCCACAAAGCCCCTCCACCCCCAAATGCATTTGGTGGAAAACTTGGTATTGCAGCAGATTAATGACCTTAGCAAAATGTAATTACACAACAGAGTTCTGCTCTTAATAACTGCGTATTTTACTTGTCAATGTGCCTTAATTGAAAATGAGTAGGCGATACAAGTTGCAGTGGAGTTGGCTGGCAAGCCTTTAACGCTATATTAATTGTAGTAATTAGCAGTCACTTTATGTTGGAGTCATCTATAAATAGGGGGTCCATTAGTTTAGCAGAAGAGCGTGATTTAAAATGCAAATAAAAACCCAATTAGACATATAAATCACTTCCCCCCTCCCAAAATTTACTGTCAAAAAAGCCAGATTTAAAAAAAAGCATCTCAGCTCCCATGAATAGGGTAGGGCTGCTGACTTTTTCAATTGGTCTCTGTGGTTATACCTTTAGGAACAGCCAAATGTGCAGGCATTTTCAGGTAATAATGTTTATCTCCAGGCTGTAAATAGCTTCACCTGCTGATTTCTGCAGATCAAGTTGCTGTTAAAGCAGGCCTAGTCTGACCCCCAGCCCAGTTGGTTGATATCAATAGAAAAGGACAAGTTTGGGGAGTTCTGGCTGTGCTGTTAGATACTACATTTCCCATCATCCCTGACCACTGACCATACTGACCAGGGCTGATGGGAACTGCAGTTCAACATCCTCTGGCAAGCCACAGGTTTCCCACCCCTGGAATCGGTTGGGATGGAAAGAAGAGCTCAAATGCGATTTCTCACCATGTTGAACTCCTGGTAATCTGACCACAAGATCTGTGGATATAGGATGGCATATAAATGTAATAAATAAAAATAAAAGAGGAACTAAAGGTGATGATGGCTACTCTACACTTCAGACAATCTTCTCCACCAATGCTGAAAAGAAGATCTGGCCCAAGGGGTCAATGACGGTTTTCCATGTGAACATCAGCGATATTGTACATTGAGATGAAGAGACTTTGTGTCATCAAGTTAATGCTCTCTCTCTCTCTCTCTCTCTCTCTCTCTCTCTCTCTCTCTCTCTCTCTCCAAGGGGAACTGGAGCCCAGGGGAAAAATTCGCTCTGAAGGCTGGCAATGTCTTTTACCACTCACCTTCCGCTTAAGGCCTCTTTCAGCTTTGTGCCAGAATCAACTTGTCACACAAGGCCATGTGCTCATAGGCTTTTGAACGGCAGGTGCCATGTGCTATAAAATGCAGCAATGTTTGAAGGCCCAGGAGAGTTCTAAAAGTGGCAACATTAGATTGCTTGTTTTTAGACGAAGGAAAAAGAAAAGGGAAGCTGCCCTGCTCCCAGCCACCCATAGGCATCTGTTTATTTCCCCTGATGTCCCAATATAGTGAAGAGTGCAGAATAACATCCCAATGCTTTTTTGCAGAGCCTTGTGAAGCTTTGACAGAAAGTGACATCCAATGTACCCGAAAGACCCAATCCAGAACAACTTATACAGAAGAACTTATGCTGCATAGATAGAACAATGGCTGTACAAAACAGCTTATGACACTTGAGCCATATCTCATGGAACTGCACACTCGTCCATCTCCTTTTGATTCTCACCCAAAATGAATTCTGCTTTCATAGATATCAGGAAGGGTTACAGTCAAAGAAAGCAATTTAGAAACAGCATAGTTAAAACAACTGACTGAAAACAGCAGAAAAACAATAAACACAGCCTGTGCAATAAAACCAACCCAGCTAACTTAAAGGGGGCTGAGAACAATATGGGAATAAGCATCATATTCCTACAGAATGCAGTGAAGAGATGGGGATGCTGCCACTGAAAGGACCCGCTCCCCAATCACCATCTATCTACCGTATATAATAGAGTATAAGCCGACTTTTCCAGCCCATTTTTGGGGCTGAAAAAGCCTCCCTCGGTTTATGCTCAAGTGAGGCAGTCAGCAGCGGGGGGAGGAGCGGCAAGAAAGGAGCCCTTTTGGGCCGCTGCTTCTGCCGCCACGGCCGCCCGCCTCCCTAACGTGGCACCGATCCCTGCTGCCCTTTTGAGAGGAGTGCAGTGGCGGCGGCAGCCCAACGGGGCTCCTCCCAATGCCATGCTCCTCTCAAAAGGGCAGGGTTATAAACAGCTCCTTCCTCCTCCTCCTCCGCCTTTGCCACTGTCAGCATTTCCCACCCTCGGCTTATACTCGAGTCAATACGTTTTCCCAGTTAGAGGGGCACACGATGGGGGGGGGGTCTGAGTCTGGGCTCAGAGCTGAATGTGGAAGACAGGGAGATGACTGGGTCTGAAGCATTTGGACAAGAATGCCTAGAAGAAACTCCCAGACCACTGAGGACTACAGGACCAGAGCCTGGACCATCATGGACACCTTCCATTGAGCCTGAAGAACTGGATACCTCCCATAGCATATCACCAGTTGGGCAGCACCAAGTAGTAGGCTATGGAATGAAGCAGAAGTGCCCATGTTCAGGCCAGTGGTTGGCCTGAAGAGTCAGTGCTCTGAGGTTTTCTCAAGGACATGAAGCCTGGATGAAGTATTTTGGATATGGAAGCATAAAAGGTCTCAATCTGCTCCAAGCCTTTGTGGAGCAAGTTGCCCACTCAGAGCTGTGGGCCAGCACTCATTGACTTGTCTTGATTTATTGCTTCCCCTTGTGGGTTCTAGCACTGGAAAAGAGCATGACAGGTAGAGCTCTTCTGCCAATTCTCTCAAGTGTGTTCCATTGAATTTAGGGCCCCTCCAGACATCCTTTTTATTGTCCATTCATGTTGATTTGTGCTCATGGTGCTTTCAGAATGGTCACACACAATCCAACTTTCGATACTACAAAGGTTTTGGGGTGGTCACATTGCTTCATTTCCAATCAGTGCACATCCCACAACTTCCTGCTGAAATCCTGAAATAATAATAATAATAATAATAATAATAATAATAATAATAATTGATGTTTTGGTTTATTCCTCCCATAAACACACATGCTTTTGTTGTGCTGTAGGCCCTCCTGACACCAACAATGTGGTAGCATTGGAGCAGCTTTGCAGAATAGGGGGAACATCTAAAGCAGAATAACTTTGCTGGTAAGTAAAGGTAAAGGGACCCCTGACATTTAAGTCCAGTAGCGAATTACTCTGGGGTTGCAACACTCATCTTGCTTTACAGGCCAAGGGAGCCGGTGTTTGTCTGCTTCTGCAGACAGCTTTTCCGGGTCATGTGGCTAGCATGACTAAGCCGCTTCTGGCAAAGCCAGACCAGCGCACAGAGATGCCGTTTACCTTTCCGCCGGAGTGGTACCTATTTATCTACTTGCACTGTGTGCTTTTGAACTGCTAGGTTGGCAGGAGCTGGAACCAAACAACGGGAGCTCACCCTCTCGCAGGGCCTCGAACCGCAGACCTTCCAATCGGCAAGTCCAAGTGGTGCAGTGGTTTAAACCACAGTGCCACCCGCATGCTAAATTTGCTGGTAATGCACTATAATTGTGTCAAGGCTACACCTGCAATAAAACACCAGCCCAGAGGGGACCTTTAGTAGAACTCTTAGGCATGTTAAGGACCAGACTGCCAAGTTCATAGCCCTACATTTGGGTGCAAAGGAGGAATTCCAGGGAGAAGTTGGGGTTTGTTTGTTTTTTGCCTTATTTGTTGCGCCAAACAATCACATATAAGAATGTTTGAAAGCAGTGTACATCTATATTTGTGCATGATAGAAGCAATGTATCAGTGACATATAGCCCTTTTTATGCTAAATAATCTTTGATATTTGTGTGTGGTGGTTTTGACATAACACAATTAAAAAAATAATTAACTCGCTCTTGACGTCTCTGACAACTTCCAGACAGAAGAAGGCTGTGAATCTGAAAGAGAACAATTGATTGAGAATGAGAAAGTACTGATTTGATAGACTTTGGTGTTCCAGTCCGGGAACTTGGAGTACAAGCACATCTCGTTTCATGAACGAGCCCATCCTAATGGCTCCTGACCTCATACAGAGGTCATTATATCCAGACATGGCACCACAATCAAGGCCATTCAGAAGTGCATATCCGAAAGCAGCAGATCAAGCACTAGCAATCCACACAGGATGAGGATTCTGAAGATGTCTGTGTACTCAAACGCAGAGGGCCCAGTCTGCCACTAGGAAGCAATTCTTGCCACATCCTCTGATAATGTGAAGCTGCCTTCTCCATCTTACACAGCCAGAGAGCAACCTTTACTAACAGACCCTTTAATAACAAACTGTGCCTATTTGATTAAAAAAAAGTATATTACTTTATTAGCACAGAATCACATTAAATTACAAATTGTACTACTGGGGGCAAAAAACCCAGCTGCTATGGAATATTGGCTTAACACCGACAGAGGATTTTTCCCAGCTTGACGATCCCTGTTATGATGAAGGGAGTTATTAAAACTCCTCAGCGTTGACCAGTTCTCAATTTAAAATTGAATTGTTCATCTCTGTTGCTGCTGCAATTATTCATGCTGATCGCTAAGGATACATATATATATATATCATTGCTCTGCTATTCCCCAAGGGAAAGGTGGGAGAAGAGAAAGAAATATCATTGTGGGAGGAGACCTTTTGGGGGGGGGGGTTCCCACTTTTATCAAATTTTCTTCCCTGCTCTTTCCTCATTTTAATTAAAGATGTTTTTTTATTGCAATCTGGAGGGATGTAGAATATTTCATCCATTCAATAATTTATCTTCCTTTAACATTATTACACAATAGAGATGAGTAAGGAGATAGGAACCATGTCTATCTATTTATCTCCTCTTGGCCTATTAAGTTGCATGCTGGGCAGTCAGATAAAATTCTCCCAAGAAAGAAAGTTGAAAAGGAGTTGGCAGCTCTAAAAGTACTTTGGGTTCCATTCCTCAGATAATTGCTTTACGGGGAGATTCTCTATCAAATGAGGAAAACAGATTCATGCACGCTGCTGCAATCTGGGTGAATTTTTCAATGAGTTCAGGTATCTTTCTAGGCACCGACTGAATGTGAACTGTTTGTATCAACTCCATCCTCAGATGAAGGGCATTAAAATAAATAAATGTCCAGAACGTTTTTACAAAAGCATGCCCTCTCTATGAGTAGAGTGTGGCTCTCCCCTCCTCAGAGGCACATTGGTGATTTGCAGCCTGTGCAAAAACTACGATACTCCATATATGTTACAGCCACAGTGACACGTGTCTTGGTTGCATTGAGCATGGGTTACCGCAAAGCCCCTACATGGGGCTGCCTTTGAAGAATATTTTGAGCCTTCTTTAGAGCCAGAATGCAGCACCAGGGTGTTCACCGGCACATAGTTTTCTGAGCATACATTCATACTTTGGAAGTCGAACAGAATCCATTCTGGAAGTCCGATCAACTTCCAAAACATTTGGAAACCAAAGCATGGCTTCTTATTGGCTGCAGGAAGCTCCTACAGCCAATCGGAAGCAGCAGAAGCCCCATCGGACATTCGGTTTCCAAAAGAACATTTGAAAACCAGAACACTCCCTTCTGGGTTTTGATTGTTTGGGAGCCAAGGCATTCGAGATCCAAGGTACGACTGTACTTTGCCCACTCTCGAACATCTCCACTGGTTACTTGTATGCTTTTGGATACTGTTCAAAGAGCTGTTTAAAACTTGTATGGCCCTGAATGTCTTGAGCTTAGAATACCTAAACAACTGTCCCCTCTCATGTTATCTTGCCTGCACTTTTTGATGGAAAGTCCCTTTTCTGTGTCCCAGTATGGGCTGATGCTAGGTTAAAAATAACATGAGAGGGCCTTTTCTGTATGCACAGCCCCCAGTTGTGATGCTCTCTCCTGCAGGGAATTTAACAACAGTTGTTGTTGTTCAGCCGTTCAGTCATGTCCGACTCTTTGTGACCCCATGGACCAGAGCACGCCAGGCATGCCTATCCTTCACTGCCTCTCGCAGTTTGGCCAAACTCATGTTAGTAGCTTCGAGAACACTGTCCAACCATCTCATCCTCTGTCCCCTACAGTAGTCCTGAGGAAAATCCCTCTTCAAAAGCAGGTTATTTACTTTTGCCTGAAATCCTTCATTGGCACGAATGTCAGGTTTTCTGTCAACCTTCCTTTTTCTTGCATTGGGAAACGGCCATAGCTGTCAACCTTCCCTTTTTTTTGCAGTGGGAAACGGCGCTGGAATAAGGGAATTTCCCGCAAAAAAAGGGAAAGTTGACAGCTATGGACTTTTCTCCCAGTGCAAATATTAGCTTCAGAGGAAAGGGTTTTGCTCAGGACCAAAGCAAGGGAAGAGAGGGTTAAATTCATTCTCCATGCTATGTTTGATCCCCTTAATTATCACCCACTCACTCCCAAGCTGATGCACGTCTAGTTCGTCCCTGACACTTCCTAAATCTCAGCCCCCTCTGTGAGTGGCTCTGAGCTTTGCTCCCTCTGTTCTGCCAGAAGCCTGGCTTACATGAAAAACAGAAATCTCATTCCTGCAGTGTGCCGGAAGGAAGAGAACCGGGATTAAATGCTTTAAAACATATATAATGAGAACATTTGGAAGGTATAAAACAAACAGGGAAAGCCTCTCTGTCCCAGTGTTTGCAATGATCCACCACTAATTATGGCTTCATTCTTGAAGCACATGCCTCCCCACCCACGCTTGGCACTGGCAGGCCTTTGTGGAATGAACACAAATGCCATGGTCAGGGCAGTAATGAAATAAAGGATCCATCTGCTTCCCTGATTCATCTGCAGCATTGGCTTGCAAGCAGTGTTTCCTTGTTTCCCAGCAGTCCTCTAAGACACTTAACAACAACAACAACAAAAACCCAGTTCCTTTCTCACAGCCAAAGATGATCTCATCAAGAATGCAGTGGATGGGGCAATTGCATGAGACGGCAGGGGCACAACTACCCCCGATAATGATGTCCCCCTGTCTCTTTTGCAGGGGCTCAATGTGCATATGATGCCTACCAGTTGATTCTGTGCAGCATCTTCCAGATGGAGAAGCTTGAGGAATTTGCTCTTTGTAAATTCTGGTACTTACTGACCTGATCCACACCTTCTTTATTGCATTTCTATCTTTTACTCCCAAAGCAGCCCAGGGTGGCAAACAACAAATTATAAAAATGATAAAAGCATCTTAAAAACATTTCCAGCACAGATGCAGACTGAGAAATATCTCTTCCAGAGTAATGTGCATATCAGAACCTTATCTATCCACCGGCTTTCACACTTCTTGAATGTTCTGGTGCAGTTCTTGGCTAAACAATAATATTAAAATTAAAATGTGTACTTTCAAATAATGTGTTCAGAGATGTACATTTGGCAATAAAATACATTTAAAAGTATGCATTTATATGTGAATTTGTGTGTGGCTTTAAAACTGTCTTTTTTGCTAATTAAATTAAAAACAGGATTGAACAGTCTAATGGGCGAACACAAACAAGAGTGGCATAAACAAAAAAATAGACTGATTTGTCTACTCCTCATTCCAGTCAGTGCTATCAGTCTGCCCATGAGCAGGTTTGAGGTTTGGGGGCACTGTTTTACAATGGTTCTTTTCCTGTCTACAGGACTGCTACCAAAGAATAGCATTGTGGGACATATTGTCCCTGATATATGTGGGATAACTAGCCTCATATAACCAACATGCTTAAGTCTAATTAATGCTTGAAAGGGTTAATACCATAAAGTAAGCTGTCCTGCTAGGCTTAGCAAGGCCCCTTACCTTGGTAGGAACTGGGTATTCAAACCTATTGTTGTACCTCAGTCTACCTGAGAAGCTCAATGTGCGAGGAGGTAACTCCAACATCTGGAGTCAGTGACTGACTGCATGAATGGCAATAAATAGAGCTGAGTTTGAATTCAATGGAGGTTCTTGAGGTTGGCAGTTACCAGGTTCGGGAATTAGGGAGATGGCATGCTCTGAATGGAGTAGCACTCCTCTTTAAGGACTTTGTAACACTAGGGAGTTTCTCAGTTCTGAACTGTTGCTGGAGGCCCAAGTGGCTTCAGTGATCAAGACTGTCTGTGCCAACCTATGGCTATTCCTGGATTGGGACAGCTCAGCCTCTGTTACCTCTGTGCTACTAACCTGCTATACAGTGGTACCTCTGGTTACGAACGGGATCCGTTCCGGAGGCCTGGCCATATCCTGAAAATTTCGTAACCGGAGGACCGCTTCTGCGCACACGTGCGGTGCCACAGAGCACTTCTACGCATGCTGGGTTGGCCGCATTCACAACCCGAAGATTACGTTACCCAACGGTAACGTAGCCCGAGGGTCTACTGTATAAGATTACTGCAATTAACTCTGCATGGGGCTATCCTTGAAGATGCACTGTAAGCTGCAGCTGGTGCAGAATGATGGTGCTATCTGTGGCAGCAAGCAGGAGTCATTATTCTAATCCTCAAATCTTTGAACAAGCTAGGTTTGCCAGGTAAGGAGCATTGAAGCCCTGAAATTTCAGGGCCCAAACCTGAGTCCCAGGGCTGGGTCCCAGTGATGACATGAAGGTGAACCCTGGAGACAGGCTAATTGAGAAAGAAAAGTGAAGAAGGGCAGACCCCCTCACCCCGAGTGTTTATGTTGTAATTTACACCAAGCTCCTGCCAGACTGAAGCTTGCAAGCTGCAGGGATAGTCTCCTTAATATTGTTTGCTTGTTTATTATTAATAATCATTATAGTTAAAGGCACTCTCACCCACCTAGAGATTCAAACCCTGCAGTGGCCCAGGCACAGCTGGAGATTTCAGGTCAGATCTGGAGGTCTGGACACCCTAGTACAATTTCAATTCTAGGTGTTGGTGCTAGTGTATGAAGCCCTGAATGACTTGGGTCCCAGGTACCTGCACTATCTTATACAATATTTTTTGATTCAGCTATTAAGATCAGCTGGAAATGCCATGCTACCTATCTCAGCATCAGCTTCTGTTAGCCGAGTGGCAATGCAAGATGGGGTATTCTTGGTGGCAGCTCCCTCAATATGAGACTCTTTTCCAAATCATGATGCAGTTGGGCAAATTTATTCACAAAGTAAAAAAAAAAATCTCTTTGTACAGGCCTTTAGGATGTAACCGATAGTCCTGCTGTTATTGTTTTACTGTAGTTCTTTATTTGGATTTCTTTGTTTGAGTCACTCTTCATTAAAATCAATCCCAGTGTGGTTTATAACAAGGAAGACTTGTAAGACACATTCAAAAATAAGAACTATCTAAAAACTCATCGAAAATCATCACAACAAATTCGATGTGATGCTTTAGCGATATTTTGTTGTGGTTTATGATTATGACATTTTGAATTGTTAGCTTCCTTGTGTTCCCATTGGAACCCAGATAGAAATATGAGGAAACAAACAAACAAATAATTACAGAACCAGCGTAGCAGGCCCTTTCTTATTGACTAGGAACATAACATCAGCATAGGGCTTCCTTGCAATGCAAAGCTTTCTGAGACTTAAAACAGACTTTAAAACAGGAGTAGCCAATGTTGTGCTCTCTGGATGTCACTGGACCTGACGATTGTAACCCAGAGAGCATTGCTTTGAATCACAGAATAGAACCAGGATCCACAACAGATGCTTATTGAGTTGACATTATAATTACAAGCTTCCACTTAAAATGCATTTTAAGAAATCTGAGTGTTTAGCCAAACCTCTATAGGTTGGTTGAGTTCAGTGTAAATAAACAATAATCTTATTTAAACCTCTGCAGTTACACTGAGCTTTATACCGTGTTAAATGAAATCAGAATAAAAACCTTTGAGCCTGCAGAATTGAATGGCAAATCTCAAGTCTTTTACAAAGTTTCTGAGGGCAATGTACTTACTTCAGTCATACTTGGAGACTCATTCAAGTGAATCCTGATTTGTAACAAAAGCACTTAAGTAACAGTAACAGCCGTTCTCAAATAATGTAGTTGGCTATATAAGCAAACTGCTAGCCCCAATTAGAACTTGAAAGACGAAACACTTAGACTTTGGGGAAATCCTAAGTAAATTCTGGGCATAGAATTTATTTATTTTTCTATCCTGATTTCACCTATGGGAATGAGAGTAGCTTGGTGGACAACTATCAAATATGCAGCTCTGTCTTACAGGACACTTTTGTAAGTTCTGCAAGGGTTACAGCCAACGAGAACTGTATATCTCACTATGCTAAAAAAAAAAAGTCCTCTGTGTGTTAGGCTTTCTACAGTAATGAGCTCATTCATAACTCGTCAGTGAAGACTTGCTAATCTTAAACTCCCATGTGGATACTCTTTTAATGGGTTAAGAATTAGCGTCATGTAACCAAGTTAAACTACTGAAAAAAAGTCATTTTTGCTCAGGAAAGGTTTATCAGCCTGAGGTGCCTAACACAGAGATTAATTAATCTAAATTGACTTTGTAAAGATCTCCATGTCACCAACTCTCAATGGGTTGAGACAGGTGGTAGACCAGGAGGAGTTGCGGATTGTGCTCCCAGACCACTACTGTCTAACTGTGCCTGCCCTACTGCCCCAATTTATTGAAGGAATAGTCCTTCCTCAGAGTGAAGCATTATGGAGCATGTGGTCCCAGAGTGCTCCCATGCCACCACTGAAAAACTTCAAACTTTAGATAGTGCTTTTCATCACAGTAAAGCAGCTGATTGGGTTTTCACAGGGCTCTCTGAGGCCATTTTGCCCCAGTCATTCCAATACCTCAACATGAAGGGATGAAGGGATCAGAATGAGGCCTTGCATGTTGAGAGCTTGTAGGTTCACCTGTGTGGCCACCACTTGGGTGAAAACCCAAGGATGGGGATTTGGGCCACCTCAGGCAGCTGGAAGCTTTTGGCTGGCACTGGTATTAGGACTTCTTCACTGAGAAGATTAGTAATGGGAGACAAGCTTTTCTGGCTGTAAGGTAGTCTGCTTATCACTACCTGCCTTCCCCTGCATTGCACACCCACAGAGGAGAGTTTCTGGACACTCTCTTGTATGATGCTGTGAAATGAAGAGGGCTAGTTAAAATGGCCAGTGCCCAGCATGAAATGAGCATGTACCCTGGAATATATCCCAGAAATCTCTGGAGCATGGAGGAATTCTGTGGTATATGCTCAGGGGGTTCCTCAGCATAGGTTTCTGTGATAGAAAGTTTGAAAATTGCTGAGCTAGCACAAGGCAAAATCAGGGAGTGCTGCTGCTCCTGTATGGTACTTTATGATCCTGGCATGGAAAGCTTAATCAGTTTTGAAGGAAAGTAACTTTGCATGCGGTCAGAAGCATTCTCTTCTAACATAGGAAGCTGAATAGTGCTACATCAGGCCATTGGTTCATCTAGCTCAATAATGTCTGTACTGATTGGCAGGATCCGTCCAGAGCTTAGGACAAGGACTCTTCCCAATCTTCTGAAGAGATTCCAGGGGCTAACCCCCCCCCCATTCCCTTTTGTATGCATACAAGTGCTGTACCACCAAGATTCTGCCCATTGCATGACAGAACCCTGGTATGAAAAGAGAGTTATATACACAATGGGGAGCAAATTCCTTGCACTGGAGGTTTAGTAAGTGATCCGTGTGCTCATTGGCTTCCACTGATGCTCCTTCCACAAGGAACAGGGGGGAAAACCCCATCTTCAAGCATTTTGTTATGGACAAAATGGAATTGATCTTGTGCTTGACTTGCTCTGAAAATTGCATCTCCGCTGTCCATTTATGTGTATTAATTGAACGTCTAGCCCGAGAGAGCATCTGTTTAAGTTCTTGATCAATCCGCCTTCAGATGGCTGCAAAATCAATAGGATTCTAATTGAATAAGAGATATTTGGGGCTGATTTTCTTTTTTAAAAAAGCTTTTCTGTGCTGGCTAAATTTAATTCTTTTCTTAGAGAGGGACAAGATAACAAGAATCCCCAGCTAGGCTGTAATTTGAATATGGTAATTAAGGGCACAATCCTATACTCAGATACACTGGCTGAGGGGCCATGGAATTTGTTGGATGCTCTGCTATTCCCGTAGAAAACTAGTCACACCCTGTCATGAAAAACAGATTGGCAGAGCACATCAGATATGCCATAGGAAGACATGACAGTCAAAAGTGAGGAAGACGTGCACTGCTTGGATTGGAACACCCTTATGCCATATCCTATACATGTTTTATCCACAGCACATACAGCAACCATGAAACTTGTGGAAGAAATCTCCCTCCCATGAGCAGAGGAAAAATCAAAAGATAGTCACCACTGCATTAACAAGCTCTCTACCCAGGTCATCTAGACAGATGATAGGTATGGAGGCAACATTGTTCCCCCTCCAGATGTTGTTGGACATCAAATCCCATCAGCCCTAGCCAGCATGACAAAGGGTCACCGAAGGATGAGAAGCACTTACATAAACAGGCAGTTCAGTGAAATAAAAATTCAGCCAATAAAAATGATCAAACACCTGACTGATTAGGGAAGAGTGATTAGGTAAGACTAGTTAAGGCTGTGTGAGTGTGGTTTTCAAGTATGCCTAATCTGCACTTCAGGGCAGCCCTACTAGTCCTACGCTGAGGCTAGAAATGGCCTCACAACTACAAGAGGGAGAAGGAACATTTGAACTGAAAAGCTGGCAGTCCCACAATTCAAATGTCAGTCACATTATTATTTTTCTGCCCAGAGGCACATGGCATACTCACCAACACTCTGAAGCCAAAATCTGGGACTCCATCTTTCTGGATGCCATCTTCCCATTTTTTATTGTGACAACATGCCAGCCATTTTGGTTGCAGTGATCTTGTGCCATGCTTCCCCCCAACTGGAAGCACTTTTTTCCAGGGGGGAATTTGACCATGAAATCACACAAGATCACAGCCACCAAAATGCCTGCCGTTCTGTCACAATAAAAAATGGGATGTCAAATAAAACACTTGCAGGGGATGACATGGGAGGGAATCTTCTTATGTAACATCAGTGAAACAATGTCAAGATTTCAGCTTTTTCTATCATCCCCCTCTTTCAAATTTCCAAAGTAAGACCCTGATCACTTTTACAGTTTGAAAAGCTGGATTTGGAATACTAAAGGTTTGCTGAATTTCACAGTTGTGCAAAGTTTGCTTTCAACCTTGGGCATCCTGCTTAAAGCTTGACTTCATGGCATGCTGCCCTCCCAGCCACCCTGCAAGGAAGTCAACAGGAATTATCCCTAGCACTTTAGAAAAGGCTGGTGGAGCACTCAGTGTCCTAAGGAGACCCTGCAGGGGATGGGAAAGAAGAGTCAGATTCATTGACCTGATTTATGATCCCCACTTCTCCCCCAGATCAGGCCAGCAAGCAATTTCATCCTACTGGCTGCTGCAATCCTTCCCAAGATGTATGGTACTCATTAACAGACTTCTTTCATTAAGAGGGTACTTAGCCCATGCTGCCTGCAGAACAAGCTCACTGCAGGTAAAAGGCAACTCAATCATTTAGTCATCAGGTATCCCCCCTCCTGCCTCCTACCAGCATCCATTCCCTTCTGTTCCTGCCACCCTCCTCCTTTCCAGAGTAAATGGATCCCCACTGAACAAGCCTTTATGGTTCCTTAATAGCAAAAGGGGAAATGGTGGCTGAAGGAAGGCTGGTGTTCACTAACAAGTAATAGCTCCTTGGACAGAGTGTGAGACATGAGTCACGGCTTGTCTCTAATGCTTCAGAGTTGAGGCAAGTCCTCTGAATGACTGATCACCTTGATTAATTGTAAGTAATTGCTACCCACATTTCTTATAATAACATAATAGATTAAACTTGTTTACATAGCCTGGGTCATTACCCCCATGCACATTCCTTCAGAGTGCCAGGTACCAAATAGGGTATCAATTAACACAAAATTGCCATCTTCTAATCTCTTACCAGCACCATCAGAAAGCATTGCATAGCATCTTGGCATCTTGGCTAGGATCTCTATTAGCATTCTGAAGTGTTACCAGCTTCTGTGCACAGCCTGGGAATGACTCAGCCCATTCAAACCCTAATATCAAAGACCCATTTGCATGTTAGGGGCACTGCATGGTGCAGCAATGGCGTACTGCATGGACTGAGTGATGTCCATCATGCTGCACTAATTTAACATGCTGTGGCAAATATCCACAAAGAAAGACTTGTCTTGGTGTGCTAAAACAATTGCCTGATTTGTGTCAACATGAACCACTGCGCTAGGAGCTAACAGCCCTCCGCCATGTAAAGACCTAACAGTTCCATAACTGGCATTTTCCGAGTAATGTACAAATGAACAAAAATATACATGGAAATTTGGGCACATTCAGAAGTGGGTTTCATTGCATTAATTTTCCTGATTATAATGCTGGTGTTTCTATCCCAGATTCTAACATCACTTCCACACTGCATTATCTCTTGCATTATGGAAGTGTGGTGTTTTGATTGATAAACCACCATAGCTGATTGATAGCTGGGTTTGACCAATGTTTGGGGTCCCCTGTGGTGCAAACCGCTCCCAGTGGACCCCAATCAGTCACTGGGAGGGGTTTCTGTGGCCCATTAGCCCACAGGCTGGGCTTCTGGAGAGGAAGCATCCCTCTCCAAGACCCCTTAAGGCCGAGGTCTCCAAACTAAGGCCCGCAGGCTGGATACAGCTCAAGGGACTCAATTATCCAGCCTGTGACGACTCCTGCCACCCGCTGCCACTGCCTGCTCTTACCGGCATGGTGCAGTGCGGCACAGCTGCCCACTTCCGGGTTGGAGGAGCACTGAAAATAACTTGTGTGCATGTGCAAGCATAATTTCTGGTGCACATCTGGGTTGGAGGAGGCCCGTGCGCATGTGCACAAGCTATTTCCGGTGCGCATCTGACCCGGAAGTGCGCCAGAAATAGTGTGTGTGCACACGTATGGGCGCACGCTCCCCCGCCCTCTGGCATGCCACGCAATCGGCGCTGGAGGCACCAGCCCGAGGCCCGGTAAGTTTGCTGACCCCTGCCTTAAGGGAATCATCTGATGGGATGGGATGGGGGCCCTGATGATCAGTTGATGGTCAGGGCTTCACTTCTAAATTTCAAACTGCATGGGTGAAAATGAGATATCAGGTGATTACAGGTGGGTGGCCCATCTGTCAAATCTGGACCAAAGGGGTTTAGGGCGATAAGGATCTGACTCTCTATGGTTGGATCCACTTCCCCGTCCATGAAATACTGTATATCAAACACAGCACTGCCTGTTGGCAACCCATTCAGAGCAGGACCAGAATCATCCTTACTCCTCCAAGAGCCTTGCTTGCATGATACAGTAGCATTGACCATCTGCCATATACATTTGCTAGGATATACACGGAATGATTTCAGTACCTTCTTGCATCTCTCAGTTCTGGTTCTGTCTTGACCATTCTACAAATCCACTCTTTTTCACTCTATAAAATGTGCCCTTGCACCTTGTTCCATTTTAACTGCATCATTCCTAGGCTCTACATTAAGTAACAAGACCATTACTCACCCTCTTCTCAATGTAATGAATCTTTGTATTTATAGGCTATAGCCTATTTCCCTCCCAGCCATTCCCCCCCATTGTGTACATGTTCAGTGTCCCTCAGTCTCTTTATTTGCTAGCCTTTCCCAATAATATCACACAGTTCTTGTCACTCTGACCTGTTCACTCAGCCACCTGCTCTCCCGCCTTGTCCTTTTGTTTAGAGCTGTGTCTCACACTATAAACATTATTTTGGAAGAGGTTTAACAAGAGTTGGATTACAGCTTGTAGACATGATGCCTCTAGTTATATATCCCAAGACTGTGTTTACTTCTTAGGCACTGCAACATAATCAAACAATTGCACTGAATTTTTCAATAGGTAGTAGGCCTACGTCTGTCTTCTGTTCTGCTCCTGGGCACATTCTGGTTCTTCACTTCACATCTGTGGTTGTGAATTTTATTTCCAGTACAGGGATTTAGTACTTTATCCTCATTAAATCTCATTGCCTTTCCAACCACAAATTCCTCCAATTTAGGTCCATAAAACTCATTCTATGCTCTAACGGCCCATTGGGTAAAAAACACTAATGATGACAAAAACTTTTCCCCTGGCCAGATTATCATAACTCTTACTTGGCCATGTGTGAAATGCATTTTGGAGAAACATTGGACTCGCCGAAGTATAGCAAAGTGGATAAAAATCTGAACTTGGACCTCAGAAGGATTCATCAAGCCTGACTCTGTTGTGGATTCACTCTTTGGCCCCAGGTTCCCAGTCTCCACTTCCCATCTGTGTAATGGGAATCATTGTGACAACCCTTACAGATAAAGATCTAATTAATTGATAAAACGTAACTTAGATTTTGACTGGCAGTTTTGAGGGAAAGATGGTATAATATTCCAGAAAATAATCTACTGTGGCACAAAAAAGGTTATTTTCACTTAGTGATATGCCCAAATTGTGGGAAATGGTCACACACAAAAGTACCAGTGACGAGGAATGCTTCCCACCCACCAATGGGTATTTTAGAGAAGTCACTAGGAAAACTCCATTTCCCTGGGCCAAGTATACACAGTAGTGCCATTTGTGTCTGTATATGATTGGGTTCAGGTTTCCTTGCTATGAACAAAACAAGGGAGGGGTGCCTAATTGACATCCATTAAAGCTTATGCCACAACAAATGTGCTAAGCCATTAAAGTGTTGCTGTTTTTTGCCGCAGCCAATGAACCCAGCTGCCTCTTGGATGTTACTGTTTGAATTTGGTGATAACTTGTACGATGAGCCACCATTTTCTGTGGTTCATTGAAGAGCAAGCAAGTGGTAGGTCCTCTGCATGGTGAAGATGAATAGATGTTATTAGGTGATAGGGAGAAGGCAGAACTGTTCAACACCTACTTTGCCTTTGTCGTCACCCAAAAGGAAAGCAGATCCCAACCTGGTGCAAAAACCAAAAAAACAATGCAAGGAGGGAGCTGCAGCCAAAGTTAGGAATTTTGAGGCGGCACTGCATTGTGTTGTGTGGGGAACTTTTTTCAGCTGAAGGGCCACATTCCCTTGTGGGCAAGTTTCTGGGGGCCATAGACCAGCTGAAAACATGGATATGGCAATGAATTTGACTCTTCCCTTCAAATAATAGGTTATATTTTAGCTATGCAAAAGGAACAAGCTTTTTCCTAGTGCTGTGATCCAATTTGACTAAATCTTGAATTCAGAATTCTTGCATTTCTGCCTTTGTTACTACCTTGGTGTGTGTGTGGTGATGGTGGGGAGTCTTGTGAGTACATTGTGCACAATCAGGGCACAAGCAGCAGTGCACAGTCTTCTATCAAATAACATTTCTGAAAAATACAGACTTTAAATGTGGCTAGCACAACCCCCTATGGAACTACCAATCTGACATTTGGCAGGGTTAACCCTCTCTTGAGCAGCTACCATGTCCCCAAATTTCATTTACCTATGTGAGAAACAAAAAGTCTATGACCCTTTTGGTTTCCCAGTGCAATAAATGAGAAGACCAAGGATCCAGATTTTGAAATCTTGATTTGGATTCAGGGTACAAATTGAGTCTGACCTGGTCTGCATCAATCCAAGCTAAATTTGGAAGGGGGAGACTTGCACAATCTTCATTTCTACACAGACATATACACAAACACAAACCACCACCACCATTCCAAGCTATCTAGAGGCATTATCACACTTCAAGAACCACTTTCAGACATGCAGACACACTCAAATATGATGTGGCCTCTGGGCAGGTGTGTTGCCTGAGGAGAGTCTAGCAGGGCACATCTGGATGACTCTAAGCCTTCAGAATCAAAATGTATTCAGAGAATTGATGTTTATCCCAGTGAATTTTGTGGGGCCACTGCAGTGAGTTGTATAGCATCGTGCCTTCTCTCTCTTTTACTCTTTGTCATCTCATTTACAGGGTATTGTTTCTGTTGCCTGACAATTCAATAAATTCCTCACATTTCCACATCACTGACATTTTTATTCAGGAAAGGGCTTTTAAAAAATCCTCTCATGCCTGGTGAAGTGCAGTTTTGTTCTTCTTACTCTGTGTGTGTGTTTGTGAGAAAGAGAGAGAGAGAGAGAGATGTACGTGTCTTCCCTTTTAAACTTCTAGTTTGAGAGCATTGATGATACTTGGTGGGAGTCTGTCCTAGTTTTGCACAACGTACTGTGATCAAGCAACTGCGACTGAAACTTTTCCATTTCATCTTTCTAAATTATACCACTCAAAAACGTTGCAATTATTTTTCCTACCAAACACTATAATTTAGGCAGGAAAGAGTTCAGCAAAAGCACTTAAAAACACTGTTTCTGTGCCAAAGCTGTTCTTGTTCCTATCACATACATAAGCAACATGTGTAATTTGCCTGCTTGGTTTTAATAAAAGACATTGAAACCACTCAACTGATTTGCACACACAAGGAGTCACCTGGAAATTCATGGTCTGTAGGCAATAATGATATGGTTTAATTTGCTAAAAAGTTGCTGGTGTACCTTTGAATTTAAGTTGAATTTAAGTTATAAGGTCTCCCCAGGCCTCCCACCCCATGGCGGAGAGCAACTTAGACCAAGGAGGCAGCAGAGTTTCTCTCTGACATCATAGAAGCTAAGCCAATGGTAGCCAGTGTCTATGACCCCTCTTGTTTTACAGACTGGTTGTGACAGTAAAGCAGATGAGGCATTTGCTCCTTTGCAGAGCTAGTTTTTGAAAATGTGTTACACGTTTCCTCTCTTACGATTCTTCTCCCATTCTGCAAAATCTCATTGATCTCCCAAGAAATAATGAAGTCACCAAATATTATTAACCTACGAAGAAGGCAGTTTGCTTCCCACTTCCATCCTGGTAATTAGATGGCACTTCCCAGGGGCAAAAGGGCTCTGCTGTGGGCTAGCAAAATGCTACCAGTGTCAACTCTTAGATCACTTCATTATAGCTGGGCTGTGTGGTGCATGAAGAGGCTTCATGTTGGGAATGGTGATGCGGAGGTCTGCAAATGGCACAGTGGCAGAGAGAAGGCCTCCTTGCTCCTTGTGATAGCTTTACTCCTCTGGAATGTCAGCAGTAATCAGGGAGCAGGTTCTGCCCAATAAAGTGGAAAAACAGGTCATTCCACTTAGATGTCCTGCATTGCTATTTTCTTTTTATGGATAAGTTACAGCTAGTTGGCAATTAGGAGGTCACATGGCCAAAAGTAGACCAAATACAATTGACCTACTCACAACTCGAAAACAGGGTGGGGAACTTGTGGCCTTCTAGATGCATCTGAATTACAGCTCCTATCAGCCTCCTGACCATGCTGGTGTTGAAGATTCATTCCCCATGTCTGCAATCATGGGATTGTTATATATCACATGATGGTATATATTTTGATTCCACAGAGTGGGAAGTGTTTGTGTTACAGGATGTTTGTGTTACTGTGTTCCGTGAAGTGGGACTATTGTCCTTTGTTCTTTCTCTTTGCTGTCCGATGCTAGAGAGAGAGGGAGCCATGTTGCAGTGCTCCGTTTGTGTTTATATGTAAATAAAAGTAGATTAGCCCAAATGCTGAGTTGCTGAGTTCTGTTATGCAACTGCGCAAACTCTGTTGATCCGTAAGCATGCTGATGTTTCTTGGCATCAGTCACTGTAATGTTCGGGCTGAAGAAAGCTTTTGAAGCTCCCAAACGATCGCCCAGGAGGGAGGGAACATGCCAGTCGGGCATGTGTCTCCACCAGGGTCCTATTCGTGTGTAGGAAATCCTAACAGCTGGCTGGGGCTGATGGGACTTGGAATTCAGCAACAGGGCTGCAGGTTCCTCACCCCTTTCTTAAAAGGACCCCTTTAGCACCTGCTCAACTATATGCAGGACTGCAGACTAAGTGAACTGCATGTATTCTTGTATTATTTCCATCACTACTTAGTAAACCATAAGAAAGCAGTTAATCCCATTTTATAGAAAGGAGAGTGACAATGCCTCAAGTGTTGGCAGAGCTCCTGGCAGGAGCCACTTCCTAGTAGCCAGGGCATGCCACAGGTATCTATCCTCCATCATCTTGTAAAAATCTGCGTGTATTAGATATCCAAGAGAGTTTCATAGAATCATAGAGTTGGACAGGATCTCAGTGCAGGAAATACACTACTCCAGCATCCCTGATAGGTGGCTCTCCAGCTTCTGCTTAAACTGGAAGATCATACAAGCCACTGAAAGCAATACAGAATAATAATTACAATGAATGGCTATTCAAGAAAATTTTAAACAACTGCAAAGGCCTGTCAGCATTTAAAAGACAAACAAAACAAAAGGCTTTGCTGTGCATGTAAAAACAAAATATGTGCACATAATATCAGCATGTTTCCCACCATAGGTATCATGCACATACATGCTCAGACTGATGGTATCTTCTCTCTCCATGTAAAGATAAACAGTGTTCACAGCATGAAATATGGAGTGGCCCTTAACTACAAGTATTATTAAAAATCACAGCTACTTGATTTTGTAAGGATACTGCATCAGCTCTTTTTTGGAAGGGGTCATAGTTTGTACCTGAATGTACAACAAATAGCTTGCTGATTCACCTTATTTTGTACTCTGTCCTGGTTAGTGCTCTATTCCTACAGTCTTTTTTAAAAATCTAAAAGTTTTAAAAAAAGAAGAAGAAGTGTGATACTGTCTACAATGTGTTGAGTGGTAGTAGCCTTTGAGGGAATGTGTGGGCCGATTTTGAAGTCTACCAGGTGATTTCATCTGACCTTATTTATTATATGACAGATGAAGGGCTTGTGAATACGATGGCCATATTGTATTTCCCTTCTATTAACTCTTTATTGTATCACGATCCTGGTCTGAGACTCATCTTCTTCAGGAGATGAGCCTGGGTATTCAGAGTGGGAGAAGTAATTGCCCTCAGGGCCAGCCCCAGAAACACCTGTCCAACTGCAAGCACTTTCTCAAGAAGAACCTGTGGTGCCAATAATCTTCTGACCTGAGAATGCTATATTGCCCTTCTCTGACTGGGAATTCCATCTCAGAAGCCCTGGTGCAACCATGGTCTCCCCTTCTCCGTATTGAGAAAAAGCTGCAGTTACTATGTATTGCTCAGGTTGAAGTAGCATCTGTACTCTGCTCTCCTGAGGTCTCCAGCCTGTGCATTGCATGGAGCTGTTCAGGATAGCCTTGCCTTGCTTTTCCTGAAGTCACTGCTCACAACAGAATTATTCTTTGACCTCTCCAACAGTGGTGAAGCTGCATGCTCCATTACTGGGGGCGGAGAGCAGGAGGGGGCATGGCTGGCGCCCACAGGGGGGATGAGGGGCATCCTGGGGGCGTGGCATGCCGCCCGCGGGAGTGTGGCGCACATCCCAGGGGCGTGGTGGTACACTGCCCTCAGGGGTGTGGCATGCCGCCTGTGGGGGCATGGCGTCCAACACATGGGGGTGCGCGGCGCGTGTCCGTGGGGGCCGCCACAATGGCACTCTACCAGGATAGTGGTGCAGGAGGCAGTCCACTCCCTCTGCACCCCTGTTCCTCCGCCAGTGATCTCCACCTGCCTTACTTTTTGTGATGCTGTTGGTTAATTTCCT
The DNA here is from genome assembly GCF_009819535.1 of Lacerta agilis. NCBI lineage: Eukaryota > Metazoa > Chordata > Lepidosauria > Squamata > Lacertidae > Lacerta > Lacerta agilis. The sequence continues at coordinate 50,694,455 of NC_046317.1, forward strand.
ACAGTGTTGCACTAGGCCTTTGTAGGCAGAGGGGTTGTGTCTTGCACTAGTGACCTTATTAAGGGATATTTGGAACTGCTTAAATAAGAAGTCTACAGCCCATGTTTAACAATTTTTGAAGAGTTCTATCAGTGTCTGGACACCATGGTTTTAGGGTTTCTTTGTTTTAATGATGCGTGGATCAATTAGGTGGTTTCAAAACCTTTCAGCTAAAAAGGGGAAGTTGATATTTGCTGTTCATGCCTGCAATATATTTAAACTTGTTATAAGCACTAGAAGTGACATTAAGAACTGACCACAGTCTCCTGAGCATATTAAGAAAGGTAAAATGCTTTCTGTGTTTTCTGCAGTTTAGGGAAGGGCTTATCACAACATGTCAAGGAAGCTTTGGCCTGAAAGATTGAAAAGCTTTTAGTGGCTTTCCCCTTCACTTTTGTTTGTTCACCAAAACATCCCCATTTTCCATGTCAGTGGTGATTTTCTTTTCAGCCCAAGAAATAGCCTTTGAAATACCCTTCTGGCTCTGGGTTACCCATCCTTGGAATTCAAGGACTCCCCAATTCCCATCTTGGAATCTATGGGATCAACCCAACTAAATAAACACATTATAGAATGGACAGGGAAACTCTCTGTTGGGCTATTGGTCTTGAAATGAGGCGCTGGGTAGGATTTTGGAGGGCTTGTTTTGGATAAGTCTGCAGCCCTAGGGTCCATGGAATCAGCTCTACTTTGTTCAAAACACCAGCAGCACCGCCTGGTGTTCTAACTAGTGTTGCATGCTTCCTCTTAAAGAAATCTCATCAGCGTGAAATGAACTGACACTGTGCCCGATTGCATTATCATATCCGCATGACTCTGAAGTCTGTTGGTTGAGAGTGGCTGTCTGATGGCTCCCCTCCTTGTCCCCATGCATGGAAATGAGACATGTATCTCAGAGACACTATCCTGGGGAGCATAAATGTATAAATAAACACATGAATAAAACATAGCAGCTAAATGAGCAACTCTGCCAGGGTCAGACAAACAGTCTGAGCATTCAGCAATATTATCTACATGGTATTGGGAAAACTCAGACTAGTGATAGCCCCTATTCATTATTTACTTATAGTTTAGAAAGCACCAGTTGGCTTGTATAGGCTGCATTGTATCTCATTCCCATTGCTGACGTCAGTGGGATTATGTCTACTGAAAGCACCGGGAGCTCGGAGTGGGTTGCAAGCTATCTCCATCACAGAATTTAAAGGTGTACTGCTAGGCTGGCAATAGGGCATTGTGAGTCACACACATCCCTTACAGAGGACCATGATCTCATGACACAGGTGGGGGAAAGTGAGAAAAGGAGCAGGGAAACTGGCCACGATTTAATTGCCTGTGTCAACTCATTCAGTTGCACTCACAATTTAAAACTACCTATTTCCTGGAATCAAGTGTCTGCGTAGTAGCAAAACAATTAGCCAACTAGTAATTGTATCTTAGAGGCATTCTAGAGGCACTCAGTGGACTAAATAAACAGCTATAAAGACTGCCAGGTAAGCTTCTCAGAGTCCCAAGCACTTTGTTTTACAGGCAGGAAATGCACAACTCAGAAGCAAAATGTGGTCCTCAGGCATTATCTGAATGTAGACACAAGATGCAGCAATATTGCTGTAGTAATAATAATAATAATAATAATAATAATAATAATAATAATAATAATTTATTTGTACCCTGCCCATCTGGCTGAGTTTCCCCAGCCACTCTGGCCGGCTCCCAGTCGAGTGTTAAAAACAATACAGCATTAAATATTAAAAACTTCCCTAAACAGGGTTGCCTTCAGAGGTCTTTTAAAAATAGGATACCTGCTTATTTCCTTGACCTCTGAGAAGGCCCTCTGTCTGGTTCCATGTAACCTCACTTCTCGCAATGAGGGAACCTTCAGAAGGCCCTCAGTGCTGGATCTCAGTGTCTGGGCTGAACGATGGGGGTGGAGACGCTCCTTCATGTATACAGGACAGAGGCTGTTTAGCTAAGTAGGTCCAGATCTGGTCAGTGCCTGGATGTGAGAACCTCTACACACTACCATAAGGTGAAAGGCAGGAAATCAGTGCAATAAAAATGATTTTTCCTGTAGGTAAAAAAGACGATTGCAGTGACAGTACTAAATTAGAGGACTCTCTCTCTCTACATTTTTCAGCTGTGTGATGCACCCCTTTCTGCCTCAAGTGCCCAAGTGAGATTTGACCATTTCCATGGACCACAGCAGAGAGTCATGGAGTTGGAACACCAACTAATATTGGTTCTGGTTCACTCAAACAAGAAAGCCAAGTCACAAGTCCTAGAGGAAGCAAATCAACCTGGGGATAACAAACTGATGTGAATGTGTTGCGTACAGAGCAGCTGAGAGACAAGCAACTTTCGGCAACTCCTGTCTTTGAAGTTTTCTACCTCAGCTGTTCATTAGAAAAACTTGTAATTTAGGATTATCACTTCTTATTTCCTCTTCCCTCCCAATCCATTTTACTTTTGTGCCATGCCTTTCCATTCTCATTTGAAAGCCTGATGACAGAGACTCTCTTTTTAGTAAGCTGGCCTGGAAGTATTATTATTATTATTATTATTATTATTATTATTATTATTATTATTATTATTACTACTACTGCTGAACAGTTGTATCTCAAGGACTGCCTCTCTCCAAATGAACTGACACTGAGCCTCCAATCGTCTAAAGAAAGTGACTGGTATTTCCTGGTGTTTTAAAACCTCTTATTCTCTTGCCATCTGTATGGCAGAGTTCTTTATAGACTGGTTATCCGTTCAAAGCCAAGGGGCATTGCCTTATGACAGGATGCAGCACAACTTCAACAACAATGTGAGACTGATATCCATACTTCCTTCTTTAGTAACTAATAGTAGTTCTCTCTTTTCTCACCTCCTTGATTCTGATAGTCTTTCTTTAATAAATGTATACTTAGCACAATTGGACTTTAAGTGCTGCATTTTACAGGAGTGCCGATCTGGGACAAATTGTTAAATTGGTAACACTGACTGCATTCTTTCTCTGGAAATGGCAGCTCTTAGAAACTTAACCACTCAGAGTTAAAACCTGAAAAGCTTAGGAGTGTCAGTCCATTTACATTCACAGGAGGGCAAGCTGGAATAAAGGTGGTGGTAACAGCAGAGAGAAATCTTTGCTTGACATCGGATTCTCAAGCAGCTCATGTTGCTGTTACACACACACACACACACAGAGAGAGAGAGAGAGAGAGAGAGAGAGAGAGAGAGAGAGGCTTTCATGTTCTTCAGCTTCTCTGATGTGAATCAAAGGGTGCTGTAATCAAGGTGGCAATTCTAGAACATTGAGGTTGAGATATTAAGAAGTATCACATTTGCCGTAGCTGATGGATGTCAGGTGTTGTCCTCCAAGCTGAGACCATGTAACATAAGGTGTGAAGATCCAGAAGTTTTCTCTTGTTTCCAGTGTTCTTGGATCAGATGGCATCTCTGTTTCAGTAGCTGATCAAACAGAAAGGTCCTAATTATCTGAATTAAAGAGCTTTACAACCAGTTGTTCACCTTTTTTTGGATCAAGATCGCAGATGTATGGTTCCTAAAACATGTGTCTAGGTCAGTTGCTTCTCTTACCCATGATGGAATATGACATCTTGGGCGCTGGCACCCAGTGATATAGATTATATTGCCTGACTTGCAGGTGATGGGTATTTGTTTTTTTGTTTTGTTTTTTTTTGATAAAGTAAGTTCTGCCATAGGGCTCTTGAACTTAACTGCCTCCAGGAGATAAGTGGAAGTAAGATAACATTTGGATTCACAAGGCTGTGATCCAGGATTGCTGGGTGATGGTTTAAGCACAGTTCTCACTAATCTGTGTAGATGTGGAGCCTGGAAAATGCTACAACAGGAAGCTTGCTGATTGCTTTAGGAACATGTTCAGAGTTCACTAACAATGGGTAGCTTTCTCTGAATGCCAGGTGGTACGAGATGATAATCTATACTGAATGGGGATACAGTTTCCTTGTTTGGCTAGCACTATACTTTCACAGATAACAGCTTTTCTAGATAAGATGGAAGCCTGGTCAATGGCATGTGTAGGAGGTGCTCTTTAAGTTCTTCTTTGGTAATGTTCTTAATTGCAAAAGCATTTGATGCTGAAAGCCAAGCTGTAGATGAATTTTCTCATGATGCATTTGGGATGGCAGGCTTTTCAATTTAGGTAGGTGTGGGCATCAGTAGATTTGTTATAAAGATCTGTGACTATCTGTTGTTCTCAATGGTGAGGAGAATATCAAGGGATGTCTGGGGGTTTTGATGGTGCCATGAAACATAAGTGACTGAATGTAGAGACTGGGGCCGGGTCTGCCTCCCAACTTCTAACAGTACCATAGAGTAAATTGTCCTGCCAGGCTTGGCTATGTCCATTTCCCTTACCCTGGGAGAAAACGGGTAACCAACCTGTTGTTCCGTTCCAGATCCGTTCCAGATCGCTCTACGAAACACGGGTGTGCTTAACACGAACGCCCCCCCCAAAAAACCCGGAAGTTCACGCGTCTTTGCGCTTCTGCGCATGCACAAAGTGCACAGAATGCTTCTATGCACCCGCACATTGCGCATGCTCTGGGGAGGACTTCTGGGTCATGGAGGTCCGTAAGTCTAATGTATGCAACCTGGAACGTACGCAACTCAAGGTATGACTAACATTTTTTACTGATCAGTTTCATTTGTTGAGACATTAGGAAGACAATATACACCCAGGGAATTCTCCTCTGATACCATTTTTTTTCTTGAACCAACAAAACCTGCCTCTGGAGGTCCCAATTGTGTGTGTGAGGGAGTGTGTGGGGGGGGGGCTCTGGGAGCTCCAGCTTGAGGCTAAGTTTCAGGAACTGGGTATTGCTCTTCTGCTGGTGATGCATGCCCCATGGATATATCTGGCTCCTCATTTTCTATGTATGTGTCTTGCCTGCTGCTCAATGCTGGCATCATACCATAATTGCTGTTTGATAATGATTTGCTAATTGGCAAGCAATGGTATTTAGCATTGAAAGTTTGACACAAAAATCTCAAATATTCTTTAGAAATACTTTCTGTCTCATTTCCCAAGGAGTTCTTGCATATCCGTCACAGAACACTTATGTCAGGGATACAGGACTTCTGCTCCTCCAGATGTTGTTGGATTCCAGCTCCCATCAACCTTAGACAACATTGTCAATGATGGGAGTTCAAAGTGTTGGTGCTGACATTTAAGGCCCTAAACAGTCCTGTGTACCTGAAGGAGCGTCTCCACCCCCATAGTCAAAACAAAATCGAAAATTCTTTCTAGTAGCACCTTAGAGACCAACTGAGTTTGTTCCTGGTATGAGCTTTCGTGTGCATGCACACTTCTTCAGATACACTGAAACAGAAGTCCACCCCCATAGTTCAGCCCGGACACTGAGGTCCACTTCCGAGGGTCTTCTGGCAGTTCCTTCACTGCGAGAAGTGAAGTTACAGGGAACCAGGCAGAGAGCCTTCTTGGTAGTGGTGCCCGCCCTGTGGAATGCCCTCCCATCAGATGTCAAGGAAATAAGCAACTATCTTTCTTTTAAAAGAAATCTGAAGGCAGCCCTGTTTAGGGAAGTTTTTAATGTTTAATGCTGTATTGTGTTTTTAACATTTGGTTGGAAGCCGCCCAGAGTGGCTGGGGAAACCCAGCCAGATGGGCAGGGTATAAATAATAATAATAATAATAATAATAATAATAATAATAATAATAATTATTATTATTATTATTATTATTATTATTATTATTATTATTATTATTATCCAGCAATACATGGATAATACATGGATAGGCATCCTGTTGTGAACTTAGGGTGGCACCCAACAATAGCACCTCATTAGTGCCAGGATTTGCACAATGGGATTTCCTCTCTCTCTTCCCCCACATACACCCCAAGTCCTCCCTGGAGGATTGGAGGAATCCCTAGAGCAGATTTAGGTAGTTCAGGGGGAGGAGTCTTGTTGCACAAGCAGAAACGCTTGCACTGATGGTACACCTTACGTAGTGCTATATTGGATACAACCCTGGGTACTTTAGAATGCACCTAACATTCTCCCTGGGCTGAACATCGCAGAGGATGATCACTATTATTGGTTGGTAAACAGGCTTTCAGGGAAGCTTACCTGCCACTACACAGCTTCTTAGTGAGAATCTCTTAATAAGCTTCAAAAAAAACCCCAAAAACATAAAAAACCCACCCTGGAAAACCATTTGAAATCATGACATCACATTTGATAGCGGACATGCAATATTGTTTAATATTTTTTCCAATATTTGACAGTTCACAAGGAATGCTATTTATTTTTTTAGCATCTGACAGCATCAGATAGATGTCATGTAAAGGCATCTAATGTCTGGCATTTGCCAGCTAATGAGATTTCATGTTTGATGCCAATCCAAATGAAAGAGATGCCAATATAGAATTCTGAATTTGAATTTTCAGAATTTCAAATATTCATGAAAGTCTGTGTCAGCTCTAATGAGTCCATATCTGGATAACCCTGAAAAAGCAGCAAATGTGAACTGTTCATCCAGGTTCTGTCCCACTACTGTCATTTAATTTTCTGGTCCTCATGAACTGAATCCCATTCCCTCATCTATATAGTGTGGAAAAACCTTGGTTATTAAACACAGAGGCCTCTATCCAATGCAAACATTGGGGTGGGGGCAGGGCGAATGCCATCTGAAGCTGAGACTCTGAACAACGAGATAGATGATGTAGCCTGTAGCAAAATGATATGGCTAAGTTACGAATTTCTGAAACTGACAATGTTTTTAGCACTGGTGCCCGTTGGCATTAACTTCAGCCATAGCAATGTCTTTGTTCTAATTGGTTTTTAATGCAGAAACAAGACCAGTTAGTGAAGGTATTCTCATATTATTTTTTCTCCTTTGCTTCCAGGGGTCTTTTAATTCATGTGCTATGCATGCTGAATCAGAATTCTCAAATGGATCCTCAGAGTCCCTAGCTGAATATTTGCATACACAGGTTGAATTTTCCTAATTGTGGTTCCTTGTAATTGGTCCCACTGTTGTCCATGTGTGGTTTCAATCACAGCTTTTGTTTTCATCGCTTCACCATTACGTGTTCTTCTCCACCGCTCTTCCATTCATTTGATTTTTCCTTCCTTCTAGATGGAGTATTTAGTCTTTTATACTCAGGGTCATACCCATGGTGATGGCATTTCTGTACAGTTGCAAAACAGAGCATTTTTTTTTAATGATCATGTACATCTTACTGTACTGTATTTCCCACTTCAAATTAGGATCTAATATTTGCCCAGCCTATTTGATTGAATAAAAGCAGCCAAATACTGTGCTTGGTATTAAACTAAAAGAATATCATTGATGACTCACGCCTTACATCCCTAGTTCCAATTTCTTCTCCTTTAGGATCCATTAAGCTGTCAGAGGCTCTTCCCCTTTGTAGCATATATAGTCATCTGCAGGAGAGGTTAATTTTGATTGAAGGAAGCATTTTGCTCCCTGATCCCTACTGACAACCACAGAGGACACTTTCAAGTGTGAAAGGTGCAGATAGCATGTTGTAATTTTGGAGCTGGGGGTGGAATTGGGGCTGGGATCATACACTGTAAATCTTGCACACACCCCTAAAACCACATTCCCCTTTATCCACGAGGCCTTCTGGGCAAGGGAAGCAAATTACAGACTTGCACACTGAATGGGGAAGTGTCATTGTCCAGTACCCTTACATTCAGAAGGTCCCTGGCATCTCCTGGTGGGGCTGGAAGAGACTCCTGTCTGAGCCCCTGGAGAGCTGCTGCCAGTCAGTGTAGACAATACTGAACTAGATGGACCCAACAGTCTGACACAGTATAAGGCATCATCCTACAGTTCCCTAATAGCATGAGGATGGAATGAATGGGGAGTCCTTAGTGTTTGCATTTTGAAATTATTTCTTCTCCTTTTTAGAATGTATATTAGTTTGCTGCAGGCCTGGGGCTTTCCCCAGGTAGATAGATCAACATCCTCCATCAACATCTGTGGAAAACTCTGCTTTGCTGCCCTGCAGGACAGGCACATAACCACCATCTTTACTATTATCTCATCTGTCAATAGTAATAATAGTAGTGGTAGTAGTAGCAACAACAACAACAACAACAACAACAACAACAACAGGCAACTCCCCACTAACATGGGGGTTATGTTCCAGGCCTGTGTGCTTATAAGTGAAATGTGCATAAGTGGCAAGCTTGCTGCAGTACATACAACTTCCCACCCCACAGCTGTTGAGCAGGGTAGCGCAGCAGCATCGAGAGCTCCCACACACAATTTTGGAGCCCTTTGAGTCTTTTTTCCCCCTGAACTTGGGCTCTGGGGGACAAAACTGACAGATTTGCCCATCACTACTTCCAATATAAGTTTCTAGTAGAGTGTAAGAAAAAAGGACTATTGGATACTTTTCAGCATGTCACTTGTGAGAAGGCAGGATCTCTTTGGATAGGCAAGGTGGCTATTGTGGATGTGAAAAGAATAAAAGACAAAACTTTTCCTTTTAAGCCCTTTTGTATATCTTCCCTTCTGTGACTGACAGTATAATTTTCTGTCCCTGAAAAATGTCCACGGTCAATCTAGTCAATACAGCATAGTCCAGTTTTGCCTGCCTCTTTGCTCCGTCTATGCACATTTTTGTCCTTTTATTTTCTTGGCTAACCCCCCCCCCCAAAAAAAAACACCAAGTGAGCCATCAACAACCTTGCCATAACAAGTTTCCCTTGGAAGCCTGCAGATGTTTGCCAATTTTAAGCCCCTAAAAAGTGTTTATGTTGAACAGGGTTGTCAGAAATGCATTTAAATTATAAAGACTGGTTTGGGGTGTGTGTGTGTGTGAATGGGGAAAATGAGCCGATTTCTGCTCTAGAGAGAGCACATATTGTAGCAATTCATGTTTTCTGCCTCATGTCGCTTAGCCAGGTCCTCAGCTGGTGTAATTCAATGTTGCATTCAAATAGCGTTGAAGCCAATAGCATGGGAATAGAAAGCCAATGCGACTACCAAAACAATGTAGCTTCAGTTAGGATGAGAATAAAGCACCTGCCCTCCTCATGTTTCCACCTTTTATAGCCCTTTTAAAAACAAGGAATTGAAAGGATAATTCATCCATCATTTTATTCTACTGATTTATTTATACTCTAGGCCAGAAATTTGCAACCTCTCGGGGACCTGCAAGCAAACCAGAGAAACAGTTGCAGACACCATGCACAATCCACAGCCACACGTGCATGTACGCTTTGTAACCTTGCACACACACACACACACACACACACACACATACCTTTCTCCCCCTGCTGCCAGAGATAAGCAGGAAAAAACCATTTGATTGGCTACACTACAGTAGGCTTCTTTCAAGCATAATTTCAGTGGAGGGTGAGGAACAGGGGAGGGGGAACCCAATGGGTAGCAGGAAATGCAATGGGTCATGTGCATCCATGGGTACCATGTTGCAGACACCTTCTCTAGGTGAAGACAGTCATTCTAAGTGTGGTGGAAGTGGTTTGAACACCCCCCCTAAAAAAAAAAACCAACCCACAAATGCCTCTGGATTTGTTGAATGTTCCACATTTAGCGTGCATTGAATGCTATGTCTGTATTCAATCTCAGATTGAGTGGCAACCACTATAATGTACTGATTCATCATTTACCACTTTCCCCAGAAACATTTCATATTATTTCCCCCACCTTTTGTTGTCCCACTGGTTTCTTTAGATCCCCCACCTCTTTTCTGCACACCAAATTGAATCAATTTATTAAAGTGTTTACCAAATTGGCATGTCCCGATCTACCGGCAGTGACAGAGAAAAATGGGTCATCCTGTTCTCTGGTGTTCCCCTGCTCATTAAGAAGGATAATGCTTTAGTAGCAAGGGAGCTATTTGCAACATGCCTGAGTGGTAAAGGCTTATTAAAAGGGAGACACATGACTTTAGAAGATAAGTGGTACTCAATATGATGAATGGCAACTGGCGTCTCACCACAGGATTCCCCACAGAAACCTTGCAGCCCCAAACTCTGCATATGGCATGATGATGAAAGAATGAGAGCCAAGTGAAAGATGACTGTACATATTCAAGCACTGCAGAGAGCTACTCCACCCATGTTATACTAACAGTATGAGAAATGTGACTGGACTAAATTATATACCAAATGGTAATTCACCACTGAGTTAATATACTCTAATAGTAATAGCAATTATAATACAATACAATATAATGGAAATGCATCACAAGAAAATGGTCAAAGGTCGACGCAGATTAGCATAAACTTTACATGTGCTAATTTATATGTAGTTATGTAGAAATAACTACTAACATTTAAGCAAATACATCTCACCATGGTGGGAAAGACAGTGACCAGTTGCTCATTATTGAGAACACTTCTCTCCCGTCTTATGCTTCTTCATCTCTAAAATGTACTTGGACCAGCCAAACCTTCAAACTGAAGATTCTGCAAAGTAGGACACATGGCCACTGTAAAGTCACTTGTACTTGACAGATGGTCCTCTGAAATGCTCTATCTAGGTTGAAGAGAATTCTCCTCTTCTCTAGATCTGTCTTAACTACAAAGTAGGTGCAACTGCGTAGAAAGGTTCTGATAATCACTTGGGAAGAGCTATAACATGTGTTCACACCTCCTCATTTTATGTCATGCCTGTACCTGTTGTGTGCCAAAATCTTCTGTACCATTTGGCAGGAAGAGCCCATAGAAGACAGACATATGCCTCAGGGATCAGCTGTCTCACCCCAGAGTAAACTGTCTGCAAATGTCATCCTGCCAAGCAGTATAGAAGATAGCAGCTGAAGGTAAAATGTGTCAGACCTTGCCCAGCTTCTAGAGAGGATGCAACTGGGGCTCAGTATTGGAATGGGCAAACAAGCAGCAGAAGGGTAATTTATATGGTCACAGGCAAATCAGGCAATTGCCGATCAAAGGGCCAAACCCAAGAGCAGAGTCAGCTGAGCTCCAAGGCACCAATTCAGGATCGGAGAATATGGAAGAAGGTGCTTTGATCAGAAAACTGGGTTCCAAACCATCAAGGGCTTCAAAGACCAACACTGAACCTTAAATTGAGCCTGGTAACAGATAGGCAACCAGTGCAGATCCTGCAAAACTGATCTTATATGATGGTGTGCTGAGGCACCAATCAATAATCATGTAGCAGAATTCTGCAGAAGCAGCAGTCTCTGAACAGTCTTAAAAGGCTGTGCAACCTGGAGCACATTACAGTAATGTAACTATGAGACAAGAAGAGCTTGGATCACTATGGCTAGGTTATCCCGATCCAGGAACTGTCACAGAAGCAGAAGGGGAAACATTTTTTTAAATAATAATAATAATAAAAGAATGGAGTCATCAGCTGACTGGTGAAGAGACTGGGAATGCAGAAATTGGCATGAAATAGAAATGTCAAAGCCCAGGTATGACAGGTTTTAATCCCAAGTGCTTTGACAGGGCTGTTGCCTGCCATGTTCCGCCTGAGCTCTGCAGAAAGAGACCCTTCTTAGCAAGCACCCTTGTCACACACACTGTCATGATAATTTGACACAAGCCCCTTGAAGTGCTGGGCCTTTGGATCTCCAGTGACATCCTGGAGGAAAGGAGAAACAGACTGAGAATGTACATGGCTGGCATTTTGCAGTTGCCTTCACAGACCCGGTTATTTCAGTCACTCAGCAGAGGTTTGGAGGAGTCTGTGCAGAATGGCATTCAATGTAAACAGAATGCATCTGGTGAGTTTCTATAAACTGAGCTGCTCATGCTTGTCAGGATGTGGCCTCCTGGGAGATGGAAGGAGGGGGAAGCTCAGCCCAGGCTTCCTGCTTAGGAGTAGCTGTGCCTGTCTCTGAACCTGGAGCAGTGGATTGCCTTGCGTGCCTCAATGGATGGGTTCAGAGCTGCTCTTAATTGTTCTACAAGATGTAAATGGACAGGAGATCATAGCCCACACAAGGGCATTATGTATCTTGAGCATACTATAGCTCAAAGGGTGTAGATCAGGTGTGGGGAACCTTTGGCCCTCCAGATGTTGCTGAACTATATATAATAAAATTAAAAGCAATTAAAAAGGGATTAAAACCTGAACTAGTGGTAAAGGCCCATCTATTCAGCTAGGAAAGCCTATCAGAACAACATATGAGGCATGTGAGATCTTTGAACTTGCAGGAGAAACTATCTCCTCTACTGGGTGCAGAAGGGATAAGGCAGTCTCTCAAGCCATACGCTGTGACACCATACCTAGCTAAAGTGGGGATCTGTCTGTTCTAGTGAAACAAGGACTCCTCCCAGTCACGCACCATTTGTGCCTTCCTAGTGCTTCCTCCTGCCCCCTCAGACAGCGAGACTCTTCTGAATCTTTTCGATTTTCGATTCTATTTCTAGCTGTTTGTGTGTTTTAATCCCGACGCCCTCCAGCCACCAGCTGCATTGCCAGATGGGCTGGCAGCTGACATCCTCATGCCTCCTGCTGAGCTCAGATCTGGAGGGACCTCATGAGCAATGCTGCAGCTCAAACTTAGACAGTCGGCTCCACTTGCTACTTTCCCCTTGCAGTGGGACTTGTATTACGATGCTCAGGAACAGGCAGAAACCTAATTTGCACTGCCCCTTAAGCTTCTGCAAGACATTCAATGTTATGAGGATTGGGAGAGCAACAGAGATGAGATTCATTTGTGGTAGAATGCCACTGATGCCATCTCTTGCTGTAATAGATGACATTTTCCAGATGAGAGTTTGGCCTATTAATTTTTCTAATACATTTTAATCAGGGTCATGAGTCCAACTCATGTTTTTACAACCAAATGGCCCTGAGCCTTATGAGAAATACAAATTTGCATATTAATCCAACTTCTAATCAGGGCCACCACCAACCTCCTTGTAGCCTCCCTTAAAAACCACCAGTAATTATTATACAGATACTGATAAATCACTCCCAGTACCCCAGGGGTTGGGTCCAGTAACTTATGAGTAAAACTTAATTGAATACCACTCAACAGCTGGGATTTACATGAAGTTAATGTTCCCAGGTAAATAAAAATGCTTTTTCTTGCTGAAAACTTTTCAGTGGTTTGAAAAGACTGAAATTTAGGCACAAGGCAAAAGTCTTTGGGGAAGGCATTTCATAACCAGTGTGTCACTGACTGAAAAGTCTTGAGCTCCATCTCAGCTCCTAGAAAATCCAGGGTTCAAAGCCTATTTTCTCTGCTTGACCTAGCATCATGGCACTTGGTGTACTGCATGGGTTAAAGCATGCTGCTTTCTTTAAATTAGCAAAAGCATTCCTACCTGGTCTTTTTCAAAACACTGGAAATTCTAGTGTCGCCCTGGGGATTCTACTGTATATGCAAGCCAAACTTCTGGATTAATGTAAAATGCTGATAATGTGTTTTGAACTATGAAGATCCTTAAATCCAGCAGTGGTCAGTTATACATGGTGACTCAGCAGGTCTTTATTAATCAGGTATTAAACCTCAGATTAGTGTCAATGTGGGGGCTTAACAAGTTGGAAAAAATACATGCCATATCACTGTCCCTCAGGGGAGCCAACTTGGGCCTCAGGTTATAGGTGCTCAGTACACATTCCTTGGCCTCAGAACCTGGTTTCTGGTGCCACCGGAAGTCAGGTTCCAAGGTCTTGCAAGGCCTTGGACAGCATCTCTGAGGCCTCATGAGGCCTCAGACATGACTTCTGGTGCTTTGTGAGGCACTGGAAGTTGCATAGGGGGCCCTGCAGTATGGGTGTTCTGCACCCAGAGCTCTCTACTGTTATTACCTCTGCTGTACCTAGTGTCACACATGAAGCTTCATGTGATATGTTGAGAACTTGCAAAACAATAAATTCGGAAGGGAATCAAAGAGTGGAGCCCCCACAGCTCCAGATTCCGAAGCAATTCATTCATAACAGAGCTAAAAAATATTTGAAAGTTTCTGGATATTCCAATTTCACCAGGCATTTCTGAATGAAAAATTTCTGAGCAACATCTGCATTTTTAATATGAAAAATTCAACTGTAGTATTAGAATTCTTCCCATAGCAGACACAGATAATTTTCTAGGCTGATGTTGACGTGGTAATTATTTCCTAAAGTAGACTGTCTAAAGATTATTTCCATGCCACTGCATATATACATTCTCAAGATTGTCAAATATTGTTTCACATGTTTGCATATACACTCTTAGGACTGTCAAATATGAAACACCATTGTATATCAACTATCAAATGCTACCAAAATATCATTGGTTAGATATAAAATGTCATTAGATACCATTAGGTGGATACCAATTGTTCCAGGAAGATATTCTGCCATTCAAAGGATTGCTGCATAACAACAACAACAACAACAACAACAACAATAATAAAACAACTCATTTATTGTATTTAGGAGGGCACCGAATTTTGTCAATATTACCCCTGTAAGTACACAAACCCAAGGCACAATCAATTGGCTCCAGTAGCTGATATGGCATGAGGTGGTATTCTTACTGGGAAGGGCTACAGATCAGAGTTGGTTTCTTTGATTTGAAAAGATTGTCAGGCTTCCAGGTAATTGGCAGGACTAGCATTACTTGTACTTGATAGATTTAAATTTGATTGATTGATATTATTTATACAGCACTGTGCACAATGAAGCCCTAATTCTGATCACTTTTAGGGGGCATTTGTAGTAACTGGTAACTGACACCTGTCTTCAAGCCATTTAAAACTGATGGATGGCTCATGACGAAATATGACATATGATTGTCTCCCAGCTTCTTGCATGCCATTAGGTAGCTGATATTTACAGGCTTCTTAGCTGCAGTATCATTTTATATATAAGAACTAAACCCAGGCGCTCTGATGGAGGGACTGAATAACAACCACATAATTCAGCTTGATTTCTTTCAGGGTTCCTCATTCCCCTTGTATGTCACCAGCAGTTTAGTATATGGGGGTGTTGCACATGAACTTACTGCAGCAGCAATGTCATAAATAAAGAAAATAAATGTTGTGACTATATTAATCAGCCAGCACTCATCCAAATGAGTTTCCTATACATTTTTCTGTTCCTTAATTACTTGTCACCTACTGCTAGTTCATCCATGATTTTGTTAGAAGGCTTTTCCCATTCTGTCTTCCTGACAGAAGTAATCTGCTTTCTGGGAGGGAAGAATGAGGGAAGTATATTTTTTTAACTGCATTGACTTGTGCTATAGCTTTCTCTTGAGCTTGTGTTGGGTGAAGGGAGGCCATTTTTTGAGATTAACCTACTAGACCTGGGTTCTTAAAGACAGGCTACTTTTGCAATGCCCAAACTGCTATAAAGACACAGCAATAATTTCTAGCTACATTAATCTGAATTCAGTCTCGTTTTGACCTTTCTTGAGTTTTGAAGTCTAAAGTCTGCAAACTCAAAATAGGTCAAAACCAGACTGAAAGTCCACTTTTGTTTATTACTACTCTACACTAGGGGAGCTATCACTGATAAGCTGAGAAATGTAAATGCTTCCGAGATAGCTCAGTTGGTTAGAGCATGGCGGTGATAATGCCAAGGTCACATCCCTGTATGGGACAGCTGCATAACCTTCCATTGCAGGGGTTTGGACTAGATGATCCTTAGGGTCCCTTCCGACAGTTCTGTGATTCTATGATTCCCATTGTGCTTGGTGGATAGTGATTTTTGTCACTTAATTTTGTCACTTAATGTCGGAATACGTTTCACGGATCCGCCATGGATTCATAATTAATTGGTTATTTTATGGGTTTTTCGAGGTCTACTTTTGGTATAATTGCGCGCAAAAGTGAAAGTGAAAGCATGAATGAATAGTGTGATTCACTTACAAGATTAATCCGCCTTTATTTTGTAGATCCGGTCATGTTCAAAGTTGTTAATGAGCGTTAAACTTGCTTCCCGCCCTTTTGGAGGGCAGCAACAGTGATTTTATTGGTTAAAGTACTAATGATGATGTCACGTTTGTTCCCTAATAAAAGGCAGAGGCACCCCGCTTAGGCACGTTCAGTTTGGGTTTAGGCACGTTCTTCTTATGTTCTTTTAGTTGGGTTTTAGTTGAAGTCAAGTTTAGTTTAAGGGGCTAGGAGCGGGCTGGACGGGTTGGATGGGTTTTTCTTTAGTTAGAGTTAGATCGCGGAAGATCATTCGGTTTTAGTTTTAGTTAGGTTCTTTTAGGTTAGCCTAGGGATAGGCCCGCGGATCTCGGTTTTAGTTTATTTAGTTAGCCTCGCGGAAGATTGGGCGCGCAGGGTCTTTAAGCTTAGGAGAACTTAGCTTAGGGGACGAGCCTACGCGGGTTCTGCCGAAGCCACTAAAGATACAACCGGTGTCTGTCTTCCTTTGGGGTTAACGGGGGGAGTAAAGTAAAAATTTTAATTTTCTGTAAATTGGTCCGTCTATTCAGAGTCAGGGTACATATTTTATTTCACGAGGCAACTTTTCTTTAAAGAAGGCAACTAGGAACTCACACACCATCAGAGTCTTCAATTGGCTTACTCATCATCCTTCAGACTGTGAGGCTTGGCCGGCGACCGTGCTCAAAAGCACGCGGAACGCTGGCCGCTTTCCCCGCAACTGGTACCTCGTGCATAACCAGTCCAAGGCCGTGCACGAGGAGCTCCAGCACCCATACCCCGACAAGTGGTGCCCCTCTCTGAGGCGAAGCGTAGTCAAAAATCGCTTCCACGAAGACTCCGGTTAAAGGCAACATATCGGAAGTGGCTCGGAAACAGACATTGAGAGGTGAGGTATAACGGCCCGGTTTATCCAGGATTTCGCTGCAGTAGCGCGGATCCACCGCTTACCCAAAGTAGTGTAAATAGAAGTCGCGCGCGTATATTTTGCCCCAAGGGGTCCCCGGGTAGAGCGGCAAGGAGTTTAGTGTAAGCCTACGGGCAGAGTAAGGTCTTCCCTAAAGCCTACGGGTGGGAAGGGTTCTGGCAAAAGCCTACGGGTGCCAGGGTTTTCGGTCAAAGCCTACGGGTAGGGCCGGTGTCTCCCGAAAAAGCCTACGGGTGGGAGGGAAAGGTTTTCTGGCTAAAGCCTACGGGTGCCAGGGTTTTCGGTCAAAGCCTACGGGTAGGGCCGGTGTCTCCCGAAAAAGCCTACGGGTGGGAGGGAAAGGTTTTCTGGCTAAAGCCTACGGGTGCCAGGTTTTTCGGTCAAAGCCTACGGGTAGGGCCGGTAGCCCCTAGTAGAAGCCCACGGGTGGGGGCGGAGGTTTTCTGGCTAAAGCCTACGGGTGCCAGGTTTTTCGGTTAAAGCCTACGGGTAGAACCGGTGTCCCCTAGTAGAAGCCTACGGGTGGGGGAGGAAAAGTTTTGGAAAAGTGTTTAAAAAATGGGCTCCTCACTCTCAACTGCTCAAGTAAAATTTTGTGAAGATTTATTGTACCTTTTGAAAAGAAATGGTCACCCTGTCTCTGAATCAGAAGTAGAGCTTTTAGTTAAAACCATTGGGGAAATTTGTCCCTGGGTCCCTAAGGAGGGAACGAAAGATTTAGCCTCATGGGAAAGGATCGGGTTAGAATTTATGGCCAACCCGAAAATCGGAATTCCTGTACAATTAGTATGGAGCAAAGTAAGAAACTGCTTTCAACAAATCGCTCCAAGAAATGTTTTGCTTAATGGAACAGTGAATTTAGGAAATACTGCTTTTAATAGTGCCCCTGTGCTGCCGCTTGCGGTTGTGCCATTTTCGGCCCCCTCGCAGCAGCCAGTTCAGGCCCCGTTGTCGTACACGCACTCGCCCTTGTCCAATTTGTCATTGCCAGATTCATTGCCGCCTGTGCCGGTGCAGCAGACGCCGTCGGCCTTTCAAGCCCCGCCGCGGACTGCCCCACCGCCAGTCGCTCAGCAGTCATCGCAGGCCTTTTACCAGCCAGCGATTTCAAGTCAGCAGCAGCTGCGGACCTCGCTCCAAGCAACGGTCCCGCTTCCTTCATCACAAGCCGCGCTTTTGCCAGCGATCCAGCAGCAGCAGCAGCAAGCAGCCTTTTTGCCAGCAAACCCTGCTGCCCTGCAGGCCGCGCTCAAGCCAGCAGCTCCAGTTTTGCAGCAAGCTGATTTCCAATCAACAGCAATCCAAGCTTCAATGCAAGCAGCACAACAGCAATTTACCAACCCTTCAGCACCTCCAATGCCAATGCAGATTCCAAGACAAGAGCAAAGCCAAACAATGATGATCCAGATGCCAGGACTTGCAGTACAGAGCCAACAACCTTATGCTCCAACTTCAAGTCAGCCATCTTGTCTTCATCCAACTTCAAGTCAGCCATCTTGTCTTCATCCAACTTCAAGTCAGCCATCTTGTCTTCATCCAACTTCAAGTCAGCCATCTTGTCTTCATAGTCAGCCATCTTCAAGGCATCCAGATGTCAAAGACTCTTTAGCACCATCTAGTGGCTCATCATTTGGAAAGCACCAAGAAGATTTAAACTCACTGATGCCACCTACAGACCCTACAGCAATGCAGCCCATCTGCAGAACCCAAGCTTTGGAAGCAGCTTTGGGACAAATAGACTTTAGTGCTGATCCAATGCACATCTTTCCAGTGATTCGTGCTAATGGAGGACAACCTGCAAGATATCAAGCCATTCCTTTTGAAACACTACGTGAACTGCGAAAAGCCATACGCGAAAATGGACTTCAAGCTCCTTATACTAGAAGTTTACTTGAAGGACTGTCCACTAGTAGACTTCTGCCATCTGATTGGAAGTTGATTCTTCGCACCTTCCTGTCGCCTACAGATGCTCTTCTGTGCCTGCAAGAGTGGAAAGAAGTAGCAGCCAGACGTGCAACGCCACTTGCCACAGAAGATATGCTCACAGGATCAGGACATTACTCCAATCTCAATCAACAGCTAGCCATACCTGATGCTGCACTTGTCACCATAGCAGACATTGTAGTCAAAGCTTGGCGCAGACTACCCAATCGCACAGATGCTAGCTCAGTATCAGGATTCGCTGCAGTTAGGCAAGGTCCAAAAGAACCTTATGGGGACTTCGTGGATCGCCTGATTGTTGCAGTGGAACGCCAGATAGAAGATCGTCATGCCAGAAACATGCTGACAAAACAACTTGCCTTTGAAAATGCCAATGATGACTGCAAGAATGCCCTAACAGCAGTTGCAGCTCGTCCAGATGCCACATTGACTGAGATGCTACGCGTCTGCCAGAATGTCGGTACCCACTCCTACAAAGCACAGCTCTTGGCAGCTGCGGTACAGATGCCACGTCAAGACAGCTCTACGCCAGTCAAGAAGTGCTATGGGTGTGGAGGCGATGGGCATTTCCGGTCGCAGTGCACAACAACGCCAAGGCCTTCTGCCAAGCCGCCAGAGAGATGTCCCATCTGTCAGAAAGGATTTCATTGGGCGAATGATTGTCGCTTGAATCCACAAAACACATCACCTACCTCATCTCCAGTTCAGGGAAACGGTTCTGCGGGCCGCGCCCCGGCCCCGGTAAAACAATAGGGTGCAAGTTCAAGAACATCATGAAGGTCAACCGTCCCAGAAAGGTGAACAACGCTACTCCTTATCCAGGTCATCAGGAAAAAAGAGTGATCCAGAGAGATATCTACTCTTCAGATGTCCAGAGAAAAGATGTGACCTCATCAAGCATTCAGGTTCCAGAGGTTTCATCATCTGCCTTACCTATTCAAAGGGTTCCAGTAGAGAACACAGCATTCAGTTCACCTCTTGCTGACCGCCCTTCAGTTCCTGCTGATGTTGATCCTGCTTCACAGCAAGCAATCACAGTCAAGTCTCTGATCGCAGAATTACCTTCAACGTTGAGAAGACATCCTACTGAGATCAATCTCGCAACTCCTGAGCTTTATTCATCTTCAAATCAAGGTCAATCTGTCATTGAAGGACATTTGCCCTTGATGAAACAGCAGTGTTCAAGTTGCAACCCAGCTGATGATCACTTTCCATGTGGCCAAAGAATGCAAGTGAGTGAGCCAGCTCCCTCTTGTGGAAGCTTAAACATCACTCCAGTTAACAATGTCCACACCTTTGTGTCACCTCCAGCTTTTAAACTCAGCCCGCCACAACCAAACAACTATCAGGAACAACAACTTCTACTGCCTCGTGTCAAAGAAGAAGTTCCATCCTGCCAGTTTGATGCACAACTGACTGAATGCCAACAGGTTCAACAGCATCAGCAACTTCTACCAACAGAGGAACCTCAAGTTTGCCAACTCAACGCCAAGCAGCTTCAGAGTTGCCAACTTCAGCAGTGCAAAAAACCCGAAGCCAAAAGGATATCTTCAAACACTGCCAACGAAGAACAAGAAGAATCTTCTGTCCCAGGTATACCACTCTTCTTAACAGAGGACTGTTACTTTTCAAATCCATGGTTTGCTCAGCAATTGCCAACATCCATTCGTGGTCCATTCCCAGACACCTCAATTTGCCTTATCCTGCCTAGGATGGATCGCCTCCCTGCCACAGTCACACTGACTGCAGGCCTAGTTCGAATCACAGATTCATCGCAGTTGCTGATTCCAGGATTTTCAACTGTTCCTTGTGTCCTAACAAAAGGTTTGGAAATTGCCAGACTCTATTTGCTTACTTCTACGCCTACAGCTCCTGTAGACTCTTTGCCTCCTCAGGCAGCAATGGCGCTAATCAAGATTACAGAAGAACGCCCTCATCTCGTCCTAGAAATGGGTGGACGAAAGATCAAGGGTCTTCTTGATACAGGCGCAGATGTTACAGTGATCGCCAGAAAAGATTGGCCTGACCAGTGGGCAACGACTGTCACCCAGGAAGTCTTCGGAGTCGGAGGTTTCGAACCCGCCCACCAGAGCGTGCATCCGATTACCTTCCAGTCAGACTCAGGCTCCATGGTGCAGCTCCGTCCACTTGTTATGGATGTGCCTATCACCCTTTGGGGTAGAGACTTATTGTCTAAAGCAAGAACTGTTGTCCATACGCATTTTTGATGTGGGCCTTTGCATCAGCGCCAGTACATGCTCTTCCACTCACATGGAAGGAAGGACCCCCTGTATGGGTCGACCAATGGGCGCTGACGTCAGAAAAGCTCGCTGCAGCAGAGGCCCTAATCAAAGAGCTGCTACACCAGGATCGTGTGCAACCCTCTAATAGCCCTTGGAACACTCCAATTTTCGTCATCAAGAAGAAAAGTGGAAAATGGCGTTTGCTTCAAGACCTGAGAAAAATCAACGAAAGAATTGTTCCAATGGGTCCCCTTCAATGTGGACTTCCTAACCCTAACCTCATTCCTAGAAACCATCAGCTTGCAATCATCGATCTTAAAGATTGTTTCTTTACCATTCCACTGGCACCTGCAGATCAAGAAAAGTTCGCTTTCACTCTACCTGTGTTCAATAACACCAGACCAGCTTCCAGATACTCTTGGAAGGTACTCCCTCAAGGAATGGTGAATTCGCCGACTCTCTGCCAGAACTTTGTAGATAAAGCATTACAGCCTTTCAGAGCACAATATCCAGCCTTAGAAGTTTGTCATTACATGGATGACATCTTGATCCATGGAGAAAAGGTCTCAGAGCATCATATTGAGCATCTTACGCGCATCCTGAACTCTTTTGGGCTTTGTATTGCCCCAGAAAAGGTACAGCGCACTGCTCCATTTCATTACTTGGGTCACAGACTGCTTCAAGATACAGCCCTGCCAGAGATGCCGAGCATAGTCATTCCAGAATCCTTTACTTTAACACAATTGCAGCATCTCTTGGGACAGATAAACTGGGCTCGAAAGTCTCTAGCAGTTCCAACATCTGAACTCTCGCCATTGTTTTCTGCTCTTAAGGGACATACATCTCCTTCAGATGTTATTCCATGCACCTCTGAGATGCGTCTTGCTTTACAAGGGGTAAACACAAAACTGCACCAAATAGCTGTAGATCGTGTGCCAACAGCCAACTGCGCTCTTTCATGTGCTATCTTCACTACACCAAGATTGCCGACAGCAGCCTTATACGTTCCGGATACTTCCTCAAAGGTGGCAATCGTGGAGTGGATTCATCTTTCGCACACGCCTCAAAGGAATGTGTACCCCAGTATGGACGCTGTTGCTGATCTCCTTGTTAAGTGCAGAGGCCGTGCAATTCGCCTGAGTGGAAATGATCTGCTTTCCATCTACCTTCCTTTCTCTCAAGAACAAGTACTAACTTTGATTCAGTTTTCAGATAGTTTCCAAATTGCTATTGCAGATTTTGTCGGTTCATTCTTGTATAATCCTCCTAAGGACAAAAGATTCACTTTGTTGCAACAAGTAAACTATCACCTTTCATCCATGTTGGTGCTTCAGCCTATTCCCACTGCAAAAACTCTGTTCACAGATGGCTCCTCTTCCTATGGTGTCCTTGCATGGAAGGAGGATGGACAATGGAAAACTGTGTTTACAGAGAAACAACTTTCAGCACAAAGATCGGAACTGGCAGCAGTGATTCTCGCTTTTAAAACTTTCACTACAGAAGCATTCAACCTCGTTGTAGATTCTCAGTATGTATATAGACTGTTATCATCGCTTCCAGTTGCTTATCTGTCTCCGTCCATGGACGAAAATCTCTTTAATCTGTTCGCACAGCTTCAAGAACTATTACAAAGACGTTCATTTCCCTTTTTTGCTGCACACTTGCGCTCTCATTCTAACCTTCCAGGATTCCTGGTGGAAGGAAATGCAGTAGCAGACGCTGCCCTCAGGACTCTAGCTTTCTCCTTGTTCGATAATCCTGTGACAAGCCATGAAACTTTCCACCAATCAGCAAAAGTTCTACACAAGACTTTCAACATTCCAATGTCACAAGCAAGGGACATTATTTCATGCTGCCCTTCGTGCTCCAAGTCTCCTATCTGCTTGCCATTTGACGCTGTAAATCCTCGAGGCACGGAGGCGAATCAGCTGTGGCAGATGGATGTGACACATGTCCCAGCCCTTGCTCCAATGTCTAAGTTGCATGTCACAGTGGACACCTTTTCAGGTTTCATTTGGGCTACAGCACTGAAGGGAGAAACTACGAGGCACGTCATACAGCACTGCATGAGAACCTTTTCAGTTATGGGAAAACCTCAAGCCATTAAAACAGATAATGGCCCGGCCTATGCTTCTCAGGCCTTTAATGACTTTTGTGTGCAATGGAATATTTCCCTATCCCACGGGATTCCGTTTAATTCGACAGGCCAAGCTCTCATTGAAAGGACACACCTCACTTTCAAAACTCTGCTCCATAAACAGACCGCAGGACGTCACCTTCCAGCCTCGGAGATCCCTTTGGCAGTTGCAAAGGTGCTGTTCACCTTAAATTTTCTTCTCTTTCCACATAACAAGCCTCATTCCCCAGTGGATCTCCACTTCAAGAAAGAAGAACAGCTTCCTCGACCTTTGGTCTCTTATCGCCTCTTGCCTGACATTGAATGGCGAGGACCAGTTCCACTCATCACTTGGGGTCGTGGGTATGCTGCCGTTGCCCTTGAAGAAAAGGCTGTTTGGGTGCCTGCCAGATGTGTGCGCCCTTGGAGAGCTAAGGAACCAAGTTGAGAATATCCACCTCGTTGTTTGGCTGCACTAGTTTCCAGTGTCAAATGCAGCAACTCTTCAAAAGTGCTCAACTAACAGCACCAGTTGAGTTCTGGGCAGTTTGCCTTACCCTCCTACTGCCTAGGCCTTTTGTTTGCCTCTGGGCGGCCTCTGGTTCCTGGCTGCCTAGATTTGTTCCAGTTATTCCCATACCTGCACTCACTAGCAGATCACCTTGATTTGCTTGCTTAACCTCCTTTCTTCTACAGGTATCGTTGTTTCTTCAGAGCTCGATGTTTCAGTACTTTCCTGAGCTCCATGAACTTTTCCTGAGTTCCAGGACTATTTCTTCTACATGGTCATGTGTAGTCGGAGAAGAAGACGACCGGCAACTCATTCATCGTCTTCATCCTCCTCTCCAACACCATTTTGCAGTTCTAAACCTGTCTTGTACTTTATATTGTACTTGTAAAAATTGCATATTTGCCTTTGTATGCTTCTTGAAATATCCGCCTCGCATATTACATGTGTTTTCCATATAGCTTGATAATTAATGACATGGATGTTTATATATGCAAAACTTTTCTGCAATGGTTTCCATTTAGAGCGTCACAATTTTGATGATATGGAAATGTTTATGTAAGGTTAAAAACATCGTCTTTGTGCAGTTCTAGTCATAGACATATTCATGCATATATGTTTTATTTCAATAATCCTAAATCTCCACGTTGTGCTTGCAAAAGTTGTAGTTCAAAATGTGGTAACACTTATATACTTTATTTGAAATATTTCCTTTGGTCAAAGAATTGGTCATTCTCGGATTTGTTCAAGATATATGTGTCAAGTCTGGTGGCATCCTACCCTTTTGGTACCCCTATTCTCTTTGAAGAATACCCCTCTATATGCTACCTTTTGGCAGTAAACCAGGTTCCCAGCTTTTCCCTTCACTCTGTTTCCTGCTGTTGATGGGAGACCTTTATGTAGTTGGTTTAATTCCCATCTCGTTTCGCTGGAAACCCTTGCGTAGATGGCTTAAATCCTCATCCTGGCTGGGACATCTTTATATAGGTAGCTTAAATCCCCTCTTGTGGCGAAAACCACTTGTACTTAGGTGCCTTAAATCCCCTCTCTGGAATCGGACCCTAGTTCCCCGTTACCTGTGGTCGCTGTGGTAAGTCCAGAATCTGCCTTCCTGAAAGTTCTTTCGATTCTGTAGCCTCAGTGCCACACACCTTTTATGTTACCTTATCCATTTTACCTTAGTTTTCCAAATAAAAAATTAAAAAAAATGGGGGAGGGGTCTGGGTAGGCCATGTAGCCCCAGCTCTAGTTATACTTTAATTTTGGGTCCCGGATCGGGACCTCTCTTATGTTTGGGCAGTCGTTATCCGTTATTCTTAATTTTGGACCTGCATCAGGTCCTCTCTTGTGTTTGGGGAGTAATTTGTTGTTTTACGCTGCACGCGAAAGTATACATGCTTATGAGGTGATTTGTTGTGTTACACTACACATTGAAGTATTTATATATGCCTAGAAGGTTTACAGTGTATCGGATCGATCACTTTTTATGTTCGGCTAGTGGTTTGTTATTTTTATGACTTTATTGCTACATTATTGTACAAGTATTTCCTCTGATGGAGGGGATGAATATTGATGGTGTTGCTAGTGTTTATATCACAGTTTTGATGTGGACACTGTTGGCACTGTTGATGCTCTGCCCTTTCATGTCGAGTTCTATATCTAAACAAATGGTAATGTTTGTGTCAGATAAATGCTTATGATATTTCTAACCTTCCTTTTATATAACTAAATCAAAAATAATTTAATTTAAAACAAAAAAAGAAAGATGATATGTCGGAATACGTTTCACGGATCCGCCATGGATTCATAATTAATTGGTTATTTTATGGGTTTTTCGAGGTCTACTTTTGGTATAATTGCGCGCAAAAGTGAAAGTGAAAGCATGAATGAATAGTGTGATTCACTTACAAGATTAATCCGCCTTTATTTTGTAGATCCGGTCATGTTCAAAGTTGTTAATGAGCGTTAAACTTGCTTCCCGCCCTTTTGGAGGGCAGCAACAGTGATTTTATTGGTTAAAGTACTAATGATGATGTCACGTTTGTTCCCTAATAAAAGGCAGAGGCACCCCGCTTAGGCACGTTCAGTTTGGGTTTAGGCACGTTCTTCTTATGTTCTTTTAGTTGGGTTTTAGTTGAAGTCAAGTTTAGTTTAAGGGGCTAGGAGCGGGCTGGACGGGTTGGATGGGTTTTTCTTTAGTTAGAGTTAGATCGCGGAAGATCATTCGGTTTTAGTTTTAGTTAGGTTCTTTTAGGTTAGCCTAGGGATAGGCCCGCGGATCTCGGTTTTAGTTTATTTAGTTAGCCTCGCGGAAGATTGGGCGCGCAGGGTCTTTAAGCTTAGGAGAACTTAGCTTAGGGGACGAGCCTACGCGGGTTCTGCCGAAGCCACTAAAGATACAACCGGTGTCTGTCTTCCTTTGGGGTTAACGGGGGGAGTAAAGTAAAAATTTTAATTTTCTGTAAATTGGTCCGTCTATTCAGAGTCAGGGTACATATTTTATTTCACGAGGCAACTTTTCTTTAAAGAAGGCAACTAGGAACTCACACACCATCAGAGTCTTCAATTGGCTTACTCATCATCCTTCAGACTGTGAGGCTTGGCCGGCGACCGTGCTCAAAAGCACGCGGAACGCTGGCCGCTTTCCCCGCAACTGGTACCTCGTGCATAACCAGTCCAAGGCCGTGCACGAGGAGCTCCAGCACCCATACCCCGACAACTTAACATGTGGTAGAAGGTAATGAGCATGGTTTCAGAGCTGAAAAACTATTTAAAAAAATCTCCTTTAGAAAAGTTAAAAAATTAGACAGTATGCAGGAGAGGTAGGCAAAAGTTTGAGGTAAATGTGTGTGGTCCTGCAATCCATCATGCAGACACCTCTGCAGAAGTTTGTGTGCTTGAATATGTAAGCCTTTTGTATGAACATTCTAGTTAGCGATATTAAATGTAGTCCTGATAATTTCCTTTCTTTCTTTGAAAATGTACAGTCTTGAGGAATCAAGCGCCACCTTCTTGTAACAGCTTGGTGGGGTTCATTTTGACTCCTATTCAATGCTTATGTCTATCTTTAAGTATTAGTAACAGCTTCTTGGATGAAGTATTTTGGGTGAGGTGTGCAGCCTGATGCTGTTAATGATGAATCACAGACATTCTTAGTTAAAACTGAGTAGGAGCGGAGCACTTAAACTCCATTGATAATCAAAACAAAATAAAAAATAAAAAAATTCCTTCCAGTAGCACCTTAGAGACCAACTAAGTTTGTTCTTGGTATGAGCTTTCGTGTGCATGCACACTTCTTCAGATGCATGCACACGAAAGCTCATACCAGTAACAAACTTAGTTGGTCTCTAAGGTGCTACTGGAAGGAATTTTTTTATTTTTTATTTTGTTTTGACTACAGGAGACCAACATGGCTACCTACCTGTAACTAGATCCATTGATAATGTGCTTGCAGTGAAAGTGTGCAGAAATGATTAGGACTTATATAGTGGAGAACAAAGTCCAGGGGTGTATAATTGTCTGCACACAGCTCTCCAGGATTTCAGACAGAGATCCCCCCCACCCCAGTTTGGTGGGTCTTTTAGCATGCAGAACATGTGCTCTGCCATTGAGCTCTGGCCCATCCTCAAAAATCGTGTTTGTTGATTCTAGAACCCTATTTTTGCACAACATATGGGTGATACAAACCAGAATGGATGCTGATTATGGGAGGAGGAGGAACTCCACCCAACCAGCACATATTCATTTGAATTTGTGTTTCAAATTAGGAACCCCATTTTGTGTGAAATGAAAAGTGAGGACGAAGCTTCCAAATGCAGCAAAATATAAGAAACAATGGAAAAATTGGCTTGCTGCACAGAAGGAATAAAGGACTATTAGATGAATACATTTGCTGTGCAGCCAGCCAAAACGTTTCATTAAAACAATTGCACTCCACCCTACCCTAATAATAAATGAATCTCCATAGAAAAGACAGATCTGCTGAGAGGAGTTATTTATTGTGCAGCAGCCAGAGGCTATGAGCACCCTAGTGCCAAAGCACTTTTGATCTGCAAAGTATGTTGGGGTCTGTAAAGGTACCAGGTACCAGAGCTCAAATGGATATTTGGATTTTGGCTGGGATGTGCATACCTCAAATTCATATCTATTCAGTGAAGGCTTGAGGTTGCTTCCATCTCCAGTTACAGCTCTGGTTTTCTGCATCTTCTAATACCGCCTGCCTCAAATCCTAGGCTCCCCAGGTGTTGCTGGACTACATGATGTTGGCTCATGTGGGTTCCCTTTAATTCCCTCCCAAGTGAACACCATTCACACATTGAGGAGGGGAGCAGGACTGTGCTCAGCATCCATGACCTCTACCACTGGCATGCATATCTGAGGGAGCATCCTGGGCTATTCAGAAACACCTCTTACAAGGAGGAACTAAATGCATGTACATTCAGGGGCGTTCTTAGCCCCTTGGCTGCTGGGGGCGGGAAGCCAAGAGGCACCCCTGGGGGGCGGGGCATTGCGGTGCGTGCGTGCGTCATGACGTCATGACGCACGAGATGCCCCGCCCCCGGGGGTCCCGGGCGGTGGATTCGGGAGACTCCCAAAGCCTCTGCCCGGCGGCGGCACCCCTTCGTGCCGCGGCTGCTCGTGCCTGCGTGAGCAGCCGCGGCACGAAGGGGTGCTGGGAGGCGGATTCGGGAGTCTTTGCGGGCTGCAAAGACTCGCGAATCCGCTGCCCGGGCTCCCTTGGCGGAGCGCAAGTCGGGGCAGGGAGAGGGACGGCCCCTCTCCATGCCCCGGCTCCGCAAGCCAGCCAGCAGCGGAGCTCGGCAAAGAGGCAAGGGGCGGGCCAGCCAGGAGGGGGTGGCACCCCACCTGGCTGGCCCGCCCCTTGCCTCCATGCCGAGCTGCGCCGCTGGAAGGGGGGGCTATTTTCGGCGCTGCTGGGGCAGAGCCGCAGGGGCGGCCAGTGAAGACGGGTGACACCCCTCCTCGCTGGCCGCCCCTGCGGCTCCACCCCGGCAGTGCCGAAAATAGCCTTAAAAAAGTAAAAAAAAGCCTTTAAAAAGTTTTAAAAAAGGAAAAAAAGGAAAAAAATTTTTTTAAAAAAGCCCAGTGGGCGGGGGCGCCCCCGGTGTGTCACCCCAGCAGGGGCGCTGCCCGGGGGGCCCCCGCCCCCACCGCCCCTCCCCTGCGACGCCCCTGTGTACATTGATATGCACACAGAACCCCTTCTGAAGCTCACTGAGTACATGAAAAATGAGGTGGGTCAGCAGCATGTGCATTGGTAGAGACAGAGTTAATCTCCATGGCTCCATAACCCCCTCAATTTTTTTAAAAGTATGGCATGGGTGTTTCCTGAATTTCCCTTTGTCAAAGTAAGATGAGATGCCTCTGAATGCAAGTTGCAGGGAATCACAAGTGGAGAGAGCGTTGTTTGGCTTGTGTCCTTGCTGCAGGCTTCCCATAGATACCTGGCTGGCCATTGTAAGAACAGGGTGCTGGACTGGATGGCCTTTGGCCTGATCTCTTCTGAGAAAGTCATGAGTTCCATAGTGCTGCCAAATCAGGCTTGGGTTAACAAGCTCTGATGGAGGATGAAGAAAGAGGGCATGAGCTGAATTGGGGGGGGGATCTGGGTGGGGAAAACTACCTTTTCCACCTCAACTTCAGTCACTTTGGAAAGGGAAGCAGGGATGCAAGCTCTCCCTTCCATCCCTCTTGCAGAGTGGGAAGCCTCAGTGGAGACTAGGGGTGAGGGCTGAACAAAAGGTGGCCGTGGCTGAACAAGAGCCTGAGCAGGTGGGTGCAGCCTTGTCATCTAGAACAAGGTGCCACCTTCACAAGAGAGAGTAGACCCATCCACCTCAATAGTTGCACTTGCAACACTAATATTCCCAAAAGGTGAGAGTCTCCCAGGGGAGTGCACCACAGCTCCTCTTTAAAAGCTTGGTGTGTGTGAGAGGGATTCTTGTTGGGACATCTTCACCATTTCTGTCCACTTCTTGCCCTGCTCCCAAACTCCTGAGCACCACTGCCTGTTCCATTACTAGCCTAAATAAAGATCTCTTTCTTCCAAGGGAGAGCCTCTGTCTGCGTGTGTTGGGTGGGAACCAAGATGGAAGATGATGAGTAGCCTTAATGTTTGCACTTAGTGCTATTCCTGAATTTGAATTTGATGTGCTGCATCCCTTTGCAATGTGTAATGAACCCCCCAGTATGTTTTTTTAAAATAATAATAATAATAATAATAATAATGACCAAGCTCTGAGACAAGAATGTAATTGTTTTAAATTAGCATTAAGGAAGTGGAAATGCTCTCAAGGACTCTTCTGGCTGTGTGGTCCCTTTGCTGCTGAAAGACTGGGGTGTGTGGGGAGGGGAGTGTTGTTACTTTAGGCTCAGAAGAAAAAATAATGAAGAAATTGGCAAAAGACTGCTAAATCAGGGTAGGAGTTGTCACAATGATGCTCCAGCCTAGCAAGTGATGAAAGTTCAAGGCTTGACAGAGTCTTCGGTTTGCTTCAAATTATTACATCTATACAGAGTTTGAAGTATTGTTTTAATATGAAATCATGGAAATACTCATATAATGAGTGTGCTAAACCATTTGCAATTTAAAGCTCTATGAGCTTGCCAACAACTTTATTTTTTTGTTACTACTGGTGCTAATTCTTATTTCTTAATTATTGGCTCAAACATCACTCTGGTGAATCATTTTCCATCTTTACTTTTAATTATTTTCATTTCCCTCTATGCTGCTGGCAAAAAGTCAGCTTGCCTTGTTACCATTGTCATCTGCTTGTAAACCTTCCTGGTTCTTGCCAGACAGGATGCTGAGCTAGGTTGGACCAGTATGGTAATTCCAATGCCCTTCTGGGGGCTGTATTTTAAATATATCCTTTCCTTGCCTCTGTGCAGCTGGTTAAGAGTGGCATCAAAACTGGGAATCTCCATAGTAACCTGGGAGAAGACTTGATGGAAAAGGCATATTGGAAGGCCACATCAGTTACAGTACATCCCCTATGGGCTTCCACTAGTTGCTGCTGCTGCTGCTGCTGCTGCTGCTGCTGCTGCTGCTGCTGTTATTTTAGTAGTAGTTCAGATAGACGGGTGTCAATCTCTTGCATGTGCACTAAGTAACTGTGCATGTGCAAAGTGTACCACCACAAACCTTTCATTGCTGTCTTCCATTTCTAATAGAAAATTTCTCATATTTAAAGTTGCATGGATAGCAAGTTCCCTCTTGGTGTTACCTGCAGGGATGGGGGAGAAAGCTAATTCAGTTCACACTTAAAGGCAAACCTACATATTTTGCACTTTCTACAACAATACACAAACCAAAAGCACAGCCATCCTCCAATATTCATACTTCTCTGAATTTTGCAATGCAATTATTTACCCAAGTTATGTGTTACAAAAATGCATATATTATGGTAAAGTGTGTATTAAAATGCACATATTTGTGGAAATAATATACAACAATGTATTAAAATGGGGGAAATTGCTTTGCAGTGATGGGTTGTATCCAAAGTGGTGCTGAGTAACGCATCCGATCAGTATAAGGATTTCCACTTACACAATGGGATTTCCCCCTCTCCCCTGCAGGTCTGCTAAAACTGTATAGAAAAATGCATAGAAAACTGTGTATTTTAGTGGAGAATGCATAGGAAAAACATGAACAAATTTCTGTGCAGTTAAAAAATAATAATTATAATTGAAAGGGTACCTGTGATAATGGACACGCTAAAATAACCTGGATTGAAAATAGGCTGGTCCATCCATGCCTAGCAAACAGATATGATTGGAGCCTAGAAGGAATTCTGCAGGGTCCTCAGTGGTGGAGGCAAAAGGTGGCAGAGAAAAACACACTCCGGCTATTGGAAAAGTTGCCAGGGCTCTGTGAATCATATTAGACATTAAACCAACCTGAGAGACATGGAGTTGAGCATGGTGGGTTAGTTTTTCTTTTAGGGAAAAACTGAGGCTTAGAGGAACAAGAGCCATAGGCCTTCAGTACTGGGACATTTTCAAAGAAGAGCCAGAGGCGATCAGTACCACCCCAAGAAAAGTCAAATGTCCTTCTGGGTGTTTACAACCCTTTCAAAAGTAGATATTTGGATCCCAGTCTCTGTGTCCAAACAGGACCCATTTTATGAACACATTATACTTATGCAAAGAGTTTTATAAATAAATGCCACACAGGAAGCTGTTTAGATCAGATCAGAGATGAACTATTTGTCCATCAAACCCAGTACAGTACTGCCTTCCTCCAGCTAGCATCAGCTCTCCAGCATCTTTTTTGTCCCCTGCTCTCCCTATAGAGATGTCAGGGATTGAGCTACACTGAGTTACAGCCTCACCCTTTCTTCACACTTTCCATTGCATTGCTGACAGCTCCCTAGATCCTTTTCATTTATCCAGGTAAAGCGTAGTGGAGTCTTGCAAATGTGCATGGCTATGAATTGCAGCTTATTTAAATGCAAATTGTACAGATACAGCTTCCTTTGTTACAATGCAAATTGCTGATCCCGAGTAACACAGTTTGTGTGTGTCCATACCTATTTTGACTACACCTTGAAACTAAGCCCCAGGACTCCCCAGAGGACAGCAATACAAGTGAATGTCTTGGTCCGATGACAAGGAAATGGGAAGTGCAGCGGTCATTAGAAAGGCAAATAAGAACAGTGCAGAATCCTTGCTGGAGGAATCAAAGAATGGAGGGAGAAGGCGGGGTGTGTATGTCTGCTTCGTAAGTGAATACATTTCTGAATCCAATTACATCCCTCTGAGATTTGTGTTGTGAAAGATGTCAGTCTTAAGAGCTTAATTTCATAACAAGATTTGGAGATCCAATGTCACAGAGCTGCTTTTTATGAAATGAATAATTATTGTTTTACCTTCCAGGAGATTTTCAAAACAATTTTCTACCAAAGAAGGAAAATAATGGTCAGAACAGATGCCAAAAGCTTGGCTCCTCACCCATATCTCACTGCAAAGGACAGCCAAGCAGAAGATTTCCCTTTTAAATGGAAAATAACTTATTGGCAATGCTGTTTAGGGGCAAGGATAAGTGTGAATGTTGCATCAGCTTATGGGTTGAGCAGTAAAATATTATTGTATGCAAAGATGTTTAACTTGGTTTGAAGTTCTGGCCCCAAATCTTGGAATCAAATGATGTTATTACAATTCCCTACTATCTTCTTCTTGGTGGTTCTGGTCCTTATTCCGAGAGGAATTTCCTCTGCTGTACAAGCTGTTCAGGCCTAAATCTTTGCACGCAGAATGTCCCAGGTTCAGTCTCCAATATCTCCAGGCACATATTGGCAGAAATCTTATCTGAAAATCCCAGATAATCACAGCCAGACAACACTGAGACAGATGGACTAAGGTTCTGAGTTATATAAGGCAGCCCCATTGCTCCTGGGTGGAGTACATGGCCCTTTCTTGCAGTAGAGAGTTGAATTGAATGACCCTTGGCTGGCCTTTACAAAGAATTCTAAAAGACCCTTCAAGAATGGGACAAAAAATAATCCCCTTATGATCTCTGACTTCTATATGCAAATGCAAGGGAATGATGTTTCAAGACATTTCTGTTCCTGCTAGCCCAGCACATTCCATCTTCTGATTAATTTTGAATATCAATCACTATAAGGCCAGAGTAATAGAACTCAAACCTGCCAAGAACCAGATGCTCAGATCCCTGTAGTGGCAGCTGCAATGGCAAATCAAGATCCTTACATGTGCATATAAATGAGCCTGCATCTGAAGGCTCTAGCAGAGTTGCTTCAGAACCGCTTTCTGGGGGTTTCAACAATCTGGGAATCAATGCCTGCATCCATTCACCACCTCTCAGAGCTGTTTAGGACCTCTGTCTGGTTTGAACAGGTTTGTAGAACAAGAACTCTAGTTGGTAATTTTCTTCCTCTCTCATAATACTGGCACTCGGGGCCATCCAAAGAAGCTGGATATTAAAAGATTCAGGACAGACATAACGAAGCACTTCTTCATAAAGAGTATAATCAAATGATGAAATTTTCTTCCAAAAGACATAGCGATGGCGACCAACTTGAATGGTTGTAGAAGAGGACAAGACCATCTATAACTATTAGCCATGGCGGCTATGTTCTACCTCTACTGTCAGAGTTGGTATACCTCTGAATACCAGATTTTGAGAATCACAAGTGGGGAGAATGCTATGGCCCTCTGATCCTGTTTGGACTTCCTATAGGCATCTATAGGAATGTGAGAAAAGGATGTTGGACCCTAATGGGCCTCTGGCCAGATCCTGCAAGACTTTTCTTATGTTCTTAATGCTGGGGAGATATTAACCTGCTGTTTGAAGAATTCTGATGAGGATGCGCTATTCTGCTTGCGCTCCAAACAGGTTCCTGTCACTGGAGTCGGAATGGGTGGTGCACCAGCAAATTATGTTAAGTTTTAGAAGCCACCACAGCAAAGAGAATAAAAGCAGGCCTCAAAATGGTGCTGGAAAAGGTATGTAGGTATCGCTTACTAGTGCTCAATACTTTAAATTCATGTGTCCCTAAGGAAGGTTCCACTTAAAGGCACTAGACATTTTACCATGTTATCAAAATCCCACATATCTTTTAAAAAATCAACAGTTCACCATTTTAGAGCAATCACGTATGACCAGGAAAGATTCCTGTCTGAAAGCCTGGTGAGTCACTTGCCAGTCAGGGTTTTATACTATCCTGTGCTAGATGGGCCAATGATCTGGCTGATATAAGGCAGGTTTCTATATTCCTATAAGAATAAGGGGTTTAGCATTAAAGAACCTCTGCACAGGAACCCATAATGCAGCTGGTGTGTAATTACCAGGGATAATTTCAGTGAAAGTAAGGGTTGAACATCAAAGACCTTTTGTGCACACACTGATACAGCAGCTGTCCTTGGGTACCAGATCAGCTTAATCCTGGCCATGCATGTGCAGAATCTTACAAAATGTTGTTTTACAATCCAAGCCAAAGACGGATTTGGGGAGAAATAGTTGAGCATTACAAGCTGGACAAATTTGTATTCCAACCCAAGTAATTATGAAGTTGGATGACATCACTAGCTTCATCTAGGAGCACCTAATCCCCCATTCACATGCAGAGGCACAGAGCACACCTAATCATCTCTTTCCCTCTTCAGGGGATTGGGTAGTTTCAATGAGCTGCAGGTTGACCTTGGTGCACTGTCTTTGTTGCTCTTGCTGGGTCAATATAGGCTGTGTTGTTCTCTTTGTCCCTGCTTACAAAAGTATAGCATCAACATTTTTCTTCTTCAAGGTTAGAGCACACAAAGTGCTCCTGGTTCCTGCTTGATGCCAGTAGCAGCTGCCTGATTAATTATAAGTATAATAAATGCAAGAAGCTGATTAACAATTAGCCTTGTGGACACACTGAGCTAAGTCTGTTCAAAATATCTCTCTGTTTTTAATTTTTTAAAACCCTCAAATACTGCACTTTGGAATCTAAATTCTGTGATCAGACTAAACCAGGCATCCCGAAACTCAGCCCTCCAGATGTTTTGGGACTACAGTTCCCATCATCCCTGACCACTGGTCCTGTTAGCTAGGGATGATGGGAGTTGTAGTCCCAAAGCATCTGGAGGGCCAAGTTTGGGGATGCCTGGACTAAACAATTAAAAGTCAGAAAACTTGCCTATGTGTGGGCCCCTCCAGACTGGGCTTTCCTCATGTATGTACAATATTCTGCAACATGCCATTGATGCAATAATAGTGCCTTAGTGGTGGGTTTGAACTGGACCATCCACTCACCATTCTGCTTTATTAGACGGTCTGCAATGCTTCCCAAATGTTATTGCGTTATTGACGTATGTAGGGGCACACTTGAGCTGTAGCACAATAAAAACAGAAAGAAACCCAAACTGGAGCATTGGAAGTATGAGGTGACTTCCTCTGCTCCTATGACAAGCACCTGCCTTCAAAATAAAAACTTGACTTCACCTGAATCAACCTATATATGCAACTTGCTTCATGCCACCCTACGTTCTATTGAAACAGACTACTCCTGCTCTTTCTTCCCCCTTCCGTTCCTGTCTTCTAACTGCCCTACTTCTTTGAAAACTCCTGGAGGCCAGCTGCTGGCTGGGACACACTCCTGGAAGATTATTAAAGATAGCAGGAACTAGAAAAGGTCCAAAGTGTCTCATTCTTTCTGATGCACTGGTTCCCCCAGGACAGCATTTAATTGCTTTTTGAACGATCCCCAAATCTCTGCCTGGTCACCCAACCATCCCTGATATTTATGGCTCCACGGGGCCTGCTTTGGGATTTGTTTGCCTTTCACTTTCCATTACTGCTGCCTACATCCTCTTCCCTCCTGAGACCACTCAACAAAACTGGCCTTACCTGACATCTTCCTTATCCTTTGTCTGGGCATCGGCAAAGCTCTTTGAGCATATAATTTCTCTTTATGTTTAGCAAGTGAGAGTTTCCCTTGGATTCAGGAGCGACAGGATTATTATGAACGGCTGCACAGGGACCCCGAAAGCAAATGCCTGGATTAGGATGACCATTTATGATGCCAAAGAGAGAGAGAGAGAGAGAGGAAGGGCATCATGGAAAAAGGTGATGGATTTGCATACAATTTGGATATAATTCATATGTTAAGTTGGAAATTTATTTCAAAAAAATACTATAATTGAAGTTGAAACATGATAATCTCATCACAGGCGGGCAGACTGCAAGGAAGGATAATAATCAAACCATATGTCCTCTCCTAGTGTCTAAATCAATTCCTACCTTCAAATTCCTTGTTAGCCATGAAGTTCACTCTGATGACCTGCAGCCGGTCACCTTCTTTCACCCTAACCTATCTTATAGGGTTGTTGTGAGCATAAAAGGCAGGGAAGAACCAGGTATGCCACCTAGAGATGACTGGAATAAAGGTAGGCTATAATGAATGAATGAATGAATGAATGAATGAATGAAATTGAAAACACTTCTAATTCATTTATAGTCATAGTTGTTTGTTGTCCTTAACTATCTAACTATGCAGCCTTTCCTCCATTTCATGCATCTCCACTTGATTCGTTTCGTTCTAACATCAGGCTTTCTTTTGTTCTGGCATCTATTGCTGGTGGGAGCTGGGAGGCAGGCTGCTGGTCTTGATATTTAAGAAATTGAGCCTTCCTTGCTATTTTGTATTTTCATCCTCTTAAAACCATGGATATATACTCTATTTGCTATAGCTGCCAAAATGCCAGTACTAGGATATTGATTTCTCATTACCAAGAATTGGTTTCAATGTTCCTGTCCTGTTTAATTAAAACTACAAGGAAACAAGGTAAGCTCTCTCTTCTCTCTCTCTCTCTCTCTCTCTCTCTCTCTCTCTCTCTCTCTCTCTCTCTCTGTGTGTGTGTGTGTGTGTGACACCTCTAGATAATAAGGACACAAAAAAGGTTGCAGGAAATGGGTGGGTTGTAGCCAACTAAGTTTTACTCAGAGTAGGCCCATTAGTTGTGTTTATTATAAATCCCTCTTGCCATGGAACTCTGGGAATTGTAGTTCTTTGAGGGGGATATAGATATCCTAATGATGCTCAGCACCCTTAACAAACAATAGCTCCCAGAATTATTTGGGGGAAGCTATGACTGTTGATGATACTGCTTTAAATGCATGGTGTGAATGTGGCCAAAGAGAACCAAATATTGTCATTTTCACTCATCCCTACTCACAGCTTTATGATTCTATTATTTTCTCTGTGAGATTTCCTAATGATTGCAGCAACTCTGCTCTCTGAATGCTTCAGATAGTCTGACAACGTAAGTTATTGTAGAAGGGAATTGTACAGCATTCCAGGACTCTTGCTCTAAGTAAGATGTGGAATCCTGTTTTCTCATAAATCTGCTTACATATGGCTCTCCAAGTTTCCCTCATTTTCAGTATTATTATTTATTAAATTTGTATACCACCCTATACCCATAGATCTCAGGGTGGTTCGCAACATAAAGTACATCAGTTCATCTATTTGCTCAGGAACAAAAGATCCCCGTAGCCAGAGGGAGGAAGTCTAACACACATGCAGGTCACTTTCTATCCCACCTTGGTTTCCTGTATTCAGGCCTGCTGAGCAATAGTTGCTTCTGTTGTTAATATTAAGTAGGATCACAACATGATGTAAGATGAACTGGATAGCCTCAGTAACTGTGCTTGGCTAGGGAGCCATCAGCTGGACTAAAGGAGAAGAAAAGACTTCAGTGCACCGACTAATTGAAAGATAACCCTGAGCCCTCAGTGTGAGATTCCTGCAAAGAAAGCAAAAAACCATTCCTGGATCATGTAAGGGTGATTCAGTAGATGGGTTATGCTCAGGTTCAGGTTATGGGTTAACTGCTTTGCGATCAGGAAAGAATATTCTCCCAGATGAGATTTGATATGGTCACCCCTTCATGCACTCAGTTCCCAGCCCTCAGACAGTAGCCAAAGCAGGGCTGAAGAAAAGGGATAGTAATTGTGGAGAGACTTTTTCAAATCTCCTTCAGTGGCATATGAGGCTCTTTGTCTTTCAGCCAAAGCCAAGACCAATTCTCAGTTGGTGACTAGCACCACCCACCACCCTGTGATGAGGTCACCATCATGGAGAAAAAACCAATTCCCTTATCAAAGCAGTTGGAATGAATGAAGAACCTTTATGGCCTTGTCCAGTTGCAAAGGTTTCGGCCAACAATAACATTGAAAGTCTCATCAGTAACATGAGAGTTGGTGATGGTACTTCAGCTGCTTCAGTCCCTGGAAGAATTTGAGGACACCGTGGGCTTTGGCCTCCTGATTATTCTAAATTTCTATACTGTTTGTTAATAAAGATACAAGCATGTACATGGCGGCGGTGGTGGTGGTGGGGGACACCCAAACCACGTTGAGTCTGTATTCTCCAGAAAGGCTGGACAAAATTAGAATGGTGAGCAGACTTCACAGCCTGGCCCATCAAAAATCCTTGGATGCAGCATTATGCATGGTGTCAAATTAGACAATCATCACAGTCTCCAACAAATCAATGAATCACTTCTTAATGCTGTCAATCTTTGTAGCTTCTGGTGCTATTTGTGATCTTGATCAGCATAGAGGCAACACGTCAGCCAAGAAAGACTAAACTTTTGGCAAAACCAATGCATAAAAATACCACTGCTCTTGTCCTCATCTCCCAGCCCAGGAGATTAATTACCTCAGTCTACTATGCCTGTCACCTAAACTCTCCCAGGTGGCAAGATCTGAATTACAAATGAAATATGTCTCCATTTCCTCCTAGGTCCCCCTCCAGTTTCCCAGCACCTGTTTTTAAAACAACAGCCTAAATAACCTCCCTCTGCTCTGCTGCATAAATCACCTTGATTATATTTAAGTGACAGAGGCAAATGGTTAAGGTTTGAGGCAGATCCTGGACATGTAGAAAAAGGAGTGCTCCAGAATCTCACAGACCCCGGTTCATTAACCATAGTAGGGATGGAGGAGAAATTTGATTCAGTGTACATTTAAAGCAGAATCTATCAAATTTTCACTTTCTGAAACAATATGTGAACTGAAACACGGCTTTCAGATAAGTCAAACTTATCTGAATTTTGCGGTGCAGTACTTCAACAAAACAATGGTTACAAAAATCCACATTATAGGCAAGTGTGCACGAAAATGATACTAGTGAAAATAACATAAAAGGGCATTATATTAAAGAATATTGCATGCAAAAATGTGTCCATTAATCTAAACTGCATACAAAAATATGTCTAATAAGAGAAACTTGCCCCCAAATAATTTTTCATAAGGGTCATTCTTAATTATTACTTTTTAAATCAAATGGTTTCAAAATGTGGCGAACTGAATTTAAAATTGGAAAAATTAGAAACGGGGAGAATCCAGATTCAGATCCTCCAGTCATGAGTTAAGTGTCCTGTTGTTTCAGAAACAGAAAATCTGTCAAGTGGGCTTTGCTGCTATTGCAGAGTTGGGGTTGATTCACACTAGAGTTGGAGAGAAGCAATGATTTGATCAATAATTCATGGAATTGACCCAGTGATTCAAAGAGTAATAGTTTTGTGAAATGGTTCCTCCCAACTTCGTTTCACCAAATCATTTTGCCAGTTCTGCATGATTACTTGGCTGTAAGCCCCATCAAATAAGCGGGATTCACTTTTGATTAGACTGCTTTCTTAATCTCTGATAACTAACCCACCCACCCCACCCCCGCTTTGGGTCTGCTTTTGAATAATGTATATTTGAGAGGTTGCAAGACATTATTATTTAAAAATAAATAACATTCCAATGATAAGATGAGGTGAGTAGTGATGACAGAGACATGTGCATTGAACTCTGCAAACCATTGCCCAGGGTATCAATCATTCTTGAGGTAAGCCTGTGCCACTCAACAGGGATTTTGCAGCCCTAGGCAAAAGAAGACCTCCATCCTCACCTTAAGGATGGGGCATGGGAAAATAATGGGAATTTAGGGCTAACTTTACTTCCTGCAGGGTAGACTCACCCAGTCAACGGGCTTAGGAGCCTGATAGAGTTTAGAATCTTTCCTGCACATGGTTTTCGTTTACCCACTCTGCAGTTGCATAAGTTCATGATGTTTCTATGTTACTTTAATAAAGTGGCCTTAGTTTTACCCCATACCTTGCGTCTTGCCTCATTATTTCTGGTCTCCTAATCAAATGGTTGGTTGCAATAAGCAGCCTTTATCTATTTTGTCAGGAAAATGGATGCCAAAAAAGAACTTGTCACATGGAATTAACATTGCAAAACACCACCAATCTTTTCATTGCAAAATGACAATCAAACTGAGAAATCTTGTTTGACATGTCAAGAATATCTCCAGGCTGATGTTCTTCCTATTGGGTCCATCTCACCTATTCTTCCTGGCCTCCCTACATCTTTATTACTTGTCCAAATTCGGGAGTGTTTGCTGCGCTATAGGAAGGCAGGGCTTGCCCATCAGTGCTCATTCAAAACTCTGCCTGCCAGTGGCTTAGTCTATAGTTAAAATCCTGCCGCATATGCAGTCATTACAAAGGGACTGAGTACAGGAGTTATATTGGAGTGGATCCTCAAAATAAAAAAAAGGTTAAAAAGGTTGGAATGTTACTTTGCAGGAAAACAGAAGTGTTTAGGGCTGCAAGCAGTGAGGAAAGTAAATGTGAAGGTAGATAAATGTGGGTGAGCAATCTTGTGCTTATCCCTAAAATGGAACATTCCCTAGAACATTAAATGCTGGGGCTCCCCAATGATTCAGCCTAATCATTGAAAGGCACAAATACTGTCTCCTGCTGGCTGCTATCCAGACTTCCTCTCCAAAGGAGTCCGCTGAAGTCAAATGAGGGATTCACAAAGGATCTGTCAATTTCAGTTTTCCTATCTTAAATTCAGTTCTCCACATTTTGGTAGCAATTTGCAAAATTGCATTTATTTATTTATTTTTTAAAAAAACCTCATAAAATCCTTCAGCATTTTAGTGCAGATTTCTTCTGATAAACACATTTTTATACGTAGACTTAAATAATGTACATTTTTCCAAGCAATTTATCCTAATAGAATGCAGTTCAATATACTATATTTCACTAATATATTCATTTCATGCACACTTCAAATTCATGTGTGTAATTTTGTAAACATTGGTAGGTTGGAGAGGCACATTGAAAAATTCAGATAAGTGGAAATTTCAAATGATAGCTCTGTTTTAGTTCTCATATTATTTTGGAAAGTGCGAATTTCATAAATTTGACTTTAAATGCTAACTGAATCAGATTTCTTCCCCCAGCTCTAGGTGGGTGATAGGTGCCTTCTGCATTCATCCCATGGAATGTAATCCTTCAGAAAGGTGTAATAGAAGAGAAGAGATGTCACAAAAGATGGGATTTTAAAATTTGATTGGTTGCTGCAGTTACATTTGTTTGTGTGATGTTTCCCATATGACAGTATGTGGGAGGTTACCTTGGCTGCCCAGCAAACATCTTCTAATTGATTTATTTGGTTGGTGTTTTTTTTAAAAAAAGAATTGGTTAATTATTCACAATGCAAGCTATCTGCCCCACTTAGAAAAGATAAGATTCATGGGGTTTTTCCCATCACACAAAACAGTCAGGCTCCTTTTTAAAAAAATAAAAAGGTCACATTTGCATAATATATGCCCCATCTTTGCAGTATGCCTGAGTTTTTCTAACTTGGAAATCCCCAGCCAAATTGAGCCAAGACTCCAGGACAAGGGTACCATTCTGAAAAGCATAGACCCATTAAAAGAAGTTCAAGTCAATTTCAGCAATCAGTGAACACACACCAATTGTCAACATGGCAGTTGCCCTTATGAGCACTTACTTGAGAACTGCAGATGCAAAATAGGCACATTAGCCTATCATATTCTCAGCTCAAATTACTAGCAGAAGACCATTTTCACCAGGGGCAAGGGAGCTAGCTTCTTTTGGAATACACCAACGTATTACGAGCTGAGTAAATTTGTATTCCATGCCCATTTTTGCTGAACTTCAGCAGCATCACTAATAATATTTGAATGAGATGTAAGGGTGTGGGAGAAGACCCAGAAAACTCTGTCTTCATGATATTTATTTTATTTTAAAACTGGAACGATTCATTATCCAACTTTTTAAAAAGACTGAAACTCTTGCTAACCTCTATTAAAATAGACAGATTGCCAAAAAGAACATGTTTTAATTAGAAAAGCTGTGGGTTGGATCAAAATGTATTCATAGAGTCATAGAATTGTCAGGTATGAAGATACCCTAAGAGTCATCTAGTCCAACCCTCTGAAATGCAGGAATCTCAACACACGATCCCCCATCCAATTTGAAACCGTACCAGACATATTAGAGGAAACCCATTGAAACAAATGTGGCTTAAGTTAGCCATGACTATCAAGTCACATTGATTTCAATGGGCCTACTCGAAGTATGACTTAGTCTGGATCCAACTTAACATGTTGTTTGTTTTGAAATCAGTTCAGCATTAATTA
Organism: Lacerta agilis; assembly: GCF_009819535.1. NCBI lineage: Eukaryota > Metazoa > Chordata > Lepidosauria > Squamata > Lacertidae > Lacerta > Lacerta agilis. The sequence goes on from NC_046317.1 coordinate 50,737,056, forward strand.
TGGCGTTTCCATGAATAAAATACCAAAATACTGCTGCAACAAATAGAGGGATAGAGAAAACAAACATCTTTGCTGTATAGCAACCCAGTAGGTCAGCAATGAGCAGTGGAGAAACAACAACCACGCAGAGGAGAAATTTCAGCTACAGAATTACACCACTTTCATACTTTCATCATGAGGTTGTAGTAGCTGGAATGAAATTGCAATAAACACTGAGCACACACACACACACACACGCACACACACATATGAGAATGATTTTTATTGGTGTAACATATAATCACACTATGTAACATCATACCCTCTTATTTTATCTCTTTGGCTCAACTGAGCCTAACAACTTCCCTCCCGCAAGTCGGATGGTTTACAAAATTAAACTTTACATCTTTACATTTTGCTTCTTTTCCTATCCTTGTTATATCATTACCTAAAATATTATATTACTCAACCTGAATAGGTAACAATTTCATCTTACAAATCTTCAGATAACCCTGCTAATGATGTTAATTGCTGACAGTTGTCTTTCAAATACAATATAAATTTGTTCCATTTCTTTTGGAATGCTTGGTCTCGCTGGTTCTGGATTCTTCCTGTTAGTTTCGCCAGTTCTGCAAAGTCCATCAGCTTCATCTGCCACTCTTCTGTTGTTGGTATCTCCTGTTGTTTCCATCTTTGGGCTAACAAAATTCTTTCCGCAGTTGCTACATATAAGAACAATTTTTTTTATCTTGTCTCAGTATCTCTCTACCAACTATACCCAATAAAAAAAAGCTTCTGGTTTTTTATTTTAAGCACTGAGCATTAAACCCTGCCCATGAGCAAAATCAGTGCACAACCCAAGTGAAACAGAATCTACCACTCATCACAGCAAATGTTAGAAGGTTCTATGTAGACCAGCCATTCTCAACTCAGGACTTCTTCAGAGTTGCAGGGAAATGCACCATCGAAGGCGGCACAGAACTTTAGAAGGCAATCAAACTGCTGCCAAAAGCAAAACATCACTTGACAAAGCCACCAGTTTAGGAAAACTGGGGATCATCTGAATCCTTATATCCCAGCCTGATCACTGAGACTATCTTCAGGAGCATCCATAGTTGCTTCCCAAATTGGCAAGGCTCACCAGGCAACAACAAGGAACTGAGCTTTTAGTTCTGTGGAGTACTTGGCCAATAGAATTTCAGCAAGTGCCTTCTGTATCAATCTTTAAATACCTGAGTGAAACCTTGTCTATTCCATCAGTCTTTTGCAGGTGATTGAGAATACATCTTCCCCCAATAGTTAATTGATGTCTGATTTTAACTTTTCATATGGTTTTGTATGTTTGGTATTTATATGAAAGGGTGGTGTGTGTATATATATATATATATATATATATATATATATATACATACATACACACACACAAACACACACACACACACACAGAAAGCCACAGGCTCCTGCAGTGTTGCTGTTGGGGTAATTTAGACACTGGACTTCATGGTTGTAAGCTCTCCTTCCTTAGATGGTCATGTGTGTTATGCCCCTTATTTCAATATGTCCTGCAGCAATTAGGAGACTTTCTACTCATTTTGCTGCGGGTGGTCCTGGAAATCTCTTCCAAAGTCCTGCTTTGAAGGGATCCTTTGGTCCACTGCTTGTGGTAACAGTAAAGACATTATACAAATGACAGATAACTGCCCACAAGGCAGAAAGGAGGAGTGGGATGGAGAAAACAGAGAAGCAGAGGCTGAGTGCTCAAATAATGTAGCACTAATTATGTAATTATTTTATTACATAGCCTAAATCACTGGCGAAAAAAGGTATCATTCAAGCCTAAATTTCCCCTAGTGAAGAATTACTCCATGTTTGGAAACACAGTAATTATTTCTTGAAAACAAGTTGTGCTGTGAGTAATTTGAGGGTTTTATCTCTTGGGTTCTGCAGCAATGTAATTGAGCAAGTGGCAATAAATCTCATACTAATATAAGGTGGTAGATGGGGGTGGGAGGAGTAAGATACAGGGACCCAGTTTATTGCATAGTGTTGGAAGCATAGGAAATGCCAGACAGGGTCAAAGCCTCATCCATCTCACCTAACGATCTTGGTCTCAGCATCAGCCAATACCAACTTCTGTGCAGGATGGTGTATGAAAACCAGCAAGAAGTAATTAGGAGATAACTTGGCCTCAGAGATATTCGCCTCCCTCCTTACCATCATTTAATTTATGGCTGGCTCCTGTCTAGAAACTTGAAGGTCTACATCCTTTTATTTATTTATTTTGCATATTTTAAAACCTGATGTATAAATTGTAAAACAGCGTCCTTAGGAAATCCTATTGGAAGCTGCAGGGGGAGGGGAAGCCACTTCCCTTGGAATCATCTCTTTAGTCATCTTCAAGACTCTACCTATGAGTAAAACCAACATTTGAGAAGGAGCAAGTGCAGAAAGCTCTGCCCTCTGTCATATCTCCATGAGTTTGAACAGAGATGGACAACTATGACAGTTTTGCTTTCTCTCAGCTGGTCACTTTTCCCATTCTTAAGTTCAGCTCTCCAGATTTCCACATCAGTTTGCAATTCATTTTTTTAACTACGAAAATCCACCACTATTTCCTAAGGCACACAATTGTTTTCCAAAGCATGCTTTCCTAATATAAAGCAATTTTGTATGGTTTCCCTCTAATATATGCATTTTAATGCACACTTTGCCGTGACATCTGCTTTTTTGTACACATTACTTGACTGGCTTCTTGTTTCAGAAAGTGCAAATTGGCTAAGTTTGCCTTTAAATGTGAACTGAATTGAAACTTCTGCCCTCCCCCCAAATCCTTATTTGTGAATCTGAGAGCCTTCAGTACTAGTAGAAATTCCTTGCACCATTCCAATCCCTGGGGAGCTTTCTGAGTACAGGAGGCACTAAGCTTCAGAAATTTGTCCTCCAACTCATGGAGGGTAACAGGGTGTAAAGGTGGTGTCTCCCCTTTGCATTAACAGCCCGGCTCAGTCAGCTTGATATTTACAGTCTTTATTACATATGTACAAGAAACAGCTACAGTTCAGGATTACGAGTCTGGACCCATTGAGTCAGATTCAGGGAGTGGCTTCCTTTGATTCCCACGCCAACAAAGTAGGCGTGGGAATCACGTGAGACGTCTTTGATCCTAACGTTTCATTTTCCTCCTTGTCTGTGCTAATTTGAAAGCCCCCTACCTTCCAGAGCCTGAGCTCCCTTCCTGAGCCTCTGGGCAGTTGAAGGGCTCTGCAGCATCCCTGAGCCCTTCCTCCTCCTGGCTAATCTCCGCCCTCTCTTCCACTTCCTTTGTCCCTGGGTGGTTGAAGGGCTCCACGGCATCCCCGAGCCCCTGCTCCACCTCTTCTGTCACTTGCTCCTCCGAATTCTCCCTGACACATGGATGGAAACAAAGGGTGCAAACTTACAAAGCCCCTTCCACCCATAGAAAGGAGGGGGGTTGCAGGCATCACAAGCCCTTCACATGCGCAGGGGATGGCTCCATCCCCTGACGCCATTGGCTGAGCCCTGGGCATGGTGCCTGGCCGGCCGACAAATCGGTGTGGCCGATAGGCATGGCTGGTTGCATTTAAACCAGCGCGGGGCCAGGGCTCAGCCTCTTGTTTCCTGCTCCCAGCTGACACGCTTTCCCCACCCACCCTCCCTTTAGGCAGCGTTTCTTCCTGACCTTGCTATGGACCACGGTTGGTCGCCATTGAGGGGCCTGGTAGGAATTTCCCCACTTGGCAAATTGGCTTTGGCCTGGTGGTTTTCGCCTACCTCGTAGCAATTCGTCACAACTTTGGTCTTGGCGGTTAGGCATTGGATTATCTCGGAAAGGCTGAAGGTGTGGGGGGGGGAGGTTGGGCCATCACCTCCCGCAAATGCTGAAGGGTACTTCGCTAAATGAGTCTGGGGGAGTGTCCCTGTCCAAAGCCGTGGTAGGTGAGGGCCAAAGGCACTCCCCATATCGGTGACCACAGGGTGAGTCCCTAGCTGATCTGCAGCAGCAGGGCTCTCCCATCGGTGGTTAACCCTTCCCAGACTGCCAGCACAATGTGCTGGAGTCGGATGTAGTCGATTAGTTCCAATGCCTAGGCCAATACCGCTCAACATCTGTAACCAATAAAGTTGTGGCTTTTCATGCCCACTAACCTTACTTATCGAGTCCTGTGTCTTTAATTTACCATGGGAGGGGTCGGGATATTGACATGCAAATGCCAGCTCTCCCCACCACTGACATGTTCATTTTCAACATCAGCATTACATCTGTAGTGGATTGAGAGTCTCAGTCAATTAATTAATCAATTAAATTAGTACATATATGCATAAGCAGCTGGAGGGGGGGGGAACGCTTTCTGTATCAAGCTGCTTGGGAATGTGCCCCACAGGTCTTGATGGTGCTCCCAACAAAATTTGCAGAATTTCAGCCTTATAGACTGCTCAGAACAGCCTGGTGTGATGCCATACCTTGAAGGGCTAATATTTGGGGCATGATGGAAAACCAATACATTGTCAATTATTTAAAATATTGTTGTATTTTTACTGCCCTGGAGGGAGGGAGGAGCTTGTGGGATATATATTTTTGCCCCAGGTTCCAAATGGATAGCCTGGTCTTGAGTACTTGACTTGTGGGAGACGACCACCTTCCATTTTCCCTCTGGCAGCAAAATGTCTTGGGCTGTCCCTGCAGGCACACAACACAAGGAGAGCTCTGAGTTGCATGTTACTCTTTCTCCCCGTTTTGTTGCCCAAGAGCAGGATTGGGGAAAGCCAAGGCAAGGTGCCATTTCAGAAAGTGGGAGAGTGAAGAGGAATTCCATTACTAGAAGGGTGTCCAATTAATCAGGGACTCTTTTTAATAATTTGGGAAAATCTGCAATTCAATGTTTTGGCCCTAGAAAAAGCTCCAACCTTTCTCGATCCCCCCCCCCTTTTGCCTGAGAAGGAAGAGTGTGGACATCTGCTCTTACCTTTCATCTGAAGCAAGATGTCAGACTGCCACAGTCACCAAAAACAACACCATAAAAATATGCCTCTGTTTCATAGCGGCTAATTCTCCACTAATATGTTCTTAGTATTCAATTAGCATTTATGTAACACAGCAAAGGATTATCCTATTAAGCCTAAATTAAGTGCCTCCTTCATTAATTAACATTTCTTATTTCAAGTGGTGCCAACATTTCTCCAAGGAAACATAATATTGAAACCAAACAAAATGTTTTCACAAATCAAGAAAAGGACACTTCTTTTCCCTTTTAGCCTTTTTGATTCCTTACAGGTGTGGATTTATTGTGGAGTTTGTCGGGGATGTCACCTTTTGCCCTCTGAGAATGGAATGCTTTAAGGCAATGGCAAAAGTAATAAAGCCACAACTGAGGTTTGGCTATTCAGAGCCCTGTGAGTCTGGTTCATTCACAGTTCCAAAACTTTCATTACATTTTATTTCTGAAGAAGACTGTTCCTGTGGTGTGGATAGGGAAAATTTGCCCCAAGGGAACAGAGTGAGATTTGCAAGGCTCAAATCATGTCAGGTCTGGTGCTTCACCTTATAAGGCTGGCTCCAGCCTCTGACACATCCATCTTCACATTTTCAGCACCCCACCCTGACCATCCCATGGCAGGGGGAGATCTGCTAGCTGACCTATGCAGGGCTAAGTGGGAATCTTTGGGAGTCATAAGTTTGCCTAATGGCCTTTACCACCACCTTCTTCTTCTTCTTCTTCTTCTTCTTCTTCTTCTTCTTCTTCTTCTTCTTCTTCTTCTTCTTCTTCTTCTTCTTCTTCTTCTTCTTCTTCTTCTTCCTTCCAAAAAAAAACTACTCCATAATTCCCTGAATCTTAATTAGCTGCCACAAGAGCATCAAGTAGTTGAATCCAGCCTACTGTATTTCAGTTCTTTGTTATTTCCAAGGTTTATTTTAAAAATCACATTACAGCTGGTTAGAGTTTGGTGCTGATAATGACAAGGTTGCAGGTTCGATCCCCATATGGGACAGCTGTTTATTCCCACATCACAGAGGGTTTGGACTTAATAATAATAATAATAATAATAATAATAATAATAATAATAATAAATATACCCTGCCCATCTGGCAGGGTTTCCCCAGCCACTCTGGGCGGCTTCTAACATAGATTAAAAATACATTAAAACATCAGTCATTAAAAACTTCCCTAAAGAGGGCTGCCTTCAGATGTCTTCTAAACGTCAGATAGTTGTTTATCTCTTTGACATCTGATGCGAGGGTCCCTCCCAACTCTCCAGTTCTAGGATTCTATGATTACTTACAAATATTTCATATATACAACCCCCAACAGAGTATTCCCAAGGAAGAAAGGTTTCCCACCCTCATTCTGGAATGCAGAGAACAGCAAAGATGATCAAACATCACACTGCTTTGTGGTATTAACAAGTTGGTGGAGCCAATCCCTCCCTGCTTCTCTCTTCCACACTTTTCCTCTTTTACTGACACCCGCTTTTCCTTCTCCCTCTCCTTTCCCCCCACCCCGCAGTGGCCTGCTGGGGAAGGGACAGATTGCTCAGTGATATGAATGTATTACTGGCAAAGGGCTCATCCTTCCATTGCTTCATGCTTTTTCACTTTTCCTCTCTCCCATCCACCATCTCTCCCTCCAGGCTCCCTGTGAAATTAGGCCAAGGGCCATAGGTTCCCCACCCCTTCCTCTAGAAAAATATTCAAAATGTGGATTGTGCTGGGATATGACAAGCAACCATCCCTGCACATGCTGGAGCACTCAGAAGCCAAGCTAAAGTGGCTGCATCAAGCGCCAATAGAAGAAGGACCTCTACACGGGGGATGCAGGCTGGAATTGGAGCCACTGCCCCATGGTGTGATCCTGTGGAACTGCAACATGCATGTCAAAATCAATATCAAAACTACAAGGATGGGATCAATAGTGTGGCTATTTCCCACTTGATTGTCACCTGGCTGGCCCCTCCCGCTTGCTCCACAGTCTCCTATGTCCACACACATTCTCCAGCCATGTGAACTTGTAGCACGGAATGGGTGCTCCACTCCAGTTGGTTGCATACCCTCTAACATTTCTCTAGTGAAAACAGGGATGTACTATTCAATAATAATAATACCCTACCCATCTGACTGGGTTGCCCCAGACACTCTGGGTGGCTTCCAACATATATAAAAACATAATGAAACATTAAACATTTAAAAACCTCCCTATAGAGGGCTATTTTCCTATGTCTTCTAAAGGTTGTATACAGTGGTACTTCTAGTTGTGGACACGATCCGTTCCGGGGTGCCGTTCGCACCCCGAAAACTCCACAACTAGAGTGGCGCTTCTGTGAAAGTGCTGAGCACGATAGAGCACTTCTGTGCGTGGCGAAACCCAGAAGTATACACTTCCAGGTATGCCACGTTCACTACCTGAAAAGCCGCAATGTGAAGCAAATGCAACAAGAGGTATGACTGTAGTTACTTATCTCCTTGGCTCGGGGGGGGGAGGGGTCACACAACTCCATACCCTCCAACATTTCTCCGATGAAAATAGGGATGTCCTAAAGAAAAGTGGGATATTCCAGGATCAAATCAGAAACCTGGATGGCTTCTGTAAACCCAGGACTGTCCATGGAAAATAGGGACAATTGGAGGGTCTGTGTTTGGACATGTGAAGGGGTCTGACAGTAATGAGGGACTCAGCATAGTGGAAATATTAAACAGATTAGAAACTCTAAGAGCTATGCTATAATGTGTGTGCGTGTTTTAATGGATATCAGTGGGAGTTTAGAATCTTTTGTTCTTTTAAGGCTAAGTCTTATATCCTCTTTAGTCAGCCACGAAGCTCACATTAGCCTGAAAAAAATGCCCTTGCATCCTGTGGTTATTAAATGCTTAAGCTACATATTGGAGCAAATCAAACCCTGATATAACTGTGTTGTCATCAGCCATGTTGCACTGGGGAGGAATTAGGCCCGATAATGCCGATGCTGTTGACAATATAGTTGCTAAGAAATAGCATGAAATTCAAATTAAACAAACAAGAGGTTCTTCTCAAAACAAATTCTTTCCCCCAAACAGGCTTTGTTACAAAAACTCAATTATCCACAAGGCTGAGCTGCTTCATGTTCTCAGAATCAAGTTCACTGCAAGCATTTCATGTTACATTCAAATTATAACTTCCCTTCGGTGCAAGTGGGAGGTTCGTCTAACACAACTCATTGGTCTTTGCCATTCGATTTTTTAAATAAAAAAAATAGAACAAGCTTTAATTCACCAAAAGAACACAGCTCATTTGTATAAAAAGCATCTTCTCTTTTGCTCAGTAAACTTATCACTTTCCCTTTCAGTCATGGAATCAGGGTCCATCAAAGATAACAAGAGTGTATGGGCTCTTTGGAAGATCAGGACCAGAGAAATCTGCCTTGATGTTCCTTTCTTCTCAGTTCACACCAGCTCCATAAGGGAGGCATATTGCCGAGGACTAGAGCCAAGGGCAAAGCTTTTAGCAGAATGAAGATCCAAGTGGCAGACTGTGGTCAGTAGAAGAAGCAGGAAGGTTCAAAGGGAAGAGCCTTGCAGTCTGACATTGCTAAAGGTTGGAAGGTGCTTCAGGTGTGTCTGAAGAAGCAGAAGCATCATTAGTAGCAAGTGGATCCTACATCTGGTAAATTGTAAGAGCACAGGATGTGTCAGAAAGCAGGAGTCCAAGTACAACGCAGGCAGTGGAGGTTTGCTGATTAAGGTGCCTGGGACACCACCTCACAAACTTCCACCAACCTAGTTGCTGCCTTGCCCCCCACTCCATCCGTGTCTTGGTAAATGCAGCATCACTGCTTCCAGGATGGTGCTCTGCACTGATGCTGTTCACCTTGTCATAGTGTTATTCTCTCTGAATTAAGCAGAATGGGAATGCAACACCAGAGTCCTCCAGCATGCTCCTGTACAGTGGAACCTTGGTTCTCAAATGGCTTAGTTGACGAACAAATCCACTCCCACACGCCAAAACCCCGGAAGTAAGTGTTCTGGTTTCCAAATGTTTTTTGGAAGCCAAACATCTGATGCAGCTGTTGGCTATTGTTTCCTGTGCCAATTGGAAGCCGCACCTTGGTTTTTGAACATTTCAGGAGTCGAACGGACTTCTGGAACGGATTAAATTCGAGAACCTAGGTTCCACTGTACTGGCAAAAGCTGTGCCTTGGTGTTGTCTGGCCACTGTGAGTCAAGCACGAAAGGCAGAACTCACAAGCTCTGACATTTCTCATCATGTTCAGCTTTCAGCTATGTACTAATCCATACTGGGCCCTACCGGACTGGAGAAGCATACCATGGCTAGGCAGCAGATGTAAGATCAATCTGGTAGTCTGATTCCTATAAGCAGGCATGAGAACTGTATTGCTTTTCAGTTCAGGAGTCATGGGAAATGAGAGATACAGAGGCAGGAAGGAAAACATGGCAAACAGTTAATAAGCTCCCAGTCTAGCAAAGACAATGTAATTGACAGCTATTTCCCTTGAAAGTCTTTTGTCTCTAGGACTAATGCAAAACCTGAGATTGATTAGTAAGAAATAGTTACAGCTGCCTGAGGGATGCAGGAAAAATTACATTTTGTCTGTATTTTAATGAGAAACTACCTAATTCTCACTGCTTGAAGCAATATGCAAACTGAAACACCACTATCCTTTTGAAATCAACACATCTTCCAGTTTTGTAATACAGTTCTGTAACTAAAGAGGGCATAAAAATGCATACATTTGGGGGAAATGTTTGTAAATATTTTGGTGAAAATGACATTCAATAATGCATTGCATTGAGGAAAATTGCTTGCAAAGATGTATATATTAGTCAAAACTGCATACGAAAATGTGTCTATTAGGAGAACTTTGCACTCAAATGCTGATGAATAAATCCACAAATTGCCGCAGAAATGTGGTGAAATGAATTTAAGACTGGAAAAATGAGAAACTGAGAATAGCAAAAATGGTCAGATCCATCATTTCCTAAGCTGCTCTCTTTGCATGCTGCCTTGATCCTTCATAAGGGGTGGGGACTATAAAGGGTAGGGAGAAATAAGTCATTGTACAGAGCAAAGCCAAAATAGTTAAATAGTCCTGGCATATGCTCAGTGTTCCAGCTGAACTAAGCCTTTTGCTAACTGGTGGAAATTGCAAGGAAGCAGGGTTTCAACTAAACAATAGGAGAGACCTTTTAATTGAAAGAGCTGTTCAACAGTGGAGAAGCTTGCCTCAGGAGGAAGTAAACTCTCATTCACTGGAAGCATTCAAGCAGAAGCTGGATGGCCATCTCCCGGGAATGTCATACTTGCACCCTGCATCACAGATCCCGCACTGAGCTAGATGACCAAGGGATAGCTCAGTTAGTAGAGCATGAGACTCTGAATCTCAGGGTTGTGGGTTGGAGACCCATGTTGGGCAAAAGAGTCATGCATTGCCATGGGTTGAACTATATACCTGAAGGAGCATCTCCACCCCCATCATTCAGCCCGGACACCGAGGGCCTTCTGTCGGTTCCCTCACTGCAAGAAGCAAAACTACAGGGAACCAGGCAGAGGGCCTTCTCGGTAGTGGCGCCCACCCTGTGGAACGCTCTCCCATCAGAAGTCAAGGGAATAAACAACTACCTGACATTCAGAAAGTACCTGAAGGCAGCCCTGTTTAGGGAAGTTTTTAAACTGTGATATTTTAAATGTATTTTAATATTTGATGGAAGCCGCCCAGAGTGGCTGGGGAGACCCAGCCAGATGGGCGGGGTACAAATAAATTATTATTATTATTATTATTATTATTATTATTATTATTATTAATGATGACTGTCATGGTCCCTTCCAACTCTACAATTCTATGGTTCTAGAATTTCTGAATCTGTCATGTTATGGTCCCATACCCACTAGCACATTCTGCATCTTTTTCCCATGCTCCCACACAATTGCAGTACCTACCCAACAACCCTGCTCATAGAATATAGGTTCTTCTATAGCCTTATTTCTGCCAGGCTTTGACTGAATCCATGGAAATAGGTGAACTACATATTGTTTTGCTCTCTGCCATGTTGCACTCCCATGTTCTGGACAGGTGCTTTTTCTATCAAAGAACCTGCTTCCGTTGGGGTTGGCAAAAGGTCACAATGGGTCATGTTCAGCCCTGAAAACCCATCAAATGTTCTCATTCCCTTCAAAGGCTGAAGAAAATATGTTCTCTGATTATTTCCCTGGCAGTACAGGGGGGAAATAATAAGAAAACAGTTTACAGGCAATTTCCTTGTCAAAAGTTCCTGTCTATAAATACAATCAAGATAAGACTGACATGTCTAATAGCGCTTTCTCTCTGAAATGAATTATTCAATTCACAACTGATCTTCTCTAACTGGCTTATATTGCTTTCCCCTCTATTTATTTTTACTTTATTTAGTCCTCTTGAGAAGCTGGTGCCAATAAGCTAAGTTATTGCAGGTGATACCAGGAGTTAACAAAATCCCCCTTTCTTCCTTGCAACCTCTGCCAGGTGCTAAGACCTTTCTGGCACCCCTGCAGCCCCCTCCCCACACTGTGTTTCAGAGGTAAGCTGCAATGAAAGAGAGACGGATCAAAGCACATTATATTTGAGCAGACTCCTTTATCCATGCATACACAAGGGAGCAAATCCTTTCAGCTGGGAGCTTGCATGCTGCTCTTAATGCCCACGTATTTCAGGGAAGGAGAGTTAATAGTCTGACTTTCAGGATCCAAAGGATTAACGCAAGAGTGGCCTTGTTAGATCACAGTTTCCAAACGAGGCCCAACTAGTCCACTGGCCCAAACTGGGTCACAGCTCATTCTAAATTGGATCAGATTAGCGCTCCTGCTACACTTTTCTTAATTTAAACAATATATATTATTTACAGTTGAGCGGGCAGTCATTTTCAGCCTTTGGGCTACATTCCCTTCTACTAACCTTCCAGGGATCGCAAGCCAGCAGTGAGTAGGGCCAGAGGAAAAAGAGAGCGCATCACTGAATGTCAATTACAGACCCTCAAGTATCCCTATTTTCCAGGGGCAGTCCCACATTTACCAGAAGCTGTCCCCGCTTCTGATTTGATCTTAGAATGTCCCAGTTTTCCTTAGGGTATCCCTATTTTCAACGGAGAAATGTTGGGGAGTATGGAGTTGTGTGACCCCCCGAGCCAAGGAGATAAGTAACTGTACAACCTTTAGAAGTCATCTAAATGCAGTCCTGTATGGGAAAGTTTTTTCATGTTTAATGTTTGATTATGTTTTATAGATATTGGAAGCTGCCCAGAGTGGCTGAGGCAACCCAGGCAGATGGGCAGGGTATAAATAAATAGGAATGAGTCCGAGCATTTTTGCCTTTGTCCTGCCACTTTCCCCTGGAAAACTCAGCCTTTAGTGCTAATTCAGAACAAATGGCAATCCATAGAAAACCTGAGTTAGTTTGTTCCAATTCAATGCTAAACCACAGGTTTTTTTTTCTTGGGCAAAGCAGAGGAGCAAATGGAAGTGCGGATGAGCACTTGGAGAGATATGTTTTTGTTGTTGCTACTGTTAACCAATCAAGAATCAGAAATCCTTGAGCATCATCCAGTAATCTCCCCATGAATCCCAACCTACCTTTGGTCCACCACCAGTGGTGACTGGTGCCCATAGGGACTGATAGGGCAGGAGGCAAGGAGGTTAACAGTAGCTGGAGCCAGAGCCAGTGGCCATTGGAGGCAGCTAAACCTAGTTTTGTCCCCATCATCCTCACTTTTGAATGCAACAGGAACTAAGGAGGAGGAAGCCGATAGGCAGTGCGCCTCCCTGAGTTGGTTTCAAGTGGGGCCTGGCTGAAGGCAGACTGAGGCTGGAGGTATGAAACAGCCACCACAGACCACCACTGGCATAGATAAATGGAACTGTCAAGGCCCTTCAAATGACATATTCATTTCCACATTCTTCTGAAGGGAATTTAAGAATGCTTTCACCGGATGCTGAGGCCCATACTTTTGCCTGAGCTGAAAACTGGATTTCAGGGAGCAGGGTGTCAAAAAATAATAATAATAAGAAGAAAATCCTTGTAAGCGAAGGAAAACATACCCTTCCTGTTTACCGTGTTTACAAGCGATGAAGTAAAATCCAAGCTCAAATAAAAATGATTGTGCTCTCAAAAGCAGCCAAATATTATCCAGAGAGACAATTCAATTACACACAAGATTAGTGCTGCTCTGTCTATGGGAGCCAAAGTTTCTTGCTGAGGTCGGTGCTCAGTTCCAAATGAGAACTTCATAAAATGCAAGCGAGATAAGGGAGGGAGGGAGAGGAACACAAGCAAAGAGGGAAATTGAATTCCAGCCCAGAAATAGGGCACAAATATTGAACAGCAAAAGTAATTACCCACTGCAACAGCCTATGGAGGGGCTGGAGCCAGCATAGCTGAACCAAAATTAGATCCAATACTTTTTCCACAGGACACCAGAATCAAGGACCCAACTCTAAATGGAACTGTTCTCGATTGAGATGAATGGTACAGTTCATAACTCCCAGAGCTATTATTCTGACTGACTGCAGGTTCCAGCAGGCATTGCTACCTTAGTTTAGAACTGATATTTTGTTAAGGTTTTCAGCGCAACAGAAATATATAAGCATTTTTTTTAAGAGAGCGAGTGAGAGCGAGAGCAAGAGCATGAAGGAGGGGAGAGGATAAGAATTGGAAAAGGGGAAAAAAATGGAGCTTAAGTCATGACCTGGCTAGCTAGAGAATATCTTCCTGAAATTTATCATCAGTATTTTGGACAAGTGTGTTAGATGCTTACATTGGTACATCCCACCCAGAAATATATATATATAATCTCCACAGGGTGAATTATTTTTCCTGCAGGCTTTTGATTTCTGGTGTCCCTGTTTTTGTAGCCTGTAAAGGTCAAGAAGATTTTTCTTTTCCTTTCTGGATCATCAAGGGCTGCTACAACTAAAGATAGGATGCTGAATTTTCCAGAGGCACCTGCCTGGCTTCTGTTAAATAAAAGTGATAAGAAGCAAGAGGACATAAAATGAACCTCCTGGATCAGACCAATGTTCCATGCAATGGCCAACCAGATGCTCTCAAGGAACCAGAGTCCTGTCCCCCCCCCCCCCCGAAAAAACCCCCTCAGACCTCAAGTTAGAGGTATATTGCGTCTGAATGTGCAGGTTCCACTTTTGATAGCATGATTGATAGTCAATGATGCACCCTTAATTTGTCGAGTCATCTTTTAAAGCCCTCTAAGCCATGTCTACTATTGCAGTAGCCAGTGAAGTGGTGTTAAGTATGATTTCATGAGCTTCAGTGCCCCCCCATAGCAATTTGCCATTCCCCATAACTAGGAAAAGCAGAATAAAATATGTGAAATAGTAAAAGTTGCAGAATCAATTATGCCAAAAGAAAAGGTAGGAAGGAAGGACATTTAGACACATTCAAATTGCAGAATTTATGCAGGTTGCAGAATTCAGCTACTTTTGGCACAGAATTTTGATTGCAGAATTTATTTTTATTTTTAGCAAAGAGTGCACACACACCCTATTGTATCTTCTCGCCTTAGATGAAAACTAGGTGTTGGATTATTCTCACTAGTTCTTTGTAGTACCACAAGCAGCCCCTAGCCCAATGTGCTTGCAATCTTAAGGCTATCCTAGTGGAAAAGACAAAAATAAGCATTCTTGCAGCGATAATAAATTATTTGAAGGGGCAGGAGAGATGGTGATGAATCAGTGAGTGAAACACACAAGCATGTAATACTACTACTAATAATAGTAATGGAAGAAGCTAGGGTAGAACTGCTTTAGGAAGAACTGCTGGCATCTCCTACAAGCAGAGGTCAAACCCTTTCTTTAGAAGCAATTTTAAAACCTTTTCATTTGCTTTTTTGTAAAAGGGGGAAAGGAAGAAAAATAACAAACTGATTTCTCTTCAGATAATTTCTAAGGGCTCCAAGTACATTGTAAATGGATGCCTTTATCCATCAGGCAATTGCTGACTGCTTTTGTGTTTCTGTTTGCCGAGCAGCAACAACCTCAGTGGAAATCTCTCTTGGTTTAATACTCTCTTTAACACTTTGCATAATTGGCAGGCTCGATTTGCTCCCTGAAAGGGTTGTATGTTGAGGGGCTGGAGAGAAGTAAGGGAGTTGGCTGTGGGAGGGGGGGCGGCAGAGAGAACAACATTAATGGAGTTTACAATTAAATGTGTTTTCTGAGATAGAATGTGGTTGGGAAATATGGTCCAGCTTGCAATTCTTGCCCTGCCCCTAAAGGCTGAGAGGGCATCACCTTTGCAAAGGAAAGAGATCTGAATGGCAACCAATGCAATAATTCCATTCATACTGCACAGAGCTGGTTATTTTACATCCCAGCCTTGGTTTGTAAATATAATCAGCACCTAACTAGCTTGCTTAAAAACGCTGCCTCCATTACCTCGAACACATGTGTGCTTCGCAGCTACTTGATATTTATTTAGCAAGCAATGAGTCCTCTGCTGAATCAATGCTCTGTGCATAATGACTGGAAGAGGGTGGCTCAGGGGAGCAGGAAGCAATGAGACACAGAGCTCCATGCATCCATTCAGCCCTCGGCTGCCAATAAGAAGTGTTATTGTCTGAGCAATGGGAGCTGCTTTGATGCAGTCCATTGAAGCCCATGGATGTTTTTCAACAGGTCCAAGTGCAAGCCTTAGAGCAAGCTCTGATCTGGTATATATTGGACAGGCATTCACCACGATGCAACTAAAAGCAGTGAGTCGTGGGGATCAGGAGGCATAGAATGCAAATATCAGAATTGCCTTGCTGCATCAGAGCAAGGAAACTCAGACTGGGCATAACAGCCATGCGCCCTGTTCTTTGCCTCTTCACCCAGTAATTCACCCTGTAGTCAGAGATACATTGCTTCTAACGAGGGAGGGCTCCATCAAGTAGCCCATCTTCCATACATTTGTCTAATTGTGTTTACTGGATGGGAAACAGCTTACTGAAGCAAAGGGCAATTATCCTCAAGAGGGCAATATCCATCCTCCGGAACAAAGTCATCATTTCTGGGAGCTAAGGGACCACCAGTCAGGAAGGATGTGGACATGATGGAATTTATTTCGAGGAGAACTGCAAACTTAATAAAGAGATTTGAGGGAGTGTAAACAGCCATAGGACCACTTCAATGCATGTCTATTAAGAGCTTGCATAACCCTTTAAAAATTATTTATTATTGTTTTTGTTATATTACTACTACTACTGCTACTACTACTACTATTCTTGATAGAAATTTCATCTGTAGCTTGAAGCTCCCTCTAAACCTGATACAGCATGAGAGCAGTGCAAATATAAGGGAAGCATGGGGATCGCCTTGCTACAAGAGGGTTCGCCTTTGCTGTTCTCTAAACAGTGGGTCATTGCCGCAAGGAAGGGAGCAGCTTTGCTCATGTTCATCAGGTTGTTCTTTTAAAGGCTTTATGAGCATTCATATGGAACAACAAGGAAGCATTTAGCCTAGAAAGTGAAATATTTTGAAATAAATTCCAAAATTTGCAGACATGGCCAGGGGCAAGATGCATGCCTTGTCATAGATGCCTATGACAGTCCGATAACCACATTATGCGCAAGATCTCATGGGTGATTATGGTGATAGTGTAGGATGAGAATCGCACCACTAAATTCACTACTACAAGAGAGGCTGGCTGAGGGAAGATGTTCTTGTTTAACAAATGCAACAGCAGTACCTTGTTGGTTCAGATTGTCTGGATTTTGAGTTGGGAGGACATTTACAAAATCTCTTTTGGGTGTATCTACCTTGCCCATTTAAAGCCATTGGGCTTACAGGTGCAGAAACATAAAGGTCTCCCTCAAAATATCAATGTGTGTTTGGATGGTGGGGAGAAGAATGAGGAACCTGTGGCTCTCTAAAAGTTGTTGGACTACAGTTCCCACCAGTCCCAACCAGAATGACCAGAGATGATGGAAGCTGTAGTCAAGGAATATATAGAGAGCCCCAAATTCTCCACCCCTGACCTAGAGACTTATATCCTCACTGGAGGTTAGCTCACTGCAGATCCCTATGCAAAATAAATAAATAAATAATTTTTCCGATGGCCCTTGTTCAACCGACTTCTGTGTTTCACCTCTTTATTCCCTGTATGTGGTACAATCATTCACAGCTAAAGGTTGTTGATAGGTCTATCATTTAATAATTTGTCTTTATTTTAATAAAAATATGATCCAACCTAATGGTGTTAGCCAGTAACATAAATGATTTTTTTAAAAAACTATTAGACAAATCCATTCCACAACTTGGTGTCCTTCAGATTTTGTTGGGTTGTAACTCTTAACTTAGCAAGCATGGCCAGTGGTTAGGGATGGAGGGCCACAGGTTGGGGAAGGCTGGTTTGCCAACAGCTTTTAGCCATTATAGCTAAAAGAAGGCAGTAAATGTGGGCTGACAATATGGCTTTGCAAAGATTGAAAGCATGCTTCTGTTGGTCAAGTGACCCATTTAGATGATCATCAGGCCAGTAACACAAGTTACATTTTTCTACATGCATGTCTATGCCCATGTATAGACATGCACGTGCATTTTATGACCCCACCCTCAGAGTATTTTGTTCAGATTGAGCCTTGTATGTAGAAATGGATTGCCATTTCCTCTTTCAGACATGTACACCAGGCTGAGAAAAGACCCTTGCACAGAGATCTTATGATGCCAATTGTACAAATCTTCATCCACAAATGAAAATCTGCATGTTAGTTATACATCTGCGAGCAGTCTTCAGTGAGGATGGAAACTGGAAGGGAGTAGAAGGGCAGGAAATGAGCCCTGGGAAGGCATGAAAGGGAAAGGGGAAAGACACAGAAACATCTGAAGGGGGGCCATAGAAAGGGATTGGTAGCCAAAGAGAGAGGGGTGAGTGGGAAGGTGGGGGTGTAGAGAAGGCAGGCGGTGTTTATTAACTTGCTGCCTCGCTGCTTTTGATGCCATAGCTGAGAGATCATGGAGTTGCTACACACTCTATTAAATAACTCAATCTGCAAAGAATCCAAGTGGGTAAGCGAGTGCCCTTCTCCTGCGTCTTAAAATTTAATTGCAGAGCTAAACGAGATTAAGCATAAGGAGTACATAAAGGATATGAATGGTTGTCATCCCTCTTTTTCTCCAAAGGGTCCAGCCAAAGAAGGGGCTGCTCTCCCCCATTTTTCACAGGACTCCAATGAAGAGCGTAAACTCTTTCTTCTCTCCCACTTCAGTTTTGCTCTATTTACAGCTGTGTTTGCAAGTGACAGGCTCGCAAATCACTTAATATCCATTAGAGCAGCTCTGCTTCCCTCCCCAGACTTCCAGCTTTATCACTTTGTCTATTATAAATCCCTATTTGCCGAGTTTCAAACTCGGCCATGGAAATTTGCTACCGGCGTCCATTCTTCTTTGCTTGGCTCTCGCTCTCCGTTCCTCCTAAATGCTCCTGTAATTGTTTCACAGAAGCTTTCTTTCTTTTTGTGCTTTGTGATTTTAGAGCTAGTGAAGAGGACTGGCTGCCCACACACAGACCACATGGGCAGGCAATGTGTGCCTTGAAAATCCCTTATCATAATACCTAGTGAAAATAGTTCATGTATAACATCTGAGTGCGAGCAAATGCTTACATTACTTACTCTCAAGGAACTTTCAGTGGTGTACTATGAACATTCCCATTTTGCAGATGGAAAACTGAAGCTGAGAATGGTAAAAAGGAACTTCTCCAACCACGTACTTGCCAGTTGCACTTCAATATTTATTTTATTTTTTAGCACTTTTCAGTTTCTGTTCTCCTTCAGGAAATTGAAATAGATGACCCTTGGGGTTCTTCCATCTCTGTAGTTCTATGATTCATTCTTTTCTTTTCTTTCTTTTTTTGATTCATTATTTTCAATAGAGCTTGCTCTCAGGTAGTTGTATATATGTCTCTGCAACTAAGACACTAGATTCTGGGTCTGCTGAGCTGAGTCGTCAACCTTCTACACACACACACCAAAAAGGAAAAGAGAAAAATGAGACTTAATTCAATATGTTATTATTATTTTTTAAATCAAATTAAATCTAGCCTTTTTATGTGGAATGATCTAATTGTTGAGGGACAATCTCACTTTGGTGCAGTGTCAAGTTATATTACACAAATGACAAAATTATATCAGAAAAAAATACATATTTTACCAAGTCACATCTCTTACTTGCTGAAAAATGCAGTTCTTAGCTGAGAGAATGTGTCACAAGCTGTATCCGATATGCATATAAGCTCATAAACTTATCAATGGCAACAAATAGCAACTGTCTAAATTTGAGGCAACCTCTGAGCTTGAGGACTTGGACCAAATGGCCCTTCTGCCCCTCCCCCCTGATTTGCCCTACTTGAGGTTTCATTATTTACTACCATAACTATCATGGCCTGTTTGTCCAGCAACAGAGGGCTAAATCAAGACTTTGGTTTGTTTGATTTTTAATACAAATTTAAAATAGGTCAGCGGCATCACATCACTCCATTTAGTCAGAGTTCAAGAGCACTAAGGTGAAAAGAGAAGCAAAAATACCAGTGGAGAATGGAGAAGGAAGAATCAGGAGCATGGAGCCTGCCTCCACCTCCCACTCAACTTAATAGCCAGGGTTTGCTTCTGAAATATCTTTATGAGGCGGACAACCACTACTAAGTGCTCTATAAAGAAAGAACAAAACCAAACATTAAAGCCACTATTAAATGAGCAGAAGTGATAGTCATTATTCCCCATCATAAACCCACCATTTGCAGTAATGTTATCATAGGAAAAGTATAGGGCCTAGTCCTCAATGAAATGAAGTGCCTATTACTTGATACATTTCTGGGGTTCAGGATGCAGGAGTCTGCTCTCTACTCTCCATCTATCATTCTGGACCAGTTTACACGATTTGAGCAAACTTTTTAGAAAACAACACCACACAAATCAACCGAATTTGACTTTTTCATGGTATTTTATGCCACAAGTGGGTCTTTGGAATGCATTCTAATTGTAGCTTGCCACTTCCCACAGGCTCAATCCCTGGCACATTCTTCATTTGAAAAGATTAGGTAGCATAGGACGGCAATATATGTGTCTGAGACCCCAGAGAGTACCATCACACAAAAATACTCTTATGTTGATCTCACTCTGACCCAGGTTCAGTTAGCATCCTGCACAAGGAATCTTAAAGAACTCCAGAAGAAGGTTATGAAACTAAATATATGATCTGAGAGTAGTTTAGTAAAAGGGTAATTTAGATAGCCGAAGTTCAAATGTTTTCAAAGCTACTGCAGATCTTGAGAACACTACAATGGGTTAAGCAATAGTAACTTGTATTGACAATAGTGCAGAAATGGTATCCTGAAGGGAGAACTTGGCAGTTCCAACTTCTCTCTTAGCATTGCAGAGTTAGGAGGAGCTGTGCCCACTGAAATACTGAGTGCGTGCCACTATTTAAAGGCACAGAAATTCCACATTGAAGTTGTCACCTCCAGGGCCCAGTGGAATCCTGCCATAATAGAGATTTCAGGCTGCTTGATAACAACAATGCTTCTAGATGGGGGTTCAGGAAATAAATTCAGGAGGAGAAATTACCCCTTGACAATAATAAGAAGTGAAGGAGCCAGCATACAGCCCGAGAGAGAAATTGCTATCTAGCACCTGGTGGATTTATCAGCTTTTAATTACAGTTGACGCTAATTATCTCGGTACATGGGGTGGGGAAAATAAAAGGCTGGTACCTGCGTATGTAGGAGTCTGGCAGGAGAAGAGAAAGCAGGCAGGCTTTTTTTTTAATGATGTCATTACAGGTTCTGTCACTTCCTTCAAAAGAGTGTCCTTACCCAGCTGCACAGAGAAGCGGGATCATTTGTTATTTTCTTGGTGTGTGTGTGTGTGGTGTACAAGGTGTACAGGAGGGGCAGATGGGTCTCAGCAACCTGGGAAGATAGCCCATCTAGGACATGAAATCTCTTATCCTAATACCTCTTCTGCCTTGTGGCTATACTCATTTGTGAGAAAGGTTGTGGGAGTAAACCTCCTCGAGGAAAAATCATACCCACTTCCTTGCAAGGATATCTTTGGGAGAAGATTAGGCTAAGGGTAATTCTACACAATCCAGAGTGGAGTGCCTAAGACTGGTTGGATTGGTATCTTGTGACCTCCTTCTGGCAACTCGTGCAGCCAAGCTGATGCAAAATGTATTGCTCTGGTTCCTTTGAATCACATCAGCAAGGCCAGGAGTGGAGGTCTTGTCATCTGGAGCCCAGGACCTCCATATACAGCCCAGGCTTGTGCCCCGGATGAAGATCACTTTGGTGCTGCTAAGGAGGCAAAATAATGTAGGTGGCAACAGTTACCAGTTACGGTCCTGCAGCTGGTTTGACAGACAGATGCCAACAAACCAAGGCATGTGTGTTCCCTCAGCAGCAATGCCTTCCAGAAAAAGAAGAATATGGGGCACAGTGTGTAATTTTTCATTACTTAAACTGACATCTGGAGGTTTACCACTCAATTAACTCTGTGCTGTTACTTTGGGTGCATCTTATTGTTACAGGGTATCTGGTTTCTCAGAGTGTTCGTAAACATTGCCAGTATCTCTGGGTGGAATAGCAACCCTGTGTAAGACAAATAGGCCCTTAGAAGTTAGTTTCCCCAAAAGATACAGGCAAGAAAGGGACCTGCAAACCAAAGATTGGACTGATGATGATCAAATCAATATGCACATTTCCAACCACCCCCCCCCAGTTTCCTTGCCACATTTATTATGATTATCCAATCTCATTTAAAGCATCTTATATGGATCCCGGGGCCTTCACATGATTCCAAGGCCAGACTAACTTAGCTTTGCTCATTGCCTATCCCATGTTGGAGGGAAAACAGAGCAGGCCAGAGGTTCGACCAGGTATCCTCTCAGTACCATGGACAGCTCCAATGTAACTGCTGCTGTGTCTGCTTTCAGTTCACAACAAAATAAAATAAAATAATTCTTCCAGTAGCACCTTAGAAGACCAACTAAGTTGGGTGGAGTTTCTAAGTGAGATATACTCCCTAGAACAGTCTAGCAAATGTTGCTCCAGCAGAATCTGGCATCAGCTGGGTTTAATAGCCCTGCTGTCAAGTTTGGTGGCGCTTGGTCCCTACCCACTTGAGAGGCTGTTCTGACTAGTTCTGTTCCAGTAGTGGTCCCAGCTAGGGGACAGGATTGAAGTCAAGTGGGGGCACCAGATCCAAGTCCACAAAGGAAGCTAGGCTAGGCACAGATCAAGTTCCAGCGAGGCAAAATCAACACAGCATGATAAGTTCAGATAGGGAGGTGAGGCAAAGCAGAGATCCAAGTCCAAACAGGAAAAGAAGCAAATGGGCAGCACCCCGAATGACTCCAAGTAACACTGGACTGACAAGCGAACTGCTGCTGCAACAACCAGCAATGTCAACTGGGTCTTTAATAGGCCTGTAGCTTCCTCTGAGCAGCAAACTCCGCCTTGTTGAGCAGAACATCTACTTTAAAGGGACGCGGCCTGTTTAAGAGCTGTGGACTCCAGCAGCATAAGTGACGTCAGGGTTCTATTATGGCCTCTGAGCTGGAGCTCTAGGAGTTTGCAGATGTGACCAGCCATCTCAGGCTATACTGGCATTGCATGTTATTCTGTGTGGGAACTGCAGAGAGGAAGTATATCGAAGGATTGGTTCATAGTCTCCTGGGTCTGATGTGTTCTCTGAATCCAACAGCCCTTTCTCTGAGGATGGGGAGTCTGAGCCTTATATCATGACATTGGTGCTTAAAGGAATCATACCTGTTCTTCAAGTTCTATCGTCAGAAGAACTGGGAGTCTTTGGCTCTATCAAGGGGTACAATGTGGAGTCCTTAAGAGCCAAATAAGGGGCAAAGCAGAGCAACTTCCTCAAGTCATGGAGGTGGTGGTGAGACTAGCTCACAGAGGCTCTGGCAAAGCCATGACTTTGGAGGTTATTCCCATACCCAGACTTCTTCTTTCTCAGTAACCTCAGACTCTTACCATGATGATAGTGGGGTCACAGAACTCACAAACTTTTTAAGCTGTTCTTTGCACTGCCATACACAGATGGGCAGTCATCCCATCTGTCCCTCTCTCTATTAGCAGGTTACCTGGATCTTCATTTCACCTGGCCCAACTTTATCATCATCTCTGTGCTTCTTCTATTCCCTTTCCTCCAAATGTCTGCCTCTACTCCAATTACATTTGGACGACTGAGTGCATATAGCTCCTAGACAATGTTAACTGCACAGGCTGCCTTTTAAATTCCACGTTTACTTTAAGGTGCTGGTGATTACCCATAATTAACTATACAGATTGCCCATACAGAAAACCTCCCACCACCACCCGTATTTCCTTCCCTCGTCCATGTCCTTGGTTGTGTTTTAAATTGTGAGCCTACACATAGCACCCGTTTTTTTACATTTTTAAATAGCCACCTATTTAAATACAAGGATAATTTGAATCACCCCCTTGGTTTATCACAGTAGTTGCCCATTTTGCAGGCCAGGTGAAAATGTCTTGGAGTCTCAGTAGACCACTTAATAAACTTTTTTATTCATCATCAGCAAA
This sequence comes from Lacerta agilis, assembly GCF_009819535.1. Taxonomy (NCBI): domain Eukaryota; kingdom Metazoa; phylum Chordata; class Lepidosauria; order Squamata; family Lacertidae; genus Lacerta; species Lacerta agilis. The sequence continues at coordinate 50,760,621 of NC_046317.1, forward strand.
ACCAACATCATATTATGAAAACCATGGTCCATATAACAAGGCCTTGTTAGTCCATAAAGAAATTTAGCCTGATCAACATGGTCTTAATTTCTTTGTCAGCAAAATAAATTCAGACCAAGTACAGACATTAATTTAACAACAACAAACCCTTCCAGCTTAACATTTTGTATTAAGAGCTTCAATGTTAATGCTAGCAAATTGCAGCTGTTAAGGGCCACACAGACATGTTACTTAGGAAATATATTGTGGCATTCAATGGTATGGTTAGTTCAAGCTTCACCACTGTCATGGAGCTGGATGGCTGTCAGTGACAGGGGGTGGACCTATGTCCCAGATTTATCTGTTCACTTTAATAGATACATGGAATCAATGCAATGGAAGCTACTATTCTACATTATAAAGACCCAGCTGACAACCAATACCATCCACATAGGGCTGCCATACGTCAGGAATTTCCTGGACATAGCCAGAATACAGGAGTTGGAAACAGTGCCCGGGTGGCAATCACTGAAATGTCCAGGAAAATCCTGACACATGGCAACCCATGTCAGAAGTCTAGATTTTGGTGGATTTCCTCAACAACTTCTTTTTCTTCTAGATTTTGCAAGCAAGCAAGCAAGCAAATTTGGCAAAAAAGAGAGCAAGCTATAGAAACTATAAAATATTTACCTAGACATTCAATATACCGTAAGTTGATGTGAATAGGGAATACAATGTGCTTTCTGGATACATCAGGCAGAAATTCTTAGGTGTGTACATAACAAGTGTTTGAGGAAACTGCAGCTGTACCTTGTCATACACCACACATTATTGTGATTAGGAAATGCAGTGTTTTATAGACAAATAAAACAGAGGGAACAGAGTGTATTTTTATATTATGTACTGGTACATGCAATTCTTAGTTGTGTACCTGTAGAATTTCTGCCTAACATTTTATGTTTTATATTTCTCCTTCCTCTCTCCATCTCCTGTCATGTGCTATGATAACCAGGTCCATCCTTCATTCTCTGTATTCTAGCTGAGCAATCTCTGCCTGGATATTCACCACACATGGCTGTGGCGAGGCAACATCTTATGGGTGCATCAGGTGAAAACCTTGGCTTGTGTTTGCAGCAAGTGTTTTGAGGAAGTTGCACCTTTAGAGTTTCTGTATGGATATTTTATATTTTCCCCCAAGCCCCATGCTTCTCAAACTGTTTTGTGCCAGAGTGCCTTGTTAAATGCTTAACTCATTCAAAATAAGGCATTTCTTATCCCCCCTGCTCCAAAGTCAGCATGCACCATCCTTAAACTTACCTTTCCCACACTGTCAAGTATCAGATCAGTCCACTGAACTATTTTTTAAGCATAAGTTGCAAATCCCACTACCCTGATTTCTCATAATAATGGTGGAATATCAACAGAATTGCCCTTAGCAATTGTGATCCTATAATTATTGACTGTTCTGGAACTCAAGGACCAGCAGTCGTTCACAGACCACAATTTGAGAACCTCTAATCTATGGGTGATGCTTGCCATTTGCACACTGAGCTTCTTATATTCCAACCTATAATATTTTCTATGTTCCATCAGCAATGCTCAATGTTTGGAAGGCAAGTGAGCTTCACTCCCAGGTATGCCTGATGGGGTCCATCAATGTAAGAGCAGCCCATTGGGAGGCAATTGGCCAGGGAGCCTTGAAACTTGGACCCAGCAGAGGGAAGGAAAACCAAGATGCAATTCAGACACAGGTCAGGTCTGAACATCATGGAACTGATAGTTTCCAGTGTCAGTGATTCAATAGCCTAACACTCACACAGAATGACAGATATCTCTTACAGGAGCATGAATGATTGACAGGTATCACAGCAACATGTGAATTAAGGAGTCTCAGGTTCTGACACCAACGGTAGTATATGTCATAAATGATTAGCCAGGATATCCTGAACACAGCCTTCCTCTCTCTAAGCAAGGCTGATTTTGAGGATTTGGTAGAAAAGAACCAAGTACAGGCATGAGAGCTCTGTGAGATAGCCTCTTGTTTATCATAACTATCTACATTTGGCAGATTATCAGGCTAATATAAGTCAACATAGAATAGAAGGGCACCAGCGGCAGTCAATAGTGGAGGTCCTTACAACTGTGCCCTTTGGCTATTAATTCTCCAAAATAATAGTTTATTCCAGTATGTGCTCCACTCAGCTGAGACTTAGCTATAAACATGTTTTTAATTTGGGAGCTGCACATCATTTAAATTTCCAACAATGTAGTATCACTCTGAGGTGTTGTGAACATTTCAAATGGTGGCTCCAAACTGCTGCTTGCCACCACCAGGCCAGCTTGCCAGAAGCCACCTATTTAACAGGTTCAACAGAATGCAATTTGCCAAGGGCCCCCCTCAGACCTGGAGTCAGCCTGAAATAGTTATGTTGGGACTGCAGATTTGGACCTATGTGAGTCAATTAGGAAACTAAGTCAGTTTGGTGCTAAGGCAGAGAGTTTGAATCCTTTCTAGCCTATTTTCGGATCTAAAATACAGTGGTACCTTGGTTCTTAAACCTAATCCATTCCAGAAGTCCATTCCAAAACCAAGGTGCGCTTTCCCATAGTAAGTAATGCAAAACGGATTAATCTGTTCCAGACTTTTAAAAACAACCCCTAGAACGGCAATTTAACATGAATTTTACTATCTAACGTGACCATTAATCCATTAAATGAAAGCAATAATCAATGTAGTGTACTATAAAATAAATCAGACAGTATTGTAGATGATGAAAATAAAAATTATTATTTTTTTCTTACCTGCACTGATGATAGTCATTGTTTGAATGGGGGGCTTTTATACATTTCTGCAGTCGCACAATGAATCAATCAGTAGCTGAACTGGGTTCCACACAGTCACAAAAACAAATTAACCGAAAAAGACACAACAGCAAAAGACAAAATAAATAGCAAAAACAAAAGTGCCAAACTCAATACATTCCTTAAGTTCGTTTGACTTCCGAAATGTTCGAAAACCAAGGCGCAGCTTCTGATTGGTGCAGGTGCCCCGGAAACAAAAGCTGACAGCCACATCAGATGTTCAGCTTCCAAAAAATGTTCAAAACCCGGAACACTTACTTCCGGGTTTTTGGCATTTGGGAACCAAGGTACCACTGTAACTCCCTACAAAGTTTCTACTAACCACAAAGGCCTTGTACTATGTTCAGTGTCAAAGGCGGTGTGCCCTTTGGTATTAGGTTGCTGGAGGGGAGAATGCAGTTCAGGGCGTCCCTGCAAAAAGGCCCATTCTCACATTGCCACCCTCCAGACCTCTCATAGAGGAGGCACACAAAGTAGGGCCTCAGAAGATGGTTGCAGGGTCCCGGTCCCTGAGGTATTGTCATCTGGACCCTTTTAAGGCTTTATAGGTCAAAACCAGCACTTTGAATTGGGTCTAACTGACAGCCAGTGCATTGTTGTTGGGCTAATAGCAGTTGGGGGAAGGTATTTGGCTCCTACAAATGGCACACCACTGTTTCAATTAAAATGGAGTCTCCTGCCAGTGCTTTAAAAGAATGTATGGATTTCAGTCATGTATGTATTTCCCCACAGTCCATATATACCTGGAGGATCAGTATGATGGTGCATTGACCACTCTGCAAAATAGGTCCATTATGCAAAAGGCTAACGGCTAACTTTTTAATGGCTAATGGTTAACTTTTTATGACCAGTGTTAAGGAAGAGGAAATCTACTGTAGATGTATCCTTAGTCTGCTTTCTTTTCAAGTTTGCTACTTTATGCTTTGACAGGCAGCAGTGCTACAAGTAGGTGTAAAGGGAAAGGTAAAGGGACCCCTGACCATTAGGTCTAGTCGCGGACAACTCTGGGGTTGCTGCGCTCATCTCACTTTATTGGCCAAGGGAGCCGGCGTACAGCTTCCAGGTCATGTGGCCAGCATGACTAAGCCGCTTCTGGTGAACCACAGCAGCAAAAGGCCATTTACCTTCCCACCGGAGCGGTACCTATTTATCTACTTGCACTTTGACGTACTTTCGAACTGTTAGGTTGGCAGGAGCTCACCCCGTCATGGGGATTCAAACTGCCAACCTTCTGATCGGCAAACCTTAGGTTCTGTGGTTTAACCCACAGCACCAAGTAGTCGTAGTTGTTGTTAATCACCCAGCTTTGATCCTAAGGTCTCAGGGTGGGTTACAACAATTAAAAAACATCATTAATATTAAAACACAATATTTAAAACATGGTAAAACAACTTAAAATTACAAAAAAAACCACAAATGGCTCAAAGCCCTCACCATTCCCAACAATTTGGACTATGAGAGCAGTAGAGTGAATGATGTTTTTCTACCTTCAAAAGGAAGCAGCGTAGCAGGGAGAGAGGAATCTGCCTGATTTGTGAATGAAATTTGAAGGATAGCCATTTGGTCTCCTTTCTTGTGCAGCATGTGAATAGCCAGATAAAGCTTAATGCATATCAGTCTGTGAAATTAACTTGAGCAATTCATTTGTGCACGCATACTGTATATGTTTGGTGCTACATTCCTGTTTTCCCTTTTCTACCTCTTGTGATATTACTGAGTTTGAGCAAATTATCTAAGCATCCAAAGAGCCTCTTCTAAATTCTTGGGAGCTCTTCCCTGCCACACACACGCACACACACACACACACACACACACAAAAGCAAATAATAGCATAAATGTGGAAGAACTCAATAAATTAGTATTCTAGAGGCAGGGACCTTAAAATAATTTTGTTTTGCTGTAGTGGCACTTTAAATCTAGAGCTATTGAAAATCCAATTTGCACTTAGAAACATTCAATTTGTTTGCAGGTGTTTTTCCTTTAAGTCATGCAGTAATTTAGTCTAGCAAAGCAACATCCAAGAGCCTGGGACCTATACTGTGATGGAGCCAGCTGGGCTACTTTAGGTCAACAGATTTAAATGGTGTTTCACCGTAAGGGGAAAAAGTAATTTATCAAGTCCAGTGGACTCTGTGAAATATATTCTGGGATAGAGCCATATTCACATGGTCAGACCTCGAAGTGAATTCTGTTGGTTCTCCAGGTCAGGGGTGGGGTACCTGTCGCCCTTCAGATCTTGTTGGATTTAACTCCTACCATCTCAGACCATTGGGCATGCTATGGCTGGAGCTGATTGACTCAAACAACAAATTGGAGGGTCACATGTTCCCTATCAGGGTACAACAACGGTATCAGGAAATCCTATTTATGGGGAAATTAGCTAAATGCGATGATAGAGGTGAAAAAAGAGAGACTTCAGAATTTACTTGTGATACTGAGTTTCTTATAAAATATGTACACACAAGTTAGGTAAAGGTAAAGGGACCCCTGACCATCAGGTCCAGTCGTGTCCGACTCTGGGGTTGCGGCGTTCATCTCGCTCTATAGGCCGAGGGAGCCGTCGTTTGTCCGCAGACAGCTTCCGGGTCATGTGGCCAGTATGACTAAGCTGCTTCTGGCAAACCAGAGCAGTGCATGGAAATGTTGTTTACCTTCCTGCTGGAGTGGTCCCTATTTATCTACTTGCACTTTGACGTGCTTTCGAACTGCTAGGTGGGCAGGAGCTGGGACTGAGCAACGGGAGCTCACCCCGTGGCAGGGATTTGAACCACCGACCTTCTGATCAGCAAGCCCTAGACTCTGTGGTTTAACCCACAGCACCACAAGTTACCAGCCTACATAAATGGTTACAAGCATATCTGCCAAAACATGTTCATAATTTGTGTAGGAAGCAAGAAGCAGTAATTATTAAACTTTCCAACTTGGTTGTATAGATGTATTCTGTATTCATCACAGGCAACCAGGCACCTGGATATTTACAAACAGAGGCTAACCAAACCGGGTGGCTCATAGACCGAATCTCTTAGGTCATGAAGTCCCAAATATGCACCAAGCCCATTTCTCTACCTTGTGAATTTTAAAATTCTCATAATTCAAACAGAGATTGATCATGGATTAATTTCAGTTTCTCTGCAAAAAAACTGCACGGAAACTATGGTTGTTGCAGCAGGAAGTCTTAAAAACTGGGATGGGGCTAAAAGCACAGTCCTAGTTCACTATCCCTACAAGTGAATAGCACATTAATATGCTCCAAGTTCAAGTCCAGAGTTCCTGATAGCTGTGACAGCAGGAAAAGTCTTTATGCCAATGGGCCAATGCACTGTATATAAGCCTTTTAAATGTGGCACCCGCAAGATGAACCTCCTCCACCCCAGCTGTTTGCAAGACATCATCCTATTGAAACGTGGCCTATAACTAAACTGCATTAAGGAGAGAAAGTTACAGTGCAATTCTCACAATGTCTACTCAGCAATAAGTCCTATTGAATGCAGTGAGTCTTACTCCCAGGTAAATGGGGTTAGGATTGCACAAGCAGAAGCCCTTGTTCAGGGCTTGTGAAGACAAGCCTTTTCAGGTGAATTCCACCCTTAATCTTTAAAATTATGTTTGAGAACTAAAATGAAGCATAGGCATTGTGTTAGGACTTGCATAACCTTCCTGGTTCTGAAATAGCCCACAGAGAAGGGTTATGCCCTTCTGCGATTATTAGCCCACCCACCCACATCACCATTACTTCCCCATAACCTCCTACCCACAGATACTGCAATATAGCTATTAAAGTGACTTCCCATAGCCCATGGGACTCACAGTTCTCTTTTTATAAGTGAATCAGAAGTGAGGGATTTGTTGTTACAGTTTTAACTAGAGTAAAAACAACAACACTTTTTGAGAATTTTGACCTTTGTTTAATTGTTTTGGCAATTTTAACTGAAACAAAAGCTGGCCCATTCTCTTTCGGTTCTGAGAAGATCAGACAAGTCACACAACAAATTATGTATTCCTCCCTCATTTAATACCAAAGAGCACATTACAAACTCATGAACCGCAAACTGCAAATTGAGAATTTACAAATAACAACTTACAAATAATGAGCTGTGAAATCACAAAGAGCTAGTTAAAAGAACACAAATAAGGAACTGATAAATATCTCCAGAAACCACCTGTTCTACTTGTTCCTTTCTAGCACGTGCCTCTTACCTGCCCTGCAGTTTATATTATGAAGTAAAATCAATTTTCTCACTTCATTTTCTGCACCCCTTAAAATGTCCTTGTAAGCCCCTGAATCATAGGATTACAACATATGATTTGTTTTATTTCTGATATTTGATGTGTGACTGTTAACCACTTTGAGACATGGGAAAAATTGAGCAGATTATACATATGGTAAAGAAAGGAACAGGAGAACTTCGATCGTGCATCTAAAATGTTGAATCTAGAACTAACTAATGACATTGGATTCCTCCATTGAACTGAAAAATCTTGACACTGGATGTGATCTTCTGTCAAGATCCTTCTCCTTTGCAAAAATAAAAAAAAAAATTATATACTCCAGACTTCAGGAGAGCAATAATGGATGAAGCTGTCCACAGTGAAAGTTTATCCGAATTGAGGTGTCCTTTAATGGCTGCTTCACACACTACAATTTAAAAGTGTCACTCTCTAAGCATCAATGCAACAGCAACCCCTTCTTGGCATGCTAGGGACATATCTGTCCAGATCATCAATCACTGGTGCAAATGAGCCAGCACAGATAATAAGTGCATTTAAATGTGAAGGGCCAAACCTGCAGCATTTGCATGGCTAAAGACTTGCCTGTATCCTGTATGAATCATTTCTCAATGGCAAATCATGTTTTGCTTCAGCAAGATGTACGGAATGGCCCTTATTTCCTGAAGAATTAACTTCTTCTGGAGTTTTACCCTGCAACACTAGATTCACTCTCCCATGCTTCCAACCTTTATGGTATGCCCAAGCGGCTAGGACTTTCCATATAAGAACTTAAGAACTGTGCTGCTGGATCAGACCAAAGGCCTGTAGAGTCCAGAATCCACGTTCTCACAATGGCCAATGAGATGGCCATGGGAAGTCCACAAGCAGAACATGACTGCAACATCCTTCCCCCACTTTCCCCCCACATCCATTGATCAGTTGTCCAGTGTTTACTTCATGATCACTCCATGTCTTATTTTCAGGGCTTCTGTCCTTTCTAGTTTACTTTGAGATAAAAATCTCCCTTCCCATCTCTTTGATTATTCCTGTTTGTTGGCTTCACACATGCCAATAAGAATTCTTCCAAGGCATCATGGACGCTTCCCCCCTTTCACACTCTTAAAATTCATGTCCAGTAAAATTCATTTCCAGAAAATAGAGTCTTTGTCATATATGAATAGCCACACAAGTTGGTAGTTCATGACACTCTTAATCTCAGAGTCATGAGTTCAAGCCCCACATTGGGCAAAAAAAATCTGCATTGCAGGGAGTTGGATTAGATGGCCCTTATTATCCCTTCCAACTCTACAATTCTATGATTCTTTATTACATAGGGCAGGATTCGCCTAATGAGTTGCATCAATTGATGTCCTGTGCTTCGGAGTTGCCCCCCTCACCTTCCCCCATCCCCAAATTGGCTCCAGGGAACCCCCAAAACAGCATGTGGGGGGAGGTGAGGGGAAATCCTTCCATCTGGCAAGCCAAAATGCTTGCCCTGATGGAAATATTATCTTAGTGTGACTTTGAATTCTTCCCATAGGCAACAGTCCTGACAAAACTCTCAGGAACTTGCACACTGCTCATGCATCTTGCATCTGATGCATTAGAAAAAGGTGTGTTGCAAGAAACCTTGACTCCCATCTAGGTGACTGCCTCTCCCTACTTTCCTCCTACCCCACATGCTGTTTTGGGGGTTCTCTGGAGCCAATTTGGGGATGGGGGAACAACACATGTGTGGGAAAGCTGGTAGGACTAGTGGCTTTCTCACAGGAGAAAACAGACACATAGTCACGTGAGCCTCGCTGCTGCAGCTTTTGCAGCTCGGCGTGTAATAATATCCTGACAGTTAGCACTACCTTATGCTATATTTAATGGAACTGTTTCCTCCATATTTTCTTTATCTGGATTAGCCTTCAAATGAACAAGGCTATTCCATATCCTTAAGATGTCTCCTGTGGGGAACTGGAATATTTTGACTAATTTTCACATGTACTCCACAAGGACACATCAAAATGCCACATTTGTTCCAAATAAAAAATGTGTCGCTTTTTAAAATGTTGGTATTCTAGTCAAGTTACTGTAGCTCTCCTGTGAGACAGAATGCCATTCCAGTTATTCCCTAAAGAGTTCTTCCCTTTTGAACAACAAGAACAAAAACCTAATGAAGCCAATTAAGGCCTGAGCAGAGGGGTTATCAAAATCACAGAAAATGTGATTTTTTTTGATAAGATAAGAAAAGCCCTACTGGATCACACTTAGGGTAGCCAATTATAGACCAACCAAAAAAAGGAAAAAGGAAAAAGAAAATGAAAAAAGTGGGGGAATTCATCACCAAAAAGAAGACATAGATGATATTTGCATGTGATAGTCATTTAGGAATAATGCCTATAATTAAAAGGGAATGCAATGCTTCTTGCTACTGTATAGCTTTGAAACCCCTGCTCTCCCTTTTTATGGCTCCATATCTTTAAAAGAGACTTGGATCAGACAGCCCTTCATATAGCAGACTCTTTCAAATACAGGAGTGTTCTTTGACAGGCCTTCAAATAGATCATTGCCCTCTGTAAAGTAGGATACATGGCCCTAGTCAGACCAATGGTCCATCTAGCCCAGCATTGTATTTCCCATAGTGGCCAACCAGATGTCTCTGGGAAGCCCCAAGGAGGACTGCAAGGCAATGGCCCTCTCCCATTGTTATTCACAGCAACCTAGTATCTAATGGTCTGGCTGCTGCCATATATGAAGGCAGCTTCTTTACTGTGTGACCTCAAAATTCTGGAGCCCTGCTCCCAAACCGATGTTGCCTTGTGAAGGTTGCTTTTCAAAGCTGCCTGGAAACTGCAGTTACTTTGGAATAGGGCTGCAAGTCAGATTATTAAATTGGACGGGGCGGCTAGACCACATTGTGCCTGTTCTTTGCCCAGTGGTTTTAATCTTTAAAAATTGCTTGGAACCATATTATCTGAAAGATGGCCTTCTCCCATACTGATGCAAATCTTCAGATTTTCTTTGAAGACCCTGATCCCCTGTCACAAAGAGGAGGGCCTTCTCAAGCAGTGACCCTCCAGTTGTGGAAGTGTCAGGGAGGCACAAATTTTGTGGTCTTTTCATTTGAAGACCTTTCTGTTCACCTGGGGCTTTTAAATAACATATGCAGCCCGAGCCTTTCTGTTGGTTTAAATGTGGGCATTAATTTGGGGCTGTGGTGAGTTTTGTCTTTGTGGTGCTTATATAGCTTTTGATTTTATCTCTTATTTTGTATATTTTTTAATAATTTCTTGTAATCTTCCCATATAACTTTATGTTAGCCATGGAGTAGCATATAGAAATACATGCATGCATATCATAGCCATTGTGATTAGTAGCCATTGACAGATTGATTATCCATTAAATAATTAAATTGCCCTTTAAAGCTGTTTGAGAAAGTGGCCATCGCTACATCTTTTGACTGTGAATTTCCATAGCTAAGCAATGTGCTGTGTGAAATACTTCCTTTTGTCTGCCCTGAATCGCCTGATAAAGCAGTTTAATTGGATGCTGCCAAGTTCAAGTATGGTGAGAAAGGGAGAAAAACTTCCCCCCTGTCCACTTTCTCCAGACTATGCACCTTTTTTGTAAAATGCTGAACTTTAAACAGGAAAAAAACAAGCCTGCTTAATTGGAAATGTTGAGTTATAATGCTGGCCATAGAGATGGGAAAGAAATTTAATCCAGTTTTGCATAATCATATGTAAACCACTTTGTAAGTTCATGGGAACACTGTGTAATAACAATAATAATAATTTAAAGGCAAACTTACTTGCACTTTCTAAAACAATGCATGTTCTTGTAGGCTTGTCTTTTGTTCACAGGGTCCTCTTTCCTTTGCCACCACTTGGTAAGGGTGTGAGGAGTTTCCATTTAAAGATGAAACTACCGAATAACAAAAATGTACAAACAAAAATGGAGCCCCCCTTCAAATTTTGCACTTCTCTGAATTTTGCAATTCAGTCTTTTGCCAAGTATTTTGTACAAAAATACACAATATCCTAGCATAGGTTGTGTTTACAAACAAGTATATTAGTGAAAATTTTTCAAGAAAAGGAGGTGCTGGCACTCACCATGAATGCCTCCCTTGTTCTGTTGTAGTAACAACAACAACAACATCAACAATTTATTATTTGTACCCCGCCCATCTGGCTGGGTCTCCCTGGCCACTCTGGGCACATTCCAACAAATATTAAAATACATTAGAATATCACAAATGGTGCTTATTTGAGAGATGCCAGAACTGAGTTCCAACTGAAAAAGCCCTAGTGAAAATAATATACAAAAATGCATTATATCGGGGAAATTGCTTTGTAGAAATGTGTATATTAGCCCAACAGTTATTGAGCAGAGGCATTGATCCTGTGGAACATCAGGCAGGAAGGATAGCCACAGCATTGGACTTACCTTCTATTCGGTAGAGGCAGCTGCCAGTCAGGTCTTGGCCTTTTACATGCCCTGCCTGCATCTCCTGACTGCATGATACTCTGTCCCCGGACACCCATGGATGGTCAATTCAACCCAACTTGCAATGATCTGTGGCTGTGTGTATCTGATTCATCCAAGGCCCAAAGCCATCAGAATATGATGGATTTGGCTCAGGCCTTAGCCAAATCTAAGTGCATTTCCCAACTACTGAGTTCAAACAGTTATACAATAGTTTTAGAGCTTCTGGATTCAGTGAACAACAAGTATCCTACAGGAAATAGTTGTGACATTACTCATTTAAAAGACATGGGAGGAGCTGGACCCCAAAGACACACTGACAGAGATAAGCATTTAATTATTGTAGTGCACTAGTCTGAGTTTTGCTCTGAATTTCACAGACAGTTTTTAACAATAAGGCATTCCTAATTGAGCACTGGAGTGTATCAGACTGTTCTGCTCTTCCCAACACACAATAAAGAGAATGTTATCTTTTTGACTACAGCTCTATACACACTCAGTATTGAGATCAATGGAGCTTCGTTCTAAGTAGAGATGTCTAGGAACATACTGTTAGGATATGTTCAAGTAAAATTAAATGAAGGTTACTCAAATTAAAAACCTGGTTTTTAAAAAAAATAAAAAATGAAATCCAATATTTAAGATACAGTAGACATTTTATTTTAAAATTTGTTTTTAAGTGCCACTTTTAAAAAGTTTTGCAATGTTAAGTTTTAACTCATCAAATTCATTATTATAAACTCATGCCCCTTCCACACACATCTTGCAAATCCAAGATCACACATGATTGGAAATGAGATGAAAAATATTCAACATTTGCAAACAGATTCAAGAGGAGCTTGCTTGAGAATGATTTCCCAATGTCATTTTGGCTAGAGTTCAAATAGCTTTATTATATTTGAACATTCAGGGAGGCAGGTTAGAACTCAATAATATTTTTTAAATAATAAATAAACAAATAAACAAATAATAAAACTACTGGTTTTGTGGAGGTTTGTTGCCTGGCACATTTGCCTGCCAGTCTGTTTGTAAACCTACTTCCAAGTCGAGTAGTCTAAAAATTATGTTTCCTGCCTGGGTGGAAACAGAAACAGCTGCTAATCACAAGTAAAGTGCATTCGTTTATCCAGTGCATCACTCTGGTGCTGCTTTTACATTCCCACACACTTCTTAAGGCCTTGCAGGTATTGATCCTGCAAACACCCGCTTCATTGGAGTCTGAAATCAAACAACTTAAAAAGTCCAGCTGAGCCCAAACCCTTCAAATCATGTTGACATGTTTAGGAGGTGCCGGATGCTTCATCCTCTCTGCTCCGATATGTAATTATGTAAGTGTCAGAGTGATATAGGTGCTGGAAGGGGCCATAAAACCCCAGAGGCTCCTACAAACTGGACTCTGCCATTCCAAAGTGTCCACAGGAGCATTGCTGCCAGTTTCTCTTTACAGCGAAGCTAAAGGAAAGAGTGTTTAATAACAGGGGGCTTGTTGCAGAGCAATAGAAGTAATTGTCCCACGAGGACGTGGGAAGGGGAAGATGGTGAGTTACTGATCTTCCTCAAGGGAACACACCGGGACAGAAGATCGGCCGGTTTGTCCCCTCTCTCCTCTTTTCAAAACTGCTTTTGCCAAATGCTTCCCTTTACTAAATGGCGTTCTAAATATTTCCGACAAAACTTTTTCACCATCGAAAAATAGTGTCTCAACAAGATCTTTAAAAAAAAAAAAGGTCTGCAGCGAGGTAGCCTTCTTAAAAAGAGATGTCTGAGTATTGCTTTAGTGATATATATATATATATATATATATGCATTATGGAAAAAAGTAGTTCTCCATTAATATGCCACAACTATCTTTCCCCTGTGGTAATCACACAGAAAACTGCTGTGTGTCATTCAGCGTGAGTCAGACCATTGGTCCATCTAGCTCAGTACCATTTACATTGACTGGCCTTAATGCCAGGATTTCAGGCAGGACTCTTTCCCAGATGGTGGGAATTCAACCAATTATGAATCGTTTCTCATGAGGCATCCCAAAGTGATCTACAGTGTAATACACATGCACGCACGCACACACACACACAACACTGTAGATAGTTACATATTTCAAAGAAGTTAAAACCATCACATATATTAAAACTTTTTTAAAAAACAAACAAACAAATCACCTCAATTATATAGATTTAAAAACAGTTAAAGCAACAGCAGCACATACACTGAAACAATCAATTCAATTTCAGTACAGGTATCAATGAAAACCTCCCCCCCACAACACATACACTTTCTGTTTGCTTGGGTGTAATCAGAAACAGTAAAAAGATAAATATAATGGTTAAGATGTTAGTTTATTGAAACTGCTAGAGAATAGTAAGGAACTGAAATTTGGTTGGGGGGCCGAGGGAAGTCACCCAAAAATGTGAAGTAAGTTATGGATGTAATAACTTATTGTTCTTTCTTTTTCTTTCTTTTCTTTTCTTTTTCTATATTATTTTCTGTATAAAATGTTTTGTGATATTATTCTTGTTAAAAATCTTACAAAACCAATAAAAATATTATTAAAAAAAGAAACAGTAAAAAGATGGTGGGGTGTTCCAGAGAGCAGCTATTTTAAAATAGATTCTGACCGGTAACGTTTGTGCATGCACACCATAAACACACAATCCAGTCCTTTTTAAGTTAAGCATTCAAAGGCACACAATACTTTGTGTGTGTTTTATATGTGAATTGTGCCAGCTTAGGGGACATAGTATGTGGCAGAAGCCCTTCTCTGATGGTGGAATACAAGATACCCAACTGCTATGACAGATACACCAGCAAAACACCCCTGATATTCCAGCAGAACACTACCGGTATGTCAGTGGAGCTGTTCTTCTAGGTTGGCAGAACAGCTGTCAAGTGGGGGCAGAGTTGCAGGGGAGAAGTGCACTCACACTGTTTCCTATAGACAGTGGAACTTAACACGAGTCCCAAACGTAGTGTCAGGAAATGAACGGGAATTGGATTTGGCCTAAGTGCTCCTCTTTCCCTTCCCACCAATGTAACCATCCCAGTTTAGCTACTCCAAATGGTGTATCTTCACTGGCAAAATGGCTGTTCATGGCTAAGAACTGGTGCATATTGTTGGAGGGGAATCATTCACAATGTTTTTCTAAGTACAAAACAATGGAAAGAAAAAGAAAGAGAAAGTAGATTGTAGCAGTGTTATTATTATTACTACATATGTATTCTTTCTGGAGGGTTTTCCCCTCCACACAAACACCCCAACACACACACACATCCCTCTCCCAGGGCAATCCAAATGCTGTGCCGAAACCTGAATTCTGGACCTGTATGAATGATAGCAGATGTTAATTTTTAATTAATTAATTATGTTATAAGAATTACGAGGGGGGAAGGCGATGCCAGGGCATGTCCAGTTTTACCATTTCAGCCATGAACAGAGAGGGGTAACTGGACTGGAGATGAGGCCAATTCTCCAGTTCCCAGAATCCTCCTCTTCAACGCCATGATCCACTGGCACAGCTTTCAAACATCTTCCTCTTCATTCCATTTGCAAATCACCCCTCAGATCACCTATCACCCCTCAGGAAGGAAATTCTCAGCAGGGCTGTCAATCTACTCCTTTGATGAGCTAGCAGCTATTGTCTCGCATAAGAAGATAAGGGGAAAAATATTTGACACCCCTCCACATCAAAAGAACACCCATATAGCACCTATTATTTCCATGAACTATCCAATTTCCGTGTGAGACCCTTGTTTTTCACGCCTTCCAGCCACCATTGGACTGTATGGGATTAGGAGGGTATAAATATTAGGGTCTCCTATTTATCGGGGCCCCTCTCCTTTTCTTAGAAGGCAGGGACCCTACAGCTGTAGTTTTTTCCTGTGTCTCAATAAAGGATCAGTATTGTTTTGCCTGATCAACTTGTTGGTCTCTGTCATTTTCCCGACCGGAGCTTTGAACCTAGAATCAACTATTGAGTCTCCGTATCGCCACAGACTTCCATATGAAGCAGTGGCATTTCAGGTCATTCTTATAACAATTAATTAAAATTTATTCATGTGGTTTTGCTTTTCCTAGTGTTCTGGAGAAGAAACAGGCAGGACTCTGAAGTTATATGTGCCTTGCCGCTTGCAGTTTGTTAGAACTATGCAGGCCTGGACTGTGAGATTTCACCATTTGGAGTGTTATTCAAACTCTTTCAAACCTATCTTCACAGTCATAAGGTCTAGGAACTTGTCTCATTAAAAAATGACGGCTGAGATTCTCAGGATGCCGACTCCTGCGCCTAATATCAAACACTGCATTTGCACAGTCCTACTGAATGCTTACTGCTCTGGCTTTGGGTGAAGAAGTGCCAAACAGGCTTTGCCTTGCCAAGATTTACTCCAAGTAGCACAAGCTGTTCTTTACTGTTCGATTCTTCCCATCAATGCTCAGAAAGTGTAATTTTTTTTCTCCTCTAATATATCTTTGGCTTGATGAACTGTCGATGGCAGGAGAATTTAATCTCTCGTCCTGTCGTTCTCTTCCAAATCCAGTAAGATGGAGGTACTTTATTACAGAACCACTCAGCTGTCCGTTTCTATTGATCAACCCTTGGCATGGATGACCTTGAATCGATAAGCTAAGGATTATTTAGTGCCTTCCAACCAACATCAAATGCCACTTTGGACTAATGGCAACATGTATATACACACACACACACACATACATACATACATACATACACCTGACTTCCGTTATCAGGATCCAGGCTCTGCTCTGCCAACATTTGCATGGTTAGATTTGGGGGTGTATATTGAGATGGGAACTACTTTAGAGAAGCATATTGCAGCAATATTTTAAATTCTATGTGTTAAAACACATCTGTATGAGAAATACTTCTTACTTCTGTTTTAAGTTTGCAATCCTAAGCATAAACCCATGAAAGTAAACTTCAGTGGGTTTTACTTCATTGGGACTTATTTCTGAATAAATATGCATAGCATAGGCTGCCCATGTAGAGCAAAATACATTAACCAGATCTTCTTCTTGGCTTGTTAACTCAACTTTTAACTCTTCAACAGCCACTGCTTCTGCTGTGATCCAATAGGAGTGGGGGGGAATTAAGATGTTTGTTACCCAGGTGAGGAACAACCACCTTTTTAATAAACAATAGAACCAAGGAAACTATTTCCAAGTCCAGCATCCAGATTTAGGGACCCAGCATTTATTTTAGTTACTGCAATAAGACAGAGCTCACTCAGCTCAACGTGCCAGTTGAGAAGGTCTGCCCCGAAGCACTTCAGTTTATATAGTAGTTCAAACACAGCAAGCAAAGAGTCATAAAACATCTTCACGTATGTCAGGAAAGGTTACAGATAATGAGAAGTAAACACATAGGGCTCCATACTGGTATCTTCACCCCCACAGTCACCTTGGAGTGGCCCCAATGTGCCCAGGCCATTTCACCATTTTAGGTCTCAGATATCCGACATTCAGTGAGGGAAGAGCATCATAAAATCCTCCTCCTGGGTCCCAGATACCTTCAAGGATAGCAGATTTACACTCTGGTGCTAAAACATCCTTCCATTTGTACCAAATGCAGAACACACAAAAAGCAAGCCTAATACATTCTAAAAGGTGAAATACAATTAAAGTTAAACATTGAAACATTATTAAAATAATAAAACTATACACCTGGGGTCTCTAATTCTTATATCAATGGGAAACTGAGGAACTAGGGTTTTTTTTTTAAGAAAAAAGAAAAAAACACACAACAAAATTAAATATCTTCAATAAATTTATCAGCAGGCATTGAGTTAGACCCTTGCAATCCCATATATCCTTAAAAAATTATGCTACCAAACATCGGCACACCTTTGCAAGAGAGGCACCTACATTTAATGGGCAGATGGGTAGTGGCTCATAGACTGCAGCACTTCAATGAAATATTTTTGGAATGTAGTTGTACCGAAAGATGCAAGCTTGTTGGATGATAATTATCATTATTTACCTGCTGTGCCCATTGCTCTGTACCTTTTAAAACAGCATTTGCTTTTTGCCCACCTGTCTCGGTGCCTCTCATTATGATAACATCAGGATCTCAGCCTGTTTCACAGGTACCAATAATATCTGTTATGCATCAGTGGGAAGAATTCATTTTTATTTTGCGCCGTCTTCAAAGGCAACAAATTTGATAAGCTGGAGTCTCATAGACACGGGCAGTTATAGACGGAGCTTTACAACACCGCCGTCCTTTCCTCACATGCAGCTACACTTCACAGTGCGAGCAGCCATTCAATCCCATTTGGCGGAACCAAAGTGAGGTTGTTGAGAAGAGAAGATAATTAACATGGGGAAGCTGAAAAATTTCACTTGTGCTTTTACAGCCTCTAACCCTATTAGACCAGCTATTTGGAATCCTGGGAGGGCCATTTCTTGCCAGAATGGATTGCAGTAGAATTGAGTTTCATTATATTTTTAATTAAGAGAACAAAGAATGGGGTGAAAAAGTGGCACAGTTGTTAGAAACTTTGGAAGAAGTTTTGAACGCTTCTCAGCATATCAGCCTGGGTTAAGTTGCTTCATCCTCCACCTCCTGGGTGACATTCCAGCTGGTCACAAATAGCAGGTGGGGCTTTGACTGGTTGCCTGGGGTGTTCAAGAGGCAGGAGTAAATAAGAAGATGTGGGTAAAGTTGATAGCATGGGTATGTAGGGCAATATAGTTGATGTTGTTGCATCACAGACCGGATGCTGCTGTTCCAGAGGTTCCCTACAGCTGGAACAAGGGACTTCATGACCTGGTGGTGTATATGGGTTGTCTGGGTGAAGGTCTTGTGAGGATTGTTTCTTTGTGTAAGAGGGTGGTTCATTGATGGTTTGGGGCGGTTTTACATGATAAGGAAAAGTTCCGGCTGTCACCTTCCCCACCGCGCGGCCCCACCGCGGGGCTCCCGTGCTGCCGAGTGCGGGACCTGGAAGCCTCCTTCTTCCCCTTCCCCCCCCCCCGACGATGAGCGGGCACCCCTTCACCCTGTTTTGGACTTCCCCCCACACACAAGTTGCATAAGCACCCACATAAACCCTCGCGATAAAGGGTTCCCCCAAAAGTCCCGATTTTCGCGTCTAAAAAGCCTCCGAGAACGCTCCTGTCAAAGCGTTACTCGCGCGGGCCATTTTCCTCAATGAACGGCAACCCTCCAATCAGAAGCATGCATTCCAGTCTGCAAAATGGAACGTTCAGCTCAGCTACTCAACACCTTCATGCTTGACTGCACGCTAAGTGGATATTGACAGGCTCCCTGCTGCGAGAACATTGGAACTGAAACTACATTGTATCCAGCAAGGGAAGTTATTAATTATAACTGGATACAATGTAGCAACTGGACAATTTGGACTCGGGGTGGTGTTTGACAGCTCAAAACCGTTTATTATTATAAAAATCCATATCTCCGGAACGCAATGTCCAATTCGCTCGATTCTGGTGTCTATCTTCTCCTTAGGAGATGACCTTTCTATCCCCTCGGTCCCCGCCATCCTCCAATCATCGGAAGATTATTATCCTGACACTGTATGATTTTCTGACATCCATCTCAGTGACTTTCATAATCCTCTAAGCGAGAGATCATGTACGCACCCAGGTGCAAGAGGAAGTGCACCCACCCCGGTAATCCACCCAAGCACCCTCCGATCAGTTGCCATGGTTGCAGACATCCTCTCAGGAGTTTCCTATTGTTCTCTCCCAGTGGAAACTCTGAATGTATATTGTACCCACCTTAAATCCATTCACCGGTTCCTGCCACCCTACCTGATATGTAAAACTTGTTTACCTGTATGTAAATCTTGCTAGAACCTCCTCTCCCCCTCCCTTCCCTGACGTAGCTATGATGTATTTTGCAATGTATCCTGGGCAATTGCGGGAAGTTTTAAAAGTCCATGACACGCTTTGTTCGGGGTTCGGATCCTCCTGAACCTTGTTGCGCAATAAACTCCTTTGCTTTTGCTCCAACCTCCGGCTGGTCTCCATTGCCTCCGCAGCGAACCACGGGCTTCCTCCGTAGGACCGGGAGCTGAGCAGCCTCTACCCGGTAATTTCCGTAACATACATTAGAAGTTTATTTTGTTCAAATAAAAGTCTTTCCCCTCAATAAGTGCTTTATTGTCTATCAAAGATCCATCAAAGAACCTGTAATTGGGCTTGGCAAAACAGTATGTTTAGCCTGGTAAAGAGGAGACTGAGAGGAGATATGATAGCCATCTTCAAATATCTAAAGTGCTGTCACATACTCTAGAAGGTGGACCAAGCTTGTTTTTTTCTGCTCCAGAGGGTAGCACCTGAACCAAGGAATTCAAGTTAAAAGAAAGAAGATTCTGACTACACATCAGGAAAACAACTCTCTGATGGTAAGAGCTGTTCAAGAGTGGAATGTTTGGAGGGGGACTCTCCTTCATTTGAGATTTTTGAGCAGAGGCTTGATGGACATCTGCATTGGATGCTTAGTTGAGATTCCTGCATTGCAGGGGGTTGGACCAAATGGCCCTTGGGGTCCCTTCCAACTCTACAGTTCTATGATTCTATGAATTTCAAGATTTCCAGAGGTGCGAAATCTGGATCTTCTCTGTAGTGATACACTGGCTGTGGGATGAGTGCTCTTCCATTGGAAGCCCGTGTGGCATCAAAGCTTCTGGCATTTTGATGACAGACAAAAGTTGATTTGTTTGCTGGAGCATTTATGGAATGGTAGCCACAGCTGTAATTATTGTTGTTACAACGGAGACTGTTTATTCTCTTTGCTGTTCTCATATGGTTGGGATTTTGTTTTTAAACAGGTCATACATTGCCCTGAGATCATATGATGAGCACCGGAATACAAATGTATTTAAATAAATCGGTTTCTCAGATGGATCTGATGATAATGATTTAATTTGTACCCCACCCTTCCTCCCCCAGGTGGGCATTTCCCATGGTATCTTGGCTGGAATGTAAACTAACATTTTAACCATTTACAAATGTAAACTAAATAAACAGTTGCCACTGTGGGATTTTTCTTTCATGCTCATTGCTTTTGTTTACTCATGATTTATAATTAGGGAATGTATCATTAATCTTTTTCAAGTTCCTATATAGATTGGTTGATTGATATGGCCTTTGAGGGATAGTAAGTTCTGGTCGTCTCCTTTAAAGGAGAGGGTGTTTGGAAAATTGCAGGCCTGAGGTTCATTGGCTGAGCTGTGTGGTGCAGCCATATTTCTACCTTAGTTGCATTAGATTTTCATGAGTGCCGTAATTCTCCCTGAGTCAATGTATTCATTTTCTTTTTTTCTTTTTTAAAGCAAGCATGGCCCCATACTCTGTGATGTGCCCTGCACAGTGTGTCTAAGAAGCCGGGTTCTTCCTTATCTGTCTCCCACACTGTCTCAGAATCCTTCTGCTAAGTGTCTTTTGTCCCTAATAAACTGATAAGCTCCTGGTAATCCACTGATTGCTGATAGTGGGAGCAGCTCTGCCCTGGCCTGAGTAGATAAGGAACCTCAGTTCCAGCAAACAGAAGGGTGATATAGCAAGAAGAGGATGTGACACTCATGGGGGTGACAGAGTTTCCTGAATGCTTGGTCTCTGGTTTATGCAGACTGGTATAGAGGTGCTTATTTTAGTGGTGTGACTCCTGAAATAACCGAAGATGTCGACTCCATGTGTGGCAGCTGTAAAAAAGGCAAATTCTATGCCAGGGGTCGTTAGGAAAGGAACTGAAAATAAAACTGCCAATACCATAACGCTGTTATGCAAATCTGTGGTGCGGATGCATTCAGAATACTGTGTACAGCTCTGGTCACCCCACCTCAGGAAGAATCTGTAGCATTGGGAAAGATTAAGAAAAGGGCAACCAAAATGGATATTGAGCAATTCTCCAGTGAGATCCAGTGTGGTGTAGTGGTTAAGAGCAGTAGACTCGTAATCTGGGGAACCGGGTTTGCGTCTCCACTCCTCCACATGCAGCTGCTGGGAGACCTTGGGCTAGTCACACTTCTTTGAAGTCTCTCAGCCCCACTCACCTCACAGAGTGTTTGTTGTGGGGGAGGAAGGCAAAGGAGAATGTTAGCCGCTTTGAGACTCCTTTGGGTAGTGATAAAGTGGGATATCAAATCCAAACTCTTCTTCTCCTATGAGGAAAGCATTCAGCATTTTGGACTTCTTAGTTTAAATAAAAGGGGAGTAAGAGGTGACATGGTAGAAATTTATTAAATAATGTTTGCCATAAAGGGAGTGAATAGAGAAACTCAGCAAACAGTTGCATCTGTATCCAATGCTGCAGCTCTGCTAGTGCAAGGGATTTCCAAGCAAGTGATTAATGTTCCTCTCCCTCTCCTCTCCAGTCACTGCATCCCCACAAAATCAGCTCCAATGGATTTGTGGACCCCCAGAAAAAATTTGGGGTAGTGAATGGGGGAAAGAGAGTGAAAGTCCTGTTTCACCAACAGACTCCCTAGGGGTGTGCATGCGGTTCAGATGAATCACAAATCCCATACTGAACTGGGCAGAATTGGAAAGATCTGGGGCTCTTCTGAGGCAAGGTGGGTGTCTTCTGAGACTTCTTGTACCAAATTGGGCTGCTCCCAGAGTCTCAGGGCTGCCTTGGAGATTTAAAGAGCCCAGAGTTAGGAATTCAGGCACAACCTGTCTATCTCTTTGAAATGGTTATATTTCATTTGCCCAAGCTGTCCCTTATAAGAATAGGGAAGAACGGGGGAGAGAGAGGAGTGGGTGTTCTCTACTACCAAAATCAACTTTAAAAGTGGATTTAATAAAGACTTGAAGGGCCCTTTAGGAAATCCAGCATGTTTCTTATCTAGGGACACCACTATGAGCTGTGCTCTTTCAACACAAATTGTTCACAAAACAGAGGGCAGAAATCAATTCCTTCTGAACCCCTACTGAAACTGTAAATGATGCCCTTGCAAAAACCCCTCTACCTATCTTCTTGAAATTTGAGAGGCTTTATCCATGGGGGGGGGGGCGGCTGCTAGCCTGCAAATTTCATTCAGTGATGTCAAAAGATAAAGGGGGCATATTGAAAATTTCCTTTATATTTGTCAGTGGGAAGGCACAAAGCTTTGGTTTTCCCAAAGTGAGGTCCTGATCTTGCCTTTAGCTGTCCAACTAAATTGGCCCACTTTCTGAATTGGAGTCCAAACTGAATTCTGTGTTCGGTGCACACCAATAGTAAAAAAAAAAAAGGTGTATTGATTCTTCTAGGTTCCTGCTCATTCCGCTTTGTTTTGGACACATTCTATTGAGCAGTTATTAAAATTGCAGAGCCTATAGATTTCTCCCTGGCCTAACAATCTGTAAACAAGTGTGCTAACAAGCAATCCCTCCTCTATAAAAATGATTAGTGGCAGTACTTTCAAGGAACCAACTTTTCTGTATTTTAATTTGCTGGCAGAAGCCACAAACAAGGCATGGTTAAAATCTATCACTCTAGCATCATGTCAGGGATATTTCTGGATCAACAATTGGAGAACTAAGCAAACAAAGAAAAATAAAATAATGAAACCATTTCAGCTACTTTGATAATTTCTCAATTACTGCACTTTGCATTAGGCAAAGCTCAAGACCCAGGAATTGATCATCTCCCCCTTTTGTCAAATGTTCTGAAATCCAGATGTAACCATAGCTGTCAACTTTTCCTTTTTTGTGGGAAATTCCCTTATTCCAGCGCCGCTTCCCATTGCAAAAAAGGGAAAGTTGACAGATATGGCTGTTTCCCAATGCAAAAAGAAGGAAGGTTGACAGCTCTGGATATAACTCATTCTCAAGTTACAGAGGCTTTCAAAAGCATTGCAGAGGGATATCTAAAGCAGTGACTTTCTCTTAGCAGTGGGGATTCTTGCTAACAGAAGCTCTTCCATGTACTTCAGAGACACCTTCCCTGTCCTTTTTCAAACATAATTTTATCTCTCTTCATCGTTGGACATGTTACTGGGATGCCAGGGTTAAAATGAAAAAATGCTGAGCAGTGGGCTGAAGTAGGGATTTGCCACACCTTATTTGAGAAATGGCCTTCCCAAGACTTTGGCTTCCCTCAATATTTCTCATATATTCCACTTGAAGAGGATCAGTCAAATTCTCTTAGAATTTCACTTTAGGGGGGCTTCCACATAAGTCCTTTGCTCCCCACTGTTCATTTTTTGTGTGCTCTAAATCAAGGAGTGCTGTGCCAGGCTTGAGGGAGCCCTGGGTAAGATATCCTGACCCTACCAACATCCTGACCACTCTCCTCCCTTTTCTGTCCTGTGATCCCTATTCTGTCCACTGCTTCTGCTATGCTTCCCCACCACCACAAACACTGCATCTTCCTGCATCTCCACTTACTGCCCCTCCCCCGTTACCCTGGTTGCTCTGCTCTCACCCCCTTCCCAAGTTTATCAAGCAGCTGTTGAAAGGGCCTCTTCTTTCCTTTTACAAAGACAGGGGCTGGGTATCGTGAGAGATGGGGAAGAAATTCATTTGGTTCACTTTTAGACAGTGCACCGATTCAAACTGATGTGGATCGGAATGTAATTCCCTGTCAGGCAATGCACTTCTCCAGATTTTGCCACACACTTTCCATCTGTGCGAAAATGCACACAGAAATGCATACAATCGCACCATGGTTTTCGAACAGCTTAGTTCTGGAACGTTTTGGCTCCCGAACGACGCAAACCTGGAAGTGACTGTTCCAGTTTGCAAACTATTTTTGGAAGCCAAACGTCTGATGAGGCTTCTGCGGCTTCCACTTGACTGCGGAAGCCGCACTTTAGTTTCTGAATGTTTTGGAAGTCAAATGGACTTCTGGAACGGATTCCTTTCGACTTGCAAGGTATGACTGTATTTTAAAAGTACACGTTTTATGTAAAAATGTCCACAAAAATGGATACAAATTGCTTACAGCAACACAGGATGGAATGGGTGAGAATGGGATGCCATGGTACTGGAGAGAACAGGCCTACAACTGAAATGGGATGGAATTAGCTGCTCAACCTATCCCTGGGTGTCACAGCATACTTGACCCCTATTCATCTATTCTGCCCCCCAAATTCCTACTCGGCCCCCAAATGAAAGCCCATGCAGCATAGGGAGGGAGGGGGAGGGGGCACTCCAAAGATAAGATTGCAATGTTTGGGGAGGAGTGAGGTTTAAATGGGGCCTGCTCCTCCAATTCCCCATTTGGGTCAGAAACATCCCTCCTCTCGAGGAAACCACACAAGTCTTCTCTTCCTGGGGAAATTTGCCCCCACTCAAGTGTGGGAGTGGTATTGAACCCCCCCCCCCATTACCATGGTAATGAAGATGGTGATTCCAGAAAGCCTATTCAGATTTGAGCAAAAGTTAAACTTCTGAACATTGGCTTTTGTGCAACTAAAGCAATCAGAACCAGTATATCAGATATTTTCAGATAGCTCTATTAGCCAAGGGCAAGATAAACCACAATCCTTCACTGCCACTTAACTTCTCATTACAGAAGAGGTAGCAAATGAGGTTTTCCCCAGCTTACACATTGTGTAAAGTAAACTACTGATTTACATGGCCATGGTATGTGTCTAATTTAGCGATCCATAATGTCCTGCAAATGAGTGCAAACCGCAATTTTAAAATCACACTGTCTAATGCAGATGAACAATTGTGCCTTCCATTTCACTTGTTAATAAAAGTGACATGAGAACACATTTACTGCTTTATTTGCCGAGCAAAAAAAAACCCAGCAGTTTCCCTTGGTGGGAATGAAAAAATATTACTTGCAGTTGCAAAAGCTCAATCCACTTACAGACTCCACCAGGCATTTTAATAAACTTTTCCAAGGCATCACTAAAAGCCATGCATCTCTCCTAGCTACATTAACATTAACAAGAAGAAGATGAGAGTCAAGTTTGGACACAATCTGCAGGGAAGTTCTCCCCTATAAGGGGACTGAAGCTGAGTCTGAGTGACTGTCCCTCCCCTACTCCCCCACCTCCCTCATTAGCCCATGTATAGTCTGAGTGAATACTAAGCCCACTGGATGAAATTCCATCAGGTATCCATGTGCGGCTGTAGTATGTCAAGCTGATCCTTTCTTGAGGAGCCAATAAAATTGTTGAATAATCTCTTCCAGCAGCTTTGGTTTCTGTCCTCAAGCTTCAGACAGCTGTGGAAATGCTCAAATGTTCATAGGAGGTCCATATCAGTCCTATTTCCAACTTGTCTGAAAGCAGAAACACTTAACATTTTATTTGTCAAGAAGATTTCCTGGAATCAGCTGTCCAACCTCAAGAAAGGCAGAATAAGCATCAAACTGTTGAGGCTTACCTGAGTCCCAGAGACAAGGCTTTGGTTTGTGATCAGCATGGATTTCAGGAGGGTAACTGCAGTGAAGGCGACACCCCTTCTAGTTGGGGAATAGAACTGAGATGCAAATCTTCAGGTGTTCAAACTCAGTGACCTTGTTACACAGACCATCAGGCTGGATGGGCAGAATCCATTTTCACTTTCAGTTCTGCACATCTCTCTCCACTGTCATGGCATGCGGTGGCATAACTTCACCGTGAATAGAAACTACCTTCTGTGCAGCCATTACGCGAGTCCCCAACCTCTACCCCAGAGTGATGTTTTGAGGCATGCATGCTGGAAAATCCAGCATGAGGGTTAATGCAGTTCAAGTCTTATCGACTGAGGTAGTGGTGGGACCCTGATCAGCTGAGGTGTTGTCAATATACTTGACAGACAAGCAGACCCAGCCTCCCCCCCCCCACCTTGGCAAATGTGTCATGAAGATTGGCTGGTGTGTGGATGGCTACTGATAACAGGCACAATTCCAGAGAGTCAAAAGCTGTCACTCGAGAGCTGCTGTAGATGGCTAGGAACAGAAGTGAGCTGTCAGAGGCTGGGGAGAGGAACAAATCATGGGCAAAAAAATGAGGATATGCAGGAGCTTTTCTGGGAGATATATCCAAGAAAGAAGAAGGAGGAGGAGGAGGATTTGCTAATCATGCTTCCCACGGGCATCTGAGTGGCCTATGTAAAAATGAGATGCTGGACCAGATGGGCCATTGGCCTCATCCAGCAGAGTCTTCTTATGTTTTCATGTAGTAAAGTTTGCGAGGCAGGCATATTTATACTATTATGCCCATCTGACTTTCCTGTGCAGAGAAAAGCTTAGGGACAGTTTAGGTTTCATTTGGTAGGAGGGATCACAGGAGGCATATTGTATTTGGATTTATTTACAAACAAACAGGCTGAGAATAGGCTGAGACAAGCATAGTTCTCCTACAAGCAGTAAATCCACTGCTCCACATCCAGGGAAGAAATTCAGTTTCGCTCACATTTTAATTCAAACCTACCTCATTTGCACTTCTGAAACAATGCACAAACTGAAGCACAACTATCCTTTGAAATCCCCACTCCTCAATCGCCACATCTGTGCAAAAATGTGCACATTAGGGGAAGTGTGCATAAAAATGCATATATTAGTGAAAATCACATAACCAAATGCACTGTACTGGGGGAAATTGCTCGCAAAAGTGTTTGCATCAGGCAAGATTGCTTAGGAAAATGTGCATATTAGAAGAAATTGTCACTAAAATGCTAGTGGATTTTCATGTGGAATTGTTAAAGAAAACTCCTGTGGAAATGTGGGGAACTGAAGACCAGGAAACCAAGGGAATAAAGGGACACTGACTGATTTGTTCACCCTTCTCCACATCAGACCCCCCCCCCCAGCATCCCCATACGCCTTTTTGCCTTCAGTCCATTCCCTCTCCTCTCAGTCTCAAATTGCAGTTTTTCTGACTTGCTTCCCTTGTTCTTTTTGCAGGTCCAGTTGCAGGTGGAGGTGTGTGTATCACCTCGGGGAGACCTCTGTATCTCTCCCATTAACAAAACATTGATATCCTATTCCGCATCATTAGTATTCCTTTGCCAAGTTCCAGACCTTGGCCAGCTATTGCTTTAAGATAAGATCATTATGAATGTCCCACCCTCAGTAATGAGATAGCAACTCTACAACAATGCAACAGATTCAAAACGAGTTAGTGGATTCCCTAGTGGAGAAATATAGTCTCATAGTTATAAAGTCTGCATGACTTTACAGTAGTGAGGCTATTAATAGCCTCTGTTCCCAGCACTAGGCATATAAAAATATACACAGGGACAATTGATTCCAAAGATACTAGCATGTAATTCAATAGAACAGCTTTCTCTGTCTATGCAGAAACTCCAGTGGAGATCTCGGTCAAATTACTTAGTCTCTCTGAGCTTCAGATTCCATATAGCTAATCTAGAAATTGTAGAATGCTAAACCTTACCTGAAAAGTGTTAATAATAAGACTCCATGGCCTTGAGTATACAATACTTTATCCACACAATGAACAGCTTTTGTATGCAGTTTCCTACGCTATAGCAGTAGAAAGATATTGTGTTGCATCCAAGGCTGCACAGGCAGCACTGAGCTTAAGCAATGGGACTTCGCTTTTCTTTCCTCTCTGCTCTTCAGAGGGTCCCACAATCTTCTGGAGAGGATTTTGAGAACACTCAGGGGACTGCAAGAGTGAGAAGGAGAGGTGGAAATCTGTTGCATGATAAGAAAAGTAGCACAGGACCCAAAATCTTGAAATACTGTATGTACTTGCAGATGATGGTGATGATGATTCTACTTTGGAGCAGAAGGTCATTAAAGTTTTCAAATTTCAATGAAAGTTAGAATCAATATGGAATGGCTTCAAAAGTCAACGAGAGCCCCAATAGAATCACACTATTAAGGTAACTTTGGATAGAGCTGCTAACAAGCTTGTTCCCAAATGCAATTTATTTTATTTTGAGCCAGATAAACATGCTGATTTTTTTAAAAAAATGCATTTTAGAGATGACTCTGTAAGCTATTTGCGTCAAACAAGTTGGAATTTATATACCACTGCTATCAGTAGGTTTGTCTCTTGCAGCAGTTGGTCCTTGATGGTGGAGAATCTGCTTCTTAGTGCTATTATTTTGGGGTGTTCCTCTCAGAACCATGCTCCAAGAACCTTTGTCCAGCACATATTGTCCAGCACAATATGGCCTTCTGGTGGTTCCCACACTGCGAGAAGTGAAGCTACAGAGGGCCTTCTCAGTAGTGGCGCCCACCCTGTGGAATGCCCTCCCATCAGATGTCAAGGAGATGAGTAATTCCTAATACCTTTAGGAAACATTTGAAGGCAGCCCTGTATAGGGAAGCTTTTTAAAGTTTAAAGTTTTGCTATGTTTTTATATATGCTGGAAGCCACCCAGAGTGGCTGGGACATTGGAGCAACCCAGTTAGATGGGCGGGATACAAATAAAATCATTATTATTATTATTATTATTATTATTATTATTATATTATTTGAGTGTGGGGATATCTACTATTCAGCATCAGCATCTGATATTGAATCTGCAGCATTTGACAACATTTCCTAGCTAGCACCAGCTTGCACTAGCATTCAGCATTTGGTGGTATCTGAGATACAGCAGCCAGTATGTGACAACATTTGATACCTGATGGGCAACAGATGCCAAATTTTGGTTATATCAGACATGCAGCAATCAACATTTACCGATGAGTGACAGCAGGCATGCAGTAGCAATCAGCACTTGATGGTATCTGACAGATGACTTGCAGTAGAATTAAATGCATATATTGGGTGGCAATCAACTAAGTTTTACTCACAGTAGAGCTACTGGATTTAAGGGGCATGACTAAGTTGGGTGTTTTTCAAACTGATGCCAACCAGTGCCTGGATGGTGGGTGGTTTTTGTTTTTTTAATAGGGCAGAAATTGCTTTCCGGGGGCAGGGAAGGGGATCTATTGGATCCCAAGCTGGCCCTGCTGCCATCACATGGCAGCATTTGGTCCAATCTAGGCCCAATCCATATGCCAGCTCCAGGCTGGCACA
The DNA here is from genome assembly GCF_009819535.1 of Lacerta agilis. Lineage (NCBI taxonomy): Eukaryota > Metazoa > Chordata > Lepidosauria > Squamata > Lacertidae > Lacerta > Lacerta agilis. The sequence goes on from NC_046317.1 coordinate 50,790,048, forward strand.
GCAATTTGCCTGCGCCTCACCTTCCACCCTAGGATAGGATTGCTCCAGCAGTCCATTCAAGATGACAATTTTCAAAAGTAACAACACATAGGCATAGTGTATATATTTTCTACCAAGTATTGGGCATAGGGGACTCTTCCAGAACGCATATAAACAAGAATCGGGACTTCAAGTTTGCTTTTGGAGCTCTTTCTGGTAGCCTCCTTTAAACTCAGGCAAACCTGGAAAATCCCAGAACTAAGTATTGCAAGATATCAGATACTTCTTAAAGTGGTGCTCTTCGGTTTATAATCTGTTTAGTTCTTATCTCCTCAATTGTTTGGGGACATGCGGAAATGAAAGTGGATGCAATAGAGGAACACTTTGTTTAGGAGGACTCAAGTTGTCATGGTTTTTACAGAACAGCATTGCAGTGCTTTTGAGCTCAAAATCTAAGAGATCCTTTGTTTCCTCCTGCCCTTTGCAAAGGTCTTTCTCCCAACCAGCAAGCTCATCGCATGGCTTGAGTTTCCATGTGATCAAAGAAGAAAAAGGATATGAAATCTGGCATCAAAAAAGAAAAGAATAAAAGAGCTAGCTACATCGGGGACAATTCTTCTTCAGTAAGTACCAATGGCAGAAGGTGGGATAAATGAACTGAGAATACAACAAGGAAGCGGATGTGATTTTAGGAAAATCATTTAGGCATAAAGGAGGTAGCTGGATCCTTCCCATGTCTAGAGATACCTACTGTACATTCAGTTGTTGAATTACTTTTCTTAGTGGAAAAGTTGAGTCCCAAGGTTTAGCATTTCAGGGTGGACTCATCACCACAAAGAGTTAGCAAACTTGGTGGCCCAAACATCCACAAAGGTTCTCGACTTCCGGCGAGGTCGCCATCACGGGCGGTCGCTGAGTTGCCTCGGCTGTGAGGCCACTCAGTCCAGCCCGGGGGTTGGAGCCTCGCCACCGCTAAGCGGGGCTCCGGTGAGGCCGGGAAGAGCGTCCCGTGCCTCGGGCTCCCCGGCGGGCCCGCTAGGCAACGCACCCTTCCCTCGCTCCCCCTGTAAAGGGGGAGTGGGGGTGAAGGGAATGCGGAGCCGGGCCATTAGGGGAAATGCCCCAACCGGGCGGAAAAGCGGCGAGAACTGGCCGTGGTGAGCGAGACGTTCTCCCTGAGAGATGAAAGGAAAGAAGCTGGAGGTCGTAAGTACTTGATTGGATTAACTGCTGAGTTTAACGACTTAACGACTTAACGACCCTGGAGGCTTTAGATAAAGGAAGTCTGCCTGTCTCCCTTCAGAGCCAAGAAAAATAACAGACTGTGACACTGTTGCTATTGGATGGACATATTGTTAAGACTTTTTAGGAGTGAGACTTTATAAATCTCCCTTGGGGGAGGAAGAGGATGGAAAATATCCCATTTGAAAGTTTTGGTCTTTGCGCCCTGGTTTCAGAGAAAAATGGCTGCGAAGACTCTGAACTGAAGTGGAAAGTTACTGCTATATGATGAACAACACTGAAATAGAAACTGAAATTTGATACCTATGCCCGTCCTCACCATGTTGGGCTTTGTTCTTGAAACTGTTTTGGACTCTGGACTAACTGATGAAGAAAGGATTATACTGAAACTGGAACTGATTAATCGGAAATTGAAGGTTTTGAGTGGTGATTTGAAGGAAAATCTATTTCCCACAGAGGAGACCTTCCAGACACTTGATACTATGGAAGAAAGTTTGGGCAAAGAGCTGATGGAGATGATTGGAAAATTGAGCGAGTTGGCATGGCGATCCCCGGAAAAAGAAGCGTGCCTCGGTGGTGGCAGCCCGAGGACGGCGAGATATGTTATATCCAGCCCCCGAGGTGTGAGCTCGGGAGCGATGGTCAAGAAATTAAGATATTCACAAATAGAAGAAAGCAGCATTGAAAGGGAGAAGCCGAGAGAAGATGAACAGTGTATCCTGATGCTCGATGCAAGGACTGTTGGGGACGGTGTCTGGTTTTGGGACTGGTTCTGTGGACGTACAAGAAAAGAGGACAATTTGAGGAGCGGTTCCGGTGAAAGATGGAGAAGGACATTGGACAGAGGGGGGATAGGGTGAACTCTATCAAGTATAAAATATAAATGCTCTGTTATGGTAATCTGAAATCGGAGGGTTAAGACATTAAGCTTTATTTTAATTTTTAATAAGAAAAGGGATATTTTGAAATTTTTTGATATTAGCAGCAGTTTAAGGGAAGAAGAATAGTTTAGATTTAATATAAGAATAATTTGTTAAGATCCAAAGAATTGTTATTAAGATTGTTGTTCAAGGTTTGAATTTTATTAATTGAATAAAATTTTTAGAGAAATGATGTTATTAAAGTAGAATATGGATATAAAACTGAAGGAGAGAGTGTGGGGGAAGTCAATTGTCAAGATTTGGAACTAGAATATTTTCCTAAGTGTGTAAACAAGAAGAATTCTATTTGTGTTTGTATTTGATTTATATATGTAGGTGTGGGTGTGGGTTTATGTTTTGTTATGAAAATGCTAATAAATTCTTAATAAAAAAAAAAAAAACATCCACAAAGGTTCTCAAGGGAACTCTGTTTTCATTGTGAAAAAGGCTACCGGGAGGAAGCCCTGTCTTGGAGGCTGAACCTATTGACACACCGCAGTGGAGCCTGAAAGCAAATATCTGGGCAAGAATCCAGAAAGTGAAGACAGAAAGGGCAAGGCTAACCAAGAACAGGTGGAGAAGCAGTCTGACAGAGGAAACACTGTGTCAGAAGCGGGTATCCTGCAGTGCAATTATAGGGCTTCCTGACATTTAGGAAGTAATGAACATTCCACAAATTCCTGCTATCTCTCTCAGGACTCACCTTGGAACGGCGCTCCCAACATTACAAGTTAGGGTAGTTTAATTTGCCTCAGAGTGAATATTCTCCTTTCACTAAACCTTGAGATCAAACTGGGTCAAAGAGGTGGAGTGCTTCTTTTAAACAGTGCACAGGTAAACTCTGGGATTTGCTCCCACCGGGGGTAATGATGGCCTCCTACTTAGATAACTTTAAAAGAGGATTAGATAAATTCGTGGAGGAAAAGGCTGTCACTGGTGACTAGTCATGAGGGCTATGCTTATCTCCAATGACAGAGGCAGTCAACCTCTGAATGCCAGGTTGTTTAGAATCACAGGTGGGGAGAGTGTTGTTTCCTCTCAGGTCCTGCTTGTGGACTCTCCATAGGAATCTAGTTGGCTACTGTGAGAACAGGGTGAATCTTTGGGCTGATCCCACAGGACTCTTCTTATATTCTTATGTCCTTAGCATATTGATATTTCAATGAAATAAGAGAAGATGAAGGAGCTAGTGCTGGAAAGAGAAGACTTTGGGGGGGGGAGATCTGGGGGGGATGGGAAGGAAAAAGGGAAGGGTTAGAATGGTTAGGAAAGGTGTGGGGTGAAGGTAGATTCTTTCTAAAGGAGAAACATGGATAGCTGACCACGGAATTCCGAAACCAGAGGGGAAAAAATGGTGTAAGAGAACTGGAAGAAATACATAATTATTTGAAAGGATGTGATTAATAAATATATGAAATTGGAATCAGAAGATATTTAGGCTATAGCAATCAGAAGTTAAGTTAAGAGAGGATATAAGAAGTTGGAGTTGTATAATTTATTTTATTAGGAATAAGATTTTAGGTATAAAATGCTTAGGATGTGTAAGATTAGATTAGTTGTGAGAAGGAAGATTTTACAATGTTACAAAGTTACTAAACAAGATAAGAAATGAACGCAGAAGAGAGGATGAGGAAGTCCCAAAATATTGTTTAGAAAGAGGATAAGGATAGCTAAATAAGTGTGTGTAAGTTTTCTTTTTTGTATTGTTTCATAGTTTTGTTTTTTGTAGTGTGTGTTGTATTATGTGTGTCTTTATTGCTAAAATTCAATAATTTTTTATGAAAAAAAAGATATTTCAATGATTCCTCTAGGCTGATTAGAAGTGTTAAATTGGTACAACATTGCCTTGTTCTTTCATATTTTTTATAGGTGCGCATGTCATGAGAGAAAAAGAGGGGAGGGCCTGCAGAACATGCTTTTCATTCCTTTGAAGGAAGGAGACCTCTTGCATGATATGTAATGGCTTCACTGTGTTGTAGTAGTGACATGGCATAGCATGCGGTTTCCCTTCGGATAGGAGAGTGTATAAAATGAAGAGGTAAAAGACCCTACAATTCTCAGAAAGTTCATAGCAGCACAATTTCCAGTAGTGCCACAATAGAGGAATCCCAAAGTATAATAATGGGTTCAAACAATTTTCCTTTCAATTTCTCTTCCCATTGTAACAGCAATATGCTGGATGGTGCCTTCTGCCTCTTGCAGAAATGGGTCTCTTTGGTGTTATTCATTCTGAGAGACAGGCTACATTTGTTATTTTATAGTGATATTTCAAAATGATATAGGATATATTTGTGCCAGTCTCAGGGCTTATAATATGTCAGGGCCTTATACATAGAATATTCTCTTTCACTCTCTCCCTGGACTAATCATACTAAAATATCTGATGCAATCATTTCTTTCTTGGGATTCCTATATGGACTTTATATCATCTTCAACTTCATGGAGACCAAAACCACAAATGAAACACTTAGGCTTCTCTCAGGGGAAGCATGAACCAGTTTAGAGTCAGGGCCAGACTTCACATTACATGAGAGACCAGTGATTGGATCTCTTAGCATTTTTTAAAAAAATAAAAATGCAGTCCAGTTGGGAACTAAATATGATTTGTTTGATACTTTCCCCATGATATTCTCTCAGGGAACTTCTAGACCATCACTGTTTTAGGGTGGGTTTCAATCACAAACTGGCAAATTTGAGTTACACAATTATACGGGGACACAATTATACTTGACCTTGCCAAACAAACCTTCCCCAAAGGATTGGACTTTTTGCAATAAGGAACATGATGGGTAAGTTCCCTGTGAAATCTGAGATACCACTCACTTTAACGCAACATTGTCTAACCTTCCCACCAATTCAGAATGAAATGCTCATTAGCAAATCTCCCTGTAAACAAATCAGGATGAATGCTCAATAAACAAGCTGCTTGGACATGTGCTCTGTCCAAATCATTACTTCCAGTGGTGTCTGGTGCCTATTGAGACTGGTAGGTCAGAAGGCAGAGAGACCAGCAGTAGGTGGAGCCTGAGCCAATGAGATGAACCAGAATGAATGACAGGTAGAGCCAGCTAACTCTAGTTTTGCTCCCGTCCCCTCCCTACTGAGTTTTATAATGGCATCACTGAAGCTCAGAAGCAGGAAGGTTAACAGTCTTATAATCTGGACTGGTTATAAGAAAGGAGGCATGTGAGGATTGGCAAAGGGTAGACCCATAGCTGTCAAGTATCCCGTATTGGCCGGGATTCTCCCGTTTTATTCGCGTTTCCCACTTTTATCCCGGATGAATCAAAATCCCGTATTTTCCTGGGTTGTGGGCAGGGCGCGGCATGCTGGCCAGGCCCTTGGGCGTTCCCGCCCGGCAGAGCCGGCCCCTCGTCTGGGCAGAGGCGGTGAAATAGAGACGGGGCTGGCTGGCCCGGCAGAGCGACCTCAGCCAGGTAGAGCGAGCTTGGGAGCCTCATGCGCGCTGCTGTCTGGCGGGAGTGAGAGAGGCGAGGCTCCATTCTGTGCGTCCTGCCGCCCGGCTTCCATTTCCAGCGCCAGGCGTGCGCGCGTGCGCAGTTTCTTTCACACTCAGCGAGCGGCGAGCGGGGGGAGAAAGAGGAGAGGAGCGCAGAGGGGGGCGGCTCCAAACCCGGCCCTTAGCAACCTTCGCCACCAACGCCGGCTCCCGAGGCACGTCGCCTTCGCTGGTCTGCCAGCCTCCGCCTCTCCTCTCCTCAGCAAGTCCCGGAGGAGGAGGAGGAGGAGGCAGAGCTCCTGCAAACATTCGCCTGGGACAGGAGAAAACTCTTTCCTGCCGCTCCAGCCGCTCCAGACTACTACGCGCAGAAAAAAAAAAAGAAACAGAAAACCTTCCTGCTGCTTTTGTCTCTTATTGGGCCTCCGCTGTCCAATCGGTGTCCCCGAGTTCTCCCAAGGAGCCTGGCTCGCTCGTTGCTCAGGCTGCAGCAGCAGCACCTAGTTGCAGCTGCCCCTAGACCCCGTGGTGCAGGGGGTGTGGAGGAGACTTGCTCCGGGAGGCTATGGGGGAGATTCCCCTCGGGCCGACTCTGTAGCCAGACTCCCTGCCTTCTCTACATAAGGGTTCCCCCACCCCCCGGCCACACTCCTCTCCCTCCTCCCTCCACCCCGCTATTTCGAGGGGGAGGTGGGGGCGGGAGGATTCAAACTTGGACGAACGTTGTCGTTGGCGGCGCCTCTCGGCTTAGCAGAGGGCAGGCGCGGGAGAATCAATGAGGGCAAGAGAGGGGCACTGCTAGATAGTGTGCCACTAACAACAGCAGCGGGGGGAGGAGCCCACGCGACCCTTCCTGCCAGATAGTGAGGCGGCTTCGCCCCGCCCCTCCTCTTTCATCACTCCGGCCAGGCTCCGCCAACTTTTGCTTCTGGCTCCGCCCACCACTGCCATGTGACTGATAGGTGATCCCTTGTTTTCAAATCCGAAAGTTGACAGCTATGGGTAGACCAAGGTTGGTGAGGCAGCACCCCATTTGCCCTGATGAACCAGTGACTGCTCCAAAACTACTGCTAGCTCCACAGCAGCAGGGAGTGGTATTGCTATTTCTTTCTACAGTGGAGCAAACTGTGACTGCAAGATGGGAATTTAATACAGGGAAATGGTGCAGAGGAAACATTAAGCAAATTCTGATTCACAAGTCAGATTTGTAGGGGTCTCCCCCAGCTGCATTTCCATAAACATAAAAGCAGAAGAAGGCCTGTTCACTCAGTTTAGCCCTCAGTATTACAACCCTGGAACTCCTACTACTGTACCTGTTTTCCTGGTGTCAGTACAACCAGACATGATAGGTGGCAGTCAAAAGGTTTTATTTGTGACATTCTTGTGCATTACACAATGTGTTCTACTCCTTTTGGGCTTAATATGACATGCAATATTCTTGTGTCAAACTCACACTTGAGAAGTTGCCTTATGTCAAAATCTGAAACATGGAACGCGGTAGGGGGCCCCCATCTCAAAATGCATGCAGAGATAGCAGGATTGTGCTCACTGGCTATGAACATGCCCCTACACATCTACTGGCAGCAAACCCCATGGCAAGACATAGGGTATTAATGAGAAAGGGCACTATGCCCATACACCTGTGTGCGCACAGGACCTTTTCTAAGGGCTCATCCACCCTTCTGCTTGTCCCATGCCTAGAATGCACAGGTCCAAGCACTTTCCCCCATGTCCCACTCCTTTCCCTGGGAAAACCTGCTTTTATGTGCTAAATTGGCGCAAACGTCACTCAGGAGAAAGCCCATACTGCCATTTGCTCTGACTGAGTACTAAATAGCAGTTTTCACCAGAGAAGAGCAGCCGAACAAGAGGAAGCATGGATAAACCCTCAGTCATGCTGAACACATGGCTGCTGGACAGTGAGTGGACCCAGTGGGTGCAATCATATTTTCAATGAACTGAAATGTGGGAGGGTGGTATAGATCTTAAAATAAGATTGCTTGGCTTGTCAATAATATGATTGTTAGTCCAAAGCCCTGTAGACTTTGTTTTTTCCAGCAAAATAAAGTATTCTTCTAATCCAAATACAGTGGTACCTCAGTTTTCAAAAGTTTCGGAAGTCAAATGTTTTGGTTTTCAAAAACCCGGAAGTAAATGCTTCCGTTTTCAAACGTGCCTCGGAAGTTGAATGGCTTCCGTTGACTGTTTCTCAATTTTCTCATTTAAATTTGCAGACCACCCTTTGTGCCTCGGTTTTTGAATGTTTTGGAAGTTGAACAGTCTTCCGGAATGGATTATGCTAGAAAACTGAGGTACCACTGTCTTTATCCAAAATCTACCATTAGAGCAAGGCCCTAATGAATGTTGGCATTCAGAATTTTTTGAAGTTTCTTAACAAACCTTGCTGCTCTAGGTATGAGGTTACTGCTTGTCTTGCCCTCTCCACAACATTGAGAGGTAGAAGCTGTGCCAGCACTGAGACTGATATCAGGGACTGATTGTGCCTCCATGACCAACATAAAGACCTCTACCTCATAAGAACACAAGAAGAGCCTGCTGGATCAGGCCAATGATCCATCTAGTCCAGCATCCTGTTCTCACAGTGATGGACCAGAGGATGCCTGCAAGCTGGACAGGAGTGCAACAGCACACTAAAGGTAAAGGTACCCCTGACCATTAGGTCCAGTCGTGGACGACTCTGGGGTTGCACACTCATCTCACTCTATAGGCCGAGGGAGCCGGCGTTTGTCCGCAGGCAGCCTCTGGATCATGTGGCTAGCATGACTAACCCACGTCTGGAGAACCAGAGCAGTGCATGGAAACGCCGTTTACCTTCCCACCGGAGCAGTACCTATTTATCTACTTGTACTTGATGTGCTTTCGAACTGCTAGGTGGGCAAGAGCTGGGACCGAACAATGGGAGCTCACCCCGTCACGGGGATTTGAACCGCTGAACTTCTGATTGGCAAGCCTAAGAGGCTCAGTGGTTTAGACCACAGTGCCACCCACGTCCCATGCAACAGCACTCTGCCCATCTGCAATTCCAGCAACTGGAATTCAGAAGCATGATACCTCTAACAGTGGAGTAAAACATAGCCATCATGGCTGGTAAACGTTGATAGCCTTGTCCTCCACAGATGTATCTAATCTTTTTCGTCACAGGCTCCTTTGGGAACAAGTTCCATAAACTAGGTACTGAGTTTTGCTCCTATGCACCTGTGCCCACTCCCAAGACCTGGCCATTCAACACTTTCTGAAGTTACCTAACAGCGCTCAACAAAAATGTTCTTCTTTGCCCCATGCCCAACATCCAGCTTTACATCCCATGTCTATTAGGTTATAAATGTAACCTCACAAAAAGGGTGAATTGGGAAGAGAGAGAAAAAAACTACCTAACTTTACAGTGACTGCTAGATTTATTAGCATCCCGTATTCTATCGATTCTGGTATCTTCCTTTTTTTAATGCCCTTGTTTCTTTTGCATTTGCTATACAGCCAATGAAAAAGGCACTGGTGGTGAAGTTGCTTAATAAAACGGAATTTTTATGTAATGCTCCCAAGCAGCCACAGCGCTGCAGTTTAAAGGGAGATATAAAACCATGTAATGAATGCCATGAAAAGCTTTGCTTTGCTCGATGCCAGGATAGCTCTGACTTGGTTGGTTTCAACAGGTTTATCGGCTTTGTGTAATATGATTATATTGTGTTACATTAAATGTGGATATTGTTGAGAGTTGGCAGAAAGAAAGGGCAATTTGCATGCATTAGAAGGCAGCTAGGTTCAATGCCAACATGACATTTTTACCCTTCTCTGCACCAGTTCTCATGCTATTGAATCAGTGTCCAGCCAGCTCTGCTGTTGCGCAGCTTGAGTATTGCTGCAGCACTATCTCCACTATATCTCCAGGATATTACCAAGCTGCTATACTTTGATTAAGGAGTGCAGAAATTGCTGAGGAAAAACCTAAAGGGAGCAGAGAAACCAGCAAAATATGACCACCAAGGATGCCCAAGGCGCTGCATGGAATGCTGAATAGTTCTTTCCTGGATAACTTACAGCAGAATGATGAACATTGAGTTGGGGCATGTTTGCCTCCACCACTCCTTTATTGCAAGATTTGGTAGTTTCACTCCTGAAGGGTAGGGGTTTGAGTAGAGAACCACATAGGGTGAAAAGACTCTAGGACAGGGGTTGGATACTGACTTTATAAGCCAATTTTGCCCCCCCCATTGGCCTTCTTCTCTTTCTACTGCACTTTCCTTACCTAATATAATGCTAGTTGCCAGATATAGGGTCTCAGAAGGAATTTTGGGGGGGATGGGGAACTCCTTTGACCTGTAGGATCCCACTTTTTCACGTGCTCTTCAGTGCTGGTAAATTCTAACTGGCTTTTGGGGAGTGGTGTTACTTGGTATTTCTGTTTTGGCATTTAGTGTGGGCAGGCAGGGAAGTTAAGAACATAAACATCAGGTACACTGGTCCATTATTGGGCCAGGGATATCCTCTATGCACCTGCCACTGCCTTTGGCCTGGTGAGTCCTTGGGGACAGAGGTGTCCTTTAGGCCTGACCATTGAATTTTGGTGAATGTTGGACAGTGAGGTTGTGAGGTTTGTTTGTTTGTTTGTTTAGTTTGTTAGAAGTCACTTTGGGTTGCCCTGGGCAAGATAACTAACAAATTAAAATAACAGCAACAACCAATCCTCTGCTCTTGTGTCATTTTCACAAAATTTTGCCATCTATAATTCACTTCACTAACCCTTCTTTATTCAGTTTTTATGCACTTTCATTAAAATGCCACTTTTGGGGCTTATTTAACAGATTACTCACAGCACAATTTGTGATGTTGATGATGCCAACACAGAAGAATGCACTTTGACATTAAATCCCATTGTGCAAAATGCAACTTTCTAAAGCATATTGCATTTTGCAATTTTCACTTTAGCTTAGACCTTTGACAATTGCCCTTTCAGCCTCTGCCTGACTACCATTCCTGTAAATGAATGGAACTGCTGGGGGATTGACATGGAGTAGCTCTGAGATGGAACATCCAGCCCCCATCATCATTGTCCTTTGCCAATTCTAAGGAAGTAGCTGAAGTCGGAGCACAGTGTCCCTTACATGATAGCACAACCCACTGCAAAGAGCAAGACCCCAGAGAGTGTTTGAGTGACAGATTAATTAATGGGGGTAGCGAGAACACTCAGCTTAAACACACACACCCCTCTGCTCTGCACAAAGATAAAAATAACCTTCAGCACATCTTGCACTGAATGGAATAGCTCTGAGGTATAAAGAAGGATGGTGTAAGAAAGCTGCCCCACACACCACAAGGCTGGACGAGGCCCAGTATTTAATAGATATGTGAATGTGTAAATATGTTAAACTTCCTGAAAGTCAAAATCTAATCTGGTAATGATAAACCAATCAGTCCAATTGCTGATTGTTTAAGAGGGCTACACACACTCGTAGCCCTGGCTGCTGCCTTACACACATTTGGATCAGAGCCAGTTTCTTCTAAGTGATTTTTCAAGTTCATTTACATGGCAAATAGCAAAAATAGCTACCAAATAATTTATTGTCACCAGTAAGACTATCTATCATGGCATACAAATCCTGCTTTGTAAACTAAATTCATTAAGATTCAAAACATGACCATCTTATTCCAGTCTGGATTCCACACTCTCTCCACGCCCTCCCCTCACAATTATTGTGTGGCTGCTGATTATTGACTGAGATTATGCAGAAATATGAAGTAAGTTGTACGCTGATGAAACCCAGTCCTGTCTTTCTTTATCTGACTTATGTTCTAGAATTTCCATACTTGATATTTGGATTGGATAAAGAAAAGGAGCTGCCTTATACAGAATAAGAGCAATGTCCTGTCCTCTACACTTTGCAATCCATCAAGCTAAAAACATCATTTACCAGCTATGTATGGTGGTTCACCAGGAGGTCAGGAAATGCACTGCTTTTGGTTTCTGTCTTGAACTTCCAAAACTGTGGAAGAACCTGGAGGCCATAGTAAATGTCTGCAGATGAGAATACCCTAGAAGATTGCAGTGAATACTCCCAGACCTATTGGTTGCTGCAATGGTCAAGGACATCCTTTTCTAAGTCCATCTGTTGAGAAAGCAGTGGCCTATATTGGCATGTGCATGAGGATTCAGGAACTCCTCTCCATTGCTCTTAGGACCTCAATGGGATTTGCATCCCATTTCATAATCTTTATACACTGACAGTGTCTCCATGTTGTTCTTTTATTCTAAGATCAGTCTTTGGCAACAGTGGTATAAGTAAGTAATAGCCTGGGCCAAACCATAGATTCATGGTGAGCTGTTCACTTCCAGATGATGTTTGAGCATGACAGTGGATGACTGTTCTAGGAAAAATGCTTATGGTTTTCTAAGGCAGGAATGGGGAACCTGTGGCCCACCAGGCAACATGGGCTCAAAATCCCATCAGCAAGGTTACAGACAAGGGGTACTGGCACCCATGCCAGCAAGGGCCCCAGACTTTAGCTTCTCTTTCTTCTTTTCTTTCTTCTTTCTTCTTTCTTCTTTTCTTTCTTTTTCTTTCTTTCTTTCTTTCTTCTTTCTTTCTTTCTTTCTTTCTTTTTCTCTTCTTTCTTCTTCTTTCTTTCTTTCTTTCTTCTTCTTTCTTAAGTAAGTCAACCAGACATTTCTGAAGAAAGTTAGGATACAAAACACTGAGGCAGCTCTTGTGTTTTGGCACTCAGCAGGCTGTACCATAAATCACTTTATCACTGTTGCTAAGCAATCAATCCCCACGTCATTTCATTCATTCATTCTGGGCTGCCCTTACATGTTGTTGTTGTTGTGTTCAGTGTCGTTCAGTGTCCGACTCTTCGTGACCCCATGGACCAGAGCACGCCAGGCACGCCTATCCTTCACTGCCTCCCGCAGTTTGGCCAAACTCATGTTGGTAGCTTCGAGAATACTGTCCAACCATCTCATCCTTTGTCGTCCCCTTCTCCTTGTGCCCTCCATCTTTCCCAACATCAGGGTCTTTTCCAGGGAGTCTTCTCTTCTCATGAGGTGGCCAAAGTACTGGAGCCTCAACTTCAGGATCTGTCCTTCTAGTGAGCACTCAGGGCCGATTTCTTTGAGAATGGATAGGTTTGATCTTCTTGCAGTCCATGGGACTCTCAAGAGTCTCCTCCAGCACCATAATTCAAAAGCATCAATTCTTCGGCGATCAGCCTTCTTGATGGTCCAGCTCTCACTTCCGTACATTACTACTGGGAAAACCATAGCTTTAACTATACGGACCTTTGTTGGCAAGGTGATGTCTTTGCTTTTTAAGATGCTGTCTAGGTTTGTCATTGCTTTTCTCCCAAGAAGCAGGCGTCTTCTAATTTCGTGACTGCTGTCACCATCTGCAGTGATCATGGAACCCAAGAAAGTGAAATCTCTCACTGCCTCCATTTCTTCCCCTTCTATTTGCCAGGAGGTGATGGGACCAGGGGCCATGATCTTAGTTTTTTTGATGTTGAGCTTCAGACCAAATTTTGCGCTTTCCTCTTTCACCCTCATTAAAAGGTTCTTCAATTCCTCCTCACTTTCTGCCATCAAGGTTGTATCATCAGCATATCTGAGGTTGTTGATATTTTTTCCGGCAATCTTAATTCCGGTTTGGGATTCATCCAGCCCAGCCTTTCGCATGATGAATTCTGCATATAAGTTAAATAAGCAGGGAGGCAATATACAGCCTTGTCGTACTCCTTTCCCAATTTTGAACCAATCAGTTATTCCATATCCAGTTCTAACTGTAGCTTCTTGTCCCACATACAGATTTCTCAGGAGATGGATGAGGTGATCAGGCACTCCCATTTCTTTAAGAACTTTCCATAGTTTGCTGTGGTCGACACAGTCAAATGCTTTTGCGTAGTCAATGAAGCAGAAGTAGATGTTTTTCTGGAACTCTCTAGCTTTCTCCATAATCCAGCGCATGTTTGCAATTTGGTCTCTGGTTCCTCTGCCCCTTCAAAATCCAGCTTGCACTTCTGGGAGTTCTCGGTCCACGTACTGCTTAAGCCTGCCTTGTAGAATTTTAAGCATAACCTTGCTAGCGTGTGAAATGAGCGCAATTGTGCGGTAGTTAGAGCATTCCCTTACATACTAAATGCCCTTACATACTAAAACACAATTGGCTAGCTTTGGTCTGCTTTACTCAGAGGTAACTCTCTAGAAACAAATTAGGTCTTTTTCCTACTGAGATGGTGATATTTCAACATGGTCAGCATGACCAGTGGGCAAGGGATGATGGGAGATGTAGTCCAGCAACATCCCTCCAGGTTCCCCATCCCTGTTCTAAGCCTTATGTTTACATTTGGCAGCCGTTCACAGAGCTCCAGCAGCTCACATCATCTTTTTATTGTGTTTTTTTTCATGTAACATTTTTACAAGTCAATTTCGTTTGTTGAGACAATAGGAGAAAAAGGGGGAAAGAGGTGGGTGGGATGGGGAGATGGATGGGGTGGGGTGATGATGTTTCTATTTTACGTAATATATGTAGGGTTTGGTGTCAGCATTGTTTGTGCAGGTTCTCTGTTGTTCACTTGTGTTCCTTTGGTGGATGGTCTTGTATCTTGAATAAAATTTGGTTTATGAGATACAGGCTTGTTAATTCATAGCTCCACTTTGTGATGGGGAAGCAGGAGCCTGTTTCCCCATGTTGCCAACATATTACTATTGCACCAAAAAAATAAACTATTAGCAATTGTGTGTGGACTCTGCTCTGCACAGTATTTGCTCTACGCTGCCATACAGTGAGAAAAGAAGAGAAAACGTCACGTTGCATTGGTTCTATAAAAGTTCACGGCCATTTCCCCCAGCTATTAAATTATATAGGATTTTTCTGAAGGGCAAGACAAGGATTTGAGCCCCCAAATGAGAAAATGCACTGCAATATTCTTATTATACAAAAAAGAGGGGGGCTATGGTTCCAGTGTGGCAGCAGGCAATCCTAAAGTTTAAAGGTGTATTCAGCGGTTGTTCTAAAAGAATTAGACCCTATAGAAAGTGATAGGAAATTGCCTAAACGGTTAGTCTGAATGAAAGTGGATTCCTTTAATGGCTAATTCCTTGTTCGTGGGGTGGTCCTGCTTTGAACAGCAATTCTATCCAAATGGCATCCTGGGGTTCCATGTTTGTTCGCGTCTCTGTGGCTTGGTGTCAAATTTGCTTTAAATGAAAAACATCTGCCGCATGAGTAAATGTAACTGCCACAGCCCTCTGCTCAAGCTGGGATCTGAAAACTAAGCTCTGTACTCTCTGGTTTTCATTCTGCTGCCTGTAATGGATAGCTGAATTGATGAGTACAAAAGGGGGAAAAAATTCTAAAGGCAAAAATTGCAGGTGTCTAATGTCCACTAACTTTTTCAGCTGAGATAAGGGGCCTTGGGGTATCATTACTGAGTCAGGGGTTTGCTCATTGTGGTCCTTCTATTGGTGTGTTTCTATCAGTTTTTGATCTTCCCAGCTTGATAGTCTGTTCGAAAAACTGATGCTACACAACCATGAAAGCTAGTTGTCAGATTTGCCCCTGTTGTCAGATTTGCCCCCCCCATTTTTACCCAGGCTAAATGCTTAAACAGCACTTAAAGACTGCTCAAGAAAGTCTGAGCAATCATGCCAGCAATTCCTTAGGTTTATGAAACTTGTCGCCCTCCCATGCACGTCATCAATCTCTTTTACATTGTGCTGGTTGTGTAGTCCATAAAACACAGTGTAATTATCTAACGCCTTTCATTTAAAGCAGTATTATCATACCACTTTAACTTCTGCCAAAGAATTCTAGGAACTATAGTTTGCTAATAAGACTGCTGATTGTTGTTAGGAGACCCTGCTTCCCCTTACAGAGTGGCTTAACAATCCAGGGAACTCTTAGAAATTGTATCTCTGTGAGGAAGATATAGGGGATCACCTAACAACTCTCAGAACCCTTAACAAACTATAGCTCCCATGATTCTTTGACATTCATGGCTGTTTAAAGTGATATGATCCTGCTTCAATTGTATAGTGCAGATGGGGCCTAAAGCAGCAGTCCCATACCCTACCAAACTCAAGGGGACTTACACCTGAGTAGAAGTGTATAGGAACAAGCTGTAACTCTAAATCATCATCCACCAGTTTCCTGTCTCTGAGCTAGAAGAACATTTACCACCATCAAAGTTTAAACTTCAAAGGAAGCAAATTTGCAAGCTTGGGGCACCAGCAAATCTAGAGCCTCAACAAATTAATGGACAAAAATTGATCATGACCATGGTCCTTTTCTCTAATATATTCATTCATTCCTTAAGTGCCATATTTGCCCTTGAAACTGTATCCTTCCTTTCATCCTGCTGTAAGTCAAGTCAGAGTAGAATGCTTTCCTGTAGCTTCATTGACCCAGCAAGGGGAAAGAAAAGTTATTCCCAGAATCACTTAAACCAGCAGTTGTATTTCTCTTGCATCATACGACAGCACTGAACATCCAGCAAGCACTATTTATAAAATTAATGTTATGCACTTGGCTAATGATATTTAGCTTCTAAGTTGATTAATTCAGCCACATCATATGTGAAGAAACAATTAACCTTTAGCTGCAGATGGGATTTCAGAGAGGTTAAATGTCTTTCCAACAGCAACTATGCCAAAGATAAGAGTAAACCCTATACACAGGACTCATGCTATCTCCTGAAAATCATTTTCATTTTATGCCTGGTCTGTTCCCCCCTGCTGCACAGATATATGTGTTTTAAATGGAGAAAATATTTCAGGAAATATGGATGAACATCTAGAACAATGTGAAACAATCTACCTCTGAAAATTCATATAATATAGGTTGGAGGGGGGTTCTAGTGGATCCTCACAGAATCCCAATGATCTGCTTTGCAGAGGTCTGCAAGCTTGAGAATGCATTTCCTGAAGATGCTTTAGGAACCTGAAAGAGCTCTGAAAAATGTCTGCATTGGCCTGATCGAGTTTCCCTGCCCTTTTTGCATTTGAATTCAGATTGTTGCAGTTTTTTTAATCAGGCAAAAATTCTTCCACACCCAATGTTATTGGTGTAGGGAAATATCAAAGCTACTGGATTAATATACTGGCCATTTGTTAAAATGGCAGGGCAGAACTGCCTCTGTCTGGTCCATTGCAGAGGAAAGAGGTAAGGTTGGTCCAAAGAATAGGTGAGGTTTGGGATTCTATGAAAGACTCTTATCTGTTGCAGAAACACAGAGACGGAAACATTGGCATTAGGTGCAAAACTCCAATTTCACTTTAATAGGGTTTTTCTTCTTCTTCAATGGCCTAGTTCATGAATTATTGAATTTCCCCCATAGTATTTAACTGCTAGGAAAAGATACAGTGAGATTATCTTTAGGTTGTGTGTTAAATGTTATGTGAACATTCAAGTCATCCACCGGTTGTTGGCACACGACAGCCTGTTAGTAATTGATGACTGGGTAACATGTACATCTTCAGCAGTCTTCTGTACCATTAGTCTGCTGGGCAAAAGATGCACATTAACTTTTGTTTCTCACAATCTGCACATCTTACCTCAAGCCAGTTTTTTTTCCTGTGAGAAAACTGTTTTCTTAGCCCTCAAAGCACAATATTCTGTACTGGAGGCAAGGGGAATGAATGAATGAATTCATTCATTCATTCATTCATTCATTCATACTGCCCTTCATTTGTAGATCTCAGGGAGGTTCACAACATAAAAGTACAAGATAAAAAACCACAAAATACATAATAAGAGCAGAACAAACTAAATGATAACTCCCCTCCCCCGACACACACATTGCACAGAATACACCCTTAATAAAATGGTTTAGATATCCTCATGCTATCTTTAAAGTGTCTTGGGACTAGAATGTCAGAGAATTCCAACAGAAAAGGAAATGGGAGCAGAATTGCCAATGTTCGCTTATTTGACATGCCCAGAACGGAAATGAATCCAGAAAATACATGCAGTATGCGCAATTGTTGTGTTCAACCCATAAACAATATGTAATCACCTCCCCCCTCCCAATTTGGATAGTATTTCCTTTATATTGAAATGAATGGCCCTTTCATTGAAATGGATGGCATTGAATAATGTAATGATAGTGTACTTATTATGTAAGAATTGCACAAAATTCCACCACAGCAGACTGCAAGCTAAATACTGTCGAGAACTGCAAATGAGAAAAACAGAGAGAAACTGAAATTGACAGATTGTACCCATCTCTAGCAGGAATGTAATCACTGTTATCTCATGCTAACCATCTTTGGAGTTTCCACTGCTGTGTTTCCATCCTCTGTTCCAGCTTGACAGATGAAGTCTCTTGACTCTTGGAGTCTCTGCTCTCAGGCATTAAGCCAAGAAGCCACGATAATATTCCTTCTGACTGTCACACAGCAGGTGGCCTGTAAAGAGTCTTCTGCTTTTCAATGCAGAAGCATTTATCCATGATACTGACTCAGGTATTCCATGAAACATGAATGTTTCTCTTTTTATACATCCTAGTTCATGTCCTATCTGTGATGTAAAATTTATGATGGCCATTTCTACTTCCCTTATTGATGTACGGTAATCACTGACGTTGTAAGAATCAAATGATGAACATGTATATGTGATCTGGCCTTCAGAAGAATAACTGAGAAAGCAAAGCAAGACTAAGACAGTATGTAGCCATGTTGGTCTGATGCAGTATATATATATATGGAAAAAATTGTACAGTAGCACCTTAGAGACCAACTAAGTTTGTTCTCGGTATAAGCTTTTGTGTGGATGCACACTTCTTCAGATATTCTTCAGGTATCCGAAGAAGTGTGCATGCACACGAAAGTTTATACCGAGAACAAACTTAGTTGGTCTCTAAGGTGCTACTGGACAATTTTTTATTTTTATATATTAAGACAGGTAAGGACATTTATCACTAAAGTCGCTAAGAAAAAAAAAAACATTCATGAATTGCATACTGAGTGAGATTCAGCATGTGTTGGCATCTGTTCATAACCATCTCAATCTTTAGCTTTTAAATGCCCTCCTTTGTCGGGGCAAGCCAGCAATAAATCACACAAAGAAGCAAAGTTAACCCTTTATTAGAAAATCAGGATCTGCACAAGAGTGCCAGACCTAATGAGGACAGCAACTCTTTCCTGGTAGGCCTTGCCCCTATGAAGCAGTTGCAGAGACTGAAGGTACCCAGGCTGAGACCCTATCTGCCCGCGGACTATATCGCCAGAGTGGTGCATGCTCTGGTTATCTCTCACTTGGACTACTGCAATACGCTCTATGTGGGGCTACCTGTGAAGGTGACCTGGAAACTACAACTAATCCAGAATGCGGCAGCTACACTGGTGACTGGGAGCGGCCGCCGATACCGAATAACACTGGTCTTGAAAGACCTACATTGGCTCCCAGTACGTTTCTGAGCACAATTCAAAGTGTTGGTGTTGACCTTTAAAGTCCTAACGGCCTTGGTCCAGTATACCTGAAGGAGCGTCTCCACCCCCATTGTTCTACCCGGACACTGAGGTCCAGCACCGAGGGCCTTCTGGCAGTTCCCTCACTGCAAGAAGCCAAGTTACAGGGAACCAGGCAGAGGGCCTTCTCGGTAGTGGCACCCACCCTGTGGAACGCCCTCCCACCAGATGCCAAAGAGAACAACAACTACCAGACTTTTAGAAGACATCTGAAGGCAGTCCTGTTTAGGGAAGCTTGTAATGTTTGATGGACTACTGTATTTTTATATTTTGTTGGAAGCCGCCCAGAGTGGCTGGGGAAACCTAGCCAGATGGGCAGAATAGCAGAATATAAATAATCTATTATTATTATTATTATTATTATTATTATTATTATTATTATTATTATTCCCACAGCTGCCTAAGCCCCCTCTTCTCCAGGGTTTCTCCAAAGCTAACCCAGGCTTGACCTGCATAACACTAATTTCTCCTCCTATTAGACAGGCCCCCTCCTTGCTGAACTTCAGGAATGTAGCCAAGACTTTCTTGTGCCAGTGGGCATTTTATGGTAGTGTTCAGTACAGTTATACCTTGGGTTGTGATCGTTGCGGGTTACGCGGTTTCAGGTTACAGACGCACCAAACCTGGAAGTACTGGAACGGGTTACTTCTGGGTTTTGGTACTCACGCATGCACAGAAGCGCTAAATTATGCTTTGCGCATGCGCAGAAGCGCCAAATTGTGTCATGCGCAGGCGCGGAGCTGTGTGTTGCGGACACTGCGGGATGTGAACGCGCCTCCTGCACGGATCACGTCTGCAACCCAAGAGTCCACTGTATAGAGGCAACATTAAGACAGATTTTATTTATTATTGTTGTTGTAAAGAGGAACGGTTGCAGCAGTGTTGCATATCATACCTGCACATATCAGGGCATGGCTGCTGGTAAATGGATGGATTGCCATTGTGCCTAATCCTGCAGCCATACCTTCCACAAGAGACAGAGAGTGGGTGGGGGCTCATGCTCTCCTCCCTTCTTTGTGAGAAAGAGATCAGAAGCATCTGCTTACACTTTTAAATTAAATACAGTTCTCTGTTATGATCAAATAGGGAGAACTTTGGTTAATTTAAACTATAGTTTGCTCAAACAAGTCGGAATCAATCTACGTAGTTTATGATCTTGGCTTGTTAACAAATTATAGTATCTAGAGCAGGCATCCCCAAACCCAGACCTCCAGATATTTTGGGACTACAACTCCCACCATCCCTAGCTAACAGGACCAGTGGTCAGGGATCATGGGAATTGTAGTCCCAAAACAGCTGGCGGGCCGAGTTTGGGGGTGCCAGATCTAGAGTTCCCCAGTTCATGCACAACAACAACAAGCTACCCTCTAGTTTGTTTAAAATGAGAAATGCAGACTTTTGATTACTTTGCAGCCACAGATGAGCATTACAGGCGTGTGTGTAAGTCCAAGGCTCACACTGATCCAGTGATACCAGCTTTCCAAAGTCTGATAGTCATTTGCACTTCTAGCGCAACCCCCGCTGCCACTTAGCACCCCCTAGGTAATTCCACTGTCCCCACCCCACCCCAGTGGGTAGTACCACCCACTTTGGGAACTACTGATTTAGTGTTATATAGAAAACACACCCTTGAGAAGGAAGTAGCAGCTGCATCAGAGCCACTTCAGATATAATCATTTAGGGACTGCTAGGCAAAGACCGTAGAAGCTGGTCACCAAATTGGACTGCCAATCTTTACTGTACTTCAAGCTACCAAAGGGACAGTTTGCGGTGATATGGGAGGGGGATTAGAGGTTCTATTCAAGGATGCCACAAATAACTGAAATGGGGAACAAACTTCAATTACTCATGAGTAGGTCCAGTTTGAGCAGACTATAAGCAGGGCCCTATTCAAACCAAACTCCACCACACTCATTTATTTTCCACAAAATATATACACTGCTTGATTGCAATGCAAATCTCAAAGTGGTTTACTTACATAAGGCACGAGGAGGAGAGGTTTCCAGCTCCACTTTCCTTTCCTCCCCCAAAAAACGAGGTTTTAAAGCTACTTTTTTAGGAAAAGCACCAAAAAAATCAACACTTCCGATATGGGCTGCCCAGGTTTTCCTGAACATTTCAGCCACTTTTCAAACATTTCGCCTGGACGCAGAATGCCATTTCCGACAGGTGAATCCCAGTTATGACCACCCAGTTATGACCACTGGGAAATTACAGACATATGGCAGCCCTATCCTAATGCCACCTTCATCAGGAATGTATGCACCATCAGGGAGTTGCCTCCACCTTTCTTCTGCCCCAAGTAAGCATAGTAAGCCATGGAGGGAAGGAGTTGGGAGAGGAGGTGTTGGAAGAGGATGAGATAGTTGCAGAGGTGGAGGCAGCTGCTTATTCACCTGTGAGTGTTTTTGTGCAGCTTACTTGGAGTACATGTAAAAGGCCAAGTCCCTCTGGGGCAAGCAAAGGGATGCTGGTGTATCCCAAGTTCCCCCTAAGAAGCAGTGGTACACACACACACAGCACACTAGCAGTTAGCTTTATCAATATGAGCCCAGAATGCACTGCCCAGGCAAAGCCAGTTTCAGCCACAAGGGACATCTTTCTTTCCTCAGAGTGCCGGGCCCATGTGGCTCCAGAGGCTGGGTGTGGCTCTGCTACTGCTTCCCTGAGGAGCAGGGCACCCAACTGAATATTTGCTTTTTAAAGAGGGAAATTGTGGCGACTGGGCTGCATTAGTCTCAGAAAGCCAGTGCTGAGTGCTGATGCCTCACCTCTTTCCCACCACATTGCCAGCCCTTATCATCTGCTACTCCATCAAGGGATCTTTTGAGACCACCTGAGCTACCTGCTCCTGGGCTTGGCCCTTCAGCCCATCAGTTATGGTACCACTGTCCACAGTACAGTACTAAGAAGGGAATTATTATCCTGCAGGTGAATGAGCTGCATGGCTTTAGAAGTGTGATCAATATCCATGCATACATATGCACATCATTTCTGCTTGACCTCAAGAAGTAGAAGAGTAAGCAATGGCTTATATCAAAGAAGAGAAATAAATGGAAAGATGGCTTTAGTACAACTTTGTGCACTGCTACCCATACAGGCATCAGCTTTTAACTATCCAGGCCAACTATCTGGCCATTCCCTTACCAAAGGATCCGACATTCACTAAGTCATGGGCCAAAGCCAACAGTAATAATCGCTTTATGGCTGTTCATTGGCAGTGTGGATTGATGCTTCTCACAAGTTGGTCTTGGAGACTGCACAGTTATTTTTGACTTGGCAAAAGACTTGGGGAGTCTTGCAGGCAATTAGTGTCACTAAACACCCTTCCTCCCGCAGCAGCAGACACAAGATGAAAGACAGCCTGCTCTGCACACGAACAGAAACTCAGATTGATCTGTTGACAGGTGGAGAGTCATGTTTTCTGTGCCTCTCTTGCATGGGGCTTCTCCTTCCCAGGTAGCTTAAAAAATGCTTGCTGCAGAGAACTCAGAGAGATGCTTGTTGCTGGGCTGAGTAATTTAGCAGCTCTTCCCCTTAAAAGGAACTGATTGCATCAGAGCTGTTGCCTGTGTACAATGGGAGGGGACATGCCCAATATACTTGTCTTTGCACCTTTTCTTAAGTTATAACTTTTTAACCATTCATTAAAAAAATCACTCTGCTGGATCAGACCAAAGCCAGTGTAATCCAGCAAAATCTATGTAATCCACAATGGCCAACCAATTGCATCAGGAAAGCCCATCCTTGCTGCCCCCTAGATGTTTATTTGGCTCATATGTGCAATGCCTAAATAGTGCTTCAGTTGGTGCATCTTAATGGTGGCAAATTCCAAAAGTTAGCTATGTGTTGCATGAAGCAGCACTTTGTTTTGTACCCCTCTCCGATCCTTTTCCTTGGTGGTATCTGCTGCTTTTACACAATTTTGTTTTCCTAGCAGATGCTGCTTTTTCCCTTGGAGCCATCATGTAGATGATCTTGTCCAACTGGAGACTACACAGGGAATGGAACGATGACACAGCGCCTCAGATCTGCGAATACAAAGACAAAACAGGGAGCAATGTAAAGAGGGAGCACTGGACTTCCCCAAAGGGATAGGGGTTTTATTTATTTATATGTGTATTCACCAGCAGTCTTGTACCCAGCATTGCTCAGGAATTCTAATAAATCCATGGCAAATAAACAACTTTCCAAGATATATGGTAGCTATATCTGGTACTGCCAAAAATATATAGAAAAGAAGACTTCTTAAATCTCTAACACACACATACATTTTTATTATTATTATCATCTTGCCACCTCTCTTTTCACTATACTGTATTATCCGCCACAGAAAGATCAGGAACTGAGGCCTCCTTAATCTCCTCAGTAATTAATCCAGCCTTTTCTTGTGCACTCAGTAAGTAACAGAAGAAGACAGATTAAGCAGGATACAGGCTCATTGTTTACCTCAATTCTTACCTCAGAATTATGCCTCTGTATGAAGGAGCTGGTGTGGCAAAAGAAGCATAGAAACCTCCCCTGAATGCAAGTGGGAAAGTTGTCAAGCCACCATGAACAGTGGGCTGTATAATTAAAGCATAATTGCATCCTTAAAGCCCATGCTGCATTTAATGAACTCATTCCATTTAAATCGTCTATGACTCAAGAGAAGGCAATGGAACTCTTTCCCTCCTTCCTTGGTCCTGGAAAGGGAGGGAAGTGAAGGAGGGGGTGGAGATAGAGAGAGAGAGCGAGAGAAAGGTGGGCTTTCCCCCATTCTAATTACTGCAGAAACAGCCAGTGCTTGACCCTTACCCCTCCAGCACCTTTCCTGCTCAACCACTTAATCACTGTAAACCAGTTTCTGTAATTATTACTAGAACCTATTTATCTTGGGCCCATAGGGCTGTGGTGTCAACAGAAATGTAGGTGCCAGAAAACAGGATATCTTACTAGGCAGTAGGGAGGGAGCACTAGAAAGAGCATATAGCACTCAATCTTTGCAACATTATTTTTTTAATTGTTTCAATCTACCTGCAATAACTGTTGGC
Source organism: Lacerta agilis (assembly GCF_009819535.1). Lineage (NCBI taxonomy): Eukaryota > Metazoa > Chordata > Lepidosauria > Squamata > Lacertidae > Lacerta > Lacerta agilis. The sequence continues at coordinate 50,814,156 of NC_046317.1, forward strand.
ATTTTTAGGGTTGATACCTTTCTTAACGTCACAGGCCTCATGAAGGTGGTGGGCATGTGTTCAAGATATCCAGCACACTCTGAAGGTTGGGGCCATTTTGCTGTTAGCAAAGCTGGTTGTCTTCTTGGAGAGCTTAGCATGGCTTCAGATGAATCACACTCTGCCTCAATACAAAAAGGAAGGCTGGTGTGAAGTTTAAAAGAGCTGCGGCTGTTGTTTGGGTTCCAAGTAGCTTTATCGAGTTACCAAGAATTAACGACAACCAATGTGGGAAGCCATTCTGGTATAGAAGGCGGTGAGAATCCAAGCTGTAATTTGATTCCTTTATTTGGATTAATTGAAAATCACAAAGTACTTGAGCTGGCTTTTCATTATCGCAGAACATTTTCTCAAACTTGATGTTGAACCATAAATAAAGGCAGGTGACTGAGGGAGGGGAGAGAGAGGAAAGTTTACAAGTTGCACCAAGTAATGCTGGGATAAAGAAGCAAAATACAAATGCCAGTGGTTATTCAAATTTCTCTTTAGCACCATTGAGAAATCAGGCGCCCCTGTAAGGCAAACAGCAGAAGTTTAAAACAAAACATGACATTTAATACATTAGCAAAGTTGGAGATTAATTTTAGATTCTGCTTGCAGAATGAATGAATGAATGAATGAATGGTGCTTGTATAAAGATTATTTGACTGTTAACTGCTCTCTCTTTTTTTTAGAAGAGTTAGTATTTTAATCCTTTATAATTAGCTAAGCAATCAGATTGCGATTTTAAAAATATACTTATAAACATATACCGGTAAGATGTCCTACAGTTGGTTAAAAAGCAACACTTTTTAGTGACTTTGAGTAATGCACTGTGCCCGTGCTCACACAATAAAAAACCTAGTTTTTGTTTTGTTTGCAACTGTGTAATTTACTCCCATAAACATTAACTGTAAAAATACTTTGCAATAATAAAGTATTTATGTTTGTTTGTTTTTGCTTTGGAGTGCTTAGGTTTTGAATGGGATGTTATAGCATTTTGGGTTTTGTAAATGATACACTGCTTAAAAACCTTGCAGGTTTTTTTTAAAAAAAGACTTTGTCTCCTAGCTTTGGAATTTTACAGCTCCTTTAGTATTGGCTGCTTCTCATCAAGGCTGGTTACTATGCCAAGGGGCCCTCTATCATTGCTTCTAATAAATCCTGCCAAGTGGTGGGTAGCACTCCCAGCAGTGGTGGGCAGTTTATAGTTGCCCTTTACATACCCCGTGAAAGCTTGGATGTAGCACCACTTCAGGTCACTGCAGAAAATGTCAATGGGAGTTGAAAGACACTTGCCAGTCATTGGCCTGCTGGGAAAGCCTCGGGGGTGGGGCACCCTGACTGACAGCTGCCCTAGGATGCTGGATGCTCTGTTTCTTACAAAGAGAATTCTGCTAACTGCTCATAAGACTTTCTTCTCTGAGGGCACGGGCGTCGTGAGGGGGGGCGGTGGGGGCAGTCCGCCCCGGGTTCCAGGGGAGGGGGGATGACACTTGGGCCAGCCCCGCCCCGCTGGCGGGCCCTGAGCAAGCCGCGGAACGAAGCCGCTCCACCCTGCAGCCCGTTTGGGGTCCGCCCGCCGGCACCGCTATGGGTTCCAGGGGAGGGGGGGTGACACTTGGGCCAGTCCCACCCCGCCAGCAGGCCCTGGGGCTGCCCCACGCGATCGGGACGGGGAAGCCCCAGGAGCCGCCGCAAGCTCGGCGGGTCGCTGCTGGAGCAGCAGCGCCGGCGGGATGGACTGTGCATGCCCGGAGTCCATCTCAGCCGGTGTTGCCCCGCACCCAGGAGGTGCCTCCGCATGGCAGTGCCACCCCGGGCACACAAGAGGCTTCCTACGCCTCTGTCTGAGGGCTACTTCCCATGATAAAATGCCCATGGGTTAAATCACAGACCCATTGTTTGGGCAAAGCGAATCTGGGCCTGGATGATATGTTGCCCAACTCAGCACCCCTGAGGTCAGTTTCTGGAGCTGAAAGTAAGGGCCTGGACTCTGAAGAGCACCACTGCTGGTCAGGCAAGGACAGAGGGACACATACTATACCCATATTTATACTATACCTGCCCTCCAAAACTACAGCTCCCGTAATCCCAACAATTGGCAATGTTGGCTGGGGCTGGTGGGAGTTGTCTGAAGTACCATGGGCCAGCCACCCTTTATTGTGATTCCTGCTGACTGGGAGGGAGAGGCAGCTGAGGAAGAAGACTCTGAATGGGAGGGGGGAGATATTACATAGCAGACCCTTCCTGATGAAGCCCCCCCCACTTGCTGACCCCAAATGGGCCTGGGGCACTGATAGTGGGGCACTGCTTCTTTACCACATGTGGAAACTGAGGAAGGCTCAGGACTTTGGCCTGCTCAGACAAAGCAGGAGGATTCAGAGGGAAAGGTGGGTCCACTCCTTTTTCCTAGGGAGAGGTGGTGGATCAAGACAAAAGAGGAAACTTGACCCACTAGATGGAGTGAGTGCCTGTAGGCCCAGAATCCTGCAAGGACAAGAATGCTTGTGATTAACAATTTTCCATCTCTGCTTAGAAGCTTGGTGGGTAGGTGGGGAAACTCATTGGAACAACTTGGCAGCTCCCATACAGTCTTGGAACTCCTGTTTCTAATCCTGGTCTCCTGAACTTTGACTCTTACTCATAGACTGGACTTGTTGATACTCCTTTGCCTTAAAAGAGTACCTGGACTAGATTCTGCTTTTGCATTGATGCTGAGTTTGCACTGTTAGACTACCAAAATAAAAGTCAATTGCTTTCCTTCTTTACTTTTATGTAAGGTTTGGGAAAGGAGTCAAGACACCCTATCCCATAGCCATTCTCTGGCTGTTCCTTCCACGGAAGAAGCATGGTAATTGGAAAGCCCAGCTACAGGTTTACCATGGCTGCTTGCTATCCAGATTTCAGACCTCACCTGTTCTCATTCTCCCAGGCTGTCTCACCTTTAGTTGGATACTTCTTTTGCCTGTGCTTTGTGAATAGAAACACCATGTTAACAATGATTCAATTGTGCATTTCTAAGGTGCATTTTTAGACCTTGCAGGGTTTATTTATTTTTTATTTTTTTACTGCCACATGCAGTACATTGTATGCTGCTGTGTTATCACAAACTCCCCTAGTATTCCTTCCTGAACCAGCGATTTGGTGTGTGTGTGTGTGTGTGTTAATTTTAAATTATCAGTCCCTCAGTACGGGAGGAAGGTGAGGTTGAGGCTGAGTAATTGGAGGCCAAGAGGCAAAAGTCTCTGACAGAACAGAATTGATTGAAGCTTTTCACTGGAACACTTGAAAAAATCAATGCCTGTTCCCTAGATTGCACGAGTGTGTTTACTGTATTCAGCTGCTAACATTAAAAGTGAATTCCAGCAATTGCAATTACAGCTTTCTGCTTCCCCTCGCCTAGCCCTTCTCTTTGCTTGGCTTTCGTTTTGTCTTGCTTTCGAGCCTAAGGCAAAGCTAATGCAGTCAAACTGAAAGCGGCTTTATAAATTGCAACTCACCCCTTTCCCTCTCCTCTGGGACCCTCTTTTTCCTGAGCACTGTCAAACCTGATTCAGCTCAGAGGCATGGAGCTGCCTGGCTGAGGAGATTTCAGGGCTCAGAGTGTGGCTCAGTAGCTAGGCGCATGGCCAAAGTATGTTAATCCTAATGCTCTCTGATATCACTATTTGATTTCCTAGTGCCTGATGGCAGGAATTTTAAATGCTGTTGAGAGAAGCGTCAGGGATAAGGAGGTGACTGATTTACTATATTCAGAGGTGTGGGTGTGTTTTAGGAGATGAATAAAAATTTGTGATGGGATGTGGGTGACCCCAATTCATTGGTACCACTTCACACAATAGAGGTTAAGATGGTACAGATATGCAAAATCTGTGCACCCCACAATACCTGAAGCAGCTGTGTATTGCAAGTCCAGATGGAGGAAAATATGCCAATATTTGGTTCAAACACAATACGTACATAGCGTGTCTATGCATTTGCCAGGCAGCTTTCTGTACTACCTGTATTCCCACCACCAACTGCCATCCTTAAGAGACATTTGTAGAAGCAAGTCTTTCCTATCCACAATATTTTTCCCATCACCCCCTTCTCCTGTGCAGGTTCTCATCTTACGACATATAAGAAGCTGCATCTCCCAAAATGCATGGTGGTGTGGCAAAAGCTCACCACCTCCCAACAGCCCTGGGAGTAACAGGGTCCTTGCACTGGGAATGACATCTTCCCCTTTCTTGGGGATTCATGATCCTTTTCTCTATAGCAGTGGTGGCAAACGTTTTAGAGACTGAGTGCCCAAACTGCAACCCAAAACCCACTTATTTATCGCAAAGTGCCCAGAGTTGTTGAGCTTTTTGGGGGAAGCTGCTGACCAAAATTTTGGAGCTTTTTTGGGGGGTATCACACAAAAGTTGCTTTGCTTTTGTGGGGGGGGGGTCCCCCAAGCTGCTGAGCTTTTTCGGGGAGAGAGAGAGAACAGAAATAATTGATGAATAATACCTTCGCTGGAACTAACGTGCAGCACCGACATCATCGTCTACCAAAGCGCCAAAAAACCGAGCACAATAAGGGTTAAAAAACGAACGCTGTTACGCCCAATCAGAAACAGCCACTGACGCAGCAAATTGAAAAACAGACCAATTGCTGAACACAATCTCTGGCTAACAGCAAAAAAAAGAAAAAGAAAGAAGGAAGGAAGGAAGGAAAGGTTTTAACAGCAGACGCAAGCTGTAACCGGGGGGGGGGGGGAGAGAAAATGGGGAAAAAACAACAACAGCACGGATGGGCCGATGGCGCTCATGCCAGCAGTGAGGGCTCTGCGTGCCAAGTCTGGCACGCGTGCCACAGGTTCGCCACCACTGCTCTATAGCAACAGCCCCCTTTGATTCCCCTTCTGTCCACCCCAAATAGTAAAGTCTGTCCTTGTGGGAGAACCACCACAATTATCATTTCAAATGTTGGGAGGTGTGCCTGTGAAAGGGAGGGGGGACTCACATTTATTTATTTTTTAGATTTCACATTCTAGTGATGGTGTGTGTGGCGGGGGGGAAATGGAGCTTAGTTTTTTAACAGATGTAATTTGTTTCTGAATAACAACTTGAATGGGAAAGATGCAAAGCAGCTCTGAAACAGATAAGATGCTTCCTTATATAGGCAGTAGTGGAGCAGCAGAAGTGGGGCTGTGTGGCTCTCTTGGCTTCCAGCACTGAGCCTGCACCATGCCAAGTTCCCTGCTGCCTTGTCCTTCTCCCGCTCCATAGCCAGCAGCAATGTAGGGTGTTGGGAAGCCAACATTCAGCTTCATTGGAGGCCTTCATTGGGTGCAGTAGTAGCGGAGAGGGAGAAAAAGTTCTCTTGGCCCACCCCCCACTCCACCCCATGTATTCTCTCCCACCCCTTTTCCTCTAATCTATTTGTTGAATCTATGTTGCATTTTGTGCACAACTGTTGCTGTCATTTTTGCTAGCGGTTGGTTATAATTTTGCTCTGCCCCACATTTTCAAGGAACTGGCCTAATTCGCACCTCCTGGACTAATAATGTGGACTGGAGCACAATTTTCTATCAGATTTCACACTCCTCTGAATGTTGTGATACAGTTCTTGGCTAAAAAAACAAACAAACAAACAAACCTCCATACCAAAAGCCATATAGTTGCTTATTTTAGGATGAAATTAATTTAGGAAACTGTATGTTGAAATCTAATGTGTATTTAATTTCTTTAAAAAAGAATAATATACAGTACATGACCCCTAATGCATCTGTTACTGCCAAAGGCAATAATGCTTCTGGATACCAGTTCCTGGAAACCTCAGGAAGGGACAGCGTTTTTTGTGTTCAGGTTCTGCTTGCAGATTTCCCACAGGAATTTGTTTAGCCACAGTGAGAGAGAAAATGCTGGACTAGATGGGCCATTGGTCTGATCTATCAGGATCTTCTTGTGTTCTTAATAAAACACATATTTAAGTCCATTTTTAAATATGATCAGGGGCTTTTGGTGACCTTAAGGCTCTCCCCATTGTGTCCCCTTACCGACCAGTTCTAACCTAAAATCTTAATGCTGTGCTGTTAATTAATGGCAGTCAAGCTCTTTTTTTTTTTACATCTCTCTTCTATCTCCTGATCAGCCTTAGGCGAAGCTAATTTGATGCTCTTGTAATGTCATTGGTTCACTCATAGAAGCAAGAGAATCACCAGAAAGTGGATTGATCTGCAAAAATACTTAAGGCCTTACTTCTACCTATGAAAGCCAACATATGGCTTGTCATCCTTAGTTTAGTTTCCTTTTAGATCTCAGTATGAGAGTGTGAATTTAACCCTGCTCATAACCAAACAGTGTTTGTTTAGCATCTGTTTTATTTGCTTAGAAGCTGGGCTACAAAAATGAAAAGAAAACAACATCACTCCATTTGAAATTAGTGTCCATATGGATCTTACTAAAGTTTCATTTCATGTACGTTCATTTCAGCAGCTTGGCTGCAGTGGAATCGTTTTCCCATAAGCATATAACTTACATTATTTCCAAGACATCCAGCGCCATTCACAGAAGCCAGCAAAACTTGCAGACAAACCACCCAATCATTTATTTGCATGTTCACTCTTAATAGAGCCCTGTTGATTTCAATGGAACCTGCTTCTAGGAAAGTGTGCAGAGAATTTCAGTCCAAATATATTAATTTGTTGTGGCTGTGATGGCCAAGCATGGGGATCAGTTTTTGCATCTTCAATTCACTGTCCATGAGATGACATACAAGTGCTCAGTTCAGGAGATGATCTTAGGCGGATGGGATTCCAGCAGGGTCAGTTCAGATTCTGGCAAAGGAAGCCAGGCAAACTCAAGCAAGTCCATGTTTTAGTTCCAATAAGGCAAGGTAAACAAAGTCCATAGCATCCTGGATACCTCTGTGTGATACTCAAGCTGAAGGATCTTCCCAACAGGCTCCAGTGTTGCTTTAACAACATGCCAACATACTCTGAGACTGAATTGAAGCTCAATCTGGGTATCTAGCTCTGGCTCTGGCAACCTCTGGCTTCTTCAGTTGAAGGGGAATATTTTGCTCCAGTAGCTGTTGACTCTGGTGGAGGCATTCGTATAAAACTAGAAAATTCCCCCCGAGAGCAACCTCTAAGACTGCACCCACATTTTCAGCCCATTCTACTTAGAATTTCTCTCACACCTTCATTAATTCAGCCAACAAAATCCCAACACAAACGGTAAAACTGCTGTATCTGAAGTGTGCATGCACACGAAAGCTCATACCAAGAACAAACTTAGTTGGTTTCTAATGTGCTACTGGAAGGATTATTTTATTTTATTTTTTATTTTGTAAAACTGCTGTTTTTCACACACATGCATACAGTTGGTCCTTCCCTCAGCTGAAATCATAGCACTTTGCCCAGTCTCTGATGGGTATCGCTTTCAGAAACACAGAGAGATTCCCAACTAGTGCTGTGCCAAACAATTTCCCCATGTTTCCCTCCAAGCATTCTCTAGTAATTAAGGAGAAATGAAATCACATTTAAAAATTATCAACGGGGTGAGAACATTTTGGTGAAATCCTCATGGGCATGCTGCAGGATTTTTCTCACACTTGCTATACACTTACCCAAGGTAGCCAATGAATGTTTGTGGGTATCCTCTCTTTCATTCAACAAATCATCGCCCTCTGGTGCTCTGTGTTCTGCTGACTTTGTGCCTGCGCCTTTTGAAAACCCCATAGTATCCATAGCTGGGAATTTTTCTTTCTTTTTTCTTTGTAAGCACAGGAAGGTGGGGAGGCCACCTAGCTTGTTCCTGAGAGCTATTCCTTATTTGTTTTTAAGTGAAGGCTTTTAAGAAAGAAACCCAAGTGCTCCCAGAGTATGAGGCAGAAAAAATGGAAGCCTGTTTTGCAGGGGAAATTTGAGAGAATGGGTTTCCCCATTGCACTATTCCCAACTATCTCCTAATCATTAGCTCCCATTGATAAAACATCAGTGGCCACCCCAGTCTATTAACCAGCCGTCCCCCTAACAAAGGAAGGGGTCAACCAGCAGCAATCATATTCTGGGGATTGGCTGACTTTAGAAAGTCATTCTGCAATGGGGAGGCTCAGTGTTCTTCTTGATACTGTTGCAAAGACTCTATATAGATTTTACAGCAAGCTCAGGACTGGCTTTGATTCCCATTTGGTTCCTAATTCAAGAAGATGTGATAGCTAAATCCACCCTAGAGGAAGAAAACAAGTCCGCTGCATGTACTAGTTTGTTTTTGATATTTCTTATATTATTCTTATTCTTATTTTACCCTCTTGCTACTGCATACGTTTGTTAATAAGACTGAGAGAACAAAGCAAAGGAGGATGGAGGCAGAGGAAACCAAAGGGAGAACAAAAATTGTATTAAAATAATAATAATTTTACTCTGAGGATGAGCATCAGGAAAAATGAGCAATGCCTTGTCTGTATCCCCAGCTGGGAATAAAACGGGTTTTCTGCCATGCCTCACAACATAACAAGTCTAATGATTCCATGCATACTCAGCTATTTGTATAAAACCAGCCACAAGAGAGTACAGTAAAAGGGTACAGCCCAAAGCCTTGAACACTTTTCGCAATTGATTTCAATGAGATGAGGCCTGTCCTTTGAACCTGCCACTCCAGCTTCCAATAGATAAATCAGCATGCCATTCTTTCCCGTTAGACAATGGGAAAGAATACTGAGCCTGATAACTAGTTGACAGAACAGAAGGAGGGCACAGGAGTTAAGCTGGTAGGAAGTCAGGGCAAAATTCATTTGGGAGTGATGGAAGTGGCCGTCCCCTTGCCCTACAGGTCATTTTACTTCCTCTTAGCACAGGGGGAAGGTTTTTTGTTTTCCAGTCTGCAGAATGTCTAGATCACTTTTACCTGGACATGGCCTCATTCACACTGTTTCAAATCCCTGTGTTTAGGCCGAGTGAGAAGGGCACTTCAGATGGCAGATTTTGGTACAGGTGGCAGTCCCCTGCCACACCGTGGAAGGTCCCAAGTCACTTCTCTCTACCTGAGGACAGAGTTGTTTATGCTACAAATTCTGCTGCCCTCTGGTGCAGTGGAGTGTTGAAGTAAGAGACAGCTTCCAATTTAGTTAGTTTCTGTACAGTGTACCTCGGGTTAAGAACTTAATTCGTTCTGGAGGTCCGTTCTTAACCTGAAACTGTTCTTAACCTGAGGTACCACTTTAGCTAATGGGGCCTCCCACTGCTGCTGCACCACCGCCACACAATTTCTGTTCTCATCCTGAAGCACAGTTCTTAACCCGAGGTACTATTTCTGGGTTAGCAGAGTCTGTAACCTGAAGCATCTGTAACCCGAGGTACAACTGTATGTGAAATGGAAGGGGAGTAGCCATCTTATCATTTGCCTCAGGAAGTAAAATATATTTGCAGTTGCTGGGAACTATGGGAGGAGAGGATGCTCTGTGTTCAAATCCTTCTTGTGGGTTTCCCAAAGTCATCTGGTTGGCCACAGCAGGATGCTGGATTAGATGGGCCATTGGCCATATCCAGCAGGCTCTTCTCATGTTTTGTATCAGTGCTGGTGGCTAACTAAGGACAGTATATTCCTTTGGATCTAGTTACAAGTAGGTAGCTGTGTTGGTCTGCTGTAGTCGAAACAAAATAAAAAATAAAAAAATCCTTCCAGTAGCACCTTAGAGACCAACTAAGTTTGTTATTGGTAGGAGCTTTCGTGTGTATGCACACTTCTTCAGATACACTGAAACAGAAGTCACCAGACCCTTATATATAGTGAGAGGGTGGGGAGGGGTATTAAACGAAGGATCTGTTTGTTTAACAGAGAAGGAGGCAGATTTTAACAGACAAAGGGGCAGAAGTGAGCACATATGCAGGCAGTGATAGCCATGAAGCAACATCAGATGAACTCAACCAAATTAGGAGGAACACAAGAACTCCATCTAGCTCAGTGTATTAGCTCTACACCAGGGGTCCCCAAACTAAGGCCCGGGGGCCAGATGCGACCCAATCGCCTTCTAAATCCGGCTCACTGACAGTCCAGGAATCAGTGTGTTTTTACATGAGTAGAATGTGTGCTTTTATTTAAAATGCATCTCTGGGTTATTTGTGGGGCAAAAGAATTTGTTCATTCCCCCCCCCAAAAAATATATAGTCCGTCCCCCCACAAGGTCTGAGGGACAGTGGACCTGCCCCCTGCTGAAAAAGTTTGCTGACCCCTGCTCTACACTGACTTGGCAGCAGCTGAACTGGGTTTTAGACAGGATTCTTTCCAAGTCCTACCTGGAGATGCTGGGGACTGAACCTGGTACCTGCCATATGTAAAACATGTGCTTTGTCCCTGAGCTATGGCCCTTTCCAGAACTCCAAGGTTTCAACTCTCTCGTGGTTTTACTTGTAAAATGCCTAATAAAGGTTTGATAAGTAAGTCATCTCTGCAGGTGCATGTTCAGCCAAGCTCAGTCTGGGCAAACCAGTGACAACCCCACATATCCATGCAGGTGAGCATGACTTAAAATTAATTCCGCATGAGTCACCAAACAAACTGACATGAACCACTTCATTTACTGGCTGTTAATTAGTTTCCATTGCCCAACATCAACAACTAGGACATGACATTCCTGTTTCTCTTTGTGCAACAGAACAAAGCAACACATTTCCAACCTGCTTTCTTTATAACCTGGTTTGGGATCCCCCCACTGCTATGTTGCCAGCTCCTCCTCCTACATTTGCAAGCAGCTGTGAATAGGTGTAGTTTGGGTCGCCCATGGGACGAGGAAAGCTACTGCTTCTTCTAGCAGCCCCAATTTCATGGAAAATGGTTTAACTAACCTTGACATTTGATTGCCCTTATCCAGAAAGGGTAATATGGACCTCAGGCTTAATAATCAGAATTGCTGAACCTTCACATCTCAATCTAAGGAAATGGAACTTCTTGTACAAGCTCTAGTCTTAAATGGATACTTAGGGACTCCGATATACAACCTGTGAGACCAAGGGATATATTCTATTTCCGTGCAAGGAGCTCTGAAAATGAACTCCACATGTACAAATACTTATATTTGAGGCTTCTGCTATCACAGCTTGTCCATCGGTGAACAGCCCTTTGCTGTGGCAGGTACCTCTAGGGATACTGGCCCTTAGGGAGATTTTCTACTTACCTTGAAGAAAGCACCAGAAATACTGCTTGAAAAGCATCTTTTAAAAAATGAAACAGTCTATGTACTTTTAGAGGAGTGACAATTATTTCCCTTTAATTCCTAAGCTGGTCCTCATTAAAATTGTTAAAAGAAATTTCTTAATGCCACTTAATTTTATTATTTTTATGCGAAGCATCCCTTTTCCCTGACTCAACAATGCTATATCATAAACATTAATAATTATGCCTGTATATTATTATTATTTGCCATTTCATGCTTTAAATGGATTGAGGTGTTCAAAGCTCTTTAGTGCATATCAACTCTTTACTTTGTGGTTTGGTTTATTATAAGGCTCTCCTTGCTCGGTGCAATTGGAGTTGTGAAGGGAAGCAATTTTAGAAAACTGGATTTTCATTTCTACTCTAGAAAAGAAGCTTTCCCCCAGGGTTTAAAGAAGGAATGTTATTCTGTTCCCTATCTGTGTCCCCCACCCACTCCACACACATAACGAAGAGAAGATTCATGCCTGATTTATTTGTTTGAAAACATCATACGAATGTGAGCAAAACAAGAGTGTAAAATCAGTTTTCTGAACATGATTAACCTCACATAATTGCTTTGTTTGCTGCTCATTAAAAGCCTCCAGGTACTTTCAGCTCTGGCAAGTGGGTAAACAAAGCAAAAGTCAAGATTTTCTACAAAGGCAAATGGCTGTTTCCAGTGTTAAAGTTCTGTACTGGTAACAATGAACATGCTTAGAAGCCTCCACACAGTCAAGAGTCTTGATCACGCAGGGTTCCTGATTGCAGAGAGTTGTGTGTGCTTAGAAACCTCCTTCAGACATTCCTGCTCAACACAGGACTGGGGCAGAGAGGGGACAGCATGCATGCATGCTCCTGAATCCCTTACACCCTCAATGCCAGGGGTAACCATCATGGTGCTCTCTGGATGTCATAGGACTGCAGCTTCCATCAGCTCCAGCCAGCATGGCTAATGTTCAGGGATGGTGGGAGTTGGAGTCCAACAATCTCTGGAGGGCACCACATTGGCTATCCCTGCTTGATGCCCTCACAAGAGCAGCAGACTGCCTGAACAGGGTCTGGGTTGCTTGAGCATCATTAGCTTGCCTGCCTGCAATGCTTCCAGAGGGCAACACAACCTCCTATTTCAGAGGCCCTGTACTGAAACATTTCACTGCAAAGAAGCCCTTACTTCCCACGCTAATTCATAAGCATGATGCATTACTGTTCTGGATCATCCTAGTGTTCATGGTGGTGTGTTAGGCATCACAGGGTTATGCTGTGGAAGGCAAGCACAGAATAGCTATTCACATTCCTAAAAGATGAATACCTATTTTCCTATCCAGGTAATTTACTACTGAGTGGAGAGTCCTTGCTCTCTCTCTCAGTTCAAGAGTGGTATCCTGTTAGAATCTGCAAGGCTGTTGCATTATCTCCCCTTAAACCTCTCCTTAAACCTGCCTCTGTTATGATGCCTGCAAAAACACTTGAAGGCAGTAAGGCTTTGCCAATTTTAACAGATTCTTACTTATTACACCAACCCATTCTGACTTGTGCCCCCCCACCCGTCTTTTGACTGCTTCTCTGCAATTCTGAAATGGTTTCAGGCCCAGTGGATCCTATATGACACATGATGGTTTGCACAGGGCCCAAGACATTTTGGTTCTTATGGTGCTCCTCAAGCCAATGTATACAGAAGTCCTGAATTTAATCCTGTCTTTAAACATTTTTTGTTCAGAAGGGTAGGTTTTACAAATATGATCCACACAAATATGCTAACTGCCTCCCCTACTCATAAGGCTGACGATCCCTTATGAGTAGTGTGTGTGTTACGTAAAACAATCTGAAAAATCAAACCACAGTAAAACACATTTACATCATATCACTGGGAAAGCAACAAAAATATCCTCCAATCAACTAACCCAGTGCCTCAGTAAATAAAAATGTCTTTACAACCCAGAGAGCCAGTGTGGTATAGTAGTTAGAATGCTAGGCTAACACCTGATAATACCAGGGTTCAAATACCCACTCAGCCATGAAGTTCACTGAGGGACGTTGGGATAGTCATTCACACTCAGACTAACCTACCTCACAGAGCTGTTGTGAGGATGAAATGGGGAGGAGGGGAACTATGTATGCCTCCTTGAAGGAAATCTGGGATATAAATGCAATCAATCAATCAATATTAATAAATCAAGGTGTATGAGTGTGTGTTTGTACATACACATGCACACACACATTCGCCAGGTGCTAAACTTTATGAAGCTAAAATTGCAACATCCACACAGATGAGGAAGGAACCAGTAGCCTTGGGGGAGGGGGAAACCCAAGATTTGCAGAAGGCAAAAAAGGACTTCGTTGAGGGTGGCCGAAGCGGGCCGGGAGGGGGCACACAAAAACACTCCCTTTAGGTGTTCCCTCAGCTGACCTGGGGAGATGGGGGGGGACTAGTGAGTGGGGAGGGAAATCTTTAGAAAGTATCTTTGGAAAGGGACATGGATTGGTGGCAAACTGAACAGGATCGATCAACGCTGAAAATTTTGTTGCAGGTTTCATTTGTGAACTCCAAGCTCTCCCCCTCCCCATTTACCCATGAGAAATTACTTGTGCAACCTGATCATATGCATATTATTTACTCAGGAGTAAGTGCTACTGATTTCAGTGAGCCTTCTTTTCCAGAGTGTGTGTGTAGCATGTTATCATTGCCCAGATTCTAGCTGTGGCAGGAGCACAAAGGAAGACCAGTAAATGCATTATGCAAACAGTCACAACCCTCATGAACCTCAGTATTCAGTAAGTACCTTTTTTCCAGGGGAAGCCACACAACCACCTCTTTAGGACAGCTGCTGATCATCAACGACGACTTCTTTCCCCTGATGTGTATCACAGCAGGCTACAGTAACCTTAGAACATGGGTAGGCAAACTAAGGCCCAGGGGCTGGATCTGGCCCAATCGCCTTTTAAATCCGGCCCGCCAACGGTCCAGGAATCAGCATGTTTTTACATGAATAGAATGTGTGCTTTTATTTAAAATGCATTTCTGGATTATTTGTGAGGCATAGGAATTCGTTCATGTTTTCCCCAAAAATATAGTCCGGCCCCCCCACAAGGACAGTGGACCGGCCCCCTGCTGAAAAAGTTTGCTGACCCCTGCCTTAGAATAAAAGGAATCCGGTAAACTCTCCAATACAAAGTTCAGTGCATAAGTTCTTACTTGGAAAGGCACCAGATGACCAAATACATGAAATAGGTGCACCGGCTCATTTTGAGCACAATAAAAAGAAAACTTGTTGGACCACTTCTGATTGCTTAATTTTCTTTTGTACAAAGAGGCTACACAATGTTACATAGTTCAGAAGGTGCTTAGTGTGATCATGAATGAGTGTTTTACATCATTGTTCTACCTTAAAAAAATATAGAAATAGCTGTAACATGGCCTGCAACTGAAACACAGAACGTTTTAAGGCAAAGATACTACAAAATGTAAAACCGTTTTGAAAGCAGCTTTAGATTTGACTGATCCACAAATCCTAAGAGGGAGAGGGATGCCTCAGGGGTATTTGAGGCTTGCAGGGATGAAACGGGATCTCTACAAGATGGTGCCGCCTAAGCGAGGACCCCTGGACTATTTTGTGGCACGTTGGCAATGCAAACATCGAAATAATGACGCAGGCAAACATTTGCTAAAAGCAAAAACAATGCCTCTAAGTTTGCTACGAAGGTGTGGGAGAGAACAAAATCCATAGTGTGGGGAGGGTGCAGAGGAAGCAGTCCATTTATGTCTGAAAGTCTAGCTTGTAATCAGTGGTAATAGTTTTAGCAGCATTTTCTAATCCTGGTGTTTCTTGGAAGGGAGCAGGTTTATCTCTAAGCTGAAGGAAGGAAGATGCCATGATGTTGCGGTGGTGGTGGTGGTGGTGGGTGTCTTTTGCATCTGGCAGGTCTAGGTTGTAATCAGAGGGAATGCTTTTTTTTTTACCAAAGAAGTGAATCTCTTTTAGGTTTCCCCACTCCAAAATCAACTTTAAAGGTGCCTAGCACAAAAGTCACTGGATCTTTTCTTACCTGGATGGCCAGACTCCTCCAAATACACTTGCTGACCTTGGTACTAGAGAATGTTGCTGTTGAATACCTAGCCTTCTTCAGGTGTTGAAGGTGAATATGCAAAGAGTGTAACAGTGTTGCAGGCACAAGCCCATAGGAGACCTTTGTGCATTGAGTAGGAAGATCTGAAGGATGCATCTAAGCACATTTATCCCAACACATTCAGAAGCCCACTCAGGCCCTAGCACTCGATGTGTAGCCAAACACACACAGCAGAAAGACCGACAGGTATGAAAATATACTTACAATATACTCAAAACCACATAGAAAGGGGAAACAAATAGAGCAATAAACAATACACAATGGAACAACTGGTTACGGATCAATTTCAACCAATGAGTCTTTTTCAAATATGTCTGAATAATCCTAAATCCCGGGAAAGTTATTTTCAACAAAGCTCTTGTGTGCCTAATCTGGAACTTGCTTCTAGGCACTAGCATGTTGGTTGAGCTTCTCACATACCCTCCAACATCTTGAGTTCCGAAACTGGGACACACATCTTCCCACTCCTGCACAAGATCATGGAACCCCAAAGGTGTGCTTTTCTCAGGGCCGTGCTTGCACAGCGCCCCAAAACACATTTTTTTGGGTGCTGCACAAGATCATGGTCCCCCAAAAGCACTTTTCCCAGGGTGAGATCATGGCACCCCCAATGACCGCCATGTTCTCGCTCGAGAAAATGGGATGCCCCATTTTTTTCTGGGACACTTGTGAGGGGGTATGTTCTTCGACTTTCCTTTTCTGTCTGAGGCAGTGATTGTTCATGGCGAATCACTGCTCTAGGACAGTTGAATAACACATACATGCCTGGACAAACACTCACTGCTGTTTTTAGGGGGAAGCAGGCCGTTGCTCATCCCATTTTTCTAGGCCTCCGGCTTTTAATTTAATTGGATATGTTGGCTTCCCTTCAATGACTCCTGCTTATGAGTGGGATACTTTAATATCTTACGGCATGGTATGGTCAGATTAAATAATCACAGCATTTTTCTTTGACTATAGGAATCTTTGAACATGGGGTGAATATTTTTAAAGAACCCTAGGAGTTCTAAGAACACAAGCTTCATTGAAAATCAATAGCATATTGACTCCTGTTTTCCTCAGGCATGTATAGAAGTTGCTCTTGCCAGAATGTTGATCCTGAAAACACCTATGAGCAACATGACACTGGTTTCTATATTGCAGGATTTGTAGGAATAGAATTATCATTGTTAATACAATATAATTAATTATATATATATATATTTTAAAAAGACAGTCAATCTTTATCATCTCTATGTTATGTTGCCCTGGTCCAGCTAGGGCAAGGGTGAGGAATTGCAGGACTGGGGGGTGGTTCAAATGTTGCCCTTCAATCCTCCCTGTTTGGCCCTCAAGACTCCCCACGGCATGCCCCAGCAGTGCTCTGTACCATCCATGGCTGGTTTTCCTGGCTGAAATGTGTCCTTGAACTCTGATCATTTTTATATATTACATTTTTTATCCCGCCCTTCATCTGTAGATCTCAGGGTGCTTCACAGGCAAGTCATGTGACCCACACCTCGCTCTCACCCCCCCAAGTGCTTTCTTGTGTGGTGCCCGTCCATGCACTTTTTTGGGTGCCATGAGAGATTATGGCCACACACAAAAAAATCACTTTTTGTGGGGTGAGAGCACAATGCAAGAGCTTGCAAGATCATGGCATGCAAAATGGCCACTGAGCAATCATGAGAAAAAAAATGGGATGTCCTGTTTTTTTTCTGGGGCACTTGGAAGGTATGGAGTTTGATACTCAGATGGTGGCAGCTGTTTGAAATTATTATAAGTTGGAGATTTCTCTACTTTCACTGGGAAACTACTCCATTTACAGTTTTATTTTCAGCTGCTCAGACAAGTCTCCCAATGTTCAAGCTGTGGAGCAGGAGCAGGGAACCTGGGCACGAACACCCCCACTAGCCCCAGCCACCTACCAGCATGACCAATGGTCAAGGATGAGCGGAGGCCCACAACATTGTTGCAGAGGCTCAAACATTAGCTGGAATGAAGCCTGAATGCAAAACTGCAAACTCCAGGGAACCTCCTGGAGTGGTTAAGTGGAAAGGAGGAGTGCAACATAAAATCAGAAACAAGGTTGTCCTTGATAGATCTCCTTCGAAGGTTGACAAAGCTGCCAGGAGATGCAAAATATTTTCCTTATTGATCTATCAAAGGCCGTTTTACACAGAGGGGATTATACACTGCTGATAACATAGCAAGGTTGCCACTGATGAAAATCAATAGGTTTGGCCTCCCCAGTCTTCATTTAATTAGAGAACCCTGTAAATACCAGGAGAGGATGTGTGTATTTGCCATTGTTAACTTATGCTACTGTTCCTTTCACCCGGTTCTGCTGAACCCTTTTTTCATGGTTATTAAGATGAATGGGTTTAATGAAGACCTTTCTCTGCCACCTCTCACTATAAAATATAATGTCTCTAGCCATTGTTTCAGAATTGCATCATCTCTATTTCAATACAATTAGCCTAAAATTAACATAGAGTGCAATAAACACATGAAATACTCACCTCTCCTTTAAAGAAAAATATAACATTCTAATCTCTAGGTTGCATAGTAAGAAACATGAATGAGTTCCAACGCAAAATTCATATATAGAAATCCCCCCCGATGTTACTAAGCTACAACAGTGGTGCTATAATTAAAAGTGAAGTATTCAGCTTGAGCAAAATATGATTTAAATTAGAAGAACTTCAGCACGACAAAGAAATGCAAGAGCCTTGTATTTTAGAGAATGTTTAATAAGCTCTGCAATGGTCTTGAGTGGCAATGCAATTCCGAACACAGCAGTTGAAAAAAAATATCAAGGGAAGCCTTAACTAGAGGAAGGGTTATATTTGACTAAGGCATCACCTACACAATACATTTTAAAAAGTAAGTACCATACTGCTTTGGCTCCCCCATAAAAATCCTGGAAAGTATAATATGTTTAGGGTGCTGAGTGTTGTTAGGAGACCCCTGTTCCCTTCACAGAGCTACAATTTTAAGACTGGTTTAACAGTCAATCCCTTTTCCCAGGCATCTGCTACTGATATCTCTTACAGGTGTGTGATACATGTCTATCTCTTTCCTAAGACATGCAGAGTGGACCAGCCTGTGGAATTTCTGAAATGCTTCCCTTCATCAAAGAAATAGATACACCCCTGCCTGTCCTATTCTTTAGTGATAGTTGCACACATCTCTCAGAATGCAACAAGATACACCTACAGAAAGAGAAGCAGCAGTAGAAATGGTACTTAGACAACAGCACGAAGGGGAAACCTTCCAGGGAACTGCTCCTATCCAGCTGAAGGAACATGCCAACCCATTCCTTCCTTTTAATGCTGCCAACCTGGGTCCTTTCCCAGTCAACTAAGAGCACAATGTGTGCAAAAAGCTCCCAAAGGATTCTGCAGATTCCGAGCTGACTGCAGCAGTGTGCAAGCCTGAGAATGGATGTAGATGGTTGTGTGCAACATCACCACCTGTTGGCTCATATTTTGAGGATGTGAACAAAAGCCAGATTTCTATTGAGCTCCCCTGAGATGAAGTTAGCAACCTGCTCGTTACGTTTTTCACTTGTGAAATGTGCCATTATAAATGCTTTCACAGAAATCAGACACAAAAACTAGATCCAGCACTTTAAAAAAAGGTTGTTTGAAGCTTTCCAAGCCAATATTAGGTCACCAGTTAATAGCCATCTAGGCAAGTAGCCCAGGACAACTTTGGTACTGCATGCTGTTCATAAAGGAACCTACCACTGGGCTATGTACACACAACTACAATCCTGGGTATAGCCATAAATCGGCAGGATCACTGGCCTGTTATCTGCTATTATTGCTACTTCCCAACCAGCCTAGGCGCCAGTCTCCTTAAGAGTAAAACTTAGATCTGATCAGGTTTGGCTTTCCCTGCTCTGAAACTGCACTGGTCAGTGCTCTTGTTTCTCAACTCATCTTTGTCTCAGTGCAGGGTATACAAAACCCTACCAGACCCTGTTTTGCAACAGAATTGTTAAAAATAATGACCTGGAGCCAACTGAAAGGCATCAAGAGGCTTCCTGAAAGATGTTGTTGAGTTAAACCCTTTCATTCTAAAGCATTGGGGCCTATCTATAGCACATACTTACATTTAAATTAGTTTAATTGCCATTGTTTTTCCCCCAAAGGATTTCAGGGTTGTTGTTTTATAATGAGGATGCTGAGAATACATTAAAGATCTCCCATACAGAACAACAGTTCCTGGTGTTCCCTGGAGGGAGGAGATGGCTGTGGAACTAGTGAAGTGTATATATGTCCTCAGTGAGGATCCCTTGTAGCATCAACCAACCAGCCCTTATTGACAGACATGGTAAGTGCCAAGAGCATCAATCACTGAAATCAGATCTCTGCCATGGGACCAGGCAAGGAAGAATAGGCCAGCACAAACTGCATGCATTGTGCTGCATGCGCCCAGGTGTATCCCCAGGTGGGAGGGAAATGAGACACTTGCTTGGGAGCTGCCCTGCTGAGCCCTTGCATGTTTAACTGGCCAGGCATACTCTAGTTTGGACTCATTCCAAGCAAAAAGCATATGCTGTCTGCAGTTTGCCTGCCTGAGACCATGGCTGTCAGGCAAGTGTTGTTGTAAAGGATCCTTGAAGCATGTGACACACCTTGGCAGGCAAGGGGACAGCTGGGTGAGTTACATAGAGTCAGATAAACTCCGGAGGGAGTGTCAGAATGGGGTCAGGGGCTGCTGAAGACAGTTCTGTTGAACTTACTATTACTCCACTTCTCCATGGCAGCTTTGAAAGTGGGACTACAAAGGACTATTGCAGTGTAGCCTTACTCCTAGTAGGAGAGATCTTGAAAACTATTCTCTCCAAGCAGCACTTGAGGTGCACACACCTCAACCCAGATTTTCCATTTTTATTTCGCAATTGTCACTCATATATACAGGTGAAACGAAAAAAATTAGAATATCGTGGAAAAGTCCATTTATGTAAGCAATTGTTTTCATTAGCTACTGGAGTTTAATATATGAGATAGACTCATGACATTCAAAGTGAGATATGTCAAGCCTTTGTTTGTTGTACCGGTAATTGTGATGATTACGGCGTACAGCTGATGAAAACCCCAAAGCTGAAATTGTTAATTTGGGGTTCTCATCAGCTGTACGCCATAATCATCACAATTATAACAAATAAAGGCTTGACATATCTCGTTTTGCATGTCATGAGTCTGTCTCATATATTAGTTTCACCTTTTAAGTTGAATTACTGAAAGAAATGAACCTTTCCACAATATTCTAATTTTTCAGGTTTTACCTGTATACTCAGTCCTCATTAAAGTAAGTGGTGTGTGTGTGTGTGTTGTCCCCTAAGATAGATGAAGTTATTACTTCTGCAAACCTCTAGGTCCCCCCAAGTATGAATATACCTCAGCAGATAAAGCCGAAGATATCTTCTACCCAGAATTTGCTTGGAAACGTTTTCCACCATGAGAGACTTCAGCCAGGAAGGATTCTCCTCTGCACAAGAATAAAATAATGGTGACTAGTACAACAGCAGCTCAGCGGTAATTAATCACCATGCCAGCTCAACCCTGCATTGCCCTTGAATTCTCTTCAAGTTAATTGTATTTTTAATTTAATTTCACAAAAAATGTTGACTAACTCATGAAGATGTCCCTCAATGCGGTGGGGGCAGAGGTAGCATGGGGAGAGAGTGCGCCTGGATTAATCATACAGCCAACAAGGCATAAAAGCATACAACTCATCTGTCAAGATTCTGTAAGCACATGTTCTCTTGCAGTTGGCTGCTGAATTGGTTCAGAAAGTCCCTTTCTTCTCATAGGACCAATATTATTTGCTGGCGCAAAGGGTGTCCTCAGGGGTGTCCCACCTGATGATGCTCTAGGAGTGCTGCCTTGCGTTTGCAACCAGCCTATCTTCAGCGAGTGCCACCTATAAAGCTGGGCTCCTTTTGGAGGAAGGGTGGGATAGAAATGTAGCCAATAAACAAATGAATATACCTGTAATTCTTCCATCTAGCCTTAAACAGTTACTTGTCCTTGATGGTTAACTAAGGAGACATGGTGGTGTTTATTCAAAAACCCTTAAATATTGATGGAGTCACAGCTAGAATCATAGAAGTGTGGAGTTGAAAGGACCCCCAATGGTTATCTAATCCAGCCCCCTGCAATGCAGGAATCATAGCTAAAGAATCCCTAACAGATGGCCAGCCAACCTCTGTTTAAAAACCTCCAGTGAAAGAGAGTTCACCACCTTCTCTTCTCTTCCACTTTCAAAGAGCTCTTACCCTCAGAAAGTTGTTCCTAATGTTTAGCTGGAATCTCATTTATTGTAATTTGAATCCAATGGTTCAGGTCCTACTTTCTAGAGCAGCAGAAAACAAGCTTGCTCCATCTTCTATGTGGTGGTACAAGTTCATTTTCTGCTGCTCCAGAGGGTGGCTATGGGATTCCCCCCCTCTTGTGTGGAGGTGCTCTACGTGAGGGTGGGCATCATGCATGTAGGGCATTTCACAGCCTGGCCCTATGTGTGGCTTGTGGTGGGTACACACCCACTCCCTCCATCAACATGTGATGGGCTATTGTTGTAGCAACACTCGTAAAGACAGCCCCATTCATAATATCCTACAGGGCTGACTGGATGCATTTTTACTTTCTTTCAGATGCTGTGGTTCCAGCAGTGGAGGTGTGTGTGTGGGTGGGGGTGGGGGTCAATGGAGGTGACAACAGGACCAGAGGGTGGCCCAGTGGCCTCCCCCAATTCATATGTGCAACAATGTTTATAATTCTGAACCATTTAAAACTCTGGCAAGTGTCGCTCTTGGTACAAGTCAGCAAATAGAATTTTTGTTCCCATCAATTTGCTAATGCCATTAGATACCATGCGCACATTATATTTGCATACATGCAGTTATATGAGGGTGAGTGTGGTTTCTATTGCCCATCATCTTAACCCTTGAAATAAATAAAATGGTATACAAAACTGAAAATATTACAGAGCCTGAAAAGCACTGAACAGTTGCATCATTTACATAAACGCAGTACATAAACTGCAGGAAATGAGCACATAAGATATTCAAGCCACGCTTCAAGGGTTGCTTCCGGAAAACACTTGGGAGCTCATTTCAGTCTGAACGGCAGCTTTCACCCTGTGTGGATTTGAATCGACAGATGGCAGCAAGTTAGTCCTGAGAACTGGTCCATATTAGCCCAAGTGATCAGACTGTGGATTTGAAGGAATACTGTTGCTTGGTAACAGAGCACACGCTTTGCCTGCAAAAAGTTCCAGGTATCGCCAGGTAGGACTGGGAAAGACCACTCTTCAAAAACCTGGAGAGCCACTGCAAGTCAAGTCAGTGCAGACAGCTGAATAGACAGACGACTTGCCTGGCTCTGTATAAGACAACTTCCTCTGCCCTGATAAGGACACTGAGAACATTTTCCCCATTTAGTGGGTGATGGCTTCTGACCTGCAGAAAGCCTCAAACCACAGAAGTACCTCTGCAGCATCAGGATAGATAACATAATGCCCACCCTTCTGCAGTGTGGTAATTATACAGTGGTACCTCAGAAGAGACATGGGTGGCACTGTGGGTTAAACCACAGAGCCTAGGGCTTGCTGAGCAGAAGGTCGGTGGTTCGAATCCCCATGACGGGGTGAGCTCCCATTGCTCAGTCCCTGCTCCTGCCAACCTAGCAGTTCGAAAGGACATCAAAGTGCAAGTACATATTATAGGTACGGCTCCGGCGGGACGGTAAATGGTGTTTCCGTGCACTGCTCTGGTTTGCCAGAAGTGGCTTAGTCATGCTGGCACATAACCCGGAAGCTGTACGCCGGCTCCCTCAGCCAGTAAAGCGAGATGAGCACCGCAACCCCAGAGTCGTCCGTGACTGGACCTAATGGTCAGGGGTCCCTTTACTTTTACCTTTACCTCGGAAGTCAAACAGAATCCATTCTGGGTGTCCGTTCAACTTCCAAAACGTTTGGAAACCAAGGTGTGGCTTATGATTGGCTGCATGAAGTGAAGTAGGTGAGGCTGAGAGAGAGTGACTGGCACAAGGTCCCCCATTGAGCTCTTTGACCATGTAGGGATTGAACCCTGGTCTCCCAGGTCCTAGTCCAGCATTCTAAGCAATATATCATGTTGACTCTGTTTTAAGCACTATCACATAAAAAATAACATGGTACACAACTACCTGCTCATCAAGAGCCCAACCATGCCACAGTTTATTCTAGGTCAGCTTGATTTATTTATCTAACCCAGTATCCTGTTCTCACAGTGGCCCATGGGAAGTGAAAAATGCTGAGCAAAACAGCATTTTAAATGCATTTTTCTCTCAAATGATGCACTTCTGGGTGTTTCCCCCCCTCAAAATAAACATTTCTAAGTGTTGTGTCTTTTCCAAGTAAGAAAATTTCGCAGGAAGATTTGAGCACTGTGAAAGGTAGTGGAATGCTAACACAGTACAATCCAAGCAGGTCAGTTTGTGTTAGAATTCACAAGGATCATATTCCTTAAGCAGCCTTAGGCCCACAACCTGGAAGTTCTACAGTGCAAACTTCATGGAAATTGAAATGAGATGTGTGGGTGTACTGTGCCCCACTGTGCACAGCTTCCATTCCTTTCAGTGTGGCTTTTGCTGAAGAATTTTTTGTGGGTCCATGCATCACATCTGTTCAGGCAGTATCCAATGCACTTGTTCCATTAGTGCAAGGATTTACCCTTGTACAACATAACTCCCTCTCCCCCATGCCCAACCTGTGCCCCCCCCCCCAGTCTGCTCCATTGGGTTGGGAAAAGCCCTGGAACAAATTTAGCGGGTAGGCCTACTGGCAAAGGAGAGGGGGAACTGGGTTGGGCTAGTGTAAATCCTTGTGCTGATGGAATGAGTTACTTAGCACTACACTGGATCCAAGCCTTTGTTTCTTGCTCTGCCACGCTCCATCATTTCCCAAATCAGCCACCTAAGGCGACACTTCACCCTGCTTCATTGAAGTAGTGCTTCCTTTCATGCAAAGACCCAAGAAGGGAACAATTTTGCAGCCCAAGAGAGATGCCTTTTTATCAACTCATCTGGCACTTCGAATAGGAGCAGCAGCCAGATTTCCTCTGTGTGTTTGTTTGTGCCCTGTTTTTCAGCCAAGATTGATTCCCAAAGCAGCTTACAATTAAAATCTGTGCGGCGATACAGTCAAATTGGGAATCTGCTGGTGTGTGTATGACAGCCTCTTATGGACCTGGTAGTTGGTGATACTGTCCAGGCTCCAGGCTTTTCCTTACCAAGTGGGTGGGAGTAGAAGCTGCAGGTGGACTCAGGATGGGCAGTGGTAGGATGCTAACCTATGAAAGACGTCTTCTGTTGAGCTACAGGGTCTTCTGGCCCCGGAAAATTGAGGGAACGGTCCTGATTCCAGGTTCTGTCATTTTCTTCAGGAATGGGGCTCTAAGAGCTGCAACTTACTGATGGTAAAGATGCTACAAAGACTTGAGAGATAACCCGCTACCCTAATGCTCTGAATAAATGCAATTACATACTTGCCAGCATTTAGAAATGCCGACATTGGGTTACATAACCTCACCCTCTGTTGTATTTACCAAAGTGTCCAGTCTGAACTGGGAGGCTTTGCTGGAGAATTCTACATTAATTTCAGCTGACACTCTACCCACTGAACAACCCTGCCTCTTTAACTCTGCTTGAAGATCTCCCCTCGGCCTGAGAAGGGTGGGTGGGACTACTAAGGGTTCCCCGCAGCAGATTTGTGCTCACTGGAGGAAGATGCAACGATTTACTTTTGTGCATTTTAACCAGTTCTATTGTGAATTTCTGTCAGTGCATAAAGAAAGGCTTTTGAGCAGAAATTGACATTGGAAATTACAGTGTTGAGAAGACCTAGACCTGTCAAGAAACAATGCCCTGACCCCCAGGCTGCCTCAGGAGTGCTGCAGATTTCCAAAGCACAATTGTAAAAGCCTTTGTTTCTTCTTGGGTAGATGAAAGGCAAGCATTTCCCCTTCCTCCCACTCAGTCCCCAGCAGGTAGAAACCTGGGGATGGCAGAAATGGCTTGCAAGATTAATAGGAACACTTTCCTTTCCCTTGGTGATAAACAAGGGGGAAAAATCCACAAGTGAAGAGAGTTAGAGACATACAAACAATCTCCTCCCTCCTACCATCCGCCCACATCTTTCTTGAAAGGAAACACAGGCAGCTACACCAAAAATGAGGATTTAAAGAAGACATTTACAATCTGGTGCCCTCCAGGTTGGCTGGGACTGATGGGAGTTGTAGTCTAAAACGCCTGGAGGGCACCAGGTTGGTAAAAGCTAATTCAAAGCAACATCTTCTGGCAGTAGGCTGGCCCAAAACGTTTTTGATGGTCCAGGAATTAAGCAAGCAAGCTTATTTCCCACTGCTACTCCCAAGCTGCAATGTTGTCAATTTGACCAGCCATTTTCTCACTGCCTAGGTGCCCATTTCAAATATCAATGGTTTTCAAGCCCCATCTGAGTTTTCTGGTTAAGATCAGCCTCTGATTCTTTTGCCTTGCTGACATACCTTGGGATTTTTATTTCTGAACCTTGTGCTTGCTGCTTAGTCTGTACTGCTATTTTGCTTACTCTCAAGTAAGAGTCAATGCCATTCTGTTTTGGGGTGGGAGCCTAACACAAGCTGGATAGCTCAGATGGTTAGAGCGCGGTGCTGATAATGCCAAGGTTACAGGTTCGATCCCTGTATGGAACTGCTGCATATTTCTGCATTGTAGAGGCTTGGACTAGATGATCCTCAGGGTCCCTTCCAATGATTCTATGAAATTGTGTTTGTGGTCGGTGGACGTGGTTTGTGAGGGACCAAACTGGAACTTGTGCAAGTCCCAGTTAAGTTAGTGAGCTGGAGGCTTCCCACAACTGTTTCAGACCGGTAAGGGGTGGGGGGATAGTATAAAAACTCTTTGACTTACACAGAACTCTTTGTCAGGGAAAGCACAAAAGAAGCTGCTGACTCTTCAATATCTGTGGAGATCAAGGCTGGCTCTAAATGCAGATGTTTTTAGCCACTTCAGGAGCAGCTTATTCACAAAGCTTTTGGCATTCAGATTAAAACATCAATTAGGCAGTGTGGGGGTGGCGAGGTTCACAGACTGCTGCTTTGCTGGTTAACATGCTGTGTGGTATTTATTTAAGATGCTGAAATGTTTCATGATTAGGAGGGGGCACAACATTGAAAGTGATTGCAAGTATTTGCATTGTTCTCTAGATAGCTGAGAATTCAGCTACTCTTCCTCTACTGGTCTAAAATTTCTCCCCAACCCAATATCTTGCAAACTCTTCCACCTCCTGCCATTAGTCCAATAAAAGAGATTGTTTAACACAGTATGACTCTTTCCTACCCAAGGATCATCAGGGCAACAGCATAATAGATCAAAAGAGCTAAGGAATTATTTAACGTAGCAGTGCAGCAAGCAACTACAGCTAAACATTTTCTTTCAGTCACAGATAGTAGCATCAGCTGCAACTCTCATCCTTCATACCTACGGCTCAGGGATTAGATGGTACAGAACCAGCACTTACCCTGACCAACAGTTGGAGCCATTATTAGCACACTCAGCAAGGGGGGAGCCCCGTTAGGATTTCCTACACATGAGTAGGAGCTTGGCAGAGACACATGCCCGACTGACATGTTCCCTCCCTCCTGGTCAATTGTTCAGGAGCTTTAAAAGCTTTCTTCAACACGAACATCACAGCAACTAATGCCAAAAAGCATTAGCACACTTACGGATCTGCAGAGTTTGCGCAATTGCGTAATAGACCTCAGCAACTCAGCATTTTGGCTAATCAATTTTATTTACACATAAACACACATGGAGCACTGCAACATGGCTCCCTCTCTCTCTAGCATCAGACAGCAAAGAGAAAGAACAAAAGACAATAGTCCCACTTCAGGAAACACAGTAATAAAAACATCCTCCCTTCGTCACTTCCCACTGTGGAATGAAAACACATAATGTCATGTGATATACAACAATCCCATGACAGCAGACACGGGGAGTGAAAGAAAATAGCAGGTACAGGAGAGAGACTACATGGATCTTGACAGTCTCCCCCACCCTTCAACATGTTCATGTAGGTTTGGTTGAGAGTAGTGTGTGTATGACCCAGCAGTAAAATCATGTGACATCAGGGCATACTTGTATGTCCACACTGTTGCTGTTACTATTGTTAGTAACAGCAGTAGTGCTGCTTTTTGCTTTTGGTGTACCTCCTTTTTTGGTACCCATAGCAGCAATTTGGGGTGACACCAATGACACTTTTATCAATATACAAGTATTGGCAACTCCTGAATGTGAGAGGTTAGGACACATAACATCCCTATCTTTTCATGACTTTGCTTCAATTTATTGGCTCATATCCTACACATCACCACCTCCAAACATTGGTTTAACACCTCAACCACCTCTCCCAATTCAGATGGAACAGAGAGATAGAGCTGCATTATATCTGCATATTGATGACATGTCACTCCTAATCTCCTGATGACAGCTCCCAGAGGCTTCTGCCGTGGTACCTGTGTGTTCGCTAGAATTCACAAAGACAGAGTTATTCAGGAATCTCTGTCAGGGAATTCTTTTGGCCAAAGGATAGTGAGGAATGGGATGGGATGTGCCAACATAGTATTTACTATGATAGTGTATCTGTAAACAAAATGGCTACCATCTACAGTATATATTCAGAAAGAGCTTTAGGGGATGCAAGCATTAGGATATCTTATATCTCTTATTTTCCATTTCTAAGATGCCTATTCCTCAGGAGTAGAGCATATATTAGCTTATACAGGCAAAGCTTGTTCAACGAAGGCCATTTTCCTGGATAAATTACATAGAAAAGGCCAGTATACCTGGTTACTGGACTGCATCAACCCAGCTACTCATTTACCCTCCCAAAACCAAGTTCTCTTGTGCTTTAGATGAACCATCTACCTGCCTTGAAAAGCAACCAGGTTGGCAGGCCTGACCTGAATTCTAGTGGGGCTTTGATACCAATGGCCAATACCAGCAAAACTATTAGTACAAAGAGATTAAACCAACCGTGCTCACTTACACGGTTACCGTGGTAACGCCTGCTCTGTACAGTGTGTGAAACACTCCATTCGTTTATTGATTGAGCCCCAGTCAAATTCAATCACAAGTGAAAATGGATTTTTTAATGCGACTATTAGCTGCTTTTGAAAGGCAAATTGAGTTCAGTTATACCGAGTCAGCCATCAAAAAACAATTTACCATCAGCCAGGCAGTCCAAATCGGAGGCTGGCTCTGGTGAGACGAGGGGCAGGGGCGACGGGGAGGGGGGGCAGGGAGTGAAAAAGTGAAAGCGAAATAAATTTTTAAAAGGTAGAAAGAGAGTAGAATCATTCTGAGAAGATTTAAAGGATCTGGCATTTTGTGTCTCAGTTCTGTGCTGCTTTGGCTACCCATTCAGCCAGAAATACATATTCTCCTGGGGAAAGGTGTGCTTTGTCAGTAGGTAAAGCACTGCAACGCTGCTTCAGATTTTTAGGTTTTCCTTTCAAGGCTGCTGTGGAACTTCCAAATGTTTCTCTGAACATGGACTTTGGTATTAAAAGTCACTAATCAGGTGGAAGAGAAAACTGTTGTCAATTATAAAGGGAGCCTGGAAGACACTTTGCTTCTCATTGTCTTCCTGAAAACGAAGAAGCAAAAAGTAAGATTTGAATGTGTCTGTGGAAGAAGAGGCAAGACACAGATTAGCCTTGCCCAACCTATTCAGATCCAGATGTTTGGGGCTACAACTCCCATCAGCCCCAACCAGCATAGCCAATGGTCAGGGATTATGGGAGTTGGTTTCCAAAACATCTGGAGGGGAAAACTAGATTGGGGAAGGCTAGCAAAGATCCTGAGTAACCTTCCATTGCTTTCATGGGCATTCCATTCCAAATCATGATCTGAAACAAGGCCAACCCACACGCAAAGCAGACTGAAGCAGCTGCCTCAGGTGGCAGGAATCCTGATGAAGTGGAACCCCCATGGGCACCCCACCCACAACCACCATCAGAGAAGCATGGAGAAGTTGCAGCGGTGGGTTCCAGTGAAATCTCACAGGCCTCTGCATGAGTTCTTGCTGCTGCCACTGCTTTTTCTCACTTCTCCAGAGCCACCACAGATGCCTCCATGCACCACCAGAGAAGTGAAGAGAAGCAGCTGCAGCATTGGTTTCTAGTTTCCTGTGGTGGGGTGTGTGCAACTGTGGGTTCGTATTTGTTTGATTCCAGGTTTCACACTCAGTGTCTCCTAAAACAGTATAATAATAATGTTGCCGAAGTTTCCTCACTGCCTTGGAGTCCGTGAATTCATTCCCCTGCCAGGATTTATTGACTGGAAAACAGGTCAAAGCTTTGGAGCTTCATTTGGGATTCTTAAGAAGTCATCTCTATCCACTAAAGCTTGTGACACAGACCACACTCAAAAGGGGCTTTCCCCTGTTCACTTTCTATCAGATTATCCGCACACAGAAAGCCTTACAACTAAATGTACCAGCCCATTTACTGTTATATCTTTGTGACTTGGTTACTGATAAACCTACAAAGTGAAGGGCTAAATCTCATTAAACCAGAGCTAGGATATATATATATATTTAAAGTGTATTGATTTCTAAGTAAGTCACCTATCCTTTGTCTCTTTAAAAAAGGGATGAACCAAATTCACTAAACATGGGGGAAGGGAAGCCCTGCAGAGTAAAATGCCCCATGTATTAGTCACATTTGTATCCAACCCTTATTTCAAGGAAGTTTAGAAATATATAGAAAGTGTTCCTCAAAACACAGCAAGGCAGGTTAGGACATGGGGTATTGATTGACCCAGTGTCACCCAGTAAGCTTCATGGCTGTGAGGATTTGTCTACTTAGAAAAAAAGAAGGAACTGCTGTCTTGCTAACTGTGGAATTCAGAGGCGGCCATTCTCTGTGGCAGTGCCTATTTTGTGTAATGAACTCTCCCTCTGCCCCCCCCCCCCGGTGATATTGCAGTCATCAAGAGTAGTGTGTAGAGATGGGTGGATCTATCAAGTTCTGTTTCGGTTTTTCAGTTTTCTAATCTTAAATTCAGTTTACTTTTCCACATCAGTTTGCAACCTTTTCTTAAGCCATCATGAAAATTCATCAACATTTTCATTCCTCTACCTTTTGGTGTGCAATTTTGCCTAATATTCACATTTTTGCAAAGTGTTTTGAATTGAATTTCTCCCAATCCCTAATAGTGTGTCTCTGCCATTTACTAAAAACTCACCTTTTCCCCCAAGCTTTCCCCAATTATTGATGGGCCATTTTTAAATTGCCTTAACAATATTTTATTTTATTGTATTGCATTCATATGCTTTATCAAAAGTGGTCTAGGAATGGATTGGGATAATAATAATAATAATAATAATAATAATAATAATAATATAGCATAATAGTCCAGGAGCTCAGGCTTGCCAAATAGCAGCACAGCCAACTCTTGCTTTCCTAAGACTACTGAACCAACTCTATATTAAGGAGAGAAACTGATACAAATATAAGTTTATTTATTACACCCATACTTCTGCTCTTATAATTCTACTCTACTGCTCATTCCCTAATGCCACAGTGCTCTATTTTCCTGCAGTTTCCCCCTAATTTTCAAATTCTACACTGCAAGGTTCCAAATCCATCACAGCACATCCCATCTATGGTGACCGAGTTAAACAAAGTCAACTGAAGCAAGAAGCCTCAGCCAGCTAAAAAGGATCGTAACTTTCAAAAGGAAGTGTTTGAAAGCTACACTGCAGCAAGTATTTCCACAGGGTTTCCACTGTTTCTCTTCCTTGACAGAGGCTTTGAGCCTTTAGCAGCTGCATATCATGCAGAAACCCTCAGCATGGATATTTGTGCAGCTATACAAGGTGCAGTGCTTGTGCCAGGAAGATAATGTGGCAACCTTTTCAAAGCAGCTCTAGTGTGTGTGTGTGTGTGTGTGTGTGTGTGTGTGTGAGTCATTTGCCCATGTGATTTAATATTATTCAAAGATTATGGGCTATGCAGTGAACCACACTTCCTCCTTGCCACAATTGCTGCTACCACAATTGCCAACGTTTTTGTAGCGATATGGCTAAAACTTATAATTAGTCAGTTCATTATACAAATCTGGCCTCTTTGTAATTCCCATGTGTATAATGAGCCCTGACCCTGATGTGCCCAAACTGGAATATGTTTGTAATTAAACATGAGATTTGTGACAAGTTAATTTCTCTCTCCCTTTCTTTTAGCAAGTCCCCTCACAGCCACTGGCTCTGCCAGTAGCTCCATGCTGTAAACAAAACCAGTGTTTAAGCAGTCAGTGTGCAAATGAAATACATGGGATAGCAGCACTCAGGTAATGATGTGCCATGACATATGATGTAACACATGGGAATGAGGGCTGGGGAGTGTTCTAAATGTGCCCTGTCCCCAAGGTGATTTTCGGTGAGTGACACATAAAGATCTGCTTTGGGAGGAAGAGCAGGATATAAATCCAATAGATAAATAAAAGCTGGCGATCATTGAAGGGGTAGGAATTTAGGAGACTCTTTGTCCAAGGTTGTCCTGAAAGATTCATAAATCAGCTTCCCAACTCCTAATTGCGGTGGGGTCATTTTGACCATCACTCCTTATTTTCCCGGCTGGGAAGATGAGGCTGGCATCATACCTGAGCAGCTCTGTGTAGGTTTTCTATACCTACTGATCCTCATCAATCCATCACCACACTAAAGTACCTGAGTCATGGCTGATGCAGATTGCAAACAGGCCTTTATTCTGCAAGGAAACTGCTCTCAGGTGTCATTAATTATGAGTAGGGCTTTGGTTCAGTATGTGAAACTACCTAATACATATTATTTTTATTTATTAAAATTTTATACTGTCAATCATCCAAGGATTATGGGGTACTTTACAGTATAAAAACACAAAAATACATAACATAACTTAACAAAACAATACATGAACTGAAGCACACATCTCCTTTAAAATTCTCACTTCTCTGACTGCTTTGATGCTGTCCTCCAACCAAATAATGCATACATTAGAAGAAAATGTGCATAAAATGCATATATTGGTGAAAATAATATAAAAAACAGATTATGTCAGGACCAGGGAAATTGCTTGTAAAATAATATATATTAGGGGAAACTGCATACAGAAGAAGTGTCTATCAGGGTAAATGTGCACTAAAATGTTGACAAATTTCCATAAGGACTTTTATTTAAAAAATTGCAAACTGATGCAGAAATGTGAAGTACTGAATTTAAGATTGGGAAAATGAGAAACTGACAGAAACCAACATTGACAAATTTGTCCATTCCTATTTATGAGTCTAAATACTTGCAGGATCCATGTCATAAATTACACAGCTATAGCTGCATGATGCAAACAACAAGCATCCAAAGAAATTTGTTTTCAGAGGTTCCTTTTCTCCTTTTCAAAGCTGCTGGTCTGAATTAATGAAAACAGATCTTAAACCACATGTTTGTAGTACAGGAAATAGTGTCATTTTACAATTATTGTCATTCAAACGTTATTTATTTAACCTGCAGCCACATTGTATCGACTGCAGAATTGCTTTCATTTTTACATTTGATGGCTCACTTATTGAGCAAGGCTTGGGTAATTTGGCTTTGCATTCTCAATCGCACATGGTGTTTTTCAGATACCCATGCTAAAATAGAAGTACATAATATTGCTTCAGGGCCTGTGATGGGAAATCTTTTAGAGGCCAGTAGCATCCGTCTTTCGCCTTCATCCTTGTGGGGAAAATATGGCTTCTTCTCATACCTGACATAAGCAGTGAATACCTTTCTCATATGGAGTCGTCTCTGTGTTGTGAGCTCTAACGAAAATAAAAGGCTGCTGCCTGCTGAATTGCAGTACCAAGCCTTTTGGCAGGCACAGTACAAAAGATACCATCCAAAAAGACATGTGTCCACTTTCCTCATCCCATCTTGCAACAGGCTACTCTGGAAAGATTGCTTCAATCCAGGTGAACTTGAAAAATTAACATTAATACAGTGGTACCTGTGGTTAAGTACTTAATTTGTTTTGGAGGTCCATTCTTAACCTGAAACTGTTCTTAACCTGAAGCACCACTTTAACTAATGGGGCCTCCCACTGCTGCTGCGCCACCACAGCACGATTTCTGTTCTTATCCTGAAGCAAAGTTCTTAACCTGAAGCGTTATTTCTGAGTTAGTGGAGTTCTTAACCTGAAGCGTATGTAACCCGAGGTACCACCGTACTTCATCAGAGAATCTTGACAGATTTGGCAGGATTCAAATTGAACAAAAGAAAGACAAAAATGCTGGTTAAAAACATGAATAGAATTGAAAGTGAGGAACTAGAAAAAAGATTTGGGCTGGCGGTGGTTAAACAGATAAAATACCTTGGTATTAACTTAACAGCGAAAAATATAAATTTATTCAATGACAATTATTTACCAACTTGGAAAGAAGTTAAAAGAGATATTGAGGTGTGGGGAAGATTGAATTTGTCATTATGGGGAAGAATTGCAGCTATCAAAATGAGTGTGTTACCCAGACTATTGTTTTTTTTTTCAAATGATACCAGTAATCAAAGGTACAAAAATTTTCAAAGAGTGGCAAAAAATACTATCCACATTTATATGGCAAGGAAAACGGCCTAGGATAAAACAAAAAATATTAGTAGACAGGAGAGAAAGAGGAGGCTTTGGGCTCCCAGACCTGAAAATATATTATGAAGCCTCATGTCTAATATGGCTGAGAGAATGGATCTTACTGGAAAATACAGACATATTGGACTTAGAAGGGTTTAACAATAGGTTTGGGTGGCATGCATATTTGTGGAGGGAAAAAGTGAAAGTCCACAAAGAATTTTTAACTCATGTATTTAAAAAACCATTGTACGAAGTCTGGGAAAGGTATAAAAACTTATTAGAAAGGAAGACGCCAAAATGGTTATCCCCAACAGAGATCCTAACGGTGAAAAAAGTAAATATGGCAGAAATTTGGATTACGTATGAAGATTTATTGGTAGATTCAGATAAAGGATGGAAGCTAAAACATTATGAGGCTGTAATGGATAAAATGACTGGATGGATACAATATCACCAAGTGAATGAAATATTCAAGGAGGATAAAAGAAAAGGCGGTTTTGAAAAAAGCAAATCTAAATTTCAAATGGAAATTGTGGAAGGGAAGGGGAAATTGTTGACTAAAATGTATGATTATTTATTAGAGTGGTACACAAAGGATGAACTTGTGAAAGAGGCCATGATAAAATGGGCGGTTGATTTGGGGTATAACATTCAGTATGATAGATGGCAGAAATTATGGAACTATAACATTAAATTTACGGCATGTATAGTATTAAAAGAGAATCTGGTGAAAATGTTATACCGTTGGTATATAACCCCAACCAAATTAGCCAAAATGTACAGAACAGGAAATAAGAAATGTTGGAAGTGTAAGACGAAAGACGGGGACTTTTTCCATATGTGGTGGGGGTGCGAGAAAGTAAAGCAATACTGGGAAGCAATATACAATGAACTAAAAAAGATGTTGCAATACACATTCCACAAAATACCTGAAGCCTTTTTACTAGGACTAATGGGAAGTGATATTACAAAAAATGACCAGAAGATATTCCTTTACGCCACCACGGCGGCCAGAATCTTGCTGGCTCAAAAATGGAAAACACCGGACTTACCTACAATTGAAGAGTGGCGAAATAAATTAGTAGAATATTTGGAATTGGCTAGATTAACAGGGAGGATAAGAAACCAGAGAGATCAAAAGGTCATAACAGATTGGAGTAAATTTATTGAGTATTTAAAAAAGTCTGGTAATAAAATGATAACACCAACAGGATTTAACAAAATACTTGCAATGTGAGAACATTCGATAATAGATGTAGATAAGAATAAATTAAAAATGTACATATCAATGGTGAATGGACAATAACTAAAGCGAGAGAAGGATGAGAAGATTGAAACCCAGGGATGGAAGGGAGGGAAGTCACAATACTCGGCAGAGTATAGGGATATACAAAGAAAATGTCTGAACTCATAATGGTTTGTAATAAGTTTTGGAACTGTTTTTATTATCTTTATGTGAATTTGTTGATGTAACGAACAAAAGCAATAAAAAACACTTGGAGAATCTTGACATTCCATGATTTAGGAATGGACAATGGATGTTCATTCTATCGAGTGGCTAGGTGATGTTGCACCAGGCAAATGTTATCCCACAGTTTCCAGTACAAATGTTATACTCTGGTTCCTCTTCAGATCATATGAATCTTTCGCCTTAAAGTGCAAATGTTTTCCCATCACTTTCCTTGTCATAAAAGGTAAGTTTTTTTGTGGGGGGAGCAGGTTTGTTGCTCAAGAGCTCCACATCAACTTTAATTTGACAGGATGCAATTGAATCCCACCCAAAAACAGGGACAGTCTGGAAGTGCCCTCAATCTTTAAAAGTGCACCAGGACCATAGCTGTCAACCTTTCCCTTTTCTTGCGAGGAATCCTATTTGGAATAAGGGAATTTCCCTTAAAAAATGGAAAAGTTGACACCTATGACCAGGACCGTGTGTGTGTGTGTGTGTGTGTGTGTGTGTGTGTGTGTTTCTAAACTATGTTACATGAAGTCCAAATACTGCACCAAAACACTCTCAGATCCCAAGTTTTCAAAGGCCAATATTCTTCACCTTCTAGTTGCAATCTGTGGGAGAAAGTCCCATGACAGTGACAGCATTATGTGGCCGACCACTAATATTTCCCTTGAGATTACATTATTGAAGCTTTTCCTTAGGTTGTTTGTGCACCTCATCTTCCTGACACTTGGAATGCAGCAGGAGGCAGGATGAATTGATGGGAAGCACTTCCCAACACAAATGCTGGTTGGTGTAGGATCTCCTAAACCAATAATTGTATAGGTCCTAGTAAATGAAGTCTGGAGTAAATTTGTACTTTATCTAAAAGACCGCTGCAAACAGTTAAAATCAATGGCAGGGATGTAATGACACTTGTAATGTGGATTTTTAAAATGATAATTATGGATATTTAATAGATGGATAATGGTAAAAGATGCAGCAAACTTAATCTGAAACATGAAACCCATGGAGGGAGGGAAGGAGGTCCGAAGGTTATGTGTCCTTTAACACCACTGTTTGATCAGCCATGACGTTGCTGTGATCCTGAGCAGAAAGAATTACCAGTGCCCTTCGGGCTGCCATTGGCTTGCCTACCCAGATGACATAGAGCAGCCCAGTGGTAAAAGTTGTCAAAGCCCATTAGCAAGGAGGGAGGGAGAATGAGTGGGAAGAAGCCATCCTGCTGACTTTCTGGCTTCAGACTGAACAGCTCCCTATTCTGTTCCGTGTGTCAGAGGTTTGGAAGGACACACCTAACTGCACTACCTAGCATTTCCAGGCTTCCACCTATAAGACCAGGTATGACATCAAGGCCAAATGCATTCACATGTGACCTGGGGGTGACTGCCCAATATGGCCAGGTATATGTGTGGGATTGGAGAGGTCTGGAGCAATGCCTCCTGCCCCCCAGCAACTTGCATGGCTTGGGTACTGTGTCACAAACCAGTCCCTCTTTCTTGTGCTGACTGTCTTAACAGGAAAGAGGAAGGTCCTTTTGCTCTAAGCCAAACTCAGCCGACAGTGCTGCCCAGCCTGTGGTGCAATATAGCCTATTCCAATCTCCACCACCACCACCTAATTACACAGAGGAGTAAATCACTAACCAATTTTTACAAAGCATCTGAAATATAATAACATAGAATGAATCATTGCCAACTAGCCGGGCAGCTGTTTTCTCAACAGCCTCATAAGGCAGGGAAACACTAGAAAACATGTTGAACAAGATGAAGCTTCTCGGTGCCAAGTGGAGGGAGAGTGATATTCTCAAATAACACGTGGATAGTCCATTGAGCCTCAGAAAGAAATACTGGTAGCACCATTGGAACACGGTGCTTTAATCTGACTTGCCAAATTTGTCCTTTTGTTTTCCTATATCTGTACTACCACATCCACATTCCCTCTCAACGTTAATCCCACCCCCCAACCAGGAAAAAATGAATCACAAATAACATACATATTGCAGATATTTATTTGATTTTTTTATGCTAACAACTTTTGAGAACATGCTATTAAGCTTTGCATGTGATGCCACGTAGTGTGAGCGGCACAAGCCCCACTTCACTTTTAATAGTGCTGCCTTCAAGAGCTTCACTTCCCATTGAATTCTTGCACTCCAAAGCTAGCTATGAAAAGTATAATCCACATTCACTTTCAAATAAAGAGGCATAAATAGCCTCTTTTAAACCATGGTGGTTCTTCCCAGCAGTCTTAACCCTGCAGCACTCAGAAGGCACATTATGGAAATATTGTTAGTCCCCATTTTTATTTCCATTTTACTGCTCCCACTCTTTGTGTTCAGAAGTCATTTCCCCAAGTTTATGTTTAAAACCTAGCAGATGAAAAACCCAGTGTAAAGACTATGGGGAAGGGTTTGGTTTCAATATGGACATTCCTTCTGCAATTATTTGGTTAGACTTGGTTCTTCTGTATTCCACCTGTGCAATATTTCTGTTTAAAATCTGAGCTAAAATCAGTGAACCCCAAATGTTGAATCAGAACCCACCAATGGTTTCCAGAGATCTAGCAGGTGAATCATGGAACTATGAACAAGTGAGAGTTGGAAGGATAGTGCACAATGCAGGCAGCATTAGAGGAGTTCAGTTCCAGGGCCAAAAGAAGAGATCTCCAAGAGAATTAAATTTAAAAATCAATCTTCTTTTTGTTTATTTGTTTCACATCCACCCTCCCTTTGCAACAACTGGTACTCAAGGTAACACAATTAGAATAAAGTGAAACAAAATACAGTAACAGGACAATGTTACCATATCAGGGGTGGGAACTGGAGAAGTGGATGAACTGCCATATCCAAAGTTCTTCTGGGATCTCACCAGAAGATCAGAAGGTGGGTATAGGACATCTTTTCCCTGCTCCCCTCATGTTTTCAGCCCCTCCCCCATATTTCATTTCTCATTGTCCCCAATAGGGAGGATAATCAGTTCGAGTTGGCATATTTTTCTCCCCACTCCAGGGATGTGTGGGGAGAATGGGAGGTCTTTGGATCTAGCAGATCTAAGGTCGTCTCTGATCTACCTCCATTTTGCCTCCCTCTTTGCCCTCTTTGCCACCATAACTTTAATTACATGGGGGCAACAGCCAGTTCTTTTTACAATGGGTGCAAAATTCCAAGAGTGGATTTCCCTTTCCAAGGTGGACCTCCCCATCCACAAAGAGGGAGAGCCACTATATCCTATGACCTCTAGGTTTCTCTCCCATGGACCGTGGGCTTGTGCCCTAAAATAGCAATAAAATCCAAAATAAAAAAGAAGGCAAGTAAAATGACCAGCTAAAATGTTTTTGAGTTCAGCTTACAGTCCAAGTGCATGCCTAAATAAAATTATATTTGCCTGCTGCCAGAAGGTCATCAAAGAAGGGGCTTGAGGGGCCTCCCTTGCCAAGGAGTTCAGGAGCCTGGGAGTTTCTGCCAAGTATGTTTCAAATCAAAATGAAATCCTGTGGGTGGATCTTTGCAAAGTTATAGAAATCAATCTGTTGCTCAACTGAAACAACTAAATGAACCAACTGTGGCAGTGGAATGCAGCTTATTGTCAAATTTGAGAAATAACAAAAGCAAAGGTGCAAAGAACTCAATTAAATTAAAGTTGGTTCATCTCCTTTTCTTGAGGAAAACTTTCGGGAAGAGTTAGGTTCAGTGTAAACCATGGGGATATTTTCCAAATACAGGAATAGACAGAATTTGGTAGTGATTGCCACCACCAACCCAGATGACTTTAAGAGCAGATTAGACACATTCTTGGAGGGTGAAGATATCAGTGGTTCCTATCCATCACTGTCTAGGTCCAACCATCAGTATCAGAGGCAGCATGTACATGATATCACTATATCATAAACACATTCCCTATGTGTCTTGCATCTTCTCATTTTCCAGTACAAGTCCTGCTTGTAAGCATCACTTATTACCTAAGGACTTATCCACACTAGAGCTTTGGGATGGGTTATTTCAATCTCAGCTAATCCCCAGTGGGCAATCAATTCATCTTCTTTATGCAATATCATCTGGGTGTCGATATGCAATGGATATGAATATGGAATGATCTGAAGGGCAGGCAAGCTTCTTCCTGGTGTAATAAAATTTCAACAGTCTGAACAATTTCCAGAGTAGTATTTGTGCAGCTTTTCATCATCATCATCATTTTATTTGTATGCCGCCTTTCCATAGTTGAAACTATGCTCAAGGCAGCTTACAACATGGCAAGATTTACATAATGACAAACATAACAGAAGTCATAAACAATAAATAAAACACATCAAAAAGCACACAACCAAATGGAAACAATTTCCACGTAAATCATAAGATCTGAAACTAAAGATACAACAATAATATCCATAAAAACAACAGCTCTCTCAACCCCCCATAAACAATACTCCAGCCCAATAATCTGTTCAACAACTTCAGCTTTTGTAGCTGGAGTCAGTCAGCACTCCACTCTCCCAGGCCAGATGGGAAAGGGCCAGCAAGGCAGGGTGCAGGTCTTCCAGGGCTCACAGCCAAGATAGTCTCATTTAAAACAACACAGATAAAAATTAAAAACAATTTAAAAGCAGCTGCAGTCCTGTGAAGCCCCGCCCTGCCCCAAGTGGAAAGAAGCAAGGACAAGGTCCCTCATACCCTCTGCAGGCAGTCCTCCTGTTCCTCCTTTTCCTATGCTGTACCACCACTCACTTTCCCAGCAGGCCCATATATGTGATATTGGGTTACTATTGTGCACCAGGTGTGTTGTATAGATTATTCAGATAAAAAGTGCTGCAGTATATGCAGGTCGAGCATTGTTATTACAAAAGAAGACTTAGGGTTTTCGCTATGCCATTCAGATTCCGCCACCTTTGTCAAAGCAGCAAGCGCCACCGAGAAATGTCGTTCTCCTGAAGTGTGTGATTTAAACGCCATTTGCACAGGGCATCTGGAGGTTTAGGAAACCGAAGGCAAGAGCCTGGTCATCATGAATAGTATTTACTTATTCTCATTTGGGGAATATGAAACATGGTCGCTCTTAGCCGGGATAAAACACATTAACTACCAAACTATAAAGAGGAAATGGCACCATATCATAAAATAGATGGGAAGCGGTATGGCTGAAGTTGCAGGCTTAGCTATGATGTGTTACCCTGACAAAACCCCAGCCAATTTATCCATTGAGAAAGTTTACATTTTCTCCCACCGGAAGAAAAATGGATACTTTCTAAGATGAAAAACATGACAAAAATGTTGTTTTATCAGTTTTCCTGCATACCTAAGATACCTAATCTCTTTCTTCCCTTCATCAGTGTAAAACTCTGCTACTCCTCTTCAAGAAGGTCATGAGCTGATACATCTTTGGAGGTTGTTCTAGACCAGGGGTCCCCAAACTAAGGCCGGGGGCCAGATGCGGCTTAATCACCTTCTAAATCCGGCCCGCGGATGGTCCAGGAATCAGTGTGTTTTTACATGTGTAGAATGTGTCCTTTTATTTAAAATGAATCTCTGGGTTATTTGTGGGGCCTGCCTGGTGTTTTTACATGAGTAGAACGTGTGCTTTTATTTAAAATGCATCTCTGGGTTATTTGTGGGGCATAGGAATTCGTTCATTATTATTTTTTTCCAAAATATAATCCGGCCCCCCACAAGGTCTGAGGGACAGTGGACAGGCCCCCTGCTGAAAAAGTTTGCTGACCCCTGTTCCAGACTGAGTTATTTTATTTATTTTTCAAACTTTCTGAGAGCGGGGATGCATTTCATATCTACAGTATTTATTTACAGGAGTGAAAATGCCTTATTGCTTCTGCAGAGGAGTGTGCTGAATATGCTACTACTGTGGTACCCTGTGTTACGTATGTGATCTGTTCCGGGTCGCACCATGTAACCTGGGCGTACGTAATGCGAACAAACCAAAAAAGAAAAAGAAAAAACCCGGAAGTTTGTGGGTTTTTGCGCTTCTGTACATGCATGAAGTGCGCAGAATGCTTCTGCGCACCTGTGCGTTGTGCGCACTCTGTGGAGGACTTCCAGGTCGTGGAGGTATGTAACTCGAACGTACGCAACACTGAGCATATGCAACACGAGGTATGACTGTAACAGGCAGTAGTGACTGGGCAGTGGAACAGAGCCAGTCTTCTGCCATTGGCATCACTGCAGCTCACCTGGATGGTGTTGGGGATCTGCATCTGCATCTGCATCTGCTGGAGTGGTCGATTGACTCCATTGGTGCATCCGCCAGCCCTGACCTCATCACGGCCTTTCTTCTCCATGCCATAGCCTCCTCCAATTAAGTTGCAGTGGTGCAGATGTCAGGAGGGTGGCACTATGCCCCCCACCCACTCATTATTGACTGCTGATAGCAGGTTTCCAAACAGTTATTTTGCATCCACAACAAATAAGGGAAGTGAGATTTAAGAAAGCGATGGCCTGTTGTGAAATTTGTTGGGCACATCTGTACAGAATGGGGAATAATGTCAACTAAACCTATGCTGCGCCACCAATCCTATTTAGCTCCATGAATATTTCATTGAGAGTAGATGAAGTCAACTGAGAATGAAGGCAATGATTTCTATATCATCACATGATACTTCCTAGCCAATCAGGAATCACACACGGAGTGTGATATCACTGAGACCAAAGAAGACAATTTATCTGTATAAATATGCTTTATAACTAAAAATAGGGTGCTGCCTAGGCCCATCCTCACCAATGACACATAACTTTATGTGGCAAGGCTGCTTTATGTGACCCACAGAAGGCTTATGTGATCCACATAAGGGTGCAAAAGAGTACTGAACCTTCTGTCTATTTTATTCCAACTACAATAATGTGCCCCAAACATTGTTGTTGTTGTTTTTGTTTTGTTTCTTTATTGTTTGTATGTTGGCTGGATGGTTTGTATGTTGTTTTAATTTTTTTTTTTAAAAAAAAGATCTGACTTGTCATGTAAATATCATGCAATCTATTCAATAAGAATTTCATGTCCTTGCAAAAAAAATGTAGGTAGGTTTTTACAAATAGAGAAGACACTTAAAAACAATAATAATAGGGAACATTTTGCCCATCCTAACCAGGAAATTATCTGACCTTGAAGGTTTATATTCTGGTAAGCATTCAAACTGGTACTGATTTCTTTGTTTGCCTTGTTGTCATCAGCTCTGAGCCTCAGCCTAAGATGAAGATAACTCAGAATGAATAAATAGAAAAGGAATGCACAACAAGTGAGGAGAGTATGCTGACATTTTGTCATAGAAAATATTTGCCACCCTGAGTCTTTGTTTATTTCAATCCTGTTTATTTGTTGGTGGATCGCCATTCCGACGCTCCCTTCCTCATGTGCGCAAATGCCAGCGAACAGGTGTTTGTCAAGAGTGAATAACGTACACCCAAGTCCTTATTAAAGTGCACAGTCTGCAACACATTGCAGAAACAGATGAAGTGCAATGACCCTGCAGCAACTTGGAGAAAAATTAATACACAGGGAAAACTCCTATCACAGCACAGCTGGTTTCCCTGTGTTGCTACAGAAAGGTCAATTCCCTCCGCCTTGTAGGTCTAAGCCAAGATATTCCTTCTGCCAGTAAAAAAGGGCTCGGGTCCTCTTAGCGCTCGTGCACATTGTTGCTATAAATTCTCTCCTAGGAGTCCCCATCTCCGCCGCCAGGCACATTTATTTCTGCAAACTGACACAGAAGTTCATTTTGAGCAGCTTGGTCAGTGACAGGGGAAGAGGGAAGAAACAGAGGCAATATTAGAAATTAGAAATAAGGTGGCATTACAGCAGATTTCCCCAATGATTCCCATCAGCCCCAGTTAGCACCTGGTTGGGGAAGGGTGATATGCAGAGTGGACATGGATGCCTGCAGAAATCATTCTAGCGGAGGGCAAGAGCACGGACTTGACTATTTGTAGTCTTTATATGACTGACCCCCTCACACTGTTACACAGTGCTGAAGAGAAGCAATGAGAAACAATGGGGATTTACTATATTGTACAGGATTATACCAAGGAGAAGGGGACAACAGAGGATGAGATGGTTGGACAGTGTTCTCGAAGCTACCAACATGAGTCTGACCAAACTGTGGGAGGCAGTGGAAGACAGGAGTGCTTGGTATACTCCATGGGGTCACGAAGAATTGGACACGACTAAACGACTAAAGAACAACACAGGATTATACATTTCAGAATTAACTTCCAACCAATTGCTTTATTTGTTCATTTAACAGTAACAGGGATAGGCGCTAGAAAGACATGCAGTTTTAATGTGTCCATTGAGCACCAATACCATAGGACTCTAAACCAAAGTTCAAAAATTGCTTTGCAAACTTCTCAGTGTTAGGGGAAGTTGCATTCAGAAATGCTACATTGGGATAAATTTTCACTAAAATGCTGATGGGATTTTTTTTTCCTGAATTGCAAAATGACGTGGAAATGTAGCAACTGAAGTTTGGAAAAATGAGTAACTGAAATTGACAGATTTGACTACCAGCACCTTCAGCACAACAATATAAAGAATATGAAGCAATCTAATCCTCTTTTCTGCCTTCCTTCTTGTCTGAAAAAAAGGAGAATTACCAAGTCTTGTTTGAGGCTGTAGGCAGTTAGTTATATATTAGAAAAGGAATATTAAAGACACAAAGCAGCAGGATAAGATACCATTTTGACAATGAGTTGATGAAGGAGGGGAGATGGCACCACACTATATTTATGCTGCTGTAAAATAAATAAATAAATTAAAATTCTGTGCCCAGGTTACCAAATTCCTGTGCCAATAAAAGTTAATTGCCTATTTTGCATAGATCATGCCAACTGAGGACATTTGATGCAAACGTGCGTAATTTCTTTAGGTTTGCATCCTTTATTCTGCACTTACTGCTTTGCCTCATTGTTTTGGCTTTGCTCATCATCAGGTTGGATGAAACTTCAAGGGCCATCTAGTCTGACCCCCTGCCAATGCAGGCAAACTACTACTACAGCATCCCTGATAGGTGGCCATCCTGCTACTGCTTAAACGTCTCCAACAAAGAAGAGCTCCCACTTTCTGAGGCAGTCTGTTCCATTGTGGTACATCTCCTTCTGCCCTGAAGTTCTTCCTCAAGTTTAGCTGAAATCCCATCTCTTGTCATTCGAACCAGTTGCTGATTTGAAACCAGGAAAAGGAGCAGAGCAATACATGCTGCATGTTCAAAAGCTGCCATGTAATTCTGGCCCCACCTGCACTGTACATCTAAAGCAGAATCATGCCACTTTAAACAGTCATGGCTTCCCCCCAAATAATTCTGGAAAGTGTAGTTTGTTAAGAGTGCTATGAGTTTTTAGGAGTCCCTTATTCCCCTCACAGAGCTT
Source organism: Lacerta agilis (assembly GCF_009819535.1). Taxonomy (NCBI): domain Eukaryota; kingdom Metazoa; phylum Chordata; class Lepidosauria; order Squamata; family Lacertidae; genus Lacerta; species Lacerta agilis. The sequence goes on from NC_046317.1 coordinate 50,858,954, forward strand.
CAATTCCCTGAATGGTTTAACAGTCAATCGCTCTTTCCAGGGAACTGTGAGAATTGAAGCTCTGTGAGGGGAATAGGGGTCTCCTAAAAATTCACAGCACCTTCAATAAACTACAGTCCACAAGATTCTTTGAAGGAAGACGCAACTACTTCAGATGTGTGAGGCAGCACTACGATCCCAATTTGGCTGGGGTACTTCTTTATAACTTACTCATCAGGAAAGCTAGTGTAGCCTAGGCAGAAGTTAATCTTGGACTTCTTCCTTGGAATAACCTGTCACAGTAGCTTGAATAGTAGCAGATAGCTAATTATAGGTGAGTATACTCATTTAGGGAAAGTTCATTAGTCATGCAGATATGATAGCTACTACCTTTCTTACCTGGTGAGAAAGGAGAGGATGTAGGAGAAGCTTGTGTGTGTGTGTGTGTGTGTGTCAACCAAGCACTCTAACTCAGGGTTATGGAACCAAATGTGGCCCTTCAGCTTTTTCTATGTGGCCCTTTGGACTCTCCACAGGCTAGGGCCTCCTCTTCAGGCCACATCCCTCATTGGCCTTGCTTCACATCTTGACCATTTTAACCTTCCTGGAATGTGGCCTTGAACTCTCATGATGATGCTTGCCTGCTTGGATAGAGAACACTTGGTGTTCCAGTGTTTATAAAAACCAGCCACCTGTGAAAAGGTAAAATCTGTTGCTCGCAGAAAGTTGCCCAGAAGGGAAAGTGGCCTTTGGGTCAGAAAACATTCCTCACCCCTGGTTTAACAGAATTGCAATAATTGTCCATTTGTTGGCAAACATCTATGCTAGTAAATAATAATAATAATAATAATAATAATAATAATAATAATAATAATAATGGCAGAATTGGTATTGGAAATTGGAGGATGATACTGGATTTAACAATGTCAGTGGTGGGATTGTGGGGAACCACATGCATGCAGTTATTCTAGAGAACCAGTTGGCAAATCATGGATAGGTGTTGTTACATGAGTCTTAGCCACTGAACCCTCAAGCCCCTCTTTTGTTTTTTGCTTGGAGAGATAACATCAGTTGACAAGGTAATCCTGTACATGCCTGCTCAGATGTACGTTCCTCTGAGTCTAGTAGGGCTTACGCCCTGGTAAATGGAAACTGGATTGTATCTTGCATGAGACTGGCCAGGCTAACTTATAACAGGTCAGGCAAAATGACTTCTTTAACACAGTGCTATCAACCCCAACTCAGCTGTATAATTTGATCCAAATCTATGACCAAGCCCTCGCCATATAAACACTTAGATGGCTGGATTCCACTCCCACCCTAACCCAGGTATTTTTCTTCATTCATTTTTGAATCGGGGACAGGAGGGTACGATTTAAGATTCTGCATATTCTCCAGCTAACACACATAGAAGTCAGAGGTTCAATAAACCCCAAACAAAGGCAGTCACAGGCCAGTAATGGTGGGATGCTGCTTTTTTGAAGAAGGGAAAAAAGCAGTTAGAATCACAGAAGTGTAGAGTTGGAAGGGACCCAATGGGTCATCTAGTCCAACCCCATACAATGCAAGAATACACAGCTAAAGTATTCCCAACAGGTGGTCATCCAAACTCTGTTAAAGAACATCCAATGAAGGATATATTGTTTATATTGAACGCCCATCTCACAGAGACTAAATCACAGGTACTAAACTCATGAGCATCATCCAAACCAATACCCCAATCCTATAACATTATTGTTTTCATCTTTTCCTGACAGCTTTTATCTGAGGAGATTAACCTACATACTGAAGGTGCAAACATTTCCTTAATAAATAGCTGAAAGTTATATGTGCATAATGATACCATCATTCTGTAATTGCAAACAGGCTGGTAGAGGGAATTTACAACAGCTGGGCCTAAAGAGAAGTTGAAGGGGGGGGGTGTCAAAGGGCCCCAGGAGAACATTTCCTTTTCTCGAATTGTTATCCATGATCATGTTGCCTCTGTCGATGGTACGTTTTGCATATGCAAATGAGACCATCCTCCCTGCTATTACATGGCAATCAGAGGCAAATTACATTCTTGCTGTTTACTTTCAGTGTGTCCTTAATTAATCCGGTTATTAGACAATTAATGAAGCTTGTTTGGTGAGAAACAGTGTTTGGGGAGAGGGAGACCTGCACATCTGCCTGTTTGTGGTGATGCCCAGGAAACATGCTAGGAATCAGTAGCTGTTGGTGGAGTGGTGAAGGCAGGGTGAAGTTCTGCACCTGGATTCCCAAAAGCGAGAGTCCTTGGCAAGAGACAGAGGCTGAGAGGTATCCCTTCACCAGGGCTGTCTTTACCCGGGGGGGGGGTGTGTGTGTGTGTGCAAGGGGTGTGGGGTACCCGCACATCGAATTCTGGGGGGTGCCAGGCGCCTGCCACTGAAGCCGCCTAAGCTCTTAACTATCTACCTGTTGTGAAATAATAAATAATTTTGATCAAGCTGGAAAAACAAAATACATATATACCTAGGTATTACCAAAATGTATACCTACTGTTTCACTAAAGGACTTTCGACTTTGTGCACTCACTTACCAAAGATGCGCCGCGCCAGCGGCGGTGCTTGTCATTCACAAAGGGACGCTTTAATTTCATCACTTACTGCTCTAATTCTTTTACAGAAATAATGTTTATTTTCGCTAATTGTCAGCATTTTCTTTGACTAATTACTTAGTACTTAGGGGTCTACTACACATGCGTTTCAGCCCGCGATATTGGGGGCACTGGGCAGATCTTTGCACCCCAGCGGCGCATATGCTAAAGACGGCCCTGCCCTTCACTGAGGTCCTTGCATCTCACCCTTCTCCCTCTTGGTAAGCAGCAGTAACTATTTTTGTATGGAAGCCAGATCTGCAACACCACCCTGCCTTTGCCACCGCACAGAAAGCTGCTGCTAGGAATAATACGGCCGCTCAGATTCCATTACCGACTTCTGCTGCAATCTGATTTGGAATCAAGAACTACCGTAGGTTTTAGTAGAATTTTTCCAGATTTCCATCAGGCGTTTGAACCACATCTGACTGTATGGAAGCGACCTATTCCAAAACCCTTTTGCCAGATCCTTGCAAAAGTCAAATTGTAAAGGCTTCAAGCTTTTTTGTTGCACACTGAAGATGGCCATCCTTCCAGCTAGCTTTGGGAGCTGTGCATGACTTCACTAAGAAATAGACATTTTTTGCCTGCACCTTTTCTGCATGAAGCTTAAGCTTGGGTGCATGTATCCATGCCTTAAAAGTCACAGCAGTGGAAGCAACATTTAGAAGCTCCAAGGCTGAATTTCCAAAGCGTTCGGCTGCGGTCTGCAGAAAAAGATAATTGATACAGCACTGGTGAGGATATTTATGTATCAAAGGATGTGTGTTCCTCTGTACACAACTATGACCGATTTATGCAAGCATGGGCAGTTTGTAAAGATTTGCACCTGGAATTATTCAGTTTAGCTTGGCCATGGGCTAATAATCAATCGAATAATCAAAATGAAAATAATTCCATAAAACCATTTTCTCCATCAGCACATCCATCAAGCTTCTCCCCATGTGGAGCTCTGTCCTTTAGTGCATGCTGATGTAGACACCAAGATCCCCTTCACACATTGGCCAAATATCTGGAGGAGGTGTGGCTGCAGGGGGCAGGACTGGGACAGCTGTGAAAGAACTCTCATACGTTCTTTCACTGTGTGGGGGCCATCCAACCTCCCTCCTTGAAGCTTTTCACATGAGGCTCCTGGGTTAAACTTTGAGGTGTTCAGCAGGTTGCTGGGTGGTCTTGAGGACTGCCCCTTCCTGGAGGCTCCTGCCCCAGTTGCTCAGTGCTGATGCAAATGCTCCCTCTTCCTGCTTCGCTCTCCTCTGCTCCCTATAGCAGTGGATTAGCAGTTGCTTACATGGATACACTTTCAGGAGAAGAGCTTTATCTTGTTACAGAGCAGGGAACTAAATAATTGCTTTTATATCTGGTTGTATATTTCCTGATGCATTAGACCTGCATTCATGAGCGGCTGGGTTATTCTGGGCCAACTGAACCCTCTTCTGGGAAGTGTGGCTGCTGTCTGCAATTTCAGGCATCCTTCTAGGCTTTCCTTAAAATACAGCCACCTCATTTAAACCTGTGATGAACAGAATAGAGCTGAACCATTCATGAGGCTCTTGTGCTTGTTTCTGCTCTTGCATTCTGTCCTGGGCTCATCCTAGACATTACTGGGGCTGAATTCAGCAAGTCACACACACAAACATCTTTTAACAAAGAAGCTTCAATCTTGTACATGCTTCAGATTGCAATTCTATATGCACTTAACATGGGAATAAGCCCCATTGCATTCAGTAGGACTTACCTCCGAGCTAATATAATGCCAGTGCGCAGTTGCTGTCATAAATCAGGGCAGGCAAATTAAATGTAAGTTACCATACCAACTATCATGGTTTGTCGGAATACGTTTCACGGATCCGCCATGGATTTATATTTATTTGGTTATTTTATGAGGTTTTCGGGATCTATTTTTGGTATAACTACGCACGAAAGTGAAAGTGAAAGCATGAATGAATAGTATGGTTCACTTATGAGATTAATCCGCCTTTATTTTATAGTTCCGGTCATGTTCAAAGTTGTTAATGAGCGTTAAACTTGCTTCCCGCCTTTTTGGAGGGCAGCAACAGTGATTTTATTGGTTGAGGCATTGATGATGATGTCACGTTTGTTCCCTAATAAAAGGCAGAGGCACCCCCGCTTAGGCACGTTCAGTTTGGGTTAGGCACGTTCGTGCATTCTTTCCGTTTCGCTTTAGTTGGGTTTTAGTTGAAGTCAAGTTTAGTTTAAGGGATTAGGAGCGGGCTGGATGGGTTGGATGAGTTTTCTTTAGTTAGAGTTAGATCGCGGAAGATCATTCGGTTTAGTTTTAGTTAGGTTTCTTTTAGGTTTAGCCTAGGGCTAGGCTTGCGGAAGATATTTCGGTTTTAGTCTTATTTAGCTAGCCTCGCGGAAGATTGGGCGCGCAGGGACTTTAAGCTTAGGAGAACTTAGCTTAGGGGACGAGCCTATGCGGGTTCTGCCGAAGCCACTAAAGATACAACCGGTGTCTGTCTTCCTTTGGGGTAAAGGGGGAGTAAAAGGTTCAAAGTAAAAATTTTAATTTCTTTAAGTTGGTCCATCTATTCAGAGTCAGGGTATATTTATTTTCACGAGGCAACTTTTCATTAAGAAGGCAACTAGGAACTCATACACCTTCGGAGTCATCAATTGGCTTACTCAGCTTCCTTCAGATTGTGAGACTTGGCCGGCGACCGTGCTCAAAAGCACGCGGAACGCTGGCCGCTTTCCCCGCAACTGGTACCTCGTGCATAGCCAGTCCAAGGCTGTGCACGAGGAGCTCCAGCACTCAAACCCCGACAAGTGGTGCCCCGTGTGAGGCGAAGCGTAGTCGAAAATCGCTTCCACGAAGACTCCGGTTAAAGGCAACATATCGGAAGTGGCTCGGAAACAGACGTTGAGAGGTGAGGTATAACGGCCCGGTTTATCCAGGATTTCGCTGCAGTAGCGCGAATCCACCGCTTGCCCAAAATAGAGTAAAAAATTGCCCCAAGGGGTCCCCGGGTAGAGCGGCAAGGAGTTTAGTGTAAGCCTACGGGCAGGGTAAGGTCTTCCCTAAAGCCTACGGGTGGGAAGGGTTTCTGGCAAAAGCCTACGGGTGCCAGGGTTTTCGGTCAAAGCCTATGGGTAGGGCCGGTGTCTCCCGAAAAAGCCTACGGGTGGGAGGGAAAGGTTTTCTGGCTAAAGCCTACGGGTGCCAGGTTTTTCGGTCAAAGCCTACGGGTAGGGCCGGTAGCCCCTAGTAGAAGCCCACGGGTGGGGGCGGAGGTTTTCTGGCTAAAGCCTACGGGTGCCAGGTTTTTCGGTTAAAGCCTACGGGTAGAACCGGTGTCCCCTAGTAGAAGCCTACGGGTGGGGTAGGAAAAGTTTTTGGAAAAGTGTTAAAAATGGGCTCCTCACTCTCAACTGCTCAAATTAAATTTTGTGAAGATTTATTGTACCTTTTGAAAAGAAATGGTCACCCTGTCTCTGAATCAGAAGTAGAGCTTTTAGTTAGAACTATTGGGGAAGTTTGCCCTTGGGTTCCTAAGGAGGGAACGAAAGATCTAGCTTCATGGGAAAGGATCGGGTTAGAATTTATGGCCAACCCGAAAATCGGAATTCCTGTGCAATTGCTATGGAGCAAAGTAAGAAACTGCTTCCAACAAATCGCTCCAAGAAATGTTTTGCTTAATGGAACAGTGAATTTAGGAAGTACTGCTCTTAACAGTGCCCCTGTGCTGCCGCTTGCGGTTGTGCCATTTTCGGCCCCCTCGCAGCAGCCAGTTCAGGCCCCGTTGTCGTACACACACTCGCCCTTGTCCAATTTGTCATTGCCAGATTCATTGCCGCCTGTGCCGGTGCAGCAGACGCCGTCGGCCTTTCAAGCCCCGCCGCGGACTGCCCCACCGCCAGTCGCTCAGCAGCCATCGCAGGCCTTTTACCAGCCAGCGATCTCAAGTCAGCAGCAGCCGCGGGCCTCGCTCCAAGCAACGGTCCCACTTCCTCCATCGCAAGCCGCGCTTTTGCCAGCGATCCAGCAGCAGCAGCAGCAAGCAGTTTTTTTGCCAGCAAACCCTGCTGCCCTGCAGGCCGCGCTCAAGCCAGCAGCTCCAGTTTTTCAGCAAGCTGATTTTCAATCAACAGCGATCCAAGCTTCAATGCAAGCAGCACAACATCAATTTACCAACCCTTCGGCACCTTCAATGCCAATGCAGATTCCAAGACAAGAGCAAAGCCAAACAATGATGATCCAGATGCCAGAACTTGCAGTACAGAGCCAACAACCTTATGCTCCAACTTCAAGTCAGCCATCTTGTCTTCATCCAACTTCAAGTCAGCCATCTTGTCTTCATCCAACTTCAAGTCAGCCATCTTGTCTTCATAGTCAGCCATCTTCAAGGCGTCCAGATGTCAAAGACTCTTTAGCGCCATCTAGTGGCTCATCATTTGGAAAGCATCAAGAAGATTTAAACTCACTGATGCCACCTACAGATCCAACAGCAATGCAACCCATCTGCAGAACTCAAGCTTTGGAAGCAGCTTTGGGACAAATAGACTTTAGTGCTGATCCAATGCACATCTTTCCAGTGATCCGTGCCAATGGAGGACAACCTGCAAGATATCAAGCCATCCCTTTTGAAACGCTACGTGAACTGCGAAAGGCCATACGCGAAAATGGACTTCAAGCTCCTTATACTAGAAGCTTACTTGAAGGACTGTCCACTAGTAGACTTCTGCCATCTGATTGGAAGTTAATACTTCGCACCTTCCTGTCGCCTACAGATGCTCTTCTGTGCCTGCAAGAGTGGAAAGAAGTAGCAGCCAGACGTGCAACACCACTCGCCACAGAAGATATGCTCACAGGATCAGGACATTACTCCAATCTCAATCAACAGCTAGCCATACCTGATGCTGCACTCGTCACCATAGCAGACATCGTAGTCAAAGCTTGCTGCAGATTACCCAATCGCACAGATGCCAGCTCAGTATCAGGATTCGCTGCAGTTAGGCAAGGTCCTAAGGAGCCTTATGGGGATTTCGTGGATCGCCTGATTGTTGCAGTGGAACGCCAGATAGAAGATCGTCATGCCAGAAACATGCTGACAAAACAACTCGCCTTTGAAAATGCCAACGATGACTGCAAGAATGCCCTGACAGCAGTTGCAGCTCGTCCAGATGCCACATTGACTGAGATGCTACGCGTCTGCCAGAATGTTGGTACCCACTCCTACAAAGCACAACTCTTGGCAGCTGCGGTACAGATGCCACGTCAAGACAGCTCTACGCCAGTCAAGAAGTGCTATGGGTGTGGAGGCGATGGGCATTTCAGGTCGCAATGCACGGCAACACCAAGGCCTTCTGCCAAGCCACCAGAGAGATGTCCCATCTGTCAAAAAGGATTTCATTGGGTGAATGATTGTCGTTTGAATCCACAGAATACATCACCTACCTCATCTCCAGTTCAGGGAAACGGTTCTGCGGGCCGCGCCCCGGCCCCGGTAAAACAATAGGGTGCAAGCTCAGGAACATCATAAAGATCAACCATCCCAGAAAGACGAACAACGCTACTCCTTATCCAGGTCCTCAGGAAAAAAGAGTGATCCAGAGAGATGTCTACTCCTCAGATGTCCAGAGAAAAGATGTGACCTCTCCAGACATTCAGGTTCCAGAGGTCTCATCATCTGCCTTACCTATCCAAAGGGTTTCAGCAGAGAACACAGCATTCAGTTCACCTCCTGCTAATCGCCTCTCAGTTCCTACTGATGTCACCCCCGCTTCACAGCAAGCAATCGCAGTTAAGTCTCTGATCGCAGAATTGCCTTCAACGTTAAGAAAACATCCTACTGAGATCAACCTTGCAGCACCTGAGCTTTACTCACCCTCGAGTCAAGGTCAATCTGTCATTGAAGGACATTTGCCCTTGATGAAACAGCAATATCCAGGTAGCAACCCAGCTGATGATCACTTTCCATGTGGCCAAAGAATACAAACGAGTGAGCCAGCTCCCTCTTATGGAAGCCTAAACATCACTCCAGTTAACAATGTCCACACCCTTGTGTCACCTCCAGCTTTTAAGCTCAGCCCGCCACAACCAAACAACTATCAGGAACAACAACTTCGACTGCCTTGTGTCAAAGAAGAAGTTCCATCCTGCCAGTTTGATGCACGACTGACTGAATGCCAGCAGGTTCAACAGCATCAGCAACTTTTACCAACAGAAGAACCTCAAGTTTGCCAACTCAACGCAAAGCAGCTTCAAAGTTGCCAACTTCAGCAGTGCAAGAAACCTGAAGCCAAGAAGATGTCTTCAGACACTGCCAATGAGGAACAAGAAGCTTCTTCTGTCCCAGGTATACCACTCTTCTTAACAGAGGACTGTTACTTTTCAAATCCATGGTTTGCTCAGCAATTGCCAACATCCATTCGTGGTCCATTCCCAGACACCTCAATCTGCCTTATTCTGCCTAGGATGGATCGCCTCCCTGCCACAGTCACATTGACTGCAGGCCTAGTTCGAATCACAGATTCATCGCAGTTGCTGATTCCAGGATTCTCAACAGTTCCTTGTGTCCTCACAAAAGGTTTGGAAATTGCCAGACTCTATTTGCTTACTTCCACGCCTACAGCTCCTGTAGACTCTTTGCCTCCTCAGGCAGCAATGGCGCTAATCAAGATTACAGAGGAACGCCCGCACCTCGTCTTAGAAATGGGTGGACGAAAGATCAAGGGTCTTCTTGATACAGGTGCAGATGTCACAGTTATCGCCAGAAAGGACTGGCCTGACCAGTGGGCAACGACTGTCACCCAGGAAGTCTTCGGAGTCGGAGGTTTCGAACCCGCCCACCAGAGCGTGCATCCGATTACCTTCCAGTCAGACTCAGGCTCCATGGTGCAGCTCCGTCCACTTGTTATGGATGTGCCTATCACCCTTTGGGGTAGAGACTTATTGTCAAAGGCAAGAACTGTTGTCCATACACATTTTTGATGTGGGCCTTTGCATCAGCGCCAGTACATGCTCTTCCACTCACTTGGAAGGAAGGACCCCCTGTATGGGTCGACCAATGGGCGCTGACGTCAGAAAAGCTCGCTGCAGCAGAGGCCCTAATCAAAGAGCTGCTACACCAGGATCGTGTGCAACCCTCTAATAGCCCTTGGAACACTCCAATCTTCGTCATCAAGAAGAAAAGTGGAAAATGGCGTTTACTTCAAGACCTGAGAAAGATCAACGAGAGAATTGTTCCAATGGGTCCCCTTCAATGTGGACTCCCTAACCCTAACCTCATTCCTAGAAACCATCAGCTCGCGATCATTGATCTCAAGGATTGTTTCTTTACTATCCCGCTGGCACCTGCAGATCAAGAAAAGTTCGCTTTCACTCTACCTGTGTTCAATAACACCAGGCCAGCTTCCAGATTCTCTTGGAAAGTCCTTCCACAAGGAATGGTGAATTCGCCGACTTTCTGTCAGAACTTTGTGGATAAAGCATTGCGGCCTTTCAGAGCACAATATCCAGCCTTAGAAGTTTGTCATTACATGGATGACATCTTGATCCATGGGGAGAAGGTCTCAGAGCATCATATTGAGCATCTTACGCGCATCCTGAACTCTTTTGGGCTTTGTATTGCCCCAGAAAAGGTACAGCGCACTGCTCCATTTCATTATTTGGGTCACAAACTGCTTCAAGATACAGCCCTGCCGGAGATGCCAAGCATAGTCATCCCAGAATCCTTTACCTTGACACAACTGCAACATCTCTTGGGACAGATAAATTGGGCTCGAAAGTCTCTAGCAGTTCCAACATCTGAACTCTCACCATTATTTTCTGCTCTTAAGGGACATACATCTCCTTCAGATGTTATTCCGTGCACCTCTGAGATGCGTCTTGCTTTACAAGGGGTAAACACAAAACTACACCAAATTGCTGTAGATCGTGTGCCAACAGCTAACTGCGCTCTTTCATGTGCCATCTTCACTACACCAAGATTGCCTACAGCAGCCTTATACGTTCCGGATACTCCCTCAAAGGTGGCAATCGTGGAGTGGATTCATCTTTCACACACGCCTCAAAGGAATGTGTACCCCAGTATGGACGCTGTTGCTGATCTCCTTGTTAAGTGCAGAGGCCGTGCAATCCGCTTGAGTGGGAATGATCTGCTTTCCATCTACCTTCCTTTCTCTCAAGAACAAGTGCTAACTTTAATTCAGTTTTCAGATAGTTTCCAGATTGCTATTGCAGATTTTGTTGGTTCAATCTTGTATAATCCTCCTAAGGACAAAAGATTCACTTTGTTACAGCAGGTAAATTATCACCTTTCCTCCATGTTGGTGCTTCAGCCTATTCCCTCTGCGAAAACTCTGTTCACAGATGGCTCCTCTTCCTATGGTGTCCTTGCATGGCGGGAGGATGGACAATGGAAAACTGTGTTTACAGAGAAACAACTTTCAGCACAGAGATCGGAACTGGCAGCAGTGATTCTCGCTTTTCAGACTTTCACTGCAGAAGCGTTCAACCTTGTTGTAGATTCTCAATATGTATATAGACTGTTATCATCGCTTCCAGTTGCTTATCTGTCTCCATCCATGGACGAAAATCTCTTTAATTTGTTCGCGCAGCTTCAAGAACTATTGCAGAGACGTTCATTTCCCTTTTTTGCTGCACACTTGCGCTCTCATTCTAACCTTCCAGGATTCCTAGTGGAAGGGAATGCAGTAGCAGACGCTGCCCTCAGGACTTTAGCTTTCTCCTTGTTTGACAACCCTGTGACAAGCCATGAAACTTTCCACCAATCAGCAAAAGTTCTACATAAAACCTTTAACATTCCAATGTCACAAGCAAGGGACATTATTTCGTGCTGCCCTTCGTGCTCCAAATCTCCTATTTGCTTGCCGTTTGATGCTGTAAATCCTCGAGGCACGGAGGCGAATCAGCTGTGGCAGATGGACGTGACGCATGTCCCAGCCCTTGCCCCAATGTCTAAATTGCATGTCACAGTGGACACCTTTTCAGGTTTCATTTGGGCTACAGCCTTGAAGGGAGAAACTACGAGGCACGTCATACAACACTGCATGAGAACCTTTTCAGTCATGGGAAAACCTCAAGCCATTAAAACAGACAATGGCCTGGTCTATGCTTCTCAGGCCTTTAGTGACTTTTGTGTGCAATGGAACATTTCCCTATCTCATGGGATTCCGTTTAATTCAACAGGCCAAGCTCTCATTGAAAGGACACACCTCACCTTCAAAACTCTGCTCCACAAACAGACCGCAGGACGTCACCTTCCAGCCTCGGAGATCCCTTTGGCAGTTGCAAAGGTGCTGTTCACCTTAAATTTTCTTCTCTTTCCACATAACAAGCCTCATTCCCCAGTGGATCTCCACTTCAAGAAAGAAGAACAGCTTCCTCGACCTTTGGTCTCTTATCGCCTCTTGTCTGACATCGAATGGCGAGGACCAGTTCCACTCATCACTTGGGGTCGTGGGTATGCTGCAGTTGCCCTTGAAGAAAAGGCTGTTTGGGTGCCTGCCAGGTGTGTGCGCCCTTGGAGAGCCAAAGAGCCAGCTTGAGAATATTCAATTCACTATCCGACTGCACAAGTTTCCAATGTCAAGTGCAGCAACTCTTCAAAAGTGCTCAACAAACAGCACCAGTTGAGTTCTGGGCAGTTTGTCTTATTTTCCTACTGCCTAGGCCTTTTGTTTGCCTCTGGGCGGCCTCTGGTTCCTGGCTGCCTGGATTTGCTCCAGTTTCACTCTTTCTCACATTCACTAGCAGATCACTATGATTTGCTTGCTTAACCTTTTTTCCTCTACAGGTGTTCCTGTATCCCTCGTATGCAGAACTTTATTCAGGAACTCTTCCTGTGTTCCATGAACTTTCCCTATCCTCCAGGATCGTATATGCCTGAGTAGAAGACGACCGGCAACTCATTCATCGTCTTCATCTTCCTCTCCAGTGTATTCTGCAGTTCTAAAACTGTCCTGTACTTTTATTGTATTTACAAAGCTTGTATTTTCAATTTTGTATGCTTCTTGAAATATCCGCCTCGCATGTTACATGTGTTTTCCTTATAGTTTGGTAATTAATGATATGGGTGTTTATATATACAAAGCTTTCTGAAATGGTTTCCATTTAGAGCGTCACAATTTTGATGATATGGAAATGTTTATGTAAGGTCAAAGCATCGTCTTTGTGCAGTTCTAGTCATAGTCATATTCATGCATATATGTTTCAATAATCTTAAATCTCCACGTTGTGCTTACAAAAGTTGTAGTCCAAAATGTGTGTCTTAACGCTTATATACCTTATTTGAAATGCTTTCTTTTGTTCAAAGAATTGGTCACTCTCGGATTTGTTCAAGATATATATGTCAAGTCTGGTGGCATCCTACCCTCTTGGTACCCCTTTTTCTTTTGAAAAAACCCCCTCTATATGCTACCTTTGGCAGTAAACCAGGTTCCCAGCTTTTCCTTTCACTCTATTTCCTGCTGTTGATGGGAGACCCTTATGTAGGTGGTTTAAATCCCATCTCGTTTTTGCTGGAAACCCTTGCGTAGATGGCTTAAATCCTTTCTCATGGCTGGGAGACCTTTACTTAGGTGGCTTAAATCTCAACTCACGGCTGGAAAGCCATTACATAGGTGGCTTAAATCCCCTCTCTGGAATCGGACCCTAGTTCCCCGTTACCTGTGGTCGCTGTGGTAAGTCCAGAATCTACCTTCCTGAAAGTTCCCTCGATTCTGTAGCCCCAGAGCCACAAACCTTTTCTTTTACCTTATCCATTTTTCCTCAGTTTTCCAAATAAAAATTTAAAAAAAATGGGGGAGGGGTCTGGGTAGGCTATGAAGCCCCAGCTCTAGTTAAATTTTATTTTGGGTCCCGGATCGGGACCTCTCTTATGTTTGGGCAGTCGTTATCCGTTATTTTTAATTTTGGACCTGCATCAGGTCCTCTCTTGCGTTTGGGAAGTGATTTGTTGTTTTACGCTGCACGCGAAAGTATATATGCCTATGAAGTTAATTGTTGTTTTACGCTGCATGATGTATATGCCTAGAAAGTTTACTGTGTATCGGATCGATCTCTTTTATGTTCGGCCAGTGGTTTGTTATTTTCATGACTTTATTGCTACATTATTGTACAAGTATTTACTCCTGTGAAAAGGTGAATATGGACAATGTTGGTAGTGTTTATATCAAAGTCTATATAAAAACAAATGGTAATGTTTATGTCAGATAAATGCTTATGATATCTCTAACCTTCTTTTTATATAACTAAAACAAAAATAATTTAATTTAAAACAAAAAAAAGAAAGATGATATGTCGGAATACGTTTCACGGATCCGCCATGGATTTATATTTATTTGGTTATTTTATGAGGTTTTCGGGATCTATTTTTGGTATAACTACGCGCGAAAGTGAAAGTGAAAGCATGAATGAATAGTATGGTTCACTTATGAGATTAATCCGCCTTTATTTTATAGTTCCGGTCATGTTCAAAGTTGTTAATGAGCGTTAAACTTGCTTCCCGCCTTTTTGGAGGGCAGCAACAGTGATTTTATTGGTTGAGGCATTGATGATGATGTCACGTTTGTTCCCTAATAAAAGGCAGAGGCACCCCCGCTTAGGCACGTTCAGTTTGGGTTAGGCACGTTCGTGCATTCTTTCCGTTTCGCTTTAGTTGGGTTTTAGTTGAAGTCAAGTTTAGTTTAAGGGATTAGGAGCGGGCTGGATGGGTTGGATGAGTTTTCTTTAGTTAGAGTTAGATCGCGGAAGATCATTCGGTTTAGTTTTAGTTAGGTTTCTTTTAGGTTTAGCCTAGGGCTAGGCTTGCGGAAGATATTTCGGTTTTAGTCTTATTTAGCTAGCCTCGCGGAAGATTGGGCGCACAGGGACTTTAAGCTTAGGAGAACTTAGCTTAGGGGACGAGCCTATGCGGGTTCTGCCGAAGCCACTAAAGATACAACCGGTGTCTGTCTTCCTTTGGGGTAAAGGGGGAGTAAAAGGTTCAAAGTAAAAATTTTAATTTCTTTAAGTTGGTCCATCTATTCAGAGTCAGGGTATATTTATTTTCACGAGGCAACTTTTCATTAAGAAGGCAACTAGGAACTCATACACCTTCGGAGTCATCAATTGGCTTACTCAGCTTCCTTCAGATTGTGAGACTTGGCCGGCGACCGTGCTCAAAAGCACGCGGAATGCTGGCCGCTTTCCCCGCAACTGGTACCTCGTGCATAGCCAGTCCAAGGCTGTGCACGAGGAGCTCCAGCACTCAAACCCCGACAATGGTTGCCAGTTAAACCCAGATAAAGCATAAAAAGGTAAAGGTAAAGGGACCCCTGACCATCAGGTCCAGTCGTGTCCGACTCTGGGGTTGCGGCGCTCATCTCGCTCTATAGGCCAAGGGAGCTGGCATTTGTCCGCAGACAGCTTTTGGGTCATGTGGCCAGCATGACTAAGCCACTTCTGGCAAACCAGAGCAGCACACGGAAACGCCATTTACCTTCCCGCTGGAGTGGTACCTATTTATCTACTTGCACTTTGACGTGCTTTCGAACTGCTATGTGTGCAGGAGCTGGGACCGAGCAATGGGAGCTCACCCCGTGGCAGGGATTCGAACCGCCGACCTTCTGATCTGCCCTAGGCTCTGTGGTTTAACCCACAGCGCCACCTGGGTCCCTAGATAAAGCATAAGCAGCTTTAAATCCTTTGGTATTGGGAGAAGAGACACCTCTAGAAGCTCCTTCCCCAACATCAGGGGGGGGGCAGGGAGACAGAATTAAAACTGCTATGCTCCCAGACCCTCCAAGTGTCCCTATTTTCCAGGGACGTCCCTGATTTAGAGAAGCCATCCCAGTTTCTGATTTGATCCTGGAATGTTCCGCTTTTCCCTAGGGTGTCCCTATTTTCATTGGATAATTGTTGGAGGGTGTGGAGTTATCCGACCCCCAAGCCATCTGAAGGCAATTCTGGATCCGGCCCGTGGACGGTCCGGGAATCGCCGCATGGATCGCCAGTGCACCCGTTCTTTCCCTCTCCCTCCCTCTCCCTCACATGGCAGCTGCAGCACTTCCTCCCTCCCTCCTCCTGGCTTCTCCCTGCCCTGCCTAGAGGAGGAAGGGGGCTGGGCTTTTTTGGTGCCAGCAGCAGCAGCGCTCAAGCACCCACCATTTTAAGCAGCCCCTCTCCGGAGACCTTTCGCGCACCGCTCATCGTCCCACCGCCAGCCCTGCCACTCGCAAGACACAGGTAAGCAGCCACCGGTGCTCGTGGTGCTCTTGCATCTCCCCCCCAAAAAAAATAGTCTGCCCCCCCCCAAGGTCTGTGGGACAGTGAACTGGCCCCCTACTGAAAAAGTTTGCTGACCCCTGGTATAAATAGTAAAATTATCATTATTGAATGGGACGTCCCTGTTTTCATCAGAGAAATGTGGGAGGGACAATCATAGGATTGTCATAACTATCACTCTGTTAGTCTTGAGGGTGAGAAAACTATGCACACACATACCTGCAGTGTGCCTGGGTTGGAGGGTGATATCAAACAGTAGTTTTCCTAGCTAGTTTGCACAAATGTATTCTTGTGGACAGTTGTGCTTTGGAGATACAAAGGCCTCTGCGCCAGACCTAATTTATACATCTTAAACATCTGAGGTGACCACCAGCAAGGGAGAAACAGACTGTCATTGCATAAGAATTAGGAGCAACTCTACTTGCAGCTGGCTTCAACTGCAGCTGATATTAAAGTGACAGAGATGTAGAAAATAAGTATTTTATGTCTCCCCTATCTAATCATCAAAGTCCTTGGGGGCTTACAAAGAATCCTGCGCTGTGTTTTGAAGCCCAGATGATCAAATGATGCTTCAGAAGCCTAGCATCTGCCCCCACTGATTGGGTGATTAGTATGACTCCAGGAACTCCTTTTTGCCCAGCCACCTTTTTACCTGCCTACATCTACCATCATCTACTTGACACCAGGTGATTGGCAGGTGAATGCAGCTTGGACAAAATGACCTGATGTGCCAAAGGTACAGGCCTAATTAGGCCCATGGGCTGAAGGTTCCCCACCTCAGAATCAATGCTTTCTGCTCCATCTTCACCAACCCCATAGGTCAGCATCTCTTAATGTTTGTCTAAACCCTGTATACCGGTAATTAAATAGCATGTTAATCTAGAAATCCAATTGCTGTGGCACAGGAAAGCGAAGAACTAATTAAGGAGCTCATTTGCATACTCCAGAGTTTCTGGGCTGTGAATGTGGTGTACGTGAGTAGTTCCCATAGAAACCTGCATGCACAAACACAAATTCTCTCATGTATGTTTTCAGGGTTTTTTCTTCCCTTTGTGCATAAATTCCTATTGTTCCTGGGAAGATAGCAAAGGCTTTGTAATCAAGGATGCTTGCAACCCAAAGAGTGGATCCGTTTCATGAAAAGCAGAAAACAGAACAAGGCACCAAAGGAGCTCACCATTGTACATGGGTTTAGTATTTCTACCTTTATGTCTACATGCTTAATGTCACTGCACATGCTCTTGACACAGAGGAAGTGCACATAAAGGCTATTTTCTCCTCTCTATGGCTCTTAAAGGTGCAAGAGGCTTATCCCACCACCCTAACACCATTCCTAGTGCCCATTTTTAGGACTGGGGAGAGCTAATGGGAAGCAGGGCAAGGGTCTATTTAAATATTGTATTGAAAAGCGAGTTTGAGCAGGTGGAGCTTGTCATACAGCTGTGAGAAAACGAAGCCGTGCCTGCCAAAATCGTCTCTTCTCTACAGCTATTTAAAGTCTGGAGTCTTCATCTCGCCTGCCAGTCACTGAGGAGAGGCAGATGTTTAAGCCCCATTCCAGCCTTCACCAACATGGTGCTGTCCAAATATTTTAGGGCTGCAACTCTGTCCTTCCCTACCCCGCAAGGAAAAGTATAGAAGAAATCTCATTCTCTTTTGCATCTGATCGCCCCACACAGAGTGCTTTTGGTGTGATACCATTTGCTTTATTTATGCTGTGTCAACATAACCCTGGATGTAGCCTCACGTCATGTCAGGTATTAGGGTGCTTTTAGATACCTGCCTTGCAAAGGTGTCAGAATCCTGTAATCTGTGTTCAGGAGAGGGTGTAATGCCACGAATGCATTCTTGGGCGTCCTTTTGGCATTCTGATGACAGTGCTAATCAAGTGTTACGGAAATATGAACGAACGACACTAAATACAGTTAAGGCAGGGGGCTGAAGCAGGTTCTGCAATGCTGGAAAAGAAAAGGTTGTTGCCCACATTCAGGTGACTTGCATCAAAGCTGTGCTTTCAAAGCTGGGATGGGCAGCACTTTCCTATACATCAGGTATGTGTGTGGGCTCTGCCATTACATACAATGGCTTACATAATTTTGGGGTACCCTTTGCAATGTGCAAAACAGGAACTTGTGTGAACCTCACCTGCTCATGCAGTGGAGATGCAAGCATCCAAAACCATATGGTCTGCTTATTTCTTTGCTCCCTGACTTCCCATCTTCCAGCCTTAACTCTTGAGATTCCTATCCTTTCTCCCTTGTTCCAGGGGATCAGGACAATAAATACATTGCCTTATGAAAAGTTCATCAAAGCAACCCCTAGACTTACAGCTATCTGGATTAATTCTCATTACTAGGGATGCACACAGAGTTTGCATTATTTTTTTTAAAATTGCTGATGAAAGATCACATAATTCACTATTTTGTCCCTACATCATAATGAATACACATTGAGTGAGATTGCACAAGTGTTCATGGAATTATGATGCCCTGGACTGTATTATGGTGGGGCGGAAATTTAACAAACTTTTTTTTTTTTTGTAAAAGCTTCACTTTATGCAAGTAATCTCCATTCCACTTACACATATATTGTATGCCTGTAATAAAATTATCAGCTATGCAGACAGAATGCTAGTTACAAAATGCACATCAAAGTTTTCAAAAACAATTATGCAGGCAGAGTGTGTAGGGATGAAAGAGAAAAAAAATATGAAAAAGAAAGAGCTGCAAAGCAGAATGGGCTCAATAATTTATGGAAAATGAATGAAGCGAGACGACATCAGAAATTACATCACTACTCATTACTGTAGGATCAGTCATTTTAGATAATCAGATTAATCTTTTATCTGGTTTGTTTTCGCTGCCATCACAGCTTGGTAGCAACTTCCTCCCCAACCTTGAGGAATACCTGCATGTGACAAGAAATGTGTGAAGCAGTTCTCAGACTCTAGGAAGCTCTTTATTAAAAAAAATTCCAGTGAAATATTTTAGCTTTCCCAAGCTAGAATGATTTGACTAGTGTGCCGTAAACAATATGACAGACTTCCTCTCTTTCTAGCTGTGAATTGCTTGTGAGCAAAGTAAAATTCTCTTCAATTTACCTGAAGATAATTCACCAGAGGATTCCCAGTCCCCAGACTGCAGAGAAACTGCATGATAATAGTGTCTTTTGCATTGTCAAAACACCCGCAGCCACAGAAGATCACGGTGAACTCAGGTGACCCATTTGTGTGACAAGGAGCTTGTTGTATGTGAAGCTCCATTTCCCATTGTTTGTGCATCTTGAAAGAACTGTCAGGGATAATCATCAAGATGAGTGTGACAGACCATTCAAAGAAACAGACTACAACACTGGTTAATTGATAATTCAGATAGGCCAAACCATTTCATTTCTTTGCTTTCATTTGGCATGTGCATGTTAAAGAAAAGGTTGATAAATTCTCCTTTCCTGGAAGAGTGTCATATTTAAAGATGTGAGGTTTCCCACAGTTCCTCATTTAAGTGGCAATTTGCTCCTTGTTTTAAACTGTTGCTTGCAATGTATAGTCTCCTCTGTTGAGGAACAAATCCATCAATCCAACTTCTTTGATTTCACTGGTATGAAATCAGGGCTATTGGGGGTTGGTTTTATGCAATGGAAGACCAAGTTCTCCTTTTAAAAACAGGGGTGGAGGACCTCTAGGGCGTGATCCGAAGCTATACCACCAGACCTCAGAATCTGGAAGACGTGACCTCTTTCCCCAAACCATGCTCTGAAGTCAACCATTGAGTGCAACACATGAAGCTCTAACCCCATGTATGATCAACAGTGTGCCTGACTGCCTCCCAGAGTCTGTGTCTTGCTTGAGGGGAACAAGGAAACAAGCAGCCTTACATGCAAGCAGGAAGCCGGCACTTCTCATTCCCCTTTTTCTCCATGGGCATCTTGCTGTTTTTCATGCTGTATGCTGAGAAAGGGAGCTCATTTTTTTTCTTTTTTTTTCTTTTTTAAAATAATTTTTATTGGTTTTGTAAGATTTTTAAAACAAATACCATCATTATACAATTAATAACAAAGAGAAAAAAGAGGAAAAAAACCCAATAGATTCTTCTTACATACATAATTGGTTCTTCACATTGTTAGGGGACTTCCCTCTGTCCCCACCATCTGAATTTCATTTCCTTAACATTAATCAGCAATTTCTATAATCTGTCATCTTAACCTATATACTTCTAAAACATATAATTAACCTAAAAAAGAAAGGGTATAGCAAAAACCTACAGCTACTTCCTAAGGCAACTCTAAATATTACAGTATTTATTCAAATAAATTTTAAATTTCTTCCAGTCTTCTTCCACCGTCTCTTCTCCCAGATCGCAGAGTCTTCTAGTCAGTTTGGCAAGTTCCATAAAGTCCATCATCTTCATTTGCCATTCATCTATTGTTGGTATTTCCTGGAGTCTTCCAATTCTTGGCCAGTAGTAATCTCGCAGCAGTTGTGGCATACATAAAGAATGTTGAGTCTTTTTGGGGTATTTCTTCACCTACTATTCCCAGTAAAAAGGCTTCTGATTTCTTAACAAAAGTGTCTTTCAACACTTTTTTCATCTCATTATA
Source organism: Lacerta agilis (assembly GCF_009819535.1). Classification (NCBI taxonomy): domain Eukaryota; kingdom Metazoa; phylum Chordata; class Lepidosauria; order Squamata; family Lacertidae; genus Lacerta; species Lacerta agilis. The sequence goes on from NC_046317.1 coordinate 50,879,401, forward strand.
AATCTTTTCCCAGAAGTCTTTTACTTTGGGGCACGTCCACCACAAGTAGTAAAAGCTCCCTTCACGTTCCTTACATTTCCAACATTTGTTATCAGATGTACGATACATTTTAGCAAGTTTTACAGGTGTTAAATACCATCTATACATCATTTTCATCATATTTTCTCTCAAAGCAGTACATGCAGTAAACTTAACTCCTTTTTCCACAATTTCTCCCAGTCTTTTAGCATAATATTGTGCCCCACATCCTTTGCCCAATCCATCATTACAGATTTCACTTGTTCATCCTTCGTATGCCACTCCAGCAACAAATTATACATTTTGGAAAGTTTTTTTATCTTTGTGTCCAACAATTCTATTTGCAATTTGGATTTCTCAGATTGAAAACCAATTTTTTTATTGTCCATTTTAAACACTTCATTAATCTGATGATATCGCAGACAACCAGTTAAATTATCTTTAAGTAGATCATAAGACTTTAATTTAAATTTATTATCAACTTCTGTTAGGAGATCACTATATTTCAACCACTTGGTTTCCATATTTAACCTTTTATGAGCTTTAGCCTCTAGTGGTGAAATCCACCTAGGTGTTTTTCTTTCTAATAAATCTTTATATCTCATCCACACATTATATAATGATTTTTCTGATTATATGGTTTTTAAAGCCACTATGAGCTTTACCTTGTTATACCATAAATATGCGTGCCAACCAAATACATTATCAAAACCTTCCAGGTCTAAAAGATCAGTGTTATCTAGCATAAACCATTCTTTAAGCCAGCAAAAGACAGCAGCTTCAAAGTAGATTTTTAAATCTGGCAGAGAGAAGCCCCCTCTTTCCTTGACATCTGTTAAAAGTTTATACTTCATTCTGGGGTTTCCCCCCCTGCCAGATAAATTTCGAGAGTACCTTTTGCCATTCTTTGAAACTCTTCATACTGTCAATAATAGGTATCACTTGGAATAAAAACAACATTTTTGGCAAAACATTCATCTTTACCGCAGATATTCGGCCCATAAGTGATAACTTCACATTTGACCATATATCTATATCTCTCTTAATTTCATTCCACAGCTTAACATAATTATTTTTATACAAGTTCAGATTTTTCACAGTCATATTCACACCAAGGTATTTTACCTTTTTAACAAAACTTAAGCCTGTGGTCTCCTCTAACCTAGAAATCTCTTCAGTCCTAAGATTTTTACCTAAAACTTTGGTTTTGCTCTTATTCAATTTAAAACCTGCAAATTGTCCGAAGTCATGTATCAGTTCCAGTGCTTTACTTGCACTGGATTCTGGATCCTGTAATGTCAGCACCAAATCGTCAGCGAAGGCTTTCAATTTATACCGTTTTGACCCTACCACAATATCTTTTACATCTTCATTTTCTCTTAATCTATTCAGCAATACTTCCAGTACCGAAATAAATAAAAAAGTGGGAAAGTAGGCACCCTTGCCTGGTTCCTGAGAAAAGGAGCTCATTTTTCAGTACATTCACCACACTTACTTTAAAAGGTGTACAGAAGAGGACATTTGGACAGGTGTCACTTTTTTCATCCTCTCTCAGGTAGGTAGCCGTGTTGGTCTGCCATAGTCAAAACAAAACAAAATAAAAAATTCCTTCCCGTAGCACCTTAGAGACCAACTGAGTTTGTTCTTGGTATGAGCTTTCGTGTGCATGCATACTTCTTCAGATCTTCTTCCATCTCAGTGTATCTGAAGAAGTGTGCATGCACACGAAAGCTCATACCAAGAACAAACTTAGTTGGTCTCTAAGGTGCTACGGGAAGGAATTTTTTATTTTATTTTGTTTCATCCTGTCTATTATTATTATTATTAGTAGTAGTAGTAGTATTAACTGTTGTCTTCTACTTATTAAGTATAGGAGCTCTCTCTCTCTCTCTCCTGGGTAGCAATCCATGAGGTATTTGACCTTTGCTCATTCTTATACAAACTGGCCTGATCACAGGTTGAATGTCTGCATCAGCATTTAGCTTTCCACAGAATTTGAACTTCCCAAGTGTCCTGACATAGTTTTTTGCTGAAAAAGAAATCAAAATATATTAAAATGACATAGTCTAAAAGAAAACATTTATACTTAAACGTGTGTTTTAAAAGTCCACAAATAAAAGTCAGATGTCAAACAGATAAATACCTATTTGACTTTTAAAAGACACAGAAAGGGAAGTTTTTAATGGTTGATGTTGTGTTGTGTTTTTAATATTTTGTTGTGAGCCACCCAGAGTGGCTGGGGCAACCCAGTCTGATGAGTGGCATATAAATAATAAAAACTTTTTCTTAAAAAAAATATTCTCTCAGATATATCTGAACACAGGAAAAAGTGGCATGGAACAAAAGTAATCTGACCCATTCTTCTCTACATCTGAACAACTTATTTTCCACCCTAGCCTAAAATGTGCTGAGAGAAACTTGCAAAATAACACTCACCTCAAGGTGGTTGAATCTACCCTTTTTTGTTATTATTAAACAATCTTAATCATTCTTCTTGTCAGTAGAACATGCAAGGACTTCAGAATGAAAGGAAAAGAAATTAACAGCCTATCTCAACACACCTCGCAGAAAAAAACATGCTGTGTCTCTGGTGCTAAGAGCTTAGAATTAATGCACTAACACCCAGCGTTAGAGTAAATTAACTATTAGCTTTATTGAGCAGGTCCACTCTGCTGGATATCAGAAAACATACTGAATGTAAACAAGAATAAGAAAGACTGGCTGAAGTTTGAACATGTTCATGGGCTGGATTTGAAATTCTCTTCTACCTGGAATAGGAAGCACATAGGGTTGCCATATATCCTCTTTTCCCAGGACATTTCCTCTTTTTCATGGGAATGTAAAATGAGAGTCGTCATAGTGATCCATAGTTAAGAGTTGAAGTCGACAAATGTGTCCTCTTTTTTGCTCTACAAAATATGACAACCCTACATTGGTGTGGGAAGCCATCCTTCAACTGCTGGAGATAGTAAGCCCCATAAAATGTCTTTACTTCTTTCTTTCTTTTTACCGCTGAGCATTTTCCACCTTGAACAAATATTATATTTATCTACAATGTACCCCCAGAGTTCAGAACAAATGAAGGTATTTTTAATGGATTAAATCACTGCACAACCTGTGGCTTCACTGATGTTTTGGACTCCAGCTCCCATCATCCCTGACCAAAGGACATGCTGGCAACTTCAAGACAAACAGATTTTTTTTGTAGCATAAACTTTGGTGGATTACAAGCCACTTTATCAGACGCAAATTTCTTAAAGCTCCTTTTACATGTTAACATTGGGATCATCTCCATGTCAAGAATAAGTGTAGTGACATTAGGTACAGGGACCTAAAGGTGGAAATACAACACACACTTACAAGCTCCTTTGAACACTGTTTGAATACTTGCTTCAAAGTATATATGCACTGGAAATGTATATGACACCGAATGACCGCAGGGAGGAGTGCAGAGAGAAGAAATGCCATGGTGCATCTGTGGCAGCGCTACTGGATGCCTTCATCTGCCCCAGCTGCAACAAGACATGTCTCTGCAAGAACAGCATGCGCTGTAACTTTCCAACCGTTTGACTTCACCTCCAAAGGCACACTCCTCCACTGTCTACCAAGACAGTCAGATTCCAGCAAAAGACCCATGCTGGCTGGGGAGCTGAAGTCCAATAACATCTGGAGGGCTACAGGTCCTTCATTGCTGCTTTTAAAGTCATTTCCGTATCTACAGTTGACAAGTGTGCTTATTTTTTTGGTGGACCCTACCTCGTTCTCTTAGAACGGCAATGGTGCCCACCTGAGAGGTGACAGAACTGAGTTCTGTTGAAAATAAAGCCCTGGCTCTACCATTAGTCAGAGTCAGGCTAAACAGATTTTAAGTGCCATGAAAGGTCAGCAAATTGTTAGCTATTCTGCAGAGAAGCACTTGCGTGTCGAGGTCCCCAAACCACCCCTCAAATGAAACACACTTCACACAGAAATTTAAGTTTAAGGTATTTGGCATAATTTTGGCCACAACTTTATTAAAATACAAAATATGTGAGTGGTTGCTTAGTCATTGGTTCAGACTATCTGTCCCACTGGGGACAGAACTGACATCCACCCGCCTGTGGAAGTCAGTAAAGGGAAAACACTTTGGGGAGAGAATGGGAGCCAGGGGTCTGACCCTCACCTCTCCCCTAATGCTCCCAGGGGCTCTTGCATGGCCCTGGCCCCCGACCGGGGGATACGGACAAAAACATGGTGAGCCCCTGCATTCCTTTAACAGAATTCCCTGTGCAGCAGCAGCAGTGGAGGGGCAGCCACAGTCAATCCTTACCCCTCCACCAACACATTAATAACCAATGCCTAACCGCCAACCTTACAAGTTGTGACAAATTGCTACGCAGTAGACGAAAACCACATGGCACCAGCCAATCAGCCAAATGGAAAAATTCCTACCAGGTCCCTGCCCCAAAAGCAGACGACCCCATGACAGGCATAGCAAGGTCATACGCAGAAGCCTAATAATAGGGAAGGAGGGCAGGTGATCCGATGCACACAGCAAAGAGGAAGCTCACACTGCGTGCAAAGACATATATAACCTCTGGGCTCTCCATCAACAATTGCAACATAGAAATCTCCCCAATGACACCCAGAGCCCAATCACAGCAATGGTCATCTATATGATCCCGCCCAGCAACAAAGGGGTGACTTGCTGGCCCCCACTGCAACACGTGCTCTCCCGCTTTGTGAGATTTTGTTATTTTGGTCTCAGGTACTCAAATAACTTGCGCATACAATGCACTTGTACTGGAATGAGGGTGATGGTGTCATTTGAGGCTCAGAAAAATGCCTTCAGCCAGCTCTGCTTCTACTCCAACCATCCTGAAATAATGGTTTTAAAAATTTCACCCACAGAATTCTGCACAACAGATTTGGTTTTGAAGAGCAGCAAGGTCTAAGGCTGTGGGCTTGAGTGGGCAAATGAAGAACTGACAATTTACCAAAGCTAATATTGGGTAGTTCTGCTATTCTCCTAACCTCATCCATCCCACGAAAGCTCCCATAAATCAAAAACAGGAGGAATCCCATTTAGCTACCCACATGCTTTTCCTCCTTTAACGTTGTTTTCATTTTCTCGTCTTTTTTAAAAAAGAGAAGTCTCTGTAAAAACATAATTACTGGCCTTTTTTTAAAAAAAAAAATCCAACAAATTATAGTGACATACTTTAATTATCTCTGAGCAATGGAGAACTAAATTACACAGCCAGGGAATCTGAGGTTACCTAAAAATAAAAGGAAGAAGTCTCATTAAAAACTAATTGCATCTTTTGCCACTGAAGTGAAATTTTAACACAATTTGCCTTTGACTCACTCGACCATTTATGAGAGTATTTGTGAAAATCTGGTTTGCAGACTGAGACAGATAGCCGTTTTGTGAGGGACTGCAATAATGGTTACTCACACATATTGTAGGGAAATCCAAACGATGCTCTTTGAATGAGCACAGCCATTACTGTGAAAATGTGTCCCTTTTTAAATAAACTTGCACATGAAAAGTGGAATCTGGATGATAGGCACATTAGATTCATCATCATTATGGAATTCACTCCCCTGAAATGCAGTGGTGGCCATGAACTTGGATGACTTTTTAAAAAGGATCCAAAAAATTTCAGGAAGGATAAGACCATTAATGGTCATTAGTCACAATAATTATGTCTCTGGATACCAGTTGCTGGGAATCACAGGTGGGCAGAGTGCTGTTGCACTCATGTTCTGCTTACAGGCTTCCTATAGGCTTCCTATAGGCCTGCTTCTTGGGAAAAAAGTGATGACAAACCTAGGCAGCATCTAGGCATAGACATCACCTTGCCGACAAATGTCCATATAGTTAAAGCTATGGTTTCCCCAGTAGTGATGTATGGAGGTGAGAGCTGGACCAGAAAGAAGGCTGATTGCCAAAGAATTGATGCTTTTGAATTATGGTATTGGAGGAGACTCTTGAGAATCCCATGGACTGCAAGAAGATCAAACCTATCCATTCTTAAGGAAATCAGCCCTGAGTGCTCACTGGAAGGACAGATCCTGAAGCTGAGGCGCCAATAGTTTGGCCACCCCATGAGAAGAGAAGACTCCCTGGAAAAGACCCTGGTGTTGGGAAAGATGGAGGGCACAAAGAGAAGGGGAAGATAGAGATGGTTGGACAGTGTTCTCCAAGCTAGTAACATGAGTTTGACCAAACTGTGGGAGGCAGTGGAAGACAGGAGTGTCTGGCGTGCTCTGGTCCATGGGGTCACGAAGAGTCGGACACAACTAAACGACTAAACAACAACATAGGCTTCTAGTTAGCCTCTGTGAGAACATGGTGCTGGACCAAGTTGGTCTTTGGTTTGAACTAGCAGGACTCTTCTTGTATTCCTGTGTATGTGTCTATGCTATCACAGCCACATGGAGCACACATCCTCCCACTTCTTCTGTCAAAGTCACTTTATGAGCGCTTAAAACTGTTTTTCTATATTTTGCTTATGACTTCCAGGGGTTTGTGGGAGACATACCTCAAAGTGGCATCTTGTGGTGGTTTGCTAAAATGGGAGTGCATTGAGTCTGAAGTGATAAGATCAGGTTACACTTTAAATTTGACACAGCTGGCATTGTTTCATCACTGGACAAGGACTTAGTGGGAGTAAATGGTTGAGGCACATCACAACACCCCCACATAGCAACAGCCACATACCTATTGGCCGCAGTGGGAGAATTATTATTTACTAATGCTAATTGTGTGGCGGCAGGGTTATCAGGGGTTATAAAGTTCACTGGGAAGCAAAGAGTTAAAGCTGTTCTGATATTAATTGCTCCCCACCCCTAGCCTGTTGCTGCTGTTGTCTTCTGGGGGTGTCAGGCACCCCCCTTAAATTCTGGGTCCAGTAGAGATTAGAATTTAATCAAGCCTCCTGAACACCTGGATTCAGCAAGGATTAAAATATAAGAGAGTTTCCTGAGTTCAGGAAATCACATGGAAGAAGAGCCATTAAGGAGAATAAAAGGAAGGTAATGGGCCATTAGCAACACAAAGACTGGTGGGTGTGAAAGAGGTGAGACTCCTCCCCCACCCTTAGTTCTGAGATAGTCAGAAGACAATGCCAGAGTTTTTAGAGTGGAGAGTTTAGGACTGCAGTTGGGGATGATGTGGGCTGGAGGAAAATAGTTGTAGGCTGTGAGCATCAGCAACCTGGGGAAATAAAAAGTGTGTTTGTTTTCTGTTCAGATCAAAGGCTGAAGCTATGGCTGAAGCAAAGAGCATGTCAATGCTGTAAGCCCCCCTCACCGTAGGCTTGGATTGTAGATATAAATAAACCATATAGCATAAAGACACCACAGTCTCCACTGTGCCTCATTTCTAGACCATGGGTAAAGTACATGAACCCCTGGAATCTTGCGCAACTTAGAGATTGGGATACTGTGTAACATTCTTTTTTTTTTAAAAAAAAAAACAGACATTGTTGTTAATCAGAGGCCTTTTTGGTGGTGGCTCCCCATTTGTGGAATGCTCTCATTAGGGAGGCTCACCTGGTACCTTCATTACATATCATTAGGCGCCAGGTGCAAACATTTCTCTTCAACCAGGTGTTTGGCTGAATCACATATGTGTCTGTGGAAGTGGGGTTATTTGTTTAGCTTTTGCTTTATTATGCATTTTGTGTTTTCATTTTGTATTGTTATATTGTAAATCACCCTGTAAGCTGTGGGTGAAAGGTTGTAGACACATTTAATAAATAAAATAAATAGATAATCACACTATTAACCTCTGGTTTGGCCCTTATTGGAACCCTTCAAATTTCTCTCAAAATTCCTCCAGTGTTTTGCCTGCCAAATTCCCTTCAGAGTTCACTAGCACTCCCAATTTGATGGCACGTCTAATTCGTGAGAATGAAAAATAAAAGATGTTCCCCATCAGAGAAAGTTGTGAGGAAGAAAAAGCCCCGCCGCTGCCACCACTAGTCTCCCCTGCTCAGATGCGCCAAGTAATGGAATAATTATTTTGCTGGAATGTGGCTTTACAGGACCCTCCCTTGTGCACCCCCCTCCTGTCTCCCTGCCAGCAGTGTCTATCACCCCCTGTCAAAGAAGAACAGCAGCTAATTTTACCCAGGCTGTCGTATTCAAAGCAGGGGGAACAGAGTTAAAAGAATTTGCAGAGAAATGATTTTGTTTTTCCATTTCCTATAGCATTGGCCTAATTGTGTCGCTAAGTCTGTAATTTGCCTCTCACAGAGCTGAGTTAATGATAGGCCCCACGCTGCTGACTCTCTCCCTTTTGATGGATGAGCGTGTAGACATGCAGGCACAGCCTTTGCCTGTGCCATCCCGACACTCACAGCCAGGCCCACTGATCACAAGGCTACACAAGCGATGGTGCACCCCTGCCAGGCTGGCTCTTTGCCATGGTTCAGTTTTTTGTTTTTGTTTTTTTGGTAGAAGCTCTGTAAGGCCAAGGAGAGCCTGCTGGGATCTCCCATTGGCAAGCATTTCCACTGGGGATTCTTTTAAAGTGCAAGAATATATCCAAGGGGACTTTAGCAAGAACCACAAGCCTCTGTGGTCTCATCTGACCTCGGTTACTGCTCCCATTCTCTACAGAACATCTTTCCTATATCAGACGTCTTCTGACGAATCCATTGTAACTTTGACTAAAAGAGAAGCTCAAGAAGGCAACCTTCTCTCGTCCATCCTTACTGGCAGAGGAATCGGGAGCTGTGTTAATATGTCAGTCAGCCCAGTTCTGATGGATCCTTAAAAAATCAATTGGATGCTGCGTAATGGTGCCAAAGAGGCCTATCCTGTCCTACATCTGTTACAGCTTAACCAGTGCCACATCTCAGCCAGATATTTTTCTAATAATGTTGGATTAGAGTGGCCATGTGTCCTCTAGCTGGAGGGCTGTCTGATCCAAGTCTGGTAGTTTAAGAGAAAGAGCCATAAGAACAGAGAGCAGAGGCCTTGAAGATGCCCATCAAAAATTGCCACCTCGTTAGCAGACTGAGTAGCAACACAATGCACCTGGTTACAGCTCATTATAGTGAGGTGTATTGCATTTATGTTTAAATTATAGAAATTATTTCTAAATGTGTGTTTTTGCATATACATTAGTTGGTGCAAATTGGTAACCTCTTTTGACCTCTTTTGGAGGTGATGCATTTCCCCCTATTTTGATGATGGTTAACTGGCCACCTCACATTGGATACAGCTGTGCTAGCCTTGTAGCTGGACTTATGGCTCTAGTGCAGGGGTCAGCAAACTTTTTCAGCAGGGGGCCGGTCCACTGTCCCTCAGACCCTGGGGGGGGGCCTGGACTATATTGGGGGGGGTGTTGCAAGAGCACCACAAGCCCCAGTGGCTGCTTACCTGTGTCTTGTGAGCAGCAGGGTCTGGTGGCGGCAGTGGCAGTGGTGGAGGGATGATGAGCGGTGAGCGAAAGGGCTCTGGAGAGGGGCTGCTTAAAATGACAGTCGCTCGAGCACTGCTGCTGCTGGCACCAACCAAGCCCAGCCCCCTTCCTCCTCTAGGCAGGGCGGGGAAAAGCCAGGAGGGGGAGGGAGGAGGCAGCGCTGCCGCCACCATGGGAGGGAGAGGGAGGGAGAGGGAAAGAATGTGCATGCTGGCGATACATGCAGCGATTCCTGGACCTTCCGCAGGCCGGATCCAGAAGGCAATTGGGCCTGATATGGCCCGTGGGCCTTAGTATGCCGACCCATGCTGTAGTGCAAGGGTATTTTTGCTGATTATCGGGACCAGAAGCAGAGGCCTGCAGAGAGAAGGCAGGGCTTCTGCACCTTTAATAGTTTTGTAGAACAAGGAATTTCAGCAAGTGTAGCTAAGCCTGTTTAAAGGCGCAGGAGCCCTGTCCTACTCTAGTGCAGATGTAGTACTAAATCTGAGGGCTTGATCCAGCCCTAAAGCTGTTTGATTGAAATCCTGTGCTTAAAATTGAAAGTATCTTCAAACACGTTTACAAATTGCTTACTGTAGAGTAGCTGCAGGTCATGCTAAAGTCTATAGCATTACCTAAGAGTAAAGGATGCATGGATGGCAGTATTGAGAGCTGGTATCGCATAACAGTTACAAAACTGTGAATCAGATAGTCCCTAGTTCAAACGTTCACTCTGCCAAAAGCTTACAAAGCAACTTTATCATGCTAGCCATAACTTCTTGGCCTAAGGCTCTATCATCAATATGAGGATGATAATAATAATACTCCCTTACCTTACAGTGTTGCGGTACGGAAAACTGAGAAAATACATGTGAGGTGCACTGAATTATCTAAAGGTGCTAAGCATTATTTATAAGTGAGTGGCCCCAAATGCCGACAGGCAATTTCATTCTCCTAAAGTGTCTCTCCCATGCCTTTCTGACTCCCCCCCCCCTTCTTTTCTGTGACTATACATAACTCACCTGGCTACATTTAGTTTCTGCTGAACCTTACACATGCTCTGCTGGCAGCATCAATATCACCTCCTTTCACACGAAAGCTCATACCAAGAAAAAACTTAGTTGGTCTCTAAGGTGCTACTGGAAAGAATTTATTTTTTTGGACAATGGCAGACCAACACAGCTACCTACCTGTAACCTGCTTTCACTGTGAGTCATAACTTCTTTATTCATTACAGAAATGTAAGCCTCCCCTTCTGCTCCTGCTCTCTAACAAAAAGGAACTTGGAGCTTGGCTGTGCCAATCCAGTCCAGTGGTGCTGATAATAAAACAACCTTTGTAGTGACTCATCTCCCAGGAGCAGCCCTCTGACTCCAACCATGGGAAAGCTGTCAAGGAGTTGAGGCTGCAGAAATTTCCCTGCAGGAGATGTTGGGTTTAAACAGACATATTGAGCATTATGGCTCTCTTTTTATTTCACCCAGGGCCCTGTGTTAATATAGCTGTATTTTAAGCTTTAAAAGGGAAGGGAGAAATCCAGAGTGTCATAGGAACACGAGAAGATCTCTGCTGGATCAGGCTAAACCCCTGTGTAGCAAAACCCAATCCAATGCCCATGGGAAGCCCAAAAGCAGAACCTGAGGGCAACAGCACTCCCGCCCCCCAATTTTTCAGCAACTGGTATTCAGCATACTGGCATATTGTCTCTGGCAGTGGACAATAGGAGGCGATAGAGATCACAGAATCATCAAACCATAGAACTGGAAAGGGACATCAAGGTCATTTAGTCTAACTTTCTGCTTTGATGTGAGAATTTACAGAAGCCCTGAGAGATGGCTTTCCCACCTCAGCTTAAATATCTCCAGCAAAACAGAGACCACTACCTCCTGAGGCAGTCTGTTCCACTGTTGAATAGTGTTTCCTAATGTTTAGCCAAAATCTGCTTCCTTGTAATTGCCATCTATTGGTTCAAATCCTCCTCTTTGGAGCATTTTGGGTAAGGAAAAAGTCTGCTCCATCTTCTGCACGGCAGCCCTTCAGATATTTGAAGACAGCTGTCATGTATCCTTTTAATCTTCCCTTCCCCAGGCTAAACATACCAAGCTTTTTCAACTTTTCCTTATAAGACTTTGCTTCCAGACCTCTCACCATCCACCTACATATATGCATTCTCTCTCTCTCTCTCTCTCTCTCTCTCTCTCTCTCTCTCTCTCTCTCACACACACACACACACACACACACAGACCTCCTCCCTTCCATTTTAGGAAGTCACCTGAAACAGGTAAAATTGAGCTTCTCATAGTCAGTCATCACCATAATACTCCAAGGCAATAAAAAAATAAGATAAGGTGGTAAATTTTACCATTCATAATTTTATTGGTGTAGGTGCAATGAAAAATGCCTGCTGAAGACTGCTCTACAAGTCAAAAGCTTTTATGATACAAGCACTAAGCAATCACTCAGCTTCCCATGCTGCAATCACTCAGAATGGTAACAAAAAGAAAGTAATCTGTGTTCTTGCCATCTACCTTTTTACTTTGTTCATCCTGAATTTCTTGCAAACTCTGGTCAACCATGTTGAATAAGGGACACTGGAGAAGGAGCGGGAAACTCTGTTGAAAGCTAAAGTAAACCTGCTGTTCTACAGTTAATCCAAGCCACAGGAAAACCAGTCACACACACCATCGGTAATTCTTTGTTTTGTCAGTGCTGACACCAAAACTATGAAAAAAATCACTTGATTCTCACATGTAAACACTATAGAAGTGCCACTACATGCACTCTGATGAATAAAAGTAGTTTGTGCCCTGTTTTATTTTACTTCAACAAATGCAGCAGATACAGAGAAATTCCTACTGATGGCTATTTGATTTGGTGAGATCAGAATACCTGCATCACAGATTTGCAAGACATGTACAATAATCCCTGATCAGTGTTGTTGTCATTTCTTTTTGCACTCTCACTATGAAGAAAAATACTTCCAAATTGTGGTGCCACATTAGCAGAGGAGTCCATGCCATTTGGTGTGGGATCATGTAGTACTGCCTGGAGGAGCTCAGTGGCGGTTCAGGAATCAGGACTTTGTGTAAGGATGGCCTATATTGAGAACTCACTGTGGCTGTTACGAGCTAGTTGATTGGAAGGTTATATGAAGACATGAAGCTACATTACACTGAGGGAGACTACTGGTTCACCTTTCCCTGTTCTGACTATTCTTATTGGCAGCAACTTTTCAGGGCATCATGAAAAGGTATTTTTTTGAAATTTGAGATCCTCTTAACTAGAGAAGCCAAGGAATAAATTTGGAAATTTATGTATGCAAAGCAGGTGCTGAATCACTAAGCTATGGGCCCTCTGAGCCTTTGGCTGCTTAACATTCTATGTTCTTTTAAATGTGTTTGTGGGAGGGGTTGGTTGCTTTGTTTTGTTTTTGTTCTTGTTTTTATTATGTATTTTGTATTTTTATATTGTATTTTTATGCTTCAACTGCCCTGAGATCTTCAGATGAAGGGCAGTATACAAATTTAATACTCTCAGGTTCAGAACTCACAGATATTGATGAACTACAACTTCCATCAGCCCCAGCTGTCATAACCAATGGTCAAGGATGATTGGAATTTAAGAACAGGGGCGCCAACTATAGGGGAAGAAGGGGCTTTGGTCCCCTCAGTATTTGTGGGTAAGGGGTTGTGCCCCCCCCATATTGAGAGAGCTGCCATCCCTCACTGCCTGCCACTGCAGGGCGAGCACTCGCATGCCAGGCAGGCGAGGGGCACCCAGAGGCTGAAGATCACCCCCTGTGCACCCCATCCCCTGTCACCATTGGGCAAGCGCTTGTGTGCCATGCATGGGCGGGACTCACGGAGGGTGAAGATTGCCCTCCTCACACCTCTTCTGGGTGAGTGCCCATGTGCCATGTGGGGGCCCGATGCATGGAAGGGCTCATGATGCGATGCCAGGCCCCCTCAGTGTGGGTGGGCAAGTTGGCACCCTGTTTAAGAACAGGTGGAGGTCACCATGTTGGCTATCTCTACTTCAGCATATGCTGTCCACTTAGCCATACCCTCTCATTTTTGCTTCTTTTCTATTCCCCTCTCCAACTCTGTAGAGAATTCAGCTGTTGCAGAGCAAGGTTTTAGTAGCAGAAACTATGTAACAGGCTGGCTGATTCTAGACCTCTTAATATGTGTTTAGGGACCAGGGTACAGTTTTGTTTACAGCTGCCTACAAGGAGGAATGTTGACTGTCTTAAGAATATCTGTTTAGGTGGGAGAACTATAACTAGCCATTTAACAGGATTCTAGGTCTCCTATGCAAACTGTTATATGCGGTCATGACTTCTGTCCCACAGCTCTTTCATAAAACCCACAGCATCAAGATGGGCATTATTTGGTTGAGGAGTGACTGACAGCACAAGCTGCTAAATCAGAAAGTTGCTTTGCTGCCATCTGCTTCAACCCACTTCCAATACCTTCATCAATCTGACATGGTCCCATCTCAGCAAGGTGCAGATAGACGGATGTTTCTGTCTTCCTTTGACATCCATCATCTAATCCCCCAATTTCTTTGATATTCATCAAATGTTTGTCCATTCCTGCTGGCCGCTGACAGGCTTGCAATTTCATCCAACTATGTAATTTCAAAAGTTACTTTCTTCTAACTCTTCACAATACTGTATCAGAAAAGAAGATGAGGCACTGCTAAGTTATGGGAGACACAATGTGATATAGTGGACAGTGTGTTTGCTGGGCTTGGACTGGGCCAAAACTTCTACAAGTCACTCTCTCTCAACCTAACCATCCTCAAATCATTAGCCTTATTCAGGTGATTCCATTTACCTGAACACAGGAGTGGGGGCATGCAAAATAGCCTCACCACCTAGCTCTTGCATAACCATCTGTGCCAATATCCATATACAGGGTTCTGTGTGACATTGTCACAGGAGCTAAGCTGGTGTCGGCAATGTCAGTGTTCATGTGGAAGCTATGAGGTAGGGCAGCTTGGTGCATGCATGTACAGAAGTGTTACCATTTTAATACAACTGTTACTGTGAGGATAAATGGGATGGCACCATTTATGCTTCCTTTGAGAAAGGGCAGTATACAAATGTGTTCAATAGAGTTACTGTTTGTAGGGGTGAAACAATAATTCAAGGTCTTTGTGAGCTGGCCTCTTTGCGGGTTCCCCAAATTGTCATTGGGTAAGATAAGTCATATGGGAATATGAAACATGCAAAGGCTTACATTTCCTGAGGTTTCTCTCCCCCCCCCCACGCTTCTGAAAGATGCTTGCTGCTGATAGAACTGTGATAATCAACCCCAGAAGGAGCATTTCTAGTCACTGTTTGTATGTGATCGAGGGCTTTATATCTCAACTTCAAATTGGGTAATATTCCCTGTTAGCGCCATGAATAGTCTCAACATGTGTAAGATAGCAGCAACCAAAAGCTTAAAGCTTCAAGGGAGAGAGGAAAAGAAAGAAAGGAGAGAGAAAGTAAGGCAGGATTAGGTTTACATGGCTCTTCTAAACTAGCTAGTGTTTCACATCCAATCGGAAAATGATGAATGTGGAGGTATGGGGTAATTTTTTTTCTTTCCAGAAGCACTTTTGACAAGTGTGATCTTATCAAAGTTTCAGGCTTTTCATTATCTCTGGGGGTTTTAGCTTTGCACTCAGACCTGCTCCCTCCTCTTCTCGCTGGCAGAGCAACACTCACTTTTTCTTGTACTGATTGATTGCGTTCCCTTGGCTCAGGCAGCCATGCCCTTGCACTCAGAGCTTGTAGAACAGAGAGCTCCTTTCCTGCTATCTAGGAATCAGGGAAGATGGGAGGGTGTTTCAGTGCCTAGACCTGGTCACCCACTTCAGATATGGTGTGACATGATCACTCAGCTCTGGTCAGTAGGTGTGCACTTAGTTAGGCTGCAGCAGAGCTCCCTTCGAGACCTATGCCTGCGGGTGTTGCAAATTATTACAAGATGCATATGCACTAAAGTGTGAATTAATCAAGCAAGGGGGTTGTAAATGGGGTGAGTGCACATGCACATGCACACATAACCTATCCACACATCGTCCAAATGCATGGACAGACAAGTGTTCCTCACACAATTTTAATCTGTGTGTACAATGAAAGAAGTAGCATCTCAGTGGAATTCTCCATCCCCATCATTACATGTGATCATTGTACTCTGAAAAGACCAGCACACATACCACTGTATGCACAGAGGACTCTTCCCTACACCCTGCTTTTTCAGGTTTCCTGAATGAATAGATATGCAGACAGATGCACACTTAGGAAGCCTTTATTTATTTATTGTATATTTTTATCTTCCTTTTCAGGCAATGATTGCCTCCCAAGGTAGCTCTCACAATTTTATTTTGCTTTTGAAAATGAAACACAGGCTCCAACATCAGACTTGCAAATGCAAAAGGACAAAGACACAAAGAGAAAAGAAAAGGCAGAGAAAGGAGACCAGTTCTTCCAAGGCCAGAATGAAGGGTTAAGCTATCAGCGTGCATTTATATCTGGCTTGAGCCAGGTTGATCTTCCCTTGCTGGTATATGTGCTTGAATATCAGTTGGTGTTCCTACTTCCTTCAATGGATGGAGGGGGCCAGAGTGCCCTTTCTGCAATCCCAGGAGAGATGGAACCAAGGTATATTTTTGTCTGTCAGGAAATGGTGAAGCAATATTCCTACAGCTGCTCCTTAGTTGGCCAATGTTTAGAGCTAAGTTGGTCTCCCCTTGCCACCACATTATTCTTGAGAGGCAAGCACTAGAGCCTCTTGGTTTTCCTGGCTAATGGAAATTACAATTTCCACCAGTTGCTTGTGACTTACCTGTTCACCTTGGCCTGTGGAAGAGAAGTATGCACTTATAGTTTTCCTGCCCTGTAAATCCAGTTACAGGTGGGTAGCCGTGTTGGTCTGCCATAGTCGAAACAAAATAGAAAATTCTTTCCAGTAGCACCTTAGAGACCAACTGAGTTTGTTCTTGGTATGAGCTTTCGTGTGCATGCACACTTCTTCAGATACACTGGTGACTTCTGTTTCAGTGTATCTGAAGAAGTGTGCATGCACACGAAAGCTCATACCAAGAACAAACTCAGTTGGTCTCTAAGGTGCTACTGGAAAGAATTTTCTATTTTGTTTCTGCCCTGTAAATTTAAGTTTTAGTAGCTATGTGTTTTATGTTGTTGTTTGATTTTTATTGCTTATCTTTTTGTGTTTGTTGTTAATTATTCGATCATTTCCAATGAAGCATCTCAGTGCAATTTCACAATTGATTGTGTTTTTAGTCTGTGATGCCCACCCTGTGACCTTACCATGAAGGGCAGGTAAGAAATACCAAGAATGTAATAAATAAATTAGACTTTGGAAGTCAGCAGCTCTCTCCATCTTTCCATGCTACCTTCAGCAGCCACCTCCTTCTCTCTTAAGTTATTTGTTCTTGATTTTGCTGCTTTCAGCATGCCAAATGCTTCCACTTTCGCTTTGGAGGCGTTTGCAGCCAAAATGACTGCAGAGGACTAGAACGGCCCAGTCAATTAGTACATGAGGTTCCAGGAGTTGCAAAATTTATGGACACCTGAGTTTGGCTCAAGAGTCACAGTCAAACTCTCCAAGCGCCACGTGCAGCTCCCAAGCTTCAGTTTATCCATCAACATATATAGATGATAATACAGAAATACGTGAAGAGTGTCTTTCCATCATGTATGGTTCAGCAATGGGAGGGGGGGCAAGCTACTTGTCTGGGTGTGCTTATCTCCCACCTCCCCCCAGAATTGCCCCTGAAAATGTAGAAACAGTCAATCAAAATTGGGGTGTGGGGGGATAGGTACTGGATAATATTGCAATCCCTAGAAACAGGTTGATTTTCCCCTCATGTCTCTTCAATCAACTATCCCAAATGCTTTCTCCCTCTCCACCCCCCCCCCCCCGCTACACTCATCCACCTTTGCACCCCATCTTGTGGCTCCCCTCTTTTTGGCCTCTCTGTGGTGTGTCCCCATTCCTTTTGCAAAAGATTCCCCATTCTGCAACGGCACAAGACACAATAGGTTTCCTTCAAGTTGGAACACTGCAGGTAACAAAGCCACGCCGCTGCTGTGCAGTGCCTTTCAACTTTGAAGCTTTGATGGGCTGACTCAATCATTCCAGCAGTGCTGTTTCGCCAGCAACACCCACCACCTTTGCCGGCTCCTGTTCCTCTCTATCTCCCCCTTGATGAAGTGAATGTCCAATGGAAGAAACAGCAGTTTGAGGGTTTGGCCATCGTAGACCCACCACAAAAAGGACTGCCCAGGCTGCCCATTTTCTTCCATCAGTCACATAACAAGTGCGCACAGCTTCAGCACTCTTATGCATAATTTAGCCAGCCAGCAATGTTTAATGTTCTTTCCTAGGCCACCATCTCCCTTAAGGTTCCTGAAGTAATTACCTCTTCTCGGAGTATTGCTGACACACCTCGCGCTTTCTTCTGAGCCCTCCCATCAGGCGGTCTGGTCCTTCCCAAGGCTGCTGCACAATGCTGGTTCTCAACTCCCATCCCCAGAGGCAGCTCAGTCTGCGTGCTCGGCTCTTTGCTATCCCCCCCACCCCTCCCTGGCAATGTGTAGCTTATTATAAAACTGTAAACCAAGAGAATAAGCAGTGCCCCTTTCCCTGAAATGGTCCCCAAGAGAGAGTGGCAGCCATAGAAACAGAAGCAAAGGCTTCCATGGGAGCAAACACAGCAAAAAGCATGGGGGTTATATGGGGGGGGCAGTGTGAGAATAGAGGAGAGAAAGACATTTGGTTACATATGTTCAAGTTCAAAAACGATGAGTGATGCTGCTCTCTTGAGACAACCTGTGATATAGTCAGTCCTATCAGGGAAGCAGGATAAGGACAAGTAGCAACTGGCAAGGAGGCCACAGGAGACAATACTGAGACGACCCAGTGGGGAAATCATGCAATAAAGCCGACACCACTGTGTTGTCCTGAACTATTGGCAATTCAATCTCTCTGCAAGTTTCAGTTCTGGCTTATAAAATGGGCACAGCTTCTTTCCTTCTCCCAGTTGTTTGTCTGGGGCAGGCTTTGCATTCCTCTCTCATATAGAGCATACACCATATAGGGCAATGTCTTTGAGGTTTTTGTTTTTGTTTTGTTTTTTTCCAATCAAGGATATATAATTTTTATGCAATAAAGTAAATGTGAATTAAAAAAAACCTCCGACATCAGTCCAGTTGAGATGCCTCAGTTTCAAGTAGGCAAAATACAAAAAGTAAATAAATAAATAATAAATATAAATAAATATAAGGCCTGTTTTTCAGGCCAGTGTATTTGTTCATGCATTTCTACGAACATTAAATGCTCCTCTTCATCCTGGAGAGAAGTGACTAGTGGGGTGCCACAGGGTTCTGTCTTGGGCCCAGTCTTATTCAACATCTTCATCAATGACTTGGATGATGGGCTTGAGGGCATCCTGATCAAGTTTGCAGATGACACAAAATTGGGAGGGGTGGCTAATACCCCAGAGGACAGGATCACACTTCAAAATGACCTTAACAGATTAGACAACTGGGCCAAAGCAAACAAGATGAATTTTAACAAGGAGAAATGTAAAGTACTACACTTGTGCAAAAAAATGAAAGGCACAAATACAGGATAGGTGACACCTGGCTTGAGAGCAGTACATGTGAAAAGGATCTAGGAGTCTTGGTAGACCACAAACTTGACATGAGTCAACAGTGTGATGCAGCAGCTAAAAAAGCCAATGCAATTCTGGGCTGCATCAATAGGAGTATAGCATCTAGATCAAGGAAGGTAATAGTACCACTGTATTCTGCTCTGGTCAGACCTCACCTGGAATACTGTGTCCAGTTCTGGGCACCACAGTTCAAGAAGGATACTGACAGGCTGGAACGTGTCCAGAAGAGGGCAACCAAAATGGTCAAAGGCCTGGAAACAATGCCTTATGAGGAACGGCTTAGGGAGCTGGGTATGTTTAGCCTGGAGAAGAGAAGGTTAAGGGGTGATATGATAGCCATGTTCAAATATATAAAAGGATGTCATATAGAGGAGGGTGAAAGGTTGTTTTCTGCTGCTCCAGAGAAGTGGACACTGGGCAATGGATTCAAACTACAAGAAAGAAGATTCCACCTAAACATTAGGAAGAACTTCCTGACAGTGAGAGCTGTTCGGCAGTGGAATTTGCTACCAAGGAGTGTGGTGGAGTCTCCTTCTTTGGAGGTCTTTAAGCAGAGGCTTGACAGCCACAAGCCACATGTCAGGAATGCTTTGATGGTGTTTCCTGCTTGGCAGGGGGTTGGACTGGATGGCCCTTGTGGTCTCTTCCAACTCTATGATTCTATGAAATGCTGGATCTCCCCACCCCCCACCCCTTTTAAGCCAAAATCAGTATTTGGGTGAGTACATACAGATGTGCAGTGCTGCATTTTCTACGCAAAGAGAGAAACTTTAGCAAATGTGTAGAATGTGGAATGTTTGCTTTTGTGTTTTAATCTGTGTTTAGCTTATTGGTGGTTTTAATGATTATTTGAATGTTTTCAATAGCTGCTTTTAACTGTTTTCTCAGCTAATTTTATTCTTTATTCTTTTCGTTAACTGCTTTGATGGTTGGTTTTTGTTCTGTTTTTACAGTTGAGCAGCATATAAATCATATTAAATCAATCAATAAAAACAAACGTGGGAGCATCTGTTGGGGCCTGAAAGAACGTAGAAGAGCTGGCAACGTCAGTTGAAGGGGATGGCCAGTGGTAGCCCACAGAACCTTTGATCACCATCCACAGTTCTCATCTTCAGCCTTCCACTTGGTGGCTGCTAGCTGCTGTCTCCCATATGGTGTTCCTGCCCAAAGAGGCACAAGCCCGAGGCTTCCCTCAAAACAAGCATGCCTAAACAAAAACAAACTGAGTAGCAGGTATGATATGCATAACGGTAATCATCTTTAAATAAATTATATTCCCCATGCTAGAAAAGCGGCTTGCTAACTCAAGGGAAATCTTGAAGCAGACTTTCTGATGCTTGCCAGGAGTTGAGACTGTCTCAGAGTGTGCGTGCATCAGCTCACATCATTCCACATCTAGGCAGAGCCCAGCACACTGTGCAAGCAATGGGGGCTCTTCAATGGCACTTACTCAAGCAAGATCTAACAGAGCAATCCATAAACTTATTATGGTAGTACAGTGGTACCTCGAGTTACATATGCCTCAGGTTACAAACGCTTCAGGTTACAAACTCTGCTAACCTGGAAGAGTTACCTTGAGTTGAGAACTTTGCCCCAGGATGAGAACGGAAATCGTGTGCCAGCGGTGCAGCGGCAGCAAGAGGCCCCATTAGCAAAAGCACACCTCTAGTTAAGAACAGTTTCAGGTTAAGAACGGACCTCTGAAACGAATTAAGTTCGTAACTAGAGGTACCACTGTACAGTATGTGTGTGTTGAAAAGAACAGAGATGTCCTTATGCCTGATCTGCCAGCTAAGCTGGCCTCCTGCCATCCATATGACTCTGAAGCAAAACTTAAGCAGCCAAAAACATTTTTTGTTCTTTCTTAGGTCATCGTCTCCTATAAGGTTCTTGAATACCTGACTTTTGAGTCTTGGGTTTATTTCTTCCAGCTCTTCCAGGCTCTCTCATTCAAATGATATATTTCCTGTTAGTTTCTGGAGAAAGCTTAGTTTCCTCAGCACATCAAATTCCAGTCATTCTCAGCCAGCCTTTGGCAAGCTTCCAGCAAGTTTATCCATATCAGTGAAGGTTGACTTTTGTGCTGCTTTATTGGAAGTCTATGAGGCCTTGGCAGTTCTGCTGCAGTGAGAACCCTCCTTTGGGACTGATGTCAAGCTTTGTGCCATCAGGGTCCAATTGGACCTGGCATTTCCATTAATGCCCCCCTGACTCTAATCTCGTTTTGTGACTTCCTTTGCTAGCTCCAACCCTTGCCAGTGGCTACGATCCCTCATGGTTCGTGCAGCAGTAATACCCAATTTTCTGCTGCAGAAATATAGCCCAAAAGCTCATCTCTATTTCAACTGGCATATTTGCAATTAAAAAACAATAATGAGTAATTATTGTAGAAATTAGAGAGCACCTTATTATCTTTAAGGGACTCTTAGTCTCTGATCCTGAACCTATTGGCCTTGGTGTAAGCCCCATTTAATTCAATGGGGCTTGCTTTACAGTTGACAAGTTTAGGATTGCTGCATTGCAGATGTATGGAACTGGGGCTATGGGGAGCTATTGTTGGCATCCTTCTGTCTCATGAGACAATGGAGTGTGCCTCTGGGAATGAAGTCAAACCACTGTGTTAGCAGCACCAAAAGGATGCCCCTGGGGCACAAATCTGGTCAGTGTGTATGGAGCTTCTGGGCTGCCCAGATGACATCTTGGCCTAACTGATGTGGTCCAAAGGAAAGCAGAGCAATACATTTGGCACCAACTGGGCTGCAGGGGTTGCTGGAAGGAGTTGTACAAGGCACCATTCAACCATCTTAGGGTCTCCTCTCCAGATTTGTGTAGGGTTTCCTCCTTAGCCTTTTATTTTCCTGAATATGTTCAGCAAGGCAGGTTTAGGATCAGACATTTTCTTCTCCTACATGGGCTACCTTCCCTGGTTGACAAACCCCATTCCCACTTCCCACTACAGCACATGCAGAAACTGCCTTCTTGACCATTGGACCCACTATTGGTCTCATCCTCTCAATCTGATGGAACCTGTATTAGCTTGCAGGGAAAGTCCCTAACTCACTGAAGGTTTGAGACCCATTGGCTACCCACACCTGATTTAGCCAGCCAGCCAAAGTCATTCCCAGCGTGTGACTGATGCTGCATGCTGACAGCTTCTAGGAGCCACAGGTGAGAGCTGAGTGCAGAGTGGGGACCAAAAGTGGACAGACTACCCTAGAAAGAGCACAATGTGTCCCACACCAGAGGAACTACCATTCCCCTAGCACCCCATACCCCTCCCCTGAGTGCCGTAGGTGCACTGAATTGTATGCATATGGGAAAGAGTGCATTAATGGAGGAATGTAACTTATTTAAGACTGAAGCAAACTTGCAAAAGGGCGCCTGTGTGAGAGAGCACTCGTGCACATGTGCACATCTTCATGTACTGAGCTGGAGAGAAGAATGTGGTACAGCCATCTGATAAGTTTCTGCAAAGAGCAGTGGAACAGAGTTTGTCCTACAGTAATTCCACCTTGGGCCCCCAGAACATGCATATGCAGGCACCCTATCTTCATTGCCACTCTTGATACACAAACAACTAGACTCTCTTAACTGTGTGTTATTCCAGAGACATGGGACCCCCTTCTGTGGACTGTGCTGAGATGTCTTCCACTGTTTTGCAGCAATATAAACTGCACAGTGGGTGCTGCTGAGACCAACTGAGCGGGTGGGGGAAAGATGGATCTCAGTCACTGCTGAGAGTCTCCCATTGGGCTGGGAAGCCCTTGCTGAGGTAAGAGGATTTTGAAATGCTTGCAGAACGAAAGGGCAGACTGTGCTTGAAAAAGAAAAGAAAAGAAAATAACAAGTGAGAAAAAGAAACTGCGCCGGACATGTTGCAGCGCCCCAGCTATATATATACCTTGCAAACAGGAAGCTGTTATGTTGCACCTTTGTGTACAGTCATCCAGGAGACAAAAAGACCACCTGGGGCGAGAACATAATTAAAATGCTAATAAACCTGACTCAGAGAGAAAATCTTTTCTCTCCGCTCCCACCTAGGGAACGCGCACATGTACCCTTTTGAAACGGTAACAAGAGGTACTGACTGTAAACAGGGGCACCTGAAAAGAACCTTTCAAAACACTTGCCTGTTTGGGGGGGACAGGGGGCTGACAGTGCTTGTTATCGCTACAAAACCTTGCGTCTTGGTGGCAAAGCCATTGTGTACAAGGGTGACCTCGAGCGCCAGCCACTGGAAAGAGATGTGACAGGCAACCCAGCTAAGGACAAGGTGGTGTGGTTGAGAAACGAGGAGAGTAACACCACTAGGACCATACAACCTGGCAATCAGATGGGGAGTCATGTCTCTTGAGCTCTCTAGGGCCTTGAAACTGATGGGCACCAGCCTACCATCCACATTAGAGTGAATGGGATGGCCTTGTTTATATAGAAACTCCATGTGTGCACTGGAGTTTCCATGAGCCTTGTTGGAATATGAACCTTAGAGCTCTGTTTTCCAAACTACAGTACAATTATCCACAGTGTTTGACCCATAAAGTTCACATTTCAGAGCACTTCTTGTTCTAAGACATTGTTTAGTAATAGCTTGTGTTCTGGAAAGGTTTTCCCTTTGGTTTTTCTAGCTGAACTTTGCACTGCCCACTGCTGAGAATTACACCGAGGGTTGAAGTATCTGAAGAAGTGTGCATGCTCATACCAGGAACAAACTCAGTTGGTCTCTAAGGTGCTACTAGAAAGAATTTTCGATTTTGTTTTGACCGAGGGTGAATTTAACTTAACACTGTAGTGGGCAATCAGTGTGCATTTTCTACTTAATGAAGTTTGGGATAGTCTTTCTCAAAGAACATTTGTCTAACTCATGGGAGGGTTGGGACCCCCTATTGGATTGCAGCCTGACTGACCAAAGCTGAATTGAAAAAGCAACATTTCCACTATGTGAGAATGCATGTGTAGGTGAAAAATGGGTACCAGGTTTGAAAATACTGTACTGCAGATGCACGGACTATCAGTGTCAATCATTGCGTCTAGACTCATTAAATGGTTGAACTTGAGGATATTTAACTGGTCACTTTACAGAATCAAGATATCCCAACAAAAGCAGCCCCCCCCCAATCCACATTCCATTGAACTAAATAGAACTAAACTCATACCTTGGTTCTAATCCATATGCTCCTGTCAGTCTTGTGAAAAGAGCTCCACCTGGAACATCCAAAACAGATGGTTGCGGCATACAACTCTGACAGTGGCATAACACTCACCTGTTCCATTTAGAGGAAAGGAGGGTGCTATATTCATGATTATAGTGTTCATCTCCTTGAGGTGATTGTGTCAAAGGTGATTATAGATATTGTATTATGTTATGAATGACCCTGTAATTTACTTTTGTAAAGCAACACTTCCTTAGACTTTCAGAGTCACACACAGACCAACATTAAGCAAGGAAATGCAACTCCTGAGTGCAAAACCATGGTTTTTATTAGAAATATTCCGGTATAAAAATGATCATGCTCTACACATCGTCATCGAATAATTCATAAACATCCAGGCACTGAACTTTTGAATTTTTTTGTGTGTTTTTTTTTTATCTTTTTTTGATTGGTCAGTACATTAAAGCAGACATATTTCAATCCATATGATCATCACATACATTAATTTACCACCTATAGAAATCAGCACTTTGAACACAGTCTAGGTTTTGTTTTCACTTTTGTTGTTGTTGTTGATGGTTGTTGCTTTTTTTTCAAGGAATTTTTATTATTTTTGCAACACAGAATTTGATAAGGAGGAGAGAGGGAAGACAGAAGGGAAAGCAAGGTGGGAAAAGAGTGAAGAGGTCAGAAGACAGGAATGGAAAAGGGAAAAAAAAAATTAAAAAAAATGAGAGAGAGAACGAAAGACTCTTCACAACCACAAACCATCTCACTATTTTGAAGGGGGGAAGAATAAAAGGGATTTTTTTTCTTTTGCCAAGATACAGGAATTTAAAAAAAACCCAAAAAGTTGCTAAAGGTCTGTCACCTTCTTTCCACCTGGTGTGATGTTCAACCCCATTGGCCTCTCCCTCCAATGGAAGGCAAATATTTCACGTGGGGTGGGTTGATTGGTTCTTCCCACTACTGTTGGCGGCCACCTTCCAAAAGAACTGCCTCCAGCAGCCCAGCTATCAGAAACAGGCACCCTTGATGAGTTCTTGGAATCACATTTTTTTCTTGCACCCTCTTCACCACCATGACGTCATCTGTGCTGAGGGGCTCAACTCCACTTTCTTGTTCCTCCTCTTCAGCAGCCCTTTTCCTGTGGCCAGTTGCCACTGGCTGGTTTTAAATTGCGTGGTTGCTATAGCTGACATAAGTCTGTTTGGTAGCCAGAGCTGGAAGGCAAGAAAAGCCACACATGAAGCATCATTCATGAACTTTCTCCTATTTTTCTTTCCAAATATGGAACCTTGCACTAACCTTCACACTAGACCTGGAAAGTGCT
Organism: Lacerta agilis; assembly: GCF_009819535.1. Lineage (NCBI taxonomy): Eukaryota > Metazoa > Chordata > Lepidosauria > Squamata > Lacertidae > Lacerta > Lacerta agilis. Next base: position 50,904,995 of record NC_046317.1, read on the forward strand.
ATGTTCCGTGCCTCTCTTTGGCTAAACTAGAGGTACCAAAAAGGTGAACTTGGGCTATCTCTGCCTTTTAATGGTTGAACCCTAAACACAGCACAAAGCAAGAGCAGCGGCTTAGACTTAGTCAAGTATGGACATTCTTTAACCTCCAGGTCACTATTCCCCCCCCCCTCCTCACAGAGGTCCGACTTAATGGTCCCATTTAGACCATTTCTGGCAAAGAACTTTCAAATCTCTTAAAGAGACCAGCTAATCTTGGGCAGTGGCATAGCAATGCCCCCAGTTCCAGCCTGGAGGGGGGTGACACTCGGCGCCACCCCCCCCCCGCAACTCAAAGCCGCCACCTGGCACCACTTCCATGCAGCGGCTACTCGCACGGCAACTCTCTGCTCGCGTGCTGCAGCCTTACGAGTTGCCGTGCGAGCAGGCGCTGCACGGACAGGGTGCTGCTCACGCCCGGAATCCAGGATGGACTGGGCAAGTGTGACATCCCGCACAAATTGTGCATGTGCGCACTTGCACAGTCTGTCCCAGATGCCGGGCGTGAGCCACCGCTGCTCGCATGGGCTGAGGCAGCCCGTCCGTGCGGCAGCTTGTGCCTGGCAGCCCGGATGGACTGTGCTCTGTAGTGCGCATGCGTCGTGACGTCACGGCACACGCGCACTACAGAGCGGCACCCCGCCCCCGGGGGGTGTCCCCGCATTTGCCGCTCCGGGTGGCAAAGCGGCTCCGTACGCCACTGATCTTGGGTTGAACTGCCTTCCTCTGTATTGGTGGAGATAAGAAAAGCCCAATCCAATAAATAAATAAATTCCCAAACCCTAACATTGTGGAGCCTGGCTTAGTCCTGGGGAGAATTTTTCACAGCTCAACCCCACCTTTTCGGGGAGAATCAGAGGAACTGATAGAGCTGAGCAAAGGCAATCTAAGTTTCGTGTGAGCAGTAGTGTTTGGAGAATAGGGCTTGCACTGAGCAATTTACTTCTCCCCTGGGGTGTAATACGCATTAAACTGCAAAAGATAAAAGAAGGGAGAAAAGAAAAAGAAATCATTTCCCTAGTTTTACTTCAGGCACTGGAGTCTGTGATGAGTTGCTCTTAATTAAATACCCACTTCCAGACAGGAAGCTGACTTTCGCAAGATAACAGATTAACCTCCCTTATGGACATTAGAACAGGAGAGCCGGTCCCCTGATCCTCCTCATATTACTCTAGATAAAGAAGGGTGGAAATTAGTCACATTTTGAGTACCAGAAGGCTTAAAATGGATGGGTGGAGCAGTTTCAGTCTGGTGATAGATTTCACATGTAGCCACACTAGCAAGGTGTCTTCTCAAAGTTTACAAGGAACAGAGACAGAGGGTTTTATTTTGAAAGAGTACAATGCTGAATCACCCAAACACGAGATACTGCTGCTGTCTCCTTACCTGCCTGGTGTGCTCTGCAAATAATAATAATAATACTAATAATAATACTAATAATAATAATAGCTTTGGACAGTGTTCTCGAAGCTACTAACATGAGTTTGGCCAAACTGCGGGAGGCAGTGAAGGATAGGCGTGCCTGGCGTGCTCTGGTCCATGGGGTCACGAAGAGTCGGACACGACTGAACGACTGAACAACAACAACAATAATAATACTAATAATAATACTAATAATAATAATAATAATAATAATAATAATAATAATAATAATAAATTTTCCAGTGCTAATGTGAAAACTAAATGCCAGTATTGTAATGCTGATGTTAAAAATTTGGGTGCATCCACATTTGGGATACAGTGTGCTGTTGCAGTCATCCAGTCTCAAATCTGAGCTGGGAAGGTACACAAAAGGTTGACCAAATTGATGAGGATGTTGGAGCATCTTCCCTATGAGAAAAGGCTGGAGTGTGTGTGTGTGTGTGTGTGTGTGTGTGAGAGAGAGAGAGAGAGAGAGAGAGAGAGAGAGAGAGAGAGAGAGAGAGAGTTAGAAAAAAAAAAAAACAACTAAGGGAGGTGGGGACCTGAGAGGTGTTTATTATGCAGACATACAGTTTGTGGCTCTGAGAAGCAGACAACTGAATTAGTTGGACCTTTGGTCTGATCCAGTGGGGAAGGTCTTATGTTGTCATGTGGTCTAGGCAAGTCAACTATAGATGCAAACTCAAACCGAGTTTTAAAAAGCAGACTAGAATTTCCTGGTGTGTTTTTTTTAATTCTGCAACCACATCACTATACACAAGCCAAATTCTCTTTCTCTTACTAGCTCTGCAGCGGTGGACTCCTGTCACTCCCCATATTGCTAACTGACAGAGGGGTACCAGTATTTAATTTCTAACAGTGCACCATCTATGCAGTATTCCCGGGATCTCCCCAGCCCCCTGTCTGACAAGGCTAATGCAGGCAGCACAAGCTGAACGGTGCTGCTTTTTTCTCCACCTGTGATGATGCCTCCCTGACAAATGAACCTTATTGAAGATTTCAGGCACTGTTATCCTCAGATAACGATTAGATGGGCCATAAGAAATCAGAGCTGACAGCGCTATTTGTTAGCCACAGTGTTTTCATAGCCAATCTGCCTGCAATCAAGCTCTGTAAATTATTTATTCTCTTGTTTATTTAAAGATACGTGACCTGCCATTGACAGAGTGAAAAATGTCCCTTCCTTCCCATGCTGACAACTCCATAGCATCTCCTGTCCTTGGTGTTAACAATGTGATCAGTCTCTGATATTCTCCCACAAGCCGCCTTGGCATTTGTATAGCCCGTCACGCCAGCTTCCATTTGGGCTGAGTTGTCGCATTCCAGACGTGAAGCACATGCGAGTACAAGGTACCGCAGGCTGGAAAATGGCTTCGTTCTCTGTGTTGCTTGCTAGTGAGCTGATTTTCACTGCCAAGTGCAGAGAAACAGATCCAACCCTTCTGAGCACTGAGGAGTGTGGTGACAATGGAAGATGACAAAAAAACTCATGGCTTGACCAACGTTCAGCCAAGCCCCAGAGGCAACTGTGGATGTTGAGTCCGTGGGAGATGGCAATCAAATTCAACAAATGTATACTTTTGATAGATAGTAAGTTTAGGGGGCAACTACCACAGATCTGAAAAATTTCTAGACAAGCAGATTCAGACCATTGGACTGTAATTGGTGGAGAGCATGGGTGCCAACTTGAATAAAATATTGGGGGCCCAGGTAAGACTCACTCCATATAATCAGTCACATGATGCAGTACACACACATGATTTGAATGGCAATGCCCATCAACTTTGGGGCCCCTCAGCCCCTTCAAATATTTTATTGAGGGGACTGAAGGGACCGCTGCTCCAGGAGTTGGCTCCTATGGTAGAGAGAGAGCTCTGTGTGATGTCATTTCCTGTTTTCAGTGGTAGGAAGAAATGAGAAATATAAATCCTTCTTCTTCCTCTCTCTCTCTCTCTCTCTCTCTCTCTCTCTCTCTCTGTGCTCTTTTCTTCAACCAACAACAGAGGCAGATGGGTTTCTGCTTGCCTGAAACTGGTTATATAGTAAACATCGGTATTTTACTTGCATACTTTCTACTGCTGCCTTTGCTGTGAACCAATGCAAGAAGATTAAGTAAATCTAATTTCAAAACTTACTTTACAAGCCTGGTTAAGCAGCATAGGAAGGGGATAAAACAGTTTACTTTGTAGCTGGGCTTGCTCAGAAAGGGAGACTTTGCTGCCAAAGCTTCTATTTTGCTTCCAAGAATGGGATTTTAAAATTCTGTTTAATCCACGTACATGGGAGACTGGAGTGATAAATTGCAATTAATATATCCTCTCCTACCCATCAAAACCTATCCCACAGAGTCATTGGTTATCATGTCTGCATTTTACCTTGCCTTGACCTCCAACTGGGCCTTACAACAGTAAGCAGCCTTCCAGGGAACAACTTATCTTTTCTGGTCAACATAACAGGTTCCGCTTTTCTAAATAATGCCTGTTGCTGGGGAACATGAGTGAGTGAAGGCTACTGTGCTTATGTTGCCACTCCTACAGCCCCCACCTCACTTTGCAAGATGTTGAGGGCTGAACTTCTAAAGCAGGGAAACTCTCCTATCCAAGTGAGTTCCGTGCATGGTTTAGAAGAATTGTGGAAGAGAAGGGTTCTAAATTACTAGGGGTGCCCACTGAGAAGGAAGAAAGGCAGAAAAGTGCCCAAGGGGGGGGGAGAGGTCCCTCACATTCACCTCCACCCCAACTTCCCAGTCCACCGGGCGGGGGGGGGGAAACACCTGCCCCACCCTGGGTGCTCGCAAACCATGGTACACCACTGACCAGCTCATTCCTACTCTTCCCTGCACAAAATGGTAGGAGGGGAGAGGATGACACGAGTCTCTGCCATCTGCTCCATTTTGGATGCAGAGCCCTTTCCCCATGGTCTGCATATGCTCCTTTATAAGAATTTATTGACCTTTTTCTTATAACAACATATACCCACACCCACACCTACAATTAAACAAATACAAAACAAATACATTGATAAAACAAATACAAACAGTGTCAAGTTTTCTTGTTGCATCTTTTCTTTAAAAAGAAAATTTCTATTTCCATATCTTGACCATTGACTTCCCCTGCCCTTTCTCCTTCGAGTTCATATCCTTAATCTATTTTATAACCATTTCTCCTGAAATTCAAATTCAATTATATAGTTACACACAATTATATATTCAACATTTAACTAACAATGCATCATCGTAGTAATATCTCATCATAATTCTTCTTCCATTGAAATCTTCACCAATCATTTATATCATATCTATCTCTTCTATCCTTTAAACTGCTGCTAATAACATAGTAACTCAAAATATCTCCTTTCATATTCAAACAAAAAATAAAACAGAAAAATTGTTGACAGTATTCACCCTCCGATTTCAAAATTCCATGACAGGCTACTTCAAATTTTACTTAGTGTTTCACCCCACACCCCCTCTGTCCATTATTCTTCTCCTGGTGGCCTCAACACTGAATTTCCCTGTGGCTTCCCTCTCCAAGCGTCCACAGATCCAGGCACAGTCCAAAACTCTCCTTGCCACGAGCTCCAGGATGTCCATCTCGTCGTCTCTCAGCTTCTCCGGTTCTTTGTAGCATTCCTTTTCTTCTTGTAAAAACCATAATTCTCTGTCCCTGGCCCCCGAGCTCACACCTCGGGGACTGGATATAACAAATCTTACCGTCGCCTTGGGACTGCCACCCCCAAAAGGCGAGTTTCTTCTCCGAAGTAGCTCACTCATTTCTCTCCATCTTCCCAGACATCCTCTCAGCTCTTTGGCAAGACTTTCTTCCAAAGTGTTAAAAGTTTTAAAAGCCTCCTCTGTGGGCAATTGGTTCTCTTTCAGACCCCCACACAAGACTTTGACTTTCCTGTACAGCAGTTCCACCTTCAAAGCAGTGAGCCTCTGTTCGTCCGTTAGTCCAGAGTTCAGTACCAATTCAAGGACGAAGCCCAACATACTGGTAGAGGGGGAGGAAGTGAGTATCAAATTTCTACTCCTGCCTCTCTGTTCATCGCCATTTTCCTAAACTGGAGCGCAGATACCGCAACTTTAAATGGAGATATTTTCCACTAATTTACTTCCCAAGAAAAAAGTTTGCCAGTCTCATGTATCAATTTTAAGCACATTGTAGCAGTCCTGTAGCAGCAGTTGCTCAAATTGGTTAGCTTCTTTAACTCGAAGGGAAGAAGGCAGGCTGCCTTTCTCCTTCCCCCCGGATCGTTCCAAAAGCTCGATTTCTGGTCAAATTAATTACTCACGACCACCGGGTTCCTTTGGCTCCATTCTTCAAAGGTAGAACTAAGACGCTCACCGCGGGCTTTGTCGCCGCATTTGCATCCCGGTTGGGGCATATCCCCGTAAGCCCGGCTCCGTTGTCCCTTCACCCCCACTCCCCCTTTACAGGGGGGGCAAGGGAAGGGTTCGGAGCCTCCGTGGGCGCAGCCGGGGAGCCCAGGGTGCGGGGCGCTCTTCCCGCACCCCAACCGGAGCCCCGCTTTGCGGTTGCGGGGCTCCTAACCCCCGGGATGGATCGGGCGCCTCGCAGCCGAAGCAGCCCCGACCACCCGCTATGGCGTCGCCAGCCGGAAGTCCTGCATATGCTAATTATGCATGATGCTCCTAGCAGTTAATTTCTGCGGGGGAGCCCTTCTCTTTAATCCCACATCTGTACAGACTAGCTGTGTTGACTTGACAGGAAGGCCTTCTGCATAACCTCAAATATGTTCTCTTCCTGATTATTACTTTCTGTTTTAAGAATGTAAAAAGAGCCCTGTTGGATCAGATCGAGGATCCATCAAGCCCAGTGTTTTGTTTCCCACAATGACTAACCAGAAAGCTTCTGGGAAGCTGACAAGCAGGGCATAGCAACAGCATCCCCTGCTATTTGCCCCCCTCCAGCATCTGTTGTTCAGAGGCGTACTGCTTGAACACGAAACAACACTTAGCTACAGACAAGCGAACAGCTCAGTCCAGTTTGCATTTAAAGGCAAAATGTGAATCGAAACACAGTCATCCTTTGCAATTCATGCTTTTCTGAATTTTGCAATGCGGTTTGCCAACCAACTCAGGTGTACAATAATACTGGATAAAGTGTGCATCAAAAGGAATATGTTAGTAAAAATCTTACAAAAATGTGAAGAACTGAAGGTTGGAATTATGAGAAATGGAGATAAACTGAAACTGACACATCTCTACCACTAGCTACAATTGCTAATAGCCAGTAATAGGCATCTGCCAGAAATTTGCCTGCTTTCTTTTAAAAGCCACCTAAAGGCAAAACTAGAAGTGATGTGGGAGATCCTTGATCAGATCTCCAGCCATGGTTGTTTTTGGCTTAAAAACAGTGTCATGTGCATTTATAAACTGAATCAGGACTGTTGTAGTGGTATTGGATTAGACCTTTTCCTTCTACTCCTTCTCCAACTTAAAACCACTACCCAGATCCCAGACAGTAAAAAAAGGACTGGTACAATATGGATACTTATGTTCTTCCCCCCACCAACAGCTGCTAATAGTAGTTTTGGTGAGGTGAGAGAGATTTAAATTAAGGTAATGGAAGAGAGAGAAAGAGTTAAATCCCTTCCCCCAACACAGTGACCCAATCTAAATTCTGTCCCCCTGACTGCTTTAAATTTTAAAAACAAATGTTGGAATATGTGGCTGGGGAGACCCGGCCAGATGGGCGGGGTATAAATAATAAATTATTATTACATTATTATGATCCTGGATCTCCCTTTTGGTTGACCTAAATTAAAGACCATTCCCATGGTGGCACACAGTGCTTCCATTAGGCCTAGGTCCAGAGTCCCACAGCCTGAGGGCATCCAAACAGTGCCAGAGAGTGGTGTTAGCAGCAGTAGTAGGTTGTGTTAGGAAGCAAAACACTGCAAGTAGCTATGGCTGAAGCCACTTGCATTTTTAATTGCAAGCATTTCCCCAGAGGGGAAAGAGTGACAGTGACATCAGCCAATCAGATGGACACAGTGTGGGGTGGGTGTTGCCAAGGTGGCAGGGGGTTCCTGCAAGGCACCTTGCCCAGAGATCCCTTAAGTTTGACAGCACCTCTGGTGGCAAAGGGACAAAGAGTTAAGTGTGTGATATTGTGAAGAGGTGCTTTCTTTTGCATGTCCTGAATCTATCGTCAACCAATTTCTTTGGATGATTCCAAATGAGAGAGAGAGAATACTCTCTGTCCAATTTCATCACACCATGCATACATTTATAAACTTGAATTATTGATATGCCACTTTTCAACAAGTTGTCAAAGTTGTTTTCAAACATCTGAATCTTTGTCGTATTTTTTTTATGAACTATAAAGCCCCACATGTTTTAGCCTTTCCACAAAGACTGCTCCATGGCATAAAAGTAAACACACATTGACCACCCTTAGCTCAAAACAAGCCATGCCTTACTACAGGACTGCATAACCTGATTTTTCTTTTAAATTGGCTTTTAGTGTGATTCATCTAATGGCTCACAATAGTTGTGCAACGATTTGTTTGCAGGATACCAGAATCACACTCCACATGCATGGTAACAATAATGTTACTATAACTTTGATGTCTAATTTGTTGGATGTTTGTTCACATACTATCTAAAAGCATCACTAGCTGATAAAATTTCACCTCTTCAGATTGTTACAGTTTGAAAAGGGAACAGCTTTAAGAGGCTTAAGAGCCTCAGCCAGAATCGCCCCTAAGGAAAAATGTTAATACTCAAAATGTGTTGTGCAATAAATTTGCCTTCTGTGCACTTTTTGAGGCCTCCCCGCTTGCTTTCCCACATTTGATAGCTTCCCTTATTTCCTTTGTTTATTTAGTTTGAAGGATGGCAGCCTTGTCCCCTCAAATCTGTCTACACTGAGGCCCAGTTGTTTTCAGTGCAGGTCAGATATATACTAATGGAGCTTCACACAAAATCAGCCAAAGCAGGCCAAAGTCAGGAAGCTTTTGTAACGGCAACAGCAATTTACAGGCACCTAGCACCTTTCATCTTAAGATCTCAAAGTACATAGTAAAGGTGAGTTTATTAATAAGGGTGACTCATAATCCGATTAAATGGAAACCCACCAGCAGACTGTTAGGGAAGCTGGAGGAAGACAGAAGAGAGGGACAAACACTGAGGATTAAACCAGTGGAAATGTAGCTATTAAAACAGTACAAAGCTGCTTGACAACCTCCTCCCTTTTGGAGTTTGGTTACTATAGAAAGAGTCACACAGTAGGGGCTTGCATAAGCAATGCTCGTGGACTGTTAGGCCAGAAAATACATTTTCTCGGATTCTCTGTAAGCAAAAGGTCTGAAAAAAAATTCTAACATGGAGCCTTTTGTTCCCTGTGAATATTCCTGCCTGCTGACTGCTCACAGCTTTATGGATGGAGAAGTGGAGGACCTCTGCTGGGCCATCACCACCCCGTTTCCTCCAGTGTCTGCAGCAGCAGAGTAGATCTGTAACATGCCCCAGCAGGAACTTTAGACAGCAGGGACACTAGTACTATGTTCTTGCAACCTTCAGATGCCAACAGCCACCTGACAAGCATCGCAGCAGGATGAAAGGAAAAGAGGCTTTTGCAAGAAGGATGCTAAGGACCGAGAGCAAGGCAAATATGAAAGGAGGATGGGCTGCCTTCTTTGTTGATGTGCATCTTGTCTGCAAAACATGCAGGAGGTGCCCAAGGCCTTTTGCCTCACTGTAGATGGTTTTCATATGAGAAGATGAGAAATTCAGACAGTATAAAAGAGCAGAATTCTCCAGTTAGCTCTGCCATTCATGCAGCTACCGGTTGTGGTATGGAGGCAGGAAGAAAACCATAGTGACGCTCCAGTGAATAAGGCCACATGAGTTATTTATTTTTATATGCCAGCATGTGCTATACCAGTGGGATGAATTGGAAGAGCTTTTGTGACCTCATAGCCTACAGCTATTTTGTCCACAATCTGTGCTGGCAGTAAATTTTTCAGGGGGGGGGGGAGAAAAGAAAGACAAAAGGAAGGTTTTCCCCATAGATGGGAGTATTTTAATTTTTTTTACCATAAACTCACAACCATGACTGTGAATTAATATGATGCAAGAGCCCTCTTGGACTACTGCAATGGGCTCTACGTTGGGCTACCTTTGAAGGTGACCTGGAAACTGCAATTAATTCAGAATGCAGCAGCTAGACTAGTGACTGGGAGTGGCTGCCAAGAGCATTTAACACTGGTCCTGAGAGACCTGCATTGGCTCCCAGTACGTTTCCAAGCACAATTCAAAGTGTTAGTGCTGACCTTTAAGGCCCTAAACGGCCTTGGTCCTGTATACCTGAAGGAGCGTCTCCACCCCCATCATTCAGCCTGGACATTGAGGTCCAGCTCCGAGGGCCTTCTGGCGGTTCCCTCGCTGCAAGAAGTGAGGTTACAGGGAACCAGGCAGGTGGCCTTCTCGGTAGTGGTGCCCGCCCTGTGGAATGCCCTCCCACCAGATGTCAAGGAAATAAACAACTATCTGACTTTTAGAAGACATCTGAAGGCAGTCCTGTTTAGGGAAGTTTTTAATGTTTAATGCTGTATTGTGTTTTTAACATTTGGTTGGGAGCTGCCCAGAGTGGCTGGGGAAACCCAGCCAGATGGGCAGGGTATATATATTGTTGTTGTTGTTGCTTAGTTGTTCAGTCATGTCTGACTCTTTGTGACCCCATGGACCAGAGCACACCAGGCACTCCTGTCTTCCACTGCCTCCCGCAGTTTGGTCAGACTCATGTTGGTATTATTATTATTATTATTATTATTATTATTATTATTATTATTATTACTGGGGTGGTGGTGCCTGTAGTGCTGTCTTTTCTCCTGGGACAGTTTTGGCAGGTTTCCTTCTGCCTTTGATATGGAGGGGGTCTGATTCATAATGTGGTAGGATATGTTCATTTTAAGTTGCAGAGAATGGATAATTTTCAGCAAGCTTCTTTAGTTACTGGGAAGGCCATGAAAGAAGACGGATCATTTCCTTACAAGTGCTTTCCTGATAAAATATCAGAAAAATACGTGTGACTCTCATTTAGGAAGGGTTATGCAGGCAGGTAATTCCCAGCTCCCAAAAAGCTGCATTTAGCAAAATCTAGAAGCCAGTGACCCAAACCTGCACCTTGAAATGAAGAACTGCTAACCCTTTCTAGGTGGCATTGCATGCATATTAAGACACAAGTGCTCAGGACTTATGTATGAAGAAAGTCATATTGAAAACCACCATGAACTGAAGTAGCACACAGATGTAATAATGTAGTAATATCACTGAATCTCTTAACTCCATCTTACTCTGCTTACCTAGATTGCTGTTCTTGCAGTGGCAGAAATGGGATGGGAGAATGAGGTGGGGGCATAGCTATCAACCCCCCCCCCCCCTGCTGTTTCCCAATGCTATAATAAGGGAATTTCCCACAAAAAAGGGGGAAAGGTTGACAGCTATGGGTGGGTGAGGAAAACCTCCCTTTCTCCATTGCACCACTAGGTGTGTGTGCAAGCAAGGAGAAAATGTGGAAGTTCAAAGGGAGGCTAAAGGCAGAATCAGACCCGCCTGTGCTGCAAATGACATCATCAAGGCGTGACAGAGTCCAAACTGAGCTCAGAAGTACCCAAACTATTTTCCCAATTGTGAGAAAAGCAGCTCAGTTGTCTCTGCTAAATTCTAAGTCCAAGTGGGAGCATTTGCCCTGTTGCTAACTCAGAGAGGGGCTGAAATGGAAGAGCATATTGAGACACTTGGCGACGGAGCATGGGTACTGAATTGCTCTCAAGAAAACTTGGTTCTTTTGCTTACACTTCAGCTACTGGTTCAAGTGTCCATTTATGGAGAGAGCTGAACTTGGGCTGCTGCCAAAAATGGCAGTTCTGCTTTGAGTTTCCCTTCCCTTCATTAACAAGATAGTGCAACTTTCTCCCCCCAGCCCCAACGTAAGAACATGGGGAAATAACTATATGGGGGCTTTCCGGGAGTGTGTGGGGGGGGGAGTCAGCATGTAGCTGTGCCCTATAAAAAGTTCCTCTCTGCAAGTGCAACCCAATCACAGAAGACAACAACGTTACTGTATTAGTGCCGCCCAATTTTCCACGGCTATGCTAAGCTGAAGCCAAGCATGCAAATATAACATTTCGATTTCCCGTAATTTGGAGTGTTGTCCCCCCCCCCCCGGATTTGCACCCATGCCTATTTAAGAGGGTAGAGTTGAAGAATGTACACACACACACACACACACACACACACACATGCATTTTCAAAGGCAATGAGCTCTGCAGCCTCCATTGAAAGCAACGGGAGTTCCAGGTAATTGGTACTTCAGAACATCAGGCCGTGCTGGTTTTGCTATTCTTCTAAGCACTGCTGAATTTCACAAGGGTTCCCATCCCAAGGGAGAGAGGGGAGGGTTGCCATGGAAACAGATTTCTAAGGGGGGGGGAAATACACCCGATTTCTCTTGTGTTTGTTCTAGGTTTGGCAGAACATGCTGCATACATATACTGAAACTATAAGAGTCAAGCTACACATTACACTCAACATTCACATCTTAACGTACACATTTACATATTTAAGCATTTAACATCAAACTATGTATTGCATTTTTTAAAGTGTGCGTAGCACTGGACACTTTCTTTTTATAGGAAAAAAGCAGCTGTGCAGGGGGGCTTGATCCTGATCAGGACTGCAACATTGTAACCCTTTCCTTCCCATAGGTGTTTCCCTCCTATGCTCACTGAAAATCCACCAGAGTGCTTAATTACTCTCAAAGATATTTGCAGGAAACGGCACAGCCAAAGGAAATAGCAATCAGGGTATTATCAATGTTCACTGGGGAAACAGCACAGGGCAGAAAACATTAGCCCAGGCTTCCTCAACCTCGGCCCTCCAGATGTTTTGAGACTACAATTCCCATCATCCCTGAACACTGGTCCTGTTAGCTAGGGATCATGGGAGTTGCAGGCCAAAAACATCTGGAGGGCCAAGGTTGAGGAAGCCTGCATTAGCCCCTCTTTCCCACATGCCAGAATCCTGAAAAAGAGGAAGTGGCAGTGCTAAGCATGCTTTTAAAAATGTTTGCTTGGCAGAACATGTTTTTGACCTCAAGGTGCACTGGCAGGATTATGTGATCTCCCGTAAGCCAGGCCACATATGACATAAGCAGGAAAACATGCCAAACGAGGTTTCTTTAAACCACTTTATAAATCAGCAGGTTGGAAGATTTTAGGCTTGTGGGACCAACTTTGCTTTTCACTACAACCCTGAGGTCTGCCAGCAAGAACCAGCTACACAATAGGAGCCCAGGAAGGTGGACACAGAATTGCACAAGGTGCCTTTGTGCATATACTTGGTCTTCATACACAATTTTACTCCTGTTCAGCCCCCCACCCCCAACTTTATTGACTTCAGCAACCTAGGGTTTTTTTGTTTTGTTTTGTTTTGCTACTGTTAAACCACTGAGATTCAGAAACCTCTATAGCTTTCAATCTGATTTCTGTGCACCCTAGGGATCCTCCTTTATTTTGTGTGTCTTCCACAGACCCTTCGGATGTCTTTTATTCTGAACAATGGGAAATTTCATATGGTAGGCCTCCCATACTTTAAAACTTATAGAGGTTATGATTGTGTTGTTAGTGCTCAGAAATGGAGCTGCAAATCTAGAACACAGAAACTTCATGCCTTGGCTATGAATTCATTTAGCCAACTTTCTTGAGCTCTGTCACCCTCCTTTGCAGTATGAGCACACTGCTCTCCCTTATAGGGTTGTTTTACTTGAGTTCACAATTAGAGGAAGATGTTTTAAAGGGGGCAGGGCAACATGGACTCAGGTGAGTTTAGAAGGTTACCTTGTGTTTCCAGATTTTCACACAGTTCCGATTTGGCCTCTCCATTGGGGCGGAAGCCTCCTTTCTGAGTAAATTTGTTGGACATTGTGGCTGCTGTCACAACTGCCTTGAGGCTGCGCTTTCGTTTGGGCACATTTTGCTCTGGGTGGAAGAGGATGATGTAGACTTTGGGCATGTAGAGCATACCCAATGAGACAGAGGCGCTTAGGCTCACCGAGATGGTCAACGTCGTGGTCTGAATGTACATCTGAAAGACATAAGAAAACAGACTCAGCTCTGAAACCTACTTCCTAAAATATCACAACCACCTGAAAGTTTCTTTGTTGTCTGTGCGCAGAGTTGCTTGGAGCAAAACCAGGTGAGAGATTAGCATGTTTCAATTAATCTGAGTGGAAGAATTAATTAACTGAATATTTATTTCTAGTAGCAAAAATGGTCCTCAGGGATGGCTTTCACAACACACATAACTTATGGATGACCTTACCCCTTCCAGTACAAATACATCATTCCTCTAATCTTAAATTCAATCCTCTTCGTTTACATACCAATAAGATAATTTTCAAAGCATTTTGAAAGTGAGAGATGGACCATAAAGAAGGCTGATCGCCGAAGAAGAAGAAGAGAAGAAGAAGAGTTTGGATTTGATATCCCGCTTTTCACTACCCGAAGGAGTCTCAAAGCGGCTAACATTCTCCTTTCCCTTCCTCCCCCACAACAAACACTCTGTGAGGTGAGTGGGGCTGAGAGACTTCAGAGAAGTGTGACTAGCCCAAGGTCACCCAGCAGCTGCATGTGGAGGAGTGCAGACACGAACCCGGTTCCCCAGATTTCGAGTCTGCCGCTCTTAACCACTACACCAAACTGCTTTCGAATTATGGTGCTGGAGGAAACTCTTGAGAGTCCCATGGACTGCAAGAAGATCAAACCTATCCATTCTTAAGGAAATCAGCCCTGAGTGCTCACTGGAAGGACAAAACAAAATTAAAAAAACTTAAAAATTCCTTCCAGTAGCACCTTAGATACCAACTAAGTTTGTTCTTGGTATGAGCTTTCATGTGCATGCACACTTCTTCAGATGCACACTGGAAGGACAGATCCTGAAGCTGAGGCTCCAATACTTTGGCCACGTCATGAGAAGAGAAGACTCCCTGGAAAAGACCCTGATGTCGGGAAAGAGTGAGGGCACAAGGTGAAGGGGATGACAGAGGACAAGATGGTTGGACAGTGTTCTCAAAGCTACCAACATGAGTCTGACCAAATTGTAGGAGGTAGTGGAAGACAGGAGTGCCTTGCGTGCTCTGGTCCATGGCGTTACAAAGAGTCAGACATGACTAAACCACAACAAGATAATTTTCAAAGCATTTTAGCATGAATGTTTCTTAATATGTATGTTTTTACATGGAATGTTGCCTAATGTACACAGTTTTGTAAAGTTTTCCCCAGTATATAACATTTTAATGCTATTTTCATTAATATATGCATTTCCATGCACACTGTGGAGGACTGTGTTTTGGTTTGTCAATTGTTTCAGAAAAGTGCCAATTAACTAGGTTTGCATTTAAGAGTCAAATGAATTGAATTTCTTATGCACCCTAGTTGGCTGTTTTAAGCAAACCCCCCTCTTAATCCAATAACTGAAATCTGAAAATATTACTCAGAGACAGGATATTACATTTACAGTACAGCCCCACTTTCCTTCTATGATGCAATTCAAGGTAGTATTCATAGGATTCCCAGATAATCTTCCATTTCATCCTGCATTGGCCAGACCTATATCTGCTTGGTTCTCATAAGGTTGCAGTGTCATCTCAGAAGCTTTATGACTATACAACATTTAAATAGTCCCATTAAAAGGAAAGATAAAATACACCAATGCTTCATCAATATTGAGTCCTATCACATATTGCCAGTCTCAGTAAGAGGACAATTTGTAAGTTACCAAGGGAAGATGATTCTAGAGTTCAGGTGGCAAATATATTCAATGAATTCTCCTGAATAGTGGGATTGTCTAACACAGAGGTCTCCAAACTAAGGTCAGCGGGCTGGATACGGCCCGAGGGACTCATTTATCTGGCCCGTGGCAACCCCCACCGCCTGCTGCCACTGCCCATTCTTACCGACGCTGTGCGGTGCGGCTGCCCATTTCTGGGTCGGAGGAGCACTGGAAATAGCTTGTGCGCATGCACGAGCATTATTTCCAGTGCACATCTGGGTCGGAGGAGGTCTGTGCACATGCGCACAAGCTATTTCCAGTGCTCCTCCAACCTGGAAGTGCGCCGGAAATAGTGTGTGTGCGCGCACGCATATGGGTACGCGCTCCCCCGCCCTCCGGCCCGTCGTGCAATCGGCGCTGGAGACACCAGCCCAAGATGTGTTAAGTTTGCTGACCCCTGGTAACAATTTAAAAAATACTTGCTTAAATGTAAATAAACTTTCACATTACCAAACCTAAATATGGGCATATTTTTGACAAAGTGAAGGAAGTATGAGATGATTTTCAACTTAAGCAAAAGCTACCCTTCATAATTAGAAGGTAAACACCCAAGCCTTCATTTTCATTCCCTGTAACAGTAAAATACCAAAACCAAAATAACCACCAAAAATAAACAACTTGCAGATCCACAAATTCAAATTTTGCCCACCCTCATTAAAATTGGGTGCTGTCAATTGATCAATGATGCTTTAGCAGACTATTATAGATAAGAAGTTGCAGCTCTACTGAATAGCTATAGAAAGGAGTGGTTGCTGGACTCCAACTTGCATCAAATTATTTGGCCATGCTAACTAGGGAGCTAGAATCCAGAAACATGTGGAGGGCCACAGCTTATCCACCTTCGCTACAGAGTGTTTGTGATACTTTGTTGTATTGCAAAGCTAAGACCCACTGTTGCACAAGGGATGTTTTTGCATAACATTCCCTTTTGTTGCATCCACAAAGGCATCTTGGCTGTACTTCCTTCATCCTCTCACCTCTTACATTAATTCCATGGCAGCTGAGATACGTTGCAATCACAGAAACATTGTATGGGTGGGCATCCCCCCCTCCCATTTTAAGCCTCTCCTCCGGATTCCATGCATTGCCCCTCCCATCCCAGAGTATGCAGGAAAAGCCCTTTCTCCTTTCAACAGGTAATTCTCATTCACCAGCTCGCTTCCTGAGCCGTTGTAATGTTAGTCACATATTACACACCGACGTAGCTTTTCTGCAGTCAAAACTAATTTCACGCTCACTGTCCAGGACTAACGGTGACAGATGTTTTGCAAAATGAAAGCCCATTAATCTGACTGTAGAATAATCCATTTTTCTATGGAAAGGGCCTGGCAGGCATCTCACAAATGGGGGATGTGTAAATCAGATAGCACCAGGAAGAGAAGCTCTCTTCATTTTGCCCAATCACAGAGAGGTGCCAGGGACGGGCAATTCTTCAACACTTCAAATGACAAGTCATCCTCTACTGGTTTGCCCCCACCCTCTTTACACAGTTGCATAGTGAATCTCTTATCACACATTGAGTAACGTCATACAAGACCCACATTTTATTATTTGTTATTTGTCTTTACTAAAAATTTGGATCCATCCTACTAGAGGTGTGCCAAAACATTTCAAACTTTCTATTTTTTTCCTGGGGGAAAATAAGGCTGGCATGGAGGGGGAGTAGATTTATTTAGAAATTTACAGGAAGGGTTGCCACTTATCTTATTTAACCTTAGGAGGTGACCAAGGGTTTTCCATTTTTCCTTTGCTTTCTTTTAGTAAAAGCTCCATGCCATGGAATAAGCCCCTGTCTACAACTTCCCACCAGCTGAATTCCTGAAAATCCCTTAGGGTCAACACTACGTCAAGGCAGGGCCATCTTAAGGGTATCCGGCGCTGTGGTTCACAGATCCCTCTGGCACCCCCCTCCCCGTTTCACCTTTTTACACCGCTGCGGGCAGCTTTCTGGGGCTGGAGGAGACGGGCAGTAGCTGGAGGGTGGCTCCTCCGGCGGGGAAGAGGTGGAGGCTCTGGGTGCGGCGCTGCTATGGTGCGGCAGGTGAAGGCAGTGAGCTGGTGCCGGGAGGCACCGTGTCCAGCCTCTGCCTCTTCCCAGGCACCCTCCAGAACTTGGCGTGGACTTGGGAGCCCTGGCGCCCCACGCCACTTGCTTCTATGGGCAAGACGCCCCTGTATCAAGGTGCAGGAAGCAATTCAATGGTCTGTCTACAGCTTCCTGCCAACTACACTTCATGTTTAGATCCGGTAACATAAGCAGAAACCTCATCCCAAAATTGTTAGGGAAACTTCTTCCTCCGACTGCCACATCCAACAAGAAGATCACAGAACCTCTCTCTCTCTCTCTCTCTCTCTCTCTCTCTCTCTCTCTCTCTCTCTCTCACACACACACACACACACACACACACACATTTTTGCAGGGGGGTTTCCAGCTCAGTCTTACAGTCTACAATTTGCTAATCAGGGCAGAGACTAAAGTTAGTATAGATGTTTTCCCTACACACCATCTACCTTATACAAGCCAGCTGTCACCACATTTTGGGCTTGGGTTGCAATCATCTTGATAGAAAAGAGAGGTGACTCCAGGTAAAATATAATGAGCTGGGCTCAGAAGGGGTATGATAGATTTGTGAGACACATCCTGAATGTTGGCAGGTTCTCTCTAGGCCAGTTTCCAAAATAAACAAAGGCCTCCATTTTGGGATGCTCCCATTCCCATGTTGATGGCCTTTCAGTTGATTCCCTGGTGACCCGCTGGAACGTGGAGTTAACCAGGGCTATTGACTGTCTGGCTCCGAAGCGCCCTCTCCGATTGCATGGAGCCCGGACAGCCCCGTGGTTTTCCCCGGAGCTGAGGGCGATGAAACAGTCGCTGAGACGGCTAGAGCGCCGGTGGCGGAAAACTCATTCTGAATCTGACCGGACACTGGCTAGAGCTCAACTTCGAGCCTACCAAGTGGCAATGGCAACGGCGAAGAGGGCCTTCTTCACCGTTTCTATTGCATCTGCAGAAAACAGCAGCAGGAGACTCTTCCAGGTGGTTCGCAGTTTAGCAGAACCACCATCGTCATCGGGGCCTGGTAGGGACCCCAAGATCTCCTGCAATGCTTTTGCAAAGTTTTTTGCAGATAAAGTCGCTCAGATTCGGAAGGAGGTAGATTCTACCGTGGGAGCAGGGCTGGGGCGGGAGAGTGCTAGAGCTCTGTCTAGTCATGTTTCATGGGATCAATTTCAATCTGTTACCTCCGAGGATGTGGACAGGCTGCTTGGACGAGTGAAACCAACCACCTGTGTCCTTGATCCTTGCCCATCCTGGCTAATAAAAGCGAGCCGGGAAGGACTGGGCGATGGGCTCCGCGGGGTGGTGAACGCTTCCCTCTGTGAGGGAGTCTTCCCATACCCGCTGAAGGAGGCGGTCATTAAACCGCTTCTTAAAAAAACATCTTTAGACCCGGCCAATATGGCCAACTATCGCCCAGTCTCAAATTTACCATTCTTGGGCAAGGTGATTGAGCGGGTGGTTGCGGAACAACTCCAGGCACGCCTGGAGGATGCGGACCATTTGGATCCCTTCCAATCGGGATTCAGGCCTCATCATGGGACTGAAACTGCCTTGGTCGCGCTGGTCGATGATCTCCGGCGGGCTAGGGACAAAGGTGAGAGCTGTTTCCTAGTTCTGCTGGATCTCTCAGCGGCCTTTGACACCATCGACCATAACATCCTTCTGGACCGGCTAGAGGGGTTGGGAGCTGGGGGCACTGTTATACAGTGGTTCCGCTCCTTCCTTCTGGGCCGTGTTCAGAAAGTGGTGATGGGGGATGAGTGTTCAGACCCCTGGGCTCTCACCTGTGGGGTGCCTCAGGGTTCCGTCCTCTCCCCCATGCTTTTTAATATCTATATGAAGCCGCTGGGAGAGATCATCAGGGGGTTTGGGCTGGGTGTTCATCAGTATGCGGATGATACCCAGCTCTACCTCTCTTTTAAATCAGAACCAGTGAAGGCGGTGAAGGTCCTGTGTGAGTGCCTGGAGGCGGTTGGAGGATGGATGGCGGCTAACAGATTGAGGTTGAATCCTGACAAGACAGAAGTACTGTTTTTGGGGGATAGGGGGCGAGTGGGTGTGGGGGACTCCCTGGTCCTGAATGGGGTAACTGTGCCCCTGAAGGACCAGGTGCGCAGCCTGGGAGTCATTTTGGACTCACAGCTGTCCATGGAGGCACAGGTTCATTCTGTGTCCAGGGCGGCTGTCTACCAGCTCCATCTGGTACGCAGGCTGAGACCCTACCTGCCCGCGGACTGTCTCGCCAGAGTGGTACATGCTCTAGTTATCTCCCGCTTGGACTACTGCAATGCGCTCTATGTGGGGCTTCCTTTGAAGGTGACCCGGAAACTGCAATTAATCCAGAATGCGGCAGCTAGACTGGTGACTGGGAGGGGCCGCCGGGACCACATAACACCGGTCCTGAGAGATCTACATTGGCTCCCAGTACGTTTCCGAGCACAATTCAAAGTGTTGGTGCTGACCTTTAAAGCCCTAAACGGCCTCGGTCCTGTATACCTGAAGGAGCGTCTCCACCCCCATCATTCAGCCCGGACACTGAGATCCAGCGCCGAGGGCCTTCTGTCGGTTCCCTCACTGCGAGAAGCAAAACTACAGGGAACCAGGCAGAGGGCCTTCTCGGTAGTGGCGCCCGCCCTGTGGAACGCCCTCCCATCAGAAGTCAAGGGAATAAACAACTACCTGACATTCAGAAAATTCCTAAAGGCAGCCCTGTTTAGGGAAGTTTTTAAACTGTGATATTTTAAATGTATTTTAATGTTTGATGGAAGCCGCCCAGAGTGGCTGGGGAGACCCAGCCAGATGGGCGGGGTACAAATAATAAATTATTATTATTATTATTATTCTTCATGGGCACCGCCTAACGGTGGAACAACTAGCATACATCATTGTAGGGATGGTGATGTGCACATGTTCATGCAGAGGTAGCTTTATAAAGAGAAAGAGCTTCTCTTTTGGGGGGGAGATATAGTGCTTATAGTGGGAGACTAAGATTCTCATTGGCTACACTTCTTGCTCCATCCTCACTATGCTTACAGATTCTAATGACAGGTTGGGCAGATGATGGACAGGCAAAGCTTAGGGTGGGTATTTGCTCCCACCTTCTCTCCCCAGCTCCAGTACTGCCTAGAACCTTTCTAACCTCTAGAAAATTACTTCCTGCCATTGTTTATGAATTGTCTTTTAGCTACCTAAATATATATATAAAATTATCTCTTGATGCAGAAACGAAAAAAGGTGAAATGGAGAGGTTTCTTATCACTAAAGGTTGCTGAGCTTCCAACTACTGAAGAGGAGGGAACACACACACAAACACACAAACACACACACACACACACACACACACACACACACACACACTATAGCAGTGTTGCAGATCCTTGCTACAGTCTGTACAAATTCCTATGTATGTGACATTGACAGCATTATTTCCTCCCTCAATATATGCTACAGATGAACTTTATGTGAACCCAACCACATAGAATCATAGAACTCTAGAGTTGGAAGGAACCACGAGGGTTATCTCCAACTACTGCAATGCAGGAATCTTTTTGTGGGACTTGAACCCCCAAACCCTCAGATTAAGAGCCTCATGCTCTACTGACTGAGCTATAGAAATGGGGCACATGTATGGAGTATATGGAACATATGTATAGAACACATGGAATATTCTGAAGAATTGTGGTATCATTAAAAAATGGTTTTGAGCCAAAACGTTGAAATGAGGGATTATTGAAGATGCCTTAGTGAAGACCTTCAGATGCAGAACACTAGTTCATATATTTGTTAGCAAGGATTTCATGTGCACACGGTATCAAGATACTTGGCAGCAGGCATGGTGGGGCAGGCAGGTCACAGGCACAATGGCTGAGATTAGCAAATGGACATTTTGTGAGTACTAATGTTCTTATTGATGGTATTGTACAATCAGTACAACTGCATGGTAGAGCACACAATCACATCACAACATTTTCTGTGAAATGGTCCTTTGTATTTAGCAATTCAAATTATAAGGAGTGCTTCATTTTTCTCCCATTCATCTAACTGTATTCTGCTGCTCTCAAAAGCAGTGGGATTCAGGGATGGGAGTATGACTGCAAAACCATAAATCCTGCAGCCATGGGGGAGTCTCCAAAGTTTACAGATAGAAGGCTATGAATTTGAATTACACTCTCGATGTCCTTTTCAATCAGGTCAAGTGGATACAAAAGAGGACAGGGCTCTTATGCTTTTCATGGCTCTGAATAAGAGGGAATTTCAACCAATGCACCTTTTCTCCCTATTGCATGATGACACAGAGTAATTCCAGGCTTGGAAATATGAATGAGAGCTGGTGTGCTGCAGTGGTTAGAGTGTTGGATAAAGACCTGGGAGACCAGGGTTCAAATCCCTACTCAGCCAGGAAGCTCACTGGGTGGCCTTGGAACATCACTCTCCCACAGCCTAACCTGAGGTTGTTGTGAGGAGAAAATGGGAAGACGTAAAGCTATGTATGTCACCTTGAACTCCTTGGAGGCAAGCTGGGATGTAAATGTAATAGATAAATAAATCACAGGGACTTCCAATGTTCACCTCAAATACTAGGCAAGTATTACAATCCAAAACCCAGTTTAGATTCTAATCTGAGCCAGATAAGAATTCCTCTGCTTTAGAGTTCATGAACTGAATTCATCTTCTGCCATTCCCCAGTCCAAGCAGCTCCTTTCATCTCTCCCCTTCCCACTAATCCTCTATTCCCCTTCTCCCACTCCCACTCCCACTATACTGCCTCTAGCAGCAAGTAGGGAGAGGGAAGGGTCACTATAATTAGCTCCTATAATTCTTTCCCCCCAGTGGTCCCTGTCAATGACAATGTCAGTAGCCCTTGGGAAAATGATGGTTAGCATTCAAGTAACATGTTCCAAACTGCGGGAGACAGTGGAGGATAGGGGTGCCTGGCGTGCTCTGGTCCATGGGGTCACGAAGAGTCGGAAACATCTGAACGACTGAACAACAACAAACATGTTCCATCAGTGCAAGGGTTTCTGCTTCTGCAATGTGACTTTCCCTCTTTCCCTCCCCCTGTGTTCCCCACACCCTCTCCAAATATGCTCCATAGGGTTGGGAGAACCCCTTGAACAGATTTGAGGGCATTCTGGAAGCAACTTGTTATTTCTGCATTAATTGGATGCACTTTTCAGGCATGGTTGCCCGTAGTCAGAGGATGAAGCCTGCCAACTTTCAGAATGATATGTGCAGTGGTTCTCCCACAAGGGCAGGCTTTACTGTTTTGAGCTGGTAAAACAGAAATCACTTCACTCCCTCTAGTATTTTGTGGACCTGAAAACCAGTGACACGATGAGGGAGGTGCCTCTGGGTAAGTTGGTAACAATAGGCTGTCAATGAGCAACACAACTGAGAGTTTACTTGAGGGACAATCAGGTAGAGCTGAGGGCCAGGGAGAGAAGGATAGTATCAGAACTAGAGGGGAAGGGGAGATGATGATGATGATGTGATGACAACGACGATGACTTCCATACATCACTACTGGGAAAACCATAGCTTTAACTATACGGACCTTTGTCGACAAGGTGATGTCTCTGCTTTTTAAGATGCTGTCTAGGTTTGTCATTGCTTTTCGCCCAAGAATCAGGCGTCTTCTAATTTCATGACTGCTGTCACCATCTGCAGTGATCATGGAACCCAAGAAAGTGAAATCTCTCACTGCCTCCATTTCTTCCCCTTCTATTTGCCAGGAGGTGCTGGGACCAGTGGCCACGATCTTAGTTTTTTTGATGTTGAGCTTCAGACCATATTTTTCGCTCTCCTCTTTAACCTTCATTAAAAGGTTCTTTAATCCCTCCTCACTTTCTGCCATCAAGGTTGTGTCATCAGCATATCTGAGGTTGTTGATATTTCTTCCGGCAATCTTAATTCCGGTTTGGGATTCATCCAGTCCAGCCTTTTGCATGATGAATTCACATGATGAAATAAGCAGGGAGACAATATACAGCCTTGTCGTATTCCTTTCCCAATTTTGAACCAATCAGTTGCTCCATATCCAGTTCTAACTGTAGCTTCTTGTCCCACATAGAGATTTCTCAGGAGACTAATGAGGTGATCCGGCACTCCCATTTCTTTAAGAACTTGCCATAGTTTGCTGTGGTTGACACAGTCAAATGCTTTTGCGTAGTCAATGAAGCAGAAGTAGATGTTTTTCTGGAACTCTCTAGCTTTCTCCATAATCCAGCGCATGTTCGCAATTTGGTCTCTGGTTCCTCTGCCCCTTCGAAATCCAGCTTGCACTTCTGGGAGTTCTTGGTCCACATACTGCTTAAGCCTGCCTGGTAGAATTTCAAGCATAACCTTGCTAGAGTGTGGAATGAGCACAATTGTGGGGTAGTTAGAGCATTTTTTGGCACTGCCCTTCTTTGGGATTGATCAAAAACAGATGGAATGAAAGGCACATTAAGGTAGGAGGTGTTTGTTGGAAAACAGAAAGGGGTTGAATTAAAAGGAACAAATAAATCACATGACAAGCCCCAGAACTGAACTGAGGGAGAGGGAAAGTGAATGACCCTATACTAGGGATGGACTAAGCTGTCAGTTTTGGTTTCTCTCATTTCCACATTCTTCCAGTCTTAAATTCAGTTCACCACATTTCTGCAGCAATTTGGCTGTGTGTTTTTTCAATCCCCTTGAAAATTCATAAGCATTATTGCTCAAGCATCTCCTAAAAGGCACATTTCTGTATGCAGTTTTTACTACTATGAACATTTTGGAAGCAATTTCCCTAAATATATTGCATGTTTGCATGTTATTCCCATCAATACATGCATACTTATGCACATTTTCTGCAGTATGTGCATTTTTGTATACATTGGTTGATTGGAGAGCTGCTTTGCAAAACTCGGAGAAGTGTAGTGTCCTGATCAAAGGAAGTGATAAAGGTAAAGGACCCCTGACAGTTAAGTCCAGTCACGAACAACTCTGGGGTTGGGATGCTCATCTCGCTCTATAGGGAGCTGACATTTTTTCGGGTCATGTGGCCAGCATGACTACCGGTAAGCCGCTTCTGGCAAAACCAGAGCAGTGCACGGAAACGACGTTTACCTTCCTGCTGGAGCAGTACCTATTTATCTACTTGCACTTTGACGTGCTTTCGAATTGCTAGGTTGGCAGGAGCTGGGACTGAACAATGGTTGCAGGGATTGAAACCTCCGACCTTCCGATCTGCAAGCCCAAGGGTCAGTGGTTTATACCACAGTGCCACCCGAGTCCCTAAGGAAGTGATAGTCCCACTCTATTCTGCCTTCGCCAGACCAATGATTATATGATTCTATGAAGTGTGAATTCTTAAGAATGGCCATGTTTTGGCTTGCTTATTGTTTCAGAGAGTGTGAATCTGGTAGCTCCACCTTTAATTGAGAACCGAATCAATTTTCTCCCCCATATCTACTCCGTACTCAGCTGTCCTAAGAGTTTGCAAACTAAGAATCAAAGTAACTCAAAGTGGAGGTGGGGCCAGCAGCAGAATGGAAACAAATTGATTTAAGTATTTATCTTTAATTGTTTGTTTGGGACCAAAGCAATCAGAGAGGATACCAATAGTCTACCACAGGCGTAGGCAAACTCCAGCCCTCCAGATGTTTAGGACTACAATTCCCATCTTCCCTAGCTTACAGGAACAGTGGTCAGGGGTGAAGGGAATTGTAGTCCCAAACATCTGGAGGGCCGGAGTTTGCCCATGCCTGGTCTAGGTAAAGGAAAAGGGACCCCTGACCAGTCCAGTCGTGTCCGATTCTGGGGTTGCAGCGCTCATCTCACGTTACTGGCCGAGGGAGCCAGCATGACTAAGCCACTTCTGGTTCACCAGAGCAGCGCACGGAAACGCCATTTACCTTCCTGCTGGAGCGGTCCCTATCTATCTACTTGCACTTTGATGTGCTTTCGAACTGCTAGGTGGGCAGGAGCTGGGACCGAGCAATGGGAGCTCACCCCGTCGCAGGGATTTGAACTGCCAACCTTCTGATCAGCAAGCCCTAGGCTCTGTGGTTTAACCCACAGCGCCACCAGTGTCTCTATGCCTGGTCTACCACACTACTAAATATTCTGCTTTCCCAGGCAAAACTCACAGAGGAACAGCAACACAAAAACAACCACTTTTATTTACTTCAAGTTCCCTTGCCCAAGTCACTGTGATTGGAATGCACTGGGGAAATAATTCACTGAGGTTAAGACTTAGGTCTGTCCATCGAAACAAAAGATACCCTTCCCTCTCCACTCCTCCCTACTTGTACTCAGGGCATTTCCCTAATTGGCTAGCTTTCCCTTTCCAAAATAACAGCAGTAATAACGCAACTACTTCATTTTAAGGGCAAAATGCAGCTTGGGGGGGGCATCCACATTCACAGAATGACTCAGCAGTTTAGGGTGTCTGGGATCTGACTCAAGTTACCTTGTTAAATGGCAGAATTTGACTGCATCATGTGAAAACCATACCTGGATCACCTCTGTTCTAGTTTTGCTGCACACAGAGCCAATGTGCACCCCTAGTATATACTCAGATAGATTTCCCTGTGAAATACATGATACAGAATTTTTGCATTTCTGGCGGTGCTCCCTCTGGTTCACGTGGCTGGCAAAGGAGCATGCAGTGTCCCAGTTCAGGCTGTGGAGTCTGCATTGCTGGCCAGTTACAACCACAGAAACGAGGCATCCTTCTGGAAAAGGAGCCTGCTTTTTCAAGGGGGGACACACCTTCCATGTGCCATACTGGGATCACCATTCATGGCCAAGTCCTTAGCTGAGCACTGATCCACTAGCATGATCCCTACTAGTATGAATATTCCATTGAAAATTATTCGCTGATGAAGACTTTATTCCAAATCAGTTGAACTATTCCGGATAGACTGTTCTTTTGAGACTCCAGAGAGATGTCTTCCTTTGAGAGACAGATTGGAGTTCCTTGCTATTCATTGATTTGTTTGATTCTTTGTTTGACTCTGATACATATAACAACTTGTAGTTACTTGTATATTTTGTGAGATGTGTTGTATGATATATACATCGTTTTGAAGTGGCTTGTTCGTATATTTTGAATGACATCATAACCGATTGTATATTCACTAACAGATATTAACCAACATGTTGCGTTTCCATTTTTGTAGATGGTTACATTTTGCAACACAGGGGTTTGTGTTTGTTCAAGTTCTTAGATGAGCCTGGAAACTGTACTGGATTTCTCTTCTGCTAGAAAGCGGAGCTACTCAATGTCTCTGTTCAAAAGTTGTGTTTGTGCAACCGATTTGTCAGAGGAAGAAAGCGCATACGCTGAAGAATATCCATGGGGGAAAGTAGTGTGCCCATTGCTGACTGATTTTCTGGCATTCTGCAAAAGTCTTTTACTGCCACAGATCAG
This sequence comes from Lacerta agilis, assembly GCF_009819535.1. Lineage (NCBI taxonomy): Eukaryota > Metazoa > Chordata > Lepidosauria > Squamata > Lacertidae > Lacerta > Lacerta agilis. The sequence goes on from NC_046317.1 coordinate 50,931,773, forward strand.
TCGCAGCACACAGACACACACACAGACACTCTCTACCATCTCAAGCTCCCCTAAAGGAAGGGGGAACAGCAAATTTCTAATTGCATTGGCTACAAAAGGGGATTCATGTTGTGATGACTGCTGCATTACCTTCCCCAGCCAGGGACCAATCAGGCTGTCAGTGACAAACGTATTCACCACAAAGACTCAGAAACAATTGCAAGCATCACTGCAAGTGGGGCATTATTTTTGTTGACTTTAACCAGGACACTATTTAGTTCAGATCTATGCCAAGGAAACCTAAAGGGGTATAGTCCCAAATGGCCAATTTACACCAGATGGGGACTTGATTAAACACACCATGTTTTCTTCATTACACCTTTGCACTAGAGGCCTGTCCAGGCAATTGTTTACTGTGCAACACATTTGTAGCTTTCATTCTGCTGTTGTTGTGGATCCAAATCTCTCTACCAAAAGTATTAATCCTGTTTTCCCTTCAATTAGTGCATCAATTTGGGGTAAATTGCATCCTCCCAAACTTCCTATGGCTGTTGGTATAAACAGGGACAAGATTTTGTGTAGTTTGGAGCTGTAGGGTTCACTTCCTTGGGTAGAGGCCATTATTTGTGCTTTCCTTTTTAACACGGCCTCTGTGCTACATTTCATGAGAGACACTAATGTGCTGGTATCTGTCAATTGTGAGGAAAACTTTGTTCAGCCTGAGGATCCCATTCCCTTCTGGGCAACTTTCTGGTGGGTGGGACCAGAAGCTAAAGTGGGTGGAGCAACACAGGTACATTTTACCTTTGTGCAGCAGGGTAATTCCTCTGAACACTCACACACTCCTCTCTCTTTCATCTAGTTAAGCAAGAGACAATGACAGTCCAGCTAGGTAAAAACACTGAGCATGTGAGGCTGGACCAGAGTGAGGTCTGGCCAGGGGAGAGGGGCGGGTGGCATGGGAAGAGTTCTGGGGGCCAGACAGAGAGGACTGCATTTAGCTCCCAGGCCTGCAAGTCCTCACTTCTGCTTGTTCGCTGGGGAGGGGAACTATATACTCCCTAATCCAGACAGCTGTGATGTGCCAGTATCTCACAGGAACCAAGCCAGAATATAGGTGATGACATCTGTCATGCACCAAAGCTCGTCAAAGAGAACAGAAAACTATGTAAAACTTCTGCATTGCAACAGCTCTGCTATGGAATATAAAATACTCTGCAGTCAACGGTAATGGCTTTGTTTAGAATATACCAGAATCTACCTAATCTAAATTCTCAAAATATTGCTTTTCATGTTCTAATTTAATCCAGAGGGTTTATTTACAGATACACTACAGAAAGGCTTCTTAATTTTGAGAATTATGACTGCTTGGTGTTTGAAAAGTAGACCCACAAAGTCCCCTTTCTGTCTTATATTAGTCTTGAAAGAAGCACTCTATTATTGCAAAGAGACTAGGCTGTGGTGTGTGCTTGGTTGTGATGTGGGTGTAGGTATTTGTGGTGCCTACCCAGTTTCTTTAGGTTGCAAATATACTCATGGGCCCAAAAAGGCTCGTGACCCTTGAATTGCTCTAAGGCTGAATTAATTGTGGATTTTAAAACATCTGCCATATTAAAGATAAAACTCTTTTCAGGCTACCCAAGGATGTGAGTGCTCGATATAGATGATTCCAATTTAAAAATGCATTTACAGTGGTACCTTGTGTTATGGACGGGATTCATTCCGGAGGCCCATCCGTAACATGAAAAAACCGCAATTCAAAGCGCCGTGTCTGCACAGGCACACGGTGCGATTTGGCGCTTCTGCACATGCACGAAGCATGATTTAACGCTTCTGTGCATGTGCGAGCAGCAAAACCCAGAAGTAACCCATGAGGTATGACTCTGTCTATCTATTTATCTATCATCTATCTATCTAAAAATAAATGAACATTGTATGATTCATTGGTCTGAAAGATACAACTTGCCCAATTAACATTCTTCAACAAGCTAGGTCTTTTGAGGTCAAGTGACACTTTCAATAAATATTAATACCTTTATATAAGAAGCCTAAAATCTATCCTGGGATGAAAATGCATCATAAATAGCACAGTAGATCTGGGTAAGCCTCTGGCTGCAGGTAAATCAATTTTTAAAATGAGAGATTAACAGGTTATCAGTTTGTTGTTAAATTAAAACATTACAAACAATCTTGTACTTGGATGGCAAAATGCTTCTCTTCAGATTAAATTAACATTGAGACAGGGATATACCGTATTTTTCCATGTATAAGACTAGGTCCCCCCCCCTAAAAATAATGTCAAAAATTAGGGGGCGTTTTATACACGGGGCCATCTCCCCCCATTTTCTTAAATCTGAGTCCCCCAAAATAGGGGGCTTCTTATGCATGGGGGCGTCTTATAGATGTAAAAATATGGTAGGTTATTTGAGAAAGTTGTGAGGAATTAGGTTTGCATATTCACATCTTGGGTCCATGTATATAAATTAAGGCTTTGGGGCAGGAAGTTGTAATGGTTATTCAGTCAATTAGTGGTCTCTTTAGATCTCCGTCTTGTGTTATTGAATGGAGGAAGAAGAAGAGAAAGAAGTCCCAATTCTGACTCATAGGAAATTAATTATGCAGCAGATGCTATCTGCTGCTAAACTTTGCCCAGCACAAAGTGACTGAAAGCAACAACAGTTCCTGCATTGAAAACAATGGCTTTTAAAACTTTCGCCACCGTGAATAAACTTAGAGGGCAAGTTCAAAAAGTGAGAGGACTTGGTGAAAGAAATCAATTCCACTATAATGGTAGCCCACAGTGAGTGCTGAAGGAGGTAGACATGTTTTATGGTGGTAGCAATTTTGAATTTCCCAAGCTGCAAAAAGTGCTTTGGAACACTAGGAAAAAACAAAATGGCAGCTGCTCCCATTCCAATTCTCTTCCCCTAAAAGAATTTGACCTCATCCCCAAAATACAAATTGCTAAGAAATGCAAATATAAATACAAGTCACTGAAAAAATGGCCCTGGTCAATTCAGTGCAGCCTCAGTGTGCGTACAATGGCTAAATGGGTGGGGAGGGGGTAGAGAAAAGGCATCTGAAAACTGAAGCAAACTGCAAATGCGCAGCATTTAAGCCAAATTCAGAAATTCACAAAAATGGAATAATCAAGGGTCCTTAATTCATTATTCCCACTTCAGAAATAAGACCAGATAATGCAAAATTTTGGAGTCGTGAGAGAAGTTTTCAGAGCAAGAGAATTTTGAAAGCATCCCTAATCAACACACACCATAATGGGGTGATGAGGACCTGGGTGCTCTTTCCTTTTTCCTGTTTGTCTTGTTATTTTTCAAAATTTTACCTGATAATTTCCTGTTGAGTCAAATGTTATGACATTCACAATGCTCTGTGTATTTTTCCACTTTAATATGTCGATTGCTATAAAAATAATAATTTTAATTTATGCTGTAAAATCATATTCAGAAAGTGTTTAATGAAATTTAACCAATAAAAGGGGGGGGTGGAATACTACCATGCTGCAAAGATGGTTGCATTTGGGGACCTTCTGTCACAGAAGCTCTGGGATATTGATAAAAGCTGAGAGGCAAGAATCTGCTCTTAATGAGCAGAGCTGGAGGAGGAAGAAAAAGGAGGTGCAGAGTGGATGCTAATGGGTTTGTGTAGGCAGCAGCCACTGTCATGATGCTCCCACTGGAGTACTTACCAGTGCTTTCTATTTAAAACAATAAACCTGCCTCCATTGACTAAATCAAAAGTGGCTTAGGCAGGGCACAACGTTTCAAGGACAGTGGATGCTGTCCCTAGAGAGAGGCTCTTGCTGAGCCCTGTATAGGTATCCTCAACATAGCTGTCAACTTTTCCCTTTTCTTGTGAGGAATCCTATTCGGAATAAGGGAATTTCCCTTTAAAAAGGGGAAAAGTTGACAGCTATGATCCTCAAATGTGGTAGCCCAGGCTGGAAGATTATTCATTCCAAAAGGTGCTGAAACTTAGGTGAAGAACATGTCGGCCTTTTATTCCATTTGTTGGTGATAACTCCAATTTTGAGATATATTCTAAGCTAGAACCATATGACAAAGCTTTCTGGAGCCTCCTCTTTCCTCATGACAGTTGGTATCTTGACTGAGGGCAAAGGGAGCTGGCCTGAGAGAATATCTGCATCAGATATTGGACTATATGTCAAGGAGACATTGTACTACCTTCCTGGCTCACTTAAAGTACCATTCTCTGATGTTCCAGGGAGCCAATCAGTCTTGGCTCTCTTCGATTTCTCAGGGTCACTTTTTTTTTACTTTGCCCTCTTGGACAGCTCCCATTTCTCCTTTCTTGCATCCTTCCCCTTTCTGCCCACCTCAGCCCCAATCAACTTCCTATATACGTCATAGGAAGTGACTGTATACTGAATCAGATCATTGTCCCATCTCTTTCAGTCCTATTGACCCTGACCAGCAGCAGGTCTCCAGGATATCTCTGACCAGAGATGCTTGAGATTGAACCTAGAACTTTAGCCCAAAAAGCAACCACTCATCTTACAGAGTTCCCCCCATTCTTGTTTTCCTGATGACTGCATAAATGAAACATCTGTCTGTCTGTGGGTCTAGTACTTCACCTCAACTCAGAATGCTCCATTGTATCCAAATGAAATGATGGGCATAAAAGGAACCCATGTGGGTGATGCTGTACAGGGATGCAGATACACTCCATGGTACCTGGACTCCATGGCTATAGATCAGGCTTCCTCATCCTTGGCCCTCCAGATGTTCTGAGACTACAGTTTCCATCATCCCTGACCACTGGTCCTGCTAGCTAGGGATCATGGGAGTTGCAGGCCAAAAACATCTGGAGGCCGAGGTTGAGGAAGCTTGCTATAGATGCTTTTCTTGATCAAAATTGTTGTGTTAGCCTTGTATAGAGATGGGCCATATTATCCAGCAGAAAGCTGTCAGAGGTTATATTCCAATAGCAGTGGGACCATAACCAAAAATGGACAGAGCTGGGCCAACACACAATCACAAATATTTCCCATGGGGAAAGAGGCATATATTTAATTCACAGAAACTCCACATACATTTTGTCCATATACTTTTTATCTAAGCAAATGCTTCCATGCACTTCCCCTTCCTCCCAAGTAGCCTTGTGTGCTCCTAACCAGGCACTTAGTGGTGGCTCTAAAGTTCCTAAATGGATAGCTATATCCTGCTCCTATAGCCCTGGAAATTGTGTATCTGAGAGCCAGCCAGGCAGCTGGTGTGGGAACCTCTAGTCCTGGGGCAGGAATGTCTGGATCCAGTGGATCTTCAGGGTTCCTAACAGTGTGGAGATCTGCTAGGGGTCCTGTCCTCCTAAGCTCTGATTAGGGTTGAACTGTTGCAACAAATAATGCCAGTGCACATCTGAACTGCTAAACCCAGGCTGTTTTAGATTAAACCCTCTGTTTATAGACGCTCCTGATTTTGGATTAATTTGCCTGTGGAGTCAAAACCTATATTGCCCTTGGTAGACTTCATGCCTCTTTTCCTCCCTTCCTTTGTGTTGGAACATCATGGTGTCCTGGTCACCTGGGCAGAATACCCAATTATCACTTTTGTTATTTATTATCACCATGAGCCTTTGCTAAAGAAACAAAAGGAACAAGAAGCACCGGATTATTTCCCTCCCCTGCTTGCCATATCTCTGAAAGCGCAGGCGATAAATAGTGGAATAGACAATGATGATGCTATTTGGTTTCTGCCTTATCAGCACAGGAAATTGTCTCTTTCTTTAGATCCTCGGTTATTGCTATTTCTGTAATCCACCGGGATCTGTTAGGATAAGAGGCTCCTCTGAGAAAGGGCTTGGGGGACTTGTTAGAATAATCTGCTGCCTCCGTGTAAAGTTGTAGACACAGGGTGGGAAAAATTAATAAAATAACACTGAGATCTCATCAGTTGCTCCCTCAGGAGAAAAGAATGAGACAATTTCACTTGGGTACACAGATCAAAAAGCCACTTTCATGCAGATGCTGCGAAGAAGCAAACAGGGTGCAATTTCAGCTCCACACAGTGCAGAGGCGCATGCACACATCCACACCACACACTCCCACAACTTGAATGCTTTTCAAAAGCTACCTAGATAGGAGACTGTCAGACCAGGGAATGTAGTAATATTTGTACTACAATCACACCTTGAAGCCCCAGATTAGTTCCAAGGCCCCATTTACACTATGAAGACAAAAGATGCAGTACCTGCCTTGAATATTTCACATTCTCCATTACCAAGAGACAAAGAATAAGGGATTGTGCTTCTCAGTCTTAAGGGGGAAGAAATATGAAACAAAATGTCTACAAAAGTGAGTGTCCAGAGCAAGAATCAGAAATCCACCTCTTCTCAATTAGCACAGTTGTATTCCTGAAATGATCGTGACTGGCTGGTATTTTCCTGATTTGACCTGAATTCTTAAGAAACTGTTAAACATAACACTTTTGCATTTACAGTTTCTTCCACCTATTTCCTGAGTTTGACTGCAATCCAATGGCCACTGCAGCTACAGACCATCATGACAAATGTCCAGAATTAATGAGTGAAACATCAGTGCATCGTCAACAGACCAAGCACAAGTCTTAGGCGTTGAACTTTATTTCAGAATGTTTCTGTTCCATTCAACAAACATTCCCCAACAGCTTCCTGGGTCTCTGGTCATAAAACTATCTGGATCACACACTTTAACTTCTGTGGACTCCCACATCTGAATATGGGCATCTCACTTACAGTAAGTCTGCCCAAAGCAGCAACACATTTTCTTGTTAATAGAGAATTTGATGCCCCTGTTGCGCCCTTCACTTCAGGGCTTTTCTCCGTTGCTTCTAACTTAGGAAGCTCTGCCCCTGTGCTGGCAATTAAACACTGCTGTGTAAATACATCCTGCTGCTATCTTCCTTCAACACCATTAGGCTATTACCTAGACTTCTTAATACTCATTGTTTCCCCCCTCTTTAGTTCAGCTTTAATGCTAATTAATAGTCAGTTTTGAATTTGCAGAAACAAATGATACAACAGCTGCTAGAGTCCATCAACACCAAACAATAACTAGTGTTGGACAGTGTTCTTGAAGCTACCAACATGAGCCTGACCAAACTGTGGGAGGCAGTGGAAGACAGGAGTGCCTGGCGTACTCTGGTCCATGAGGTCACGAAGACTCGGACTCGACTAAATGACTAAACAACAACAACAATAGTCAGTTTTGAATTTGCAGAAACAAATGATACAACAGCTGCTAGAGTCCATCAACACCAAACAATAACTAGTGTTGGTGCATATACTATGAGATGTGGTAACACAGGGGTGTGCAAGTACCTCCATTTATTAGAAATTATCTCTCTCTGCACATCTACCTGCTAGGCTAATGTAGATCAAGGATGGGGAATCTGCGGCCCTCCAGTTGCCATTGGATTCCAACTCCCACCCAGTCCCAGCCAACATGGTCAATGGTCAGGCACAATAGGATATGTACAAAAATAAACAGGGGATCTTCACCTCTGATGCAAATATTTCACATAGAAAATGGCAACCCCAATGATAGGACAATTGTGTTACACAGCTGAAAATGGCACAATATAAACAAAGCCTTTTGTGGCAGTATGCATCAATAACCCTGGAGACATTTCTCAGGGATCAGCTATTGGCATCTTGGAAAAGTAATGATTTTTGAGTCCTCCTTTGCCTGGAATGGCAATGATGCTTTCAACATGCTATGAAATGCAAGAAGAGTGGATTGGACACGACTGAGAGTGGACCTAGCCATGAAAATTCCCATCTCCCTCCCCACCACCAAGCTTTTTCCATAATCCTAGCAACATTTTTGATAATGACAACTGCTTCCATCAGTCAGAAGTCACCCATCCACACTTCTTTTCGTCCTATGATTTCTAAGGATGGGTAAATGATTTCTACAAGCTGACATTGGCTCTGAATCAGCAGTAAACAGCGGGTTTTCTTGGGCAAAGTGCTGGGACAAAAGAAAAACCTCTTGGACCCCTGCCTAGAAGGCACGGGGGGGGGGGAATGGAAGCATGGACGAGCCGTTAGTCACACACCACCCAGGTTTGGTAGACTTAAGGGGACATAAATATTTAATAGTTACTATGCATATTTGTTTTACTTGTAGTTCCACTGCATCTTGAGTAGTAAACATCTCAGGGAGTTAACTAGCCTTGGACAAGACTGTGCAAATAGCTGGTTACAGTCTTAAATGAGCCTCAAAGAAAGGTTCTGAGGAGTCTGTGGGATGTCAATTCTCACAAAAGGATCAAAGTGCTGTGATAACAAAGATTTCGCAAGAGTATAAAGCATTCTTTGCTCGAAGCTGATGCTGAAAGCAATAGACAGATACATTACAGATCTTATAAATGCAACTGTGGAATGCTCTCCCCGGGGAGGCTCGCCTGAGACCTTCATCACATATCTTTAGGCACCAGGCAAAAATGTTTCTCTTCAACCAGGTGTTCAGCTGATTAACATTCTATGCCTTTTCAAATGTGTTTGTGGGAGGGGTAGTTGGTTGCTCCTTTTTTTGTTTCATTGTGTATTTTGTATTCCCATTTTGCATTTTTCTGGGATACTTGGATGAAGGGCAGTATACAAATTTAATAATAATAATAATAATAATAATAATAATAATAATAATAATGGCTAGTGTTTTTATTCCATTTTTAAGCAAATCTAGTTTTAAGCTGTCCCCCTTACAACATTTAGCAATGACAAGCTGTCCATCTGAGCTGGTTTGGTATCTCCCAAGGAGAAGGGCTCTGGTTGGCTACATTGAGATGTTTGTTCCTGGTTGCACACAAAGAGCAGAAAACCTCAGCAAGGTGGTCTGTTGTGTGGGCTCCAAAGGGAGCCAGGAACATTGTTACGATAGCCTCTAATCAGCTTGTTAGCTGCCTAATAGAAGAGGAACACTGTATATTACAAGCCCCTAAAGTGAGGCAAAGCTTCATGTCGAATTGCAACTTGACAGCTAGCTTTCGGCAGCCCTAAATTATCCCATGACAAGCTGCAGTGAGGAGGTGAGCAACCTTGCGCATAATCTACAGTCATTATCATTTCCATCTTTATTACCCACAGTATGCTGAGCACATTAAACTAGCTTTAAGGGAGCTTTTGTTTTGGGAAATAATTTCTTGGGAAACCTGCTTTCTTGTTAGCATCTCCCCTGCCATTTCATCAAAATGGAAAACCTGCTCCATTTGTTTTTTCATCCCCCTGTCTTTTTTTCTTTTTTTTTTAGTGGACAACCTTAGCATGAGTCCAGATTAATTTTGGACCATAAGATTGATCAGCAATTGAAATCACATGTATGGGTTGGAGCTGATGTCCGGATCTAACAATGCACCACACTGGTCTCATGGCATATCCCCACAAAGAAAAAGCTTGCTTGATGTGCACAGGCAGATCCTGTTCTTGGGACTTAATTTGAAATAAGGCTCAGAGCCAGAACTAGTTCTGAATGCCAGAAGCATGGCCTGGAACACATGCAGAAGTAATAAAGATGAGTGCAATTGAAGGGGAGCATTTGCCCCTGTTGCTAGAGGCTGCTTCACACGTGACATTTTTCATATCTACACACAGAACACTTTACGTTGCATACCCTACAAAGTCATGTATGAATTCTCAAGAGTGAATCTTCATCAAATCTGCTCTCACCACTGTGCAATGTGTGAAGAAGTACAAAATAGCACAGTTTACACAGCTAGGATTAATGGTCAGGCCTTCTAGATGACAGTTGCTTCCAGATACAAAACCAGCATCTATTTATTTCCTTTCCTTTTTAAAAACAAACCCACTAAAATAGGGTTGGCTAACCTGTGGCCCTCACAATGTGACTGAATTATGACTCTTAACAGCCCCAGCCAGCATGGCAAAGGATAATGGGAGTTCTAGTTCAGTGCCATATGGAGGGTCGCAGGCTTGCCACACCTACACTAAAAACTCCTCCTTCTGTGTGGCATGAAACTTAATGGATGCTATTTCAGGTGCTTCCAGATGGGCATCTATTGTGGAATGGGTGCTGCTCCTGCAGGCAATTCTTTTGCAGTATCCAATCAGCAACAAAATGCCAGTTCCTATCCTCCCTTCCCCAATTAATCTGGATTTATCCTGGAGGAAATCCCAAAATTTAAAATAAACAACAACCTGTTTCCAGTTGTCCATTTGCTATGTCTGCATGAACATTTGCAGTATTAAGCTCCCATCTGGAAGCACCCTTCCCCAAAGCTTTGGTTGAATCGGTAAAAGCTGAGCACATCAGGGGCATATTTAGTGTACAGCTCTACTGAAAGCATGAGATCGTTAAGTGTCATTTAGGCAATATAGAAAAGAGGCAGAGAGATACCATAGATACCACAGAGAAACAGATAATTACTATATCAGATTCTATTTTTTTCCCTTTTTGGAGATTGTATCTCACCCACACGGCTCACAAAATGACACTTGTAAAGGATAACAGACACCTAGAGTAACAAATGCACACACAGCAATTGAGAATGTTTCATTCTGTTCTTCCAAGCAGAAGCCTACAAGCCACACATTATGAAGTGTAGGAGTAAAAACCTCATGGGCTGTGGTTCAGCAATGCTAGCAGCCACCAGGCACACCTTGAGAAGAATCTTGAGTGAAGATGAGCAATAAGGGAACTTGCTGCTATACCTTGAGGAGGAGGAGGAGGGACTGTAGTTACTGTAGGACACAAGCAGCACAGTCAGGGGCAAAGGAAGGCGTCATCACACCCGGGGCGGACGTCGCTACACATGTGCGGCTTCGCTATGTACGGCGCATGTGCCATACGTAGTATAGCAGTGCACATGCGTTGTATAGTGGTTTGCCCCTGGCGCCACTCCAGCGGCGTACGGACGGTGTCGGGATCCCTCCGTTGCCGCTACAGCCGCAAACGGAGGATCCTCCACATGCAGCTCCAGTGGCATGATGGCTGCTCACACTGCTCGCGCTGCCACGCCCCCCCCCCCCCCCGGGATGACTTCTTGTCACCCCCGCAGACATGGAACGCGGGGCATACCGCCCCTACGCCCCCCATTGCAATGCCACTGAACACAGTGGCATTGACCCTATGTCTGCTGCTTGAGAAAGCAACTGCCTCTCTCTAACTAAGAGGAGAGAGCTGTAGCTACAGTATAGCTGGCAACTACATTTTTAAAAGGCTGTGTGCCATCATAATGTGCTGCCACTTGCTATAGGGGATCATGGCAGCCACAGAGCCTCTCAATTCACCATGCTGTATTACAATGTAATCAGAGGCACCAACTTCTCAAGATGATTGAGGAGGCCTGATGTGACATCCTGACATTGCATGAGCAATGTGGTGCAACGCCCTGGCCTCGTGCATGCAACGTCACATGACGTCCTGATGTCATGTGCACAATGTTACGCAACATCCTGGCGTCATGCAAGCAATGTTAGGAGGAGCCAGGGGGTGGAGCTGAATGCCCTCTGAACATTGAGGGGCCCTGGCCCCCTCAAAAAGAAACATTGGGAAGTCCAGAGTGCCTTGGCCCCCTGGAGCTGGTGCCTCTTAACGTATTTTAACTTTATGCACATGTCGGACTATGGCCCAACAAAGATGGTAGTGCTCAGTAGACATTTGGGGTGTCTACAGGTAATAGTGGATTTTTCTGTGCTTTTGTGGTGGGAAACTGCCTCACAGAGTTTGCTAGAAATTCAGAAGCAACTACTGGGTTAGAGAGCTCATTCCATGCACCATCATAGCTATACAGATATGTAGATGCTCCCCTGATAAATCCAGAAGGCAGAGAAAGACCTCTCTAAATAGAGCTTAGTAGAGAGGAAAGCTTTATCTCAAACATGAACTCTAGACTAACTTGCATGAATACAGAAGGCTAGTTTAAAAGGTATGAGACTGCTGGCCCATCTGGGATTCAGTATTGTCTACACTGTCTGGCAGCAGCTCTCCAGAGTTTCAGAGAGGGAGTGTTTCCTCACCCTACCTGGAGGGAAGATGCCAGAGTTTGAACCTAGGACCTTCTGCATGCAAAGCAGATGCTCTTCTGCTGAGTTAGGAACCTTACCTAAGGTGTTAACGCTCGAAAAACACACGTCCAACTTTCTCTAGAGTATGCAGAAAGAAATAGCCACGTGGTCCTCTAGATCCCAGCCTTTTGTCTTAGGAAAATTATAGATTCATAGAATAAAACTTCCCGGCTTTTTAATTTTTGTGTGTATGTTTGTGTACACACATCAATATAATAAGAAAAGTTGCTACTGTAAAAGATAAATACAGCATACTAGAAGGATCACTCATCCATTTAAGTAGGGCTGATATGGAAACCCCTTAAAATCCACATTAATACAAACAGTTTTTGCCCAGCACCAGTGACTGATGGACTGCATCCACGTCCTCCCTAATAAACCTGTATTTACAACAGATTTATACAGATGTCAAGAGACATTAGGTCAGGGATGCTCAGGGCCCAAAATAATGCCTTTCCTTGTGTTGCTAATAGAGCATGAAGGGACAGATTCTCACCAGGGCCAAAGCAGGCCCCACAGTCTCCAGCATTAGGCTGCTCTACACCAGCTGTGCATCAGGCTTAATGCGCTTCCTTTCCCACTGCTTGCCAAGTTGTGTTTAACATTGGATTAGCTAATGCGATTCCTCCGGGTCACGTTCTAGCTCAACCTGATCTGCCACTGAAGACAAGGCCCTGGAGAGCTTATGACCAGAATGACGGAATTATTTTGTTTCTTAGCCTTGCTGCTGCAAGATGCGCCACTTCTCCCACAGCAGTGGAATCTGTCATGGGAGCTCAGTGTTGCCAAAACACCCAGGTGTTAATTAAATTCCCAACTATGCAGTAATCGAGTGGGGAAGCGCACAGTTCAATGAGTGAGCAGTAGCTCTTGTCTTTCTCCCTCAGCCAGATTACTTGGGCTGATAACACAGGCCGGAATATGCAGGAGAAATCCTCTAGACTAAATTAGTTCAGTGCTGGTGAATGGTGCCAGGTGGCTCTGTACACTTTAAACCATTTTTATTTTATTTTTAAAAATCACATTGCAGGGACAGGAGGGGCAGTTTACCACAGCCTTAACTGATCAGAAGGGGCAGCCTTCTCCAGCAAGGAGATAGGAGCAGAATGTAAGACCAAAGATGTATTCAGGGTTGTTTCAGGCAAAAGGCATGAAAGCCGTGTGCCAGGTTCTCTTGTATGGCCTTCCTTGGTGGTCTGAAGAGAAAGCTCACAGGTGTACTAGAAATGTGGGTTGTTTTGCTTTTTTATTAGGACCTATACATTTTGAGCAAGGCTCTGCAAGGCTCCAGGGGAGACCTGAAACCTGGATAGAATGGCCACTTTCACACTGCAATAACAAAAGGGCAAAGGAGGACAGAGGCTTGCATAAAAGTTGTGTGTGCTCATTTATATGTATAAGTGCAAATTATGAAACAAAATTATAATTTAAACAGAAATGGAATACATCTCTCCACAATGGGAAGACTGTGACCGAGCAATCTGTGTGCCTGCCTATTCTGCTGTCCAGGGTGCTAACTGCTGATGGGCAGCTTCATAGAATCATAGAGTTGGAAGAGACCACAAGGGCCATCCAGTCCAACCCCCTGCCAAGCCTCTGCTCTTCCTTCTCATGGTTCTTTATCTTCAAACCAGGCAGCCCTTCAAAGGACTGTAAAGCTGGACACATGGCCACCCTAGCCTGAGACCAGCATGGAGGCTTACCTCCTGCAACACAAGCACCCAAAGCCCTACACAATCAATACTTCTAAGCCAGTTGCATCAACTCATCCTCTGATAGCAACACAGCCTTCCTGGCTCAGCCAGACCAGCCATGATCATGCTTCCTACCTCTGGCCCTTGGTTTTTGTTTCCCCGATTCAGTAACAGACCTCCAACCCATATTGACCCTATCTCCTATTTCTATTTTGAGCCATCTGTGTCAGACACAGACCTCACTGTTGAAAGCTGTATCCCAGGACTAAGAGAAACTCTAGTCAGGCAAAGTAGCCTCAATTATTACTCTGTAATATCTCTGATATAAAACAGGAGGCTGATTTGCATGAACAGTATCCTCAGAGAAGAGGCTTCAAGGAAATGCATTGTGCCTAATAAAAAATACATCCAGTTGTTCATCTTGGAGGTCTCCTTTTCAGCTGTTTTCTATGCTGATGCCTTCCTTTCCTTTTCTCTTTCAGGAAAAAACCGGAAGTGCTGGGTACACAGGGGCTATGAGCAGTCGAGACAGGAGCCGCTTGATCTTTACTCAAACAACAGGAGCTGGGCCAGATATTTTGAGACTCTGTAGTGCCACATAGAAGGATTCTGCACCTATGTGTTAACAAAGACTAGAATTACAGCATTGTAATTACAGCCACACTGATGGAAAGTAGACGTAGAAGATAACTGGAGAGCAAATGTTCAATTTGTACATGCAGAGGTGCTATTTGGTTTTTTGGCCCTCTTATTATGCTTTCATAATAAATGAAGAGAGAGGTGGTGCCAGGGCAAGTGGTGTAAAGATGTAGGCAGAATTACGATGAATACCTATTGCTGGGAATCACAAGTGTAGAGAGCTGTTGTACTTAGGTCCTGCTCGTGGGCTTCTGCTTGTGCGAACAGGATGATGGACTAGATCCAGCTCTTCTTGGGTTTTGAAAGATCTGGCACTTTCTAACAGTGACAATGTATTAAATGATTACTTCTGGGCTGATGGGAGGCAAGGAAAAAGACAAGGAACTATTCAGAGAAAGGCAGAAAATGTGTATGTTTGATGGCCAACAAATCACGAGGGCAAAGGAGCAATGGAATTTGTTTCTTTGTCCTTTTTGGATAGGCTAAATGTTTAGGAAATGCTGCTCAACATTTGGAGTTCCTCTCTACTAAGTGACAGGCAAGAATTGCCTTCATCAGCAGCTTACTGGGGATATCCGCAGGCTTACAAGCTCAAGGCCCATGAGGTGTGCCCTCAGTTAACTTACACTCTTCAGTGAGCATCAGTCCTCTAGGAACCATGGATGGCTTCAGTCACTACAACCTGTGCTTGCGGTTGCCAGCAGCCTTACAGCTGGCAGTAGCTCTTACCAACAGTGCATCCACATTTCAAACATTAAGAATAGCTTCAGCAGTAAAAGCTTGCCTGAGCAGGCTGGTTTTTTTTGGTTTTTTTTCAGGGATTGGATCTATAGGAACCCTTCCATCCTGCACTGCAATTAGAGAAAATTTCATTTTTCATTTTATTATAAAGTGGTACCTCTAGTTATGAACTTAATTCATTCCGGAGGTCCATTCTTAACCCGAAACTGTTCTTAACTAGAGGTGTGCTTTCGCTAATGGGGCCTCTTGCTGCTGCTGTGCCACTGGCACACAATTTCCGTTCTCATCTTGGAGCAAAGTTCTCAACTCAAGGTAACTCTCCCAGGTTAACGGAATTTGTAACCTGAGGCATTTGTAACTCGAGGTACCACTGTATTTATATCTCCCCATTTCCATCACGGAATGCAAGGCAGCATACATTTCATTCTGACCTATCCAGGTACTGACCGGATCCAGACCTGCTTCACTTCAGTAAGGTGACACTTAATGTGCCTTGAGACCATGATCAATAGTGCCATGGACACATGTGCATATCTGCACATGATACTATTAGAAGATCTTCCCATGCCACATTGTTTATCATTTTAGAAAACCTTTTGGTGCTCCTGCTGGTAGACACAAAACTTTGACAGCAGAAAACTTTGGGAAGCAGCTAAATTACTCCAGCGTGATCTACTATCCTGTTACCAACACCTTTGGGAGCAAGAGAAACAAAGATGCAGACTGAAATTATTCCATCAGGATTCCAGAAGCATGTGCTTTCAGAATCCAAGAATGTCTATCTGCTATTACATAGCCTTATTGGGCTAAAGGCAGGCTGCTCTCTCCTGACAGATATATCCCTGTGCATTCTTTCAAGTCAACTCATATTCTTCATTAAGCATAGTCAAAATTAGGGCAAATTTACATGTAGTTGTTTAGCATGCATGATTTACTCTGCTTTTGCCAACTCTTCCTCTGAACACTTACAAGCTCCTCAAATACTTCCTCCAGCTTTTGATAAATCAGAAGGATGTGTTTCCAAGATTATCTGCTCAGCCATAAAAATGTGAAGGCTTGGGTTCTCAGAATGTTGCATCCTGCGTCCAGTATACCAAACTGCATTTGGGGCAGTGCAGTGGCTCATGTGTAGAATATACTAAGACCTACCTGTGGACCACAGTTCAAGACACCTTGGCTTAGGATTCAATAGTGTACATTGCCTGTCTTCCACATGAAGCAAATGTCAAGGAGGCAAAGGAAAGAGAGTGAGGAAAGAGTGAGGAAATCACATTAGCACTGTGTTGGAAAGAAAGTGGGAGAAGAGAATGCAGGAGGGGGAAATAAGGAGAAATGTGTCTAGAAAAGAGGTAATTGGAGAAGTAAAGAAAAAAGAAAGCAGCTGAGATTTGTGCAGGGAAATCCCAACAGAAAACAGGAGCAGTACCATTTCTACTGCACTAGGACACCAGCAGCCTGGATGTGTTTCATCACAAATGCATCTGAGAGTGAAGCAATCAGACCTACCAGTCACCCCCACCCCATTTCTGCCCTTGCCCTTTCTTCATTACCTTCTCTGCCGACTGTGATGTCCCAAAGAAGATAGGAATGAAAGCTAACCAGACGATGCAGGTAGTGTACATGGTGAACCCAATGGGCTTGGCTTCATTAAAGGTCTCAGGAACCCCACGGGTCTTTATAGCATACACAGTGCAGGTCACCATGAGCAGCATGCTGTACCCAAGCAAACAGATGAGGGAGAGGTCAGAAATGTCACACTTGAGAACCCCCCGGGCAAAGCGGGGGTCCGTAGTCCGTTGGTCCTCATAGTCGATGATGGAGTGTGAGGGGTCCACAATGAACCAGATGCAGACCCCCAGCAGCTGCAGAGAGATGAGGCTGAACGTGATGACCAGTTGAGAAGCAGGACTGATGAAGCGCGGGGCACTGACCGACTTTTTGCCCTGCTCAAAGATGCGGTAGATGCGGTTGGTTTTGGTCAGCAAGGCAGCGTAGCTGATGCTCATGCCCAGCCCCAGGAAGACACGCCGCAGGGAGCAGATTCCCAAGTCAGGCTCTGCAATCATCAGGAAAGTGGTGGCATAGCAGAGGAAGATGCCCGTCAGGAGCACATAGCTGAGCTCTCGCCCTGAGGCCTTGACGATGGGTGTGTCATTGTAGCGCACAAATGTCACCACCACAAAGAGGGTGGCAATGATGCCCACAATGGCAATGAAAACGGGCACCACAGCCCAAGGGGAGCTCCACTCAAGCTTGACGATGGGGATGGGGATGCAGCCAGTGTGGTTTTCGTTGGGGCGCTCGCTGAGCCGGCACACCTTACAGTGGAACTCGTCCTGCTGATACTGGTACCCATCGCAGCGCTCACAGTGCCAGCAGCACGGGATGCCCTTCACCAGCTTCTTCCTTTCACCCGGCCTGCATGGCTGGCTGCAGATTGAGGTGGGCACACGGTTGCCTCCCCCAGGCCAATGCAGGCGTTCCATCTGCAGCAGAGAGAAAGCAAGAATCTCACCAACCACCATGAACTAACATGGCATGAGCAGGGATGGGGTCAGCATCCCCCACCAACTCTGCAAAACACTTACTCTTGTCTATGCCATGTCCAGCTATTCTAGCATTGCTCCCTCTGATTCAGCAGCAGTTTCTGGTGTGAGGAACCTGTGGTCCTCCTGGTGTTCTTGGACTACAACTCCCATCATGCCCAACCATTGGCTATGCTGCCCGAGGCTGGTAGAAGTTGCAGTCCAACAACACCAGGAGAACCACAAGTTCCCAAACCTAATTTAGTCTCTCATCTCTATCAGCCGTGCATGAAATGCTACTAATTCAAGCTTAGACCCTCCTGTTCTTCAATTCCAACCTAATATCATGTCACAGAGTAAATGTAATTGTTGTTTTTAGTCGAACCCACTGACACTAACTTTACTGAACTAAATCAACTGTTCATGGATGCTACGTGGTCTAATACATCTCTCATTTCCCTCCTTCACAGTTCCTCATATTTACTACAGACCTGCAATTCCACACTGCACAGTTTGTTGCCCCTTCCCCTTGATAGGTTAATTTTTGTCTTGATACTCAACTCTGAATGTCTTTGCATTAGACCTGAAATGAAACTTTGCACAATTTTAGAATTCCACAATATTTCAGATTCTGGATTTTACTGTCAAATTTTACTGTTGAAATTCAGTTCTGCTGAACAGTCAGCCAAGAATAAACACTTTGTCCCATTGACAAATCGGGAGCCTTAAATTAAAGATTTGCAAAATTCTTTCCAATTGAGATTGTGGCCTTAAATCTTAAGTCTTCATGGTGAACATACCCATAAACTTGTCAGGTGCAATACTTTTTAAAGCATGTGTTCCCATTAGAAGTCCAGTTACTACTGTGCTTTATTACCCATGGCATAAGTTGGGCTGTTGCAATGAAAGAGATCAGAGACAAACAAGAGCTAAATGCTTTCAGAAATCTCTCTGTATGATATTAATGATGCCTATATATAAGGATAAGGATAATCCCATTTAAACTAGAGCCCTTGAGCATACTATAAGTACAGCTCCATTTCCTAATTAAAACACTAGAGCTTCAGAGTAAAAGTTTATTCCCTTAAGTGTTTAGGCAAATCTAAGATCTTGCTTACTTTTAAGTTCAGATGATCAGCCCAGTGCCCAATAACTTTGTACTCAGGTGTGGTGTTCTTGATCTGGTACTGGTAGATGTCATAGCGGCCTGGGGCATCTCCATTCTCATTGAATGTCACAGGGGTCCCAGCAATACCTGCAACACACAAAGCATTCAGTCTCAGAAAGAAATACATTTCTGGTTTGGGCTGTATATTTGATCTACCAAAGGTAAGTTTGTCCCTTTTCTTCTCCTAGAAGCAAATGCACATGCACACATATACATGGGAATCCTCAGTGTGATCCATCCAAAGTACATTCATTCATTCATATCTCACCTTTCATCCAAAGAGCTCAAGGTGACATACATAGCTCTCCATTTTATTATCACAACAACCCTGTGAGGTAGGTTAGGCTGAGAGTGAGTAACTGGCCCGAAGAGCTTCATGGCTGGATGGGGATTTGAACCCTGATCCCACAGGTCCTAGTCCAACACTCTAACCACTATACCACACAGGTTGTCTGCAGTACATCTGAAGTCCAATTGGGCTTAGCTTACCAGGTTCAACTCTGCCACTATTATCAAGGGGACACAGTTAACTCTGCCTGGATTTTGCTCCTGCATGGCCAAAATGGTTCTGTAGGTATTGCAATTGACCTAGGGCTTTTAGCAAAGTTGCAAAATTGTGGAATAAGTGAACTAAAGCTGTAGAATATGTGAACTAAATCTCCTTGCTTAGGCTGCACTCCAACCCTCTAATTGGTCATGCTAGAGATCAGGTAGAGGTCTCCCTCCATCCAGTCCAAAACAACTCCGCTGGCCTCCATGTGTGGAGTGACACCACCATCACTTCTCCAGAATGAAGCTCCCCATTCCACCCACCAGAAGCACAGGTAGATGGAAGTATGGTGAAAACCCCACCAGCTGAGTGTTCATGGATCTCAAGCTGGTCCTACAAGCATCACTTGACATTGTTGGGCTTTAGGCTAGCATATAATAGAGAAGGGGGTTCCTTGCTCCCTGTCTGATATGGTCATCAGGGATGCAGTAGTGATTACACAGAGGTTGGGATTCCTCTGTAACTTATTTATTATTATTATAGATAGGAGGACAGATATAGGATACAGATTCCCAGCTGCTGTGTACCCAGCTATTGCACCCAGCTATTGAATGCAAGGGGCTGGATCTGTAGATCAGTAAAATCAGCTCCCCTCTACTGAATTTCAGAAACTGGCTCCCCAACTTTTGAGTTGGACTGGCTCTACTGCCATTAATAATCTAGCCCACACTCTTATCTGAAATAGTTAAAAGCTAGTTCTTTACCTTCGGCAAGCAGAAAATAACATTAGTCTTACTCCTCGGCTCCTGTGTTGCCTGGAGAAATCCTTGTGGCTTTTTCTGCTCACATAGTGATAACGCCTACAATTATATATTTGCACAGAGCTAGGGCTCCAAGAAACTCCTTTCATGGATCAGGCCTCCCACTCAGTTAAGGTATAGTGCAGCCTGAGAAGCAACTGACCATTTTTTTAAAAAAACACATAAGGCTGAAATCAGTTTTGCTTAACATCAGCTCCAAATAACACTGTGAAACCTGCACACAGACCCATAGTGGGGTGGTGGTGAGGCTAGCCAGGTTTTTCACCCCAGGTGAAGCCTCCAGAATGGCACTATTGAGGCTCCCAGCCTGTGTGTGTGTGTGTGTGTGTGTGTGTGTGTGCGCGCGCGCGCACGCGCACACATGCCAAACTGGGTCTTTGATCTGGGTGAAATAAATCCTAGTTTCGCTCCTCCCTGCACAGCTACATTAGGAATTGAATTTTCTATAATAATAATAATAACAAAATCTCAATATTGGGCTTATCCACACAATAGTTTTCTATTTTTGTTTTGCTCCTTTAGCTCAACGGGAAGCAAGGTAGGGGGAGTTACAGTTCTGCTAAAAATACGAACTAACCTTGCTTATTATATGAAGTATCATACAAATTATTAAATGCATTATTCTGGGCATATTATAGACATATACATGCCAGGTTTCCTAAAGTAGCTGGCACATAACCAGATGCATATAGCTGTATAGAAATACTTAACGTATTAAAATTTATTCAATCATGCTATATAAATGAGCCATAGCTGGTGTCCAATTCAGAGTGATGGAGCGAAAGGCAAAAAGGCCAATAGGAGCTCGAGCCAAAGCCACCAATGACGGAACCAACTAATTTTAGTTTTGGCTTCATCCTCCTCCCTGCTGAATTCTACAAGATAAACAAAGAGGGCAGCATATCCGCTCCATCCACTTAAAGCACATTCAACACATGTTTAAAGCACATGACTTCCTTTCAAAGGATCCTGGGAACTTTAATTTCTTAAGGGTGCTAGGAATTGTAGCTGGGTGAGGGGGGAACTGCAGTTCCCAGAAATTTTTGAAGGAAATCATGTGCTTTAAATGTGCACTGAAGGTGTTTTAAATGGATGTTGTAGATCTTTCCTGAGGACCGGTTGTAAGTAAGAAGACAGGCAGGCAGGGCTGACTAAGGCTGACTAATTTTGCATATAATTAGGCTTGTTTATTTATTTAAAAACGAATCCCAAAATACATGGTCCAATTTCGGAACAAAGCTCAATCAGACTGGAAAAGTCAAATTCTGTGTTTAATTCCATTTGAAAAGGATTCCTCCTCTGCACCAAGCCTGCATGTGGAGCCCATTTGATCTCTTTCCCAAATTCCCTCCTGCATTCACGGCATTCATGAATGGCACAAAAATCATAACGGAGACCCAAATATGCTGTTAGGTGACACACAGAGAAAAACACACTTGGAAGTGCCTTGCCAAACAAGTTTGTAATTTGAATATAAAATGAAAAAGCCTAGAGAGCATAAATTTACGATTGTGTTTTATCAATTAAATTGTTTGCCACCAACTGTGTGAATGTGGTCAAATTTCTTGTAGGCACCAGAGCAGAGAGAGAGGGAGGGGAGGGAGAAAGGCATGAGGCGGGGTGCATGTTTCCTGTGGGTTATATAAGGAATCAGACTGCATAAGGGACAAAGAAAAGGACACTTTCTTTTTGCTTGTCATTCACCCAATCAGTTCCATTATGTACATAAAGCACGCTCCAAAGGACATCATGCAGGCCTGCTTCCCTCTCTGGATCTTCCCGCATATTGTTACACCCCTGCTGGATGTCCAGGCATATTCTTCTTCCCTGAGCCATTGAGCAATGAATCCATACATAGTGACAGTACATCATGAGGCTACATCATTCATTCACCAAGAGCGGTAATCCCCTCTCAGTATTCAACCAGAGAGCTTGAGACAGAAAATAACAACACATTTATATAGAGTCGGGTGGACGTGCATGTCATGAAATCAAAGAGCTGAAAGCCGTGGCTGGAAGGAGGCTTGGTGCAGGCAGGTGCTGAAAGAGATTCTGCAAGACGTACCTAATCAAGCTTCCTCCCCCCCCCCACACACACACCTTGCAATGTGCCTCCACTCCCAGGAGACTAGATCCTGCCTCCATAAACCTAAAGAAATGTTCTGCAGTCTAGACCCCCTATGCTCTAGATCGCTGAGATCTCAATAGTCACTGGAGACAATTAAGAACATAAGAAGAGTCTTGCTGGATCAGGCCAAAGGTTTATCTAGTCCAGCATCTTCAAAGTGGCCAACTAGATGCTCATGGGAAGCCCACAAGCAAAACCTGAGTGCAACAGCATTCTCCCTGCCTGTGACTTCCAGCAACTGGTATTCAGTGGAGGCTGATCCATTTGGGCAAATGGGGCAGTGCCACCCCACTCTCAGTGTGTCCTCAGTCAGCCCTCACCCGCCTGTCTTCTTACTTTCAACCAGTCCAGGGGTGGCTCTGCCCATCAGCTCCTTCCTCCTTTGTCTGTTTGTTGCAAAGCTCAGTAGGGCAGAGGATGGGGACAAAGCTAGGATTTGTTGGCTCTGCCCACCTTTGGCTCTGGCTCCCCCTACTGTTAGGCTCCCTGCATTTTGCCCTCCCTTCTACCAGCCACCCCTGCTGGCATTCAACATCAGCAAGCCTTTTTCTGGTCCTGCTCCAATGCCCTGACACAATGAAGTTAAGTGAAGCTTGCCAACCTCACTTCAGGAGTGGTAGCAGGGAGAATATTGAGTATATACAAGTGCTGGGCTTCATAACCCCCTCCACTTTCACAGGACCGTATATCCCCAGCGAAAGAGGGGGAATATTGTGTGACTTTCAGGGGCCACTTGAATTTCCATCTCACCTGAAATACAAAATGGGCAAAGCTTTCATCTTTCTTAAAAAGAAAAATGACAACAAAAGCCTTGTTGTCATTTCACATGATGGCTTGGCTGCTCGACCACATTGTTCCCAGAGGCATTCAGTCCCAGGAATACAGCCAGATCAGCCAAGCCTCTCTCCACAATGGCAGCAAGGATTTTGTTGTTGCTGTTTTATAAAAGTGTGCGGGGGGGGGGGGGAGAGAGAAAACACTCAACCACCTGGTGTTTAAAGCAACATGAACACTCTTTAGCTTGACCCCCTTCCCTCCCAAATAATCCAATCTTGGAGGAAAGTTGTTCTGTTTGATTTGGGGGCTTTGGAAAATATTGCATGGGTGAACTTTTCATCCCAGCTGGGTGGCCAGCTTTTGAGCCAGGGATTCTGTGCTTTTAGCAGAAATTTGATCTGCAGCAATTAGCAGGTGGCAATGTTTATCTCTCTGCGGTAAAAAGCTTCACTTGCTAATTCCTGAAGATCAAGCCTCCATTAAAGGACCCAGCCATGGAGACCAGTTCAAAAGGTGGTGGTGTTTTTCTTTGCATGGAGATAACGAAGCTCCACTTGTTTCTTTAGGTTGAGCTGCTTTTAAAACCAACACCGACATCTTTTCACACAGCCACCTCATTCACATATGAAGTGAGGGGTGGGAGTCTAACAAGAAAAGAAACATGGAAGCCCCAGTGTCCACATGTAAAAAAGGGGGCAGGGCTTCTGCACCATTGCAGGGCATTTCAACAGGTGCAGCTTGCATGAAGCTCCTCTTGCTGCAATTCCTGATTGTGCAGAATGGTTAAAGGTGCAGGACACCTGCCCTCTTTCGCATCTAGACGCCTTAGATTCCCACCTTCCCTCATAGGCAGATTTCTCCATTCCTCGCTTGCTTCCAGTATGAGAGCTGGAAATGAAGAAAGGTGGCTGGAACAAGGAAATGAAGGAAGGATTGGAATGGTTCAGCAGCCCTGTCCTGTTTGCTCCTCTCATTGTAACAGCAGGACCTCAGTTTCCCAGGGTCCAGGTGGATTGGGTGGATGTGTGGATCAGGCCAGGTTAGGTCCTTTTGTAATTACTACGCAACTGCTTTTGTATACTATATGTGGTGTGTGCAACCCATCAAGCTGAATACATTTCACTAACCATGTATGGTGTGACATCAGTGGTGCACTAACTACATGCCCTGTTTCAACAGGGCTAGACCATTATAGAATAAACCATTTATAAACAGAATAGTCTTCAAGGTGCCACAAGATTCTTTGTTGTTAGATCTTCTGTTGTTGTTGCATGCCTCTAAATGAGGGGGTTCTCAAGCATCCAGTGGGCATTATTACATGGCGTGGAGGGATGCTATATTCAGTCTGGAGGTCACACATTGTGTAGTTCTGTGCTGGAGCTGCCAGCCTTTAAAGTGACCCCTGGAGCTATCCTTTAAATAGAGGTTTGATCTGCAAGTTTTAGAAAGTGGAGCTTCTCACACCATGGAGATAACCACTTTAGCCATGCCTCCTTTCCCCTCACCTTCCTCCGCCATCTCCCCAGTGTCACATATTAGACTGAAAGTTGCTTTGTATAGAAATATAGGCTTTTATATTTTATAAAAGGCCATTAACATGGATAGTGTAATAATAATGAATAATAACACTAACTGCTGTAGTGCATATCAAATTTTTGAAAACTGATCTATGGGTTCCAAAGTTGGACTGCTGTTTATGCTCAATATTCTCACTATTACCATTCCTGCAATGAGATTGGCACATGGTCACAGGTGGTGGAGTGCTGGTCTGCACTACTACTGTAGCTTTCAAGGAACAGAGGTTGTATTTAGCAAAAGTATTTCTGCTGAAAACTATGGTCCACAGAAAAATGCCTGAGTAAACAGAAGGGGATGCCAGCTGCTCTCTCTAAGCTCTGTTAGGCTGACCTGCTCACCACAACAACACCTGGAGTCCCACACAGATCCAAGCAGGCTAAAAGGCAAGCTGAGAGGCAGGATGGCTGGCTTTCCCAGCCCTGCTCTGGATGCCTTTGCAGACAGCTCATTACACTTGATGTGCACAGTGAGTGATCAGCAGTGACATCCCTGCCACTCATGTGCACAAGGGACAGTCACAGAGGAGCACTGAGGGATGCAACCTAGGAGGGAGAGTGGGTGGGAGTGAGATGCAGCCCTTAAACACAAGAGCAGTCAGCGCCTGATTGGGCATTTGCACCAGCTGCTCAGTGCCCGGAAATGAGCGGGCAGATGCTGTGGACAGTACATTTGCTCACCCCCTTTGGCGCTGTTTAAGATTTCTATCTCTTTGCCCTGTGCTTGCACACATGCACATGGTAGAGCGATACAAACAGAGGCTACTCCAGTCTTATGATTGCACTGAATAGATTGATTACTTGTTTAATTCTAAAAACAGAGGCAGAAAGCTCTAAAAGAGGGGGACCTGTGGCCCTCTAGTTAAGACTCCAACTCTATCAGCCCCAGCCAGCATGGTCAGAGATGATGAAAGGTGTAGTTCACCAGCATCTGGAGGACCACACATTTCCCATTCTTGGTCTAAAAGAAACTAGGATGCAGACACCTAAGCTTTTCAACTTCCTTCTCTCACTGTGGGACAATACATAAATGGGAAATGGCAAAGTTCTATCTTAGTATGTCTTCAGCAGGATCAGAACCCAATTGCTCCTTCATCACCTGTCTTCTTCTCCTCTACTGGAGCCCTTCTTCCCAGAATGGAGTGAGGAATAAATAATCCATTTTACCACCAAATAAGGGAAAAGATAACGAGCAGAGAGAAGCAGGAGGAAGTTCCCAGCAGAATTCTGCACAGTGGATCAATAGCTCATTCCAAACCTTCACGGGGCTTGGAATACACAACCACTGAAAAACTGTAGATGGAGAATATGAGACAGTTTACTAACACTTGTGAATGGCATCTATATAATCTTCATATTGCAGGCACAGACTCCAGTGGCGTGTTATAGTTTGGTTACTTCTTTCAGCACCATGGACTTCTCCAATCTGTTTGGGAAAGTAATCTCCCAAGTCCCTTGATTTATACAGAGATTACACGCCACTAAGTTGTAGCTGTGCCCTACCCCCTATTCATGGATAAGACTGATAAGTTACAAATGCTTACAAAGCATCCAGAAGACCTTTCTTCACCATGTCAAAAGTGCGGAGTGGAGACTCAACCACTGATGAGATCATGCAGTGAAAAAATGAGATCGCCTCTTCCCCTTAGACAGTTCTTAAAACATGCTAAATTTCAAAGATAAGCCCAGTTAAAAGGAGACACCCAGCTGACTGGCTGTAAATGGATAATCCAACATACAAGCAAGGTTTATGTAGTCAGGTTGTATTTATCTGGAGAAGGATGTGACCAGATGAGAAATACTATAAAATATTTAATTACAGTGATTTAGCAAGTTGCCTCAAAGCAAGACTCTTTGCTGTGCCCCCACCTCCCTCAAAAGTTTATCTCAAAACAAAATCAAATGAATTGCACAAATAAATCCCAATAACATTAAAAAGCAGGAAAATCAAACAAGAAGATAGGGAAAGAATAAATAAAGGAGACAGATTGTGAGGAGATTGCAGAGGAGAGATAAATAGATGTAATAAGGAGGCAGAAGCAGAAAAATGTATATTAAAGAGATATAATGTGAGGATGTGATGAGTTTCTAGAATATGTAAAGGAATTACTAATCAGGGGCAAGGGAACATTGTCTAACAAGAAAGGAACAAAAATGTGGAACGAGAATAAGGAAATGGAACAACTGGGGATTGTTCATGTGCATAGAATTGTGATGGGACTTTAGGAGATGCCGGCTTTAGTCTGTTTTTGGCACATGCTCCCTGGTCAATTCATATAGGGAGGGCTTAAAAAAAATAGCCCAGCTATCAAGATGCAGATACATGCAGATTCCACTTTCACTTCTGCACATGGAGCTCCTCATCAGAAGCTCCTACTCCAATCTAGACTGTTTCTTTTAGTCACTTGAGCCACTTTGTGGGAGAGCTGCGTTTTCCCACCATGTGTTTGCAACTAGAGATGTGGAAGCCCAGAAAAATCTGAAAAACTGGAGAAAAAACTGAGGTGGGAGGCGTCCCATTTTTCTGCCTTTTTCACATCTCTAGTTGCAACCAACACTGTATGTGTGAAGAGAGGCAAATTGATGAAAACAATGAGTAAAAATGACCCTGGGAGGTTTGGCCAGTCATGGTCCCTAGATTTATATGTATTTGTCATGAACTTTCATGGACACATTTCCCCTCCACATATGGTAGTCACTTCTAAAATATGTGCAATGGACAAAGAGAAGCTGATCTTTCCTATAGTGCATGATGAATGAACTCACTTAAAGTTAGGGATGGGGGGGGGATTCAGTTTGGTTTGCATTTTAACATGAACCTACCTATTCCACATTTCCCTCCAAAATGTGCAAAATGAACCTTACCTATCTTTTGAAATGTACACATCTTCAAATTATTGCAGTGCAGCTCTCCAACCAATGTGGATGAAAATGCATACATATGGGGAAAGTGTGCATAAAATGTATATATCAGGGGTAGGCAACCTAAAGCCTGGGGGCCGGATGTGGCCCAATCGCCTTCTCAATCCAGCCCGCGGACACTGCGGGGATCAGCATGTTTTTACATGAGTAGAATGTGTCCTTTTGTTTAAAATGCATCTCTGGGTTATTTGTGGGGCATAGGAATTCGTATATATATATATATAGTCTGCCCTCGCCACCCCCCAGGTCTGAGGGATGGTGGACCAGCCCACGGCTGAAAAAGGTTGCTGACCCCTCGTATATATTAATGAAAATACCATAAAGCAATGCATTATATTGGGGAAAATTGCTTGCAAAAATATGTTATGTTGGGTAAAATTGCATACAAAAAGGTAAAATGCTGGTGAATTTTCATGAAAAATATTTTGAATGCAAACTGATGTGGAAATGTGAAAAACTGAACTTAAGATAGTAAAAATGAGAAACAGAGAGAAACATAACCTTCCTTCCTTGCAACTCCACAATTCTATGACTCATGTACCCAGTGCTTTTTTTTCTTAAAAAGTGTTTAGGGGTACTCTCATTTTCCTACTCATATTGAAATACTGCCCCTCAATGAGAACTTAGATTCTCAAAATGTTTAGGGGTCATAGCTGTCAACTTTTCCCTTTTTTAAGGGAAATTCCCTTATTCCGAATAGGATTCCTCGCAAGAAAAGGGAAAAGTTGACAGCTATGTTAGGGGTATCCATACACCTGAGTACCCCCAGAAAAAAAGCACTGTGTGTACCATACTTTACTGATTTTTATAACCACTCTAGGGCTAGGAAGAACTAATCCTATCTCATAGACATGACCCAGAGCAACCAAGTCAATCATCTGACAAGTAGGGTTGCCTGTTCCCCCATTTCACCTTTATAGAGGCTCTGTGCCTTTAACAATGTAGTCATGTGGTCAAGAGGGGATAAATGGTGATGATGATGATGATGATGATGACGTTGATGATAGTTTCAGAATTTGCATAAAATTCTTTTAAGAGCTTTTGCATTGTTTAGTGTACATTAAAAAACCAATTAAATATAAAGTCATTGCTAAAACACATTACTCAAAGGTGTGCAAAGACATGCCAACAGGGTTCAATTGCCTGAAACCTTGCTGCACACATCAAACCTGTCTCTTTTCGAAAGATGGGCAGCACAAAGGTAATCTACACCAGTGGACCAACTGTGCTGTTGCTTTTTTATTTTCCCCAGAAGGTAGATTTCTGTTTGGGCTCCCAAACGAAATGGAAGAAGCCAGGAGAAACATAGGGAAACAACTGTTTGATGAGAACATTAATTAGATGCGCCATTAAAAAAGTGGTGAATGAAGAGTAGCAATTACAGATAAAACACCCAACGCCATTTCAACCTGGTGTGCTTGTTGTTGCATCTCAAGATGTATTATTTTCAGAGTACTGGGAGGGAGGAATACATCTTACACTAAGTCTGTGGCTGGGGGATGCAAAACCATACAAAACATTTCAAGTGGAACATTTAAACATTCAGTCAGTGTTTTATATTAAGCCAGTCAGGGTTTGATGCCCCAAGAAGCCCCAAGCAGCTGTATGGCCTTGAGGGTTATCCCACCCAGACAGACAGACCTGAGAAATTGACGCTACGGATGTACTTGAGAAGCTCTGCACCATCTACTGGGTCCATCCTGGGGCAGAGGCCAATCTTCCCAGGGCACAAGTTCTTGTGCATGTTGTGAAGCGCATGGCCCATGGCATAGACAGCATCGATGACAAACTGCACCTTTCCTTCCTGCTCATAGGCAGAGTCCTGGCCAATCCGCTCACGATCTGGAAGACAAAAGGCAAAGGGCGGGGATTCTATCACATGCTTTCATGGGCAACTGCAGACTTACAAGGTTTTCCATTTGCTTTGAAATTTAGTATTCACTGTGGAATTTCACTTCCTGATAAGGACTCCTGCTTCTTGCAAGGAGTGTCTCCACTGAACTCTTTCATGCTGAGGTGAAAAAGTGTACTGAGATAGGAGGGGTGGGGGAATGTTAAGAAATATTAGAAGACCATAACAGTCTCAGTTGGTTTGTTGCATGTGAAGGTAAATAATAAGAAAAACCCACCCAGTGTGTACCTCCATAGTGCCAAAGAGTTGGGCTGAGTCTTGTCATTACAAGAGCTCCGCTGGATCAGACCAAGGTTCATCTAGGCCAGCATTCTTTTCTCACAGTAGCCAACCAGACACCTGTGGGAAATCCAGAAGCAAGGCTACACTGGCCCTGTCTCATTAGTAAAAGGAGTGCAGAAGCCACAAAAGTAACCAATGCCATTCCATGATTTCAGTGATCCTGTAGATCAGGGGTAGGGAGCCTCTTTCAATCTGCTGATGGGGGGAGCATTCCTTCCTGGATAATCTTCACAGGGTCATAGACCAGTGGTGGGTGTAACCTATATATCTTTATATAGGTGGCTACAACATTCTAGTCACGTAAAACTCAGAGGTTTTCTACATATACCCACCCACCTCTCCATTATCTATTATCACAATTCAATAACATATTCCACCCAAGAAAAAGCTCCCATGGAGGGTTTGGTACAGGGCCAAAGAGGGGTGTGGCCTGCAGAGAGGAGGTGTGGCCTGAAGAGAGTCCCAGAGGCCAGGTGGAGAAGCCTGTGGTGGCCACCTGTGGTACCCACACCTGGGGTTCCCTGCAAGTGCTGTATACTGTTTTCAATGAAAGAGCAAGACTTGCAGTTTTTGCCCATATAGTTTTCTAGTGTGAATGTAGAACTTATAATGATATTTCCACATTAACCACAATCACATCTTCTCATAAATAGCAGGGGAGGGAGACTGGAAGGTGATTTACTCCTTCTGTGTGAAAAGTGTTCGTAGTGGTGTTCCATCCTGTTAGCAACAGCTTTCCTACGCAATTTTTCCATCTTAAATTGCTCTGTTTCACATTATCACACTAGGAACACAAATGGCCCAGCTTTGATTGCAGAAGAACCTATCATGCTGTTCTAGCCTCTGCATACTCAAACTTCTTATTTGTTTTGCTAGGGCATACAAAGTCCATCCTTCCTTGAAGGTTTTTAAACAGAACCTGGAACGCCATCTGTTATGTATGATCTAGTTGAGATTCTCGCATTGCAGGCAGTTGGACTAGATTACCCTCGGGGTCCCTCCCAACTTTACAATTCTATGATTCTCTGTTTTCTTTATTTTAATAAATTCATATTGAGCACAGTAAATGAACTAGATGTGAGCTGTTAATAACCTAAGGTTAATCCAGAAAAGACTGTGACAGTTGGTCAGCAGGAGAGCTGAACCTATTCTGGATTGGATTGCTCTCCTCTTTAAAGGACAGTTTTGCATCTTGGGAGTGCTTCTGACTCTGGTTACACTCCTAGAAACTCATATGCCAGCAGGAGCTTGGAGAGCTTTTGCACAGATTTGGCCGGTAAATGAGCTATGCCCCTTTCATGATAAAACAAATCTGGCCATAATTACACATGTCCTGGTCACATCTAAACTGATGCAACATTCTCTGTGAAAATGCCTTGGAAAAGTGTTCAGAAGCTTCTGCTGGTACTAAATGCAGTGGCCAAACAGATTTCCGGAGCCCCCGCTGCTTATTATATCACCTATGTTTTATGTTGGCTTCTAGTTCCATTCTGAGCACAATTTGAATCTCAAGGTTCTTATTTACAACAGTCTAAGTGAAGACCCTTTGAAAGATCTCCTCCACCCATAAGATCCTGCCTGCACACTGCATTCAACACCAGAGGCCCCATGTCCTACCAATTTCAAAAGCACAATTGGTTAGGATTTAAGACAGGGTCTTCCCAGCTGCAGCCTCCGGCTTGTAGGACTCCCTCCCTAGAGAGGCTTGCTTGGCTCCCTGTCACTCTGTTAAGCTTCAGGTGAACTGAGCTTTTAATGCACTGTCTTTTTATTTTATGCCAAATTGTTTTATCCCACCCATAGTTTTATTGTACGAAACTAATTTTAGCTATTTGGGCTGTTTCTCATAGAATCATAGAGTTGGAAGGGACCACGAGGTCCCTGCATCTGTTCAATCTTACTCCGTATTTTATGAACTTTCTCATCAGTCACCTTGAATATTTTATAAAGAAAAGTGGGGTATAATTTTTAAAACAAAGAAATGTGAGCCAACAGCTTCTGCCCATCATGCAAAGATGCCTTGTACATAGCTTAGTACTCATGATCTTGATGGTCCAGAAAAGAAAGGTCTAGAAGTAGGTTTTCAAATCTCCCCTGAAATTAAGAAAGATGAGTAGCAAGAGGTTAATTCTCACTGCATTTGCTTGGCAACTTTCATGGTGGAGCTACATATAATGAAAGCACTTTGATCACAAAACCCTGAGAGGAACCAGGCCCTCTACAACAGTGTTTTTCAACCACTGTTCCGCGGCACACTAGTGTGCCGCGAGATGTTGCCTGGTGTGCCGTGGGAAAAACGTCCCGGCCGTTGTTGTTGCCTTCCTTCAGCTAATCAGGGTCAGCCCGCGCGTTTGTACACAGAGCCAAAAAGAGACGCCGGCTGCCTCAAAAGTGCCTCCCTCCTTCCTTCGCCCTCCCGCCAGCCAATCGTCTGCGCCCTCCAGCCTGCCGGAGTTCCCCGCCTCCTCGGCCGTCGGCGTGGCCCTTAAAGGGTCCTGCGCTCCGCACGCGCCTTGTCGCGAGTGGGGTTCCGAGGCCAATCGGATTTGGGAACTTGGGCTGCTCCTAAGTGGAGGGAGAAGAAGTCCGGTTGCAGCTTCTTTCCCAATAGGAGTGCGATCCCGTTAAAGTGACTGGGAAATGGGCCAACGCGGGGTGAGGGGCGGGGCCGGCAACGTGCTATAAAGGCGCGAAGGCGTGTGTGGTGATGGCGCTTGGTGGCATGTGCGTGCGTGAGATTTTGGCAGCGCGAGGAGGATGAGTTGGTCTCGCTGCCGCCGCCGCCTCCCCCGCAACCTCCTCGCTCGGCTGCGCTGCTCGGCCGGCGCCCTGAGGGGACGTGGCGGGTAAGTAGCGGGCACGAGGCAGCTCTGGTGGTCAAGCGAGGGAAGAGGTTTGAAGGCGGCAAGAGGGAGGCTGGAGCGGCGGCAGCAGTTTTCTGAAGGGAGCCCTGTCGTCCCCGAGTCTGCAGGAGGAAGGAGCAGGCTCGCTTTCTGAGGCTGCCTTAGCGGAGCTTCCCTTCGGGAAGGGCTTGGCCTGGGGCTTCACTGGAGGGCGGAATGAGGGGCGCTTCTCGCCGGCTGGTTTGCGTTTCTGACCCGCCCTGAACTAGTGCAACAGGCAAATCAACAACCATTCTCTCACCTTTTGTCCTGGCCAGCAAAAGTATAACTTTGGATGCAGCAATGGATCTGCCCCACTGCTGGAGGTGGGGCTTGGGGCTTTCTGTGTCCATCAGTGCAAACCTTATGCATTGGTCATTCGTTATAGTTTTGGAGCCTTAACAATCTTATAAACAAACATCACTAATTTTCCTAACTGAAAACTGTGGTTCTGAGATGCTTGGACACACCTGCCCAATTTGTTCAATGTTGCATCATACTGTTGTCATTTTAAAGATCATTATTTAAAGGAGACCAGGGGCTGAAGTGGATATTTTTGAAGCACATGCTTTTGTTTTTATAACGAAATAAATTATTGTGAGATGCTCAGACTCTTAAGTTTTACAGACTTCACCAGAAGTGATCCTGCTCTTTATTATGTTCTCCCCCAAAATAAAAGCAGGGAGGGAGGAATAAAAAAAAACCCAAGGAAGCCTAATTGCCAGAGGAGGAGCTAGCTGCTCCAGCACCCTAAGCAGCACACATGCTGTGCACCGTCCCAGGGCACTGCCCATGGTGAGGGTCCCAGGGGGACAGCACGGTGTGGACAACCACTGCCGTGCACAGGTATGTGGACAACCACTGCCGTGAATTGTACACAAGATCATCACAAAAAAGGGAAACACCACATTGGCTGGGCTCTCAAGTGTGGCATGGCAGTTAATTATATCATGTCAGGATGTCTCAGGAGCTTCTCCACTCATGTCTTTGTCACAAAAAGTCACTCAGGTACAAGACTAGAGTCCCTCAGACCTTACTTGGAGCTGGACTATATTTTGAAAAAAATATTAACAAATTTCTATGCCCCACAAATAACCCAGAGATGCATTTTAAATAAAAGGACAGGTTCCAATTCTGTAAAAACACGCTGATTCCTGGACCATCCGCGGGCAGCATTTAGAAGGTGATTGGGCCACATCCGGCCCCCGGGTCTTAGTTTGGGGACCCCTGCTCTTAAGTCCAAGAATTATAAAATACTTTCTTTGTGTTTATTTGATTCCTATTCAAGAGAATTACTTTATATATAGTTAATATAGGCACAGAGTTAATTTTTTAAACATTTTCTAATGGTGGTGTGCCTCGTGATTTTTTTCATGAAACAAGTGTGCCTTTGCCCAAAAAAGGTTGAAAAACACTGCTCTACAAGATATAGGAGGATGTCACTCTTTCCAAATGCTATGACAGCAACCCTCTTCTGTGGATTGCTTCCTTTGGAGTGTAAGAGCTGCCTGTAGCTAGCAAGGGAAACCACACAGCACACTTTCTTTGAACTCTGAAACTTGTACACCCAAGTCACAGCCTCAGTAGCAGCATATGCAAATATTATTCAGCGACTGGCATCATCCATCTCACCATCAGTGGCTCTCACATCATTCTCCCAAGTGCTATCAGCTGTGTCAAAGGATGGTCTGCACAGCATCCATCAGTTCCAGGATGTGCTCTATCAAGTCCTTGCGACTGCCAAACACACCTTCAGTTTTTCTCCCATCCCGATATTCCTCCCCCACCCACCCACCCTCCCGCCCCCTCTCCAGCCAGCGTTGGATTGCAGGATCATTCAAGTATACGGTAATTACCCACGACAGCTGCCTGCCTCTTCCTGTCATAACCGCTCTTAATGGGACTTGAAACATGTTAATCATTTGGCAAAAGATACCGATTAACACAGCACACTGTTAATTGGAGCTAAAAGAGGGTCCCTTGTGGTGTGGTACTGCCAGAATAACACCAACCCAGCCTCCCAAATACTGCCCCTTCACCAGCAGAGGGGAAGGATGTGCTTGCGCATGCCTGGCTATGTGCATAAAGCCATGAAGCTCAGGAAGGAGAAGAGGATTTAAAAATAGGGGACATTCTGAATTGGGAAGTCTACGACAGTGGGGGGGGACTGGTAGCCCCTCCAGATAGTCCTGGACTACAACTCCAAGCTACCCAAACTATTGATCATCTGTATGGGGCTGATGGGACCTGGAATCCAACAACAAGTGGAGAGTTATGGGTTCCTTACTCACAACCTAAGGGAATAATCAGAGAAAGCACTGACCTACCAGAAGTGAATGGTGTCTCCTTTCCTCTCCTCTCTTGCATTCTGCAGTCAAGACTGGCAGAGGTTTCATGTACATAACAAGATCTCTGCCCACCCAGCGTGCTCCTTCCAGCAATATCACAGCTTATAATAGTCAAGTGGAGTGTTTATGTGCTTGGTATGCCCCTGATGCTGTGATATGTGGTGTGGTGATTTATATCAGAGGGAAAGATGCTCCTATGGCTAGCAAAGAATGAGGCAGGGAAATCAAAGCACATTCATGGATTTCTTTATTCACTTGATGCTACACTTACTGCTTGCTCAGGAGAATCACCCAACCAATAATCAGTCAGGATGGGCTGCAGATGGGTAAGGGCGGGGCTGATGAGCAGCTACAAGTCTCCAGATTTCTCCTGATAGTGTAAAAGCCTCACACACATACACACAGAGAGAGAAGGGGGGCAGAGGCAGAAGCAGAGGCAGAGGCAGAGGCAGGCAAGCAAGCTATCCTAAGCTCAAAGGGGTCAAGGACAATGACACTCCATCCTTTAGCACTTTTTGAAGAATTTATTTTAAAATGTTCAACTGTCAACAATCTGAGTTTAAATATATATCCCTTTTTATTTAAAAAAATGAAAGCTCCACATCATTTTTGCAATGTACGAATTCAATTATTTGTTTTGGCCACACTGAAGTGACACCTGGTTGGTCAATAAGATGGAAATGGGATGTAGGGAAGTGAAAAGTTTCTAGAAGAAAAAGAGTTTGAATTTGATATCCCACTTTATCACTACCCGAAGGAGTCTCAAAGCGACTAACATTCTCCTTTCCCTTCCTCCCCCACAACAAACACTCTGTGAGGTGAGTGAGGCTGAGAGACTTCAAAGAAGTGTGACTAGCCCAAGGTCACCCAGCAGCTGCATGTGGAGGAGCGGAGACGCGAACCCGGTTCACACTGGCTACAAGGTATAGAACCTGCAGGAATTTATGTAGGCCTTCCAGAGATTCTACTCCAGATATTGCTTCTTGTGTCTGCAGTTCGTCTTGTAGGGTAGACCGAACCTAAACCATGTTTACATAGAAGTATGTCCCATTGATTTTGCAATTTAGCTTTAGGATTGCATTTCAGGGGTCACTGGATAGCTTAGAGTTCAGCAGAACCTCAGATTGTGCAACCTATTAGGAATCTTAGGCGTTTTGCAAGATCAAACTAGCACAACTGCTGGAACATAAAGGATCCTAAGCACAATTCAAAGTGCAAGGTTTGGCATTGTTCTGAATCATACTATTCAATTGTGCAAAGCAAAGAGATGACCTAACCCCTTAAGCTTTTCTATAGCTCACTTAATGGCCTTTCATGGCTGGTGGCTGCTGTAAGCCACTGGAATTGCCTGGAGGGGAAAAGCTGTTTTGCTGTTTGATCCTGGTTAGGGAAAGAACCTTGGGCTTTTGTGGATTGGTGGCAAGAAACGGTCATGGGGAGTTGCAAGGGTAGGCTGTTGCTTTTTGTAGGGATGGGCCTGTTCCAAGTCTAAGAAGGCAAATTGAGGTGATTCTAAGTAGCTTTTCATTTACAGAGTTGGACCACACCATTACCCATATGTGCCCAAGGTGGATCAGGAAGTGTCCAACCATCTGAGTAGCTCTTTGCCTCTGGGTTTGTTTGTTTTTTCTTCAAAAAGTTAAACATGGCCATCTCTACTTTCTTTTCCATGAAATCAACTTGAATGCAAGAGATGGGTTTTTTTCTTCTTCTTTTGATTGGCAGGCCTAGCTTTTAAACACAGTGAATTATTTCCCCAGTCTATTCCAATCACAGTGAGCTGAGGAAGGAATGCTGAAGTAAACACATGATGGAGTTAGATTGTTGGGGATGGCCTGTCCCATCCCCCCGTTCATTTTCCTAACAAATAATTAAAAAAAAAACCTATCTATGTGAGGACGAGGTGGTTGGACAGTGTTCTCGAAGCTACCAACATGAGTCTGACCAAACTGCGGGAGGCAGTGGAAGACAGGAGTGCCTGGCGTGCTCTGGTCCATGGGGTCACGAAGAGTCGGACACGACCAAACGACTAAACAACAACATCTATGTGAGCCACACACTTGATGGAAGGCCAGCCTGCTCTTCCACTTCATTCATGACCATGTAACTATAACAGATCCCTGCTATATACTTAGCTACTTAACATTTCCTCACATTATGTATAACTGATAGTGGAAATTCCACACACAACTATCATTAAGTTCATAGACTCAGTTAAGTACCACTGGCTTCTTTGCAGTGTGCTGGGCATTAACAGGAGAAAGTGCTCATGTTATAATTCATTCCAGATAATTTTGCCCTATACTTGTGATTCCATGTTTTAAGTAAGTTATGTGTTCCACTTTTAGTTTTGGTAGTGCTGAAAGTTGCTAACAGTGCATACACCAACCTCTTGAAGAACTGCCATAAATACTATTATTATGACTTAATGGAGACAAATATTCAATACCAAGCATTCAAACTGCCCACAGCCAACATTGCCAGCCAAAAAAGGTGATCTTCACTGACTCCCAAGTGACAACTATTGAAAGAAGAGCTGGCTTAATTATTGAACCAGTGGAAGTAAACACAGTTAGCCTCCAATTCTACAAGTTCCCAACTGGAAGAAATAGAATAATCATATTTTAGAAACCAAGGCTTAATGGGAAGAGGATGACATGGTTTTTCATCAGTTCTTCCTACCAACATCATCACAGAAACAGGTTTGATCTTTCCTAGAAACTACCTAGTCTGGGGAAGGGCAGACCTAAGATAACCCCTTCTCTTTAGCTGTAGAAGCAATGATAGATGATTATTACACACACCCCACAAAAAAATGAGATACTTCCTTGCATCCACGATTCAATGCGTTGATTCTGAATTTTAACATTCATTGAAACATAAATCAAATTCACAGCATGGGACTCTTGACTTTTCCCCATGGATATGGAAAATCAATTTATGTTCGCATTAAATCTGCAAAATTAAAGACTCTCTATTCTGGTGGACCATATCTGTTTTCAGAAGCTTCTTGAAGGAATGAGGAAGGATAAGTGGGTCCCTGATTCACCCATTCTTTCAAGAGATGCCAGCTTCTGAAAAGGTTCTGATACAACAACCTTGTATGTAACCAGTTGCTGAAGGGGTGAGCAAGTGGGAAGCTCACTGGTGGTGTCCTGGCCCTCAATCAAACTCAACTTTCCGTTTCTGCCCAAATCTTTAATGCATAGATCTGGTTATGATAGATAGGCTAAACAAGGGCCAAAGGCACAGCAGATAAACTGCATGGCTACGAGTGAGCTGAGGCATTGACCCAGCAAGTGACATGCCTCCTGCCTCTTCCTTTTGAAGAGAGGCCTGGGTGGTGTTTCT
Source organism: Lacerta agilis (assembly GCF_009819535.1). Classification (NCBI taxonomy): domain Eukaryota; kingdom Metazoa; phylum Chordata; class Lepidosauria; order Squamata; family Lacertidae; genus Lacerta; species Lacerta agilis. Next base: position 50,970,048 of record NC_046317.1, read on the forward strand.
GCTGTGAGCAAACAAACAGGCACTTCAGTGAGCATGCATGACCTGTGAGGTTTATTTGTGCCAGTGCTTGTGTCTTTGTGTCCTGGGTGACGGAGCTACCTTCTTCAGCATCTGGCTAACTCTCATATGCCTCCCCAAGATGAAGTTCTATACTGGCAGGAATGACAGGAGGGACTAGCAGCTGTGGCAACAGTCCTTTTGGAATTGTCTGGTATCTTAAGGGTGAACACCCCTCTGTCAACCCACGAGCCTTCCTCCGGATAAAGCCCTGACCTTTCTGAACACTGGTCCCCTCTGCCAGCTCCAATAATTCTTGAGGCACTAAGGCCCTCCTTTGGGTTGTCTAGCTCCAACTCCCTTACTTCTGCCCCCTTCCACTTCTTTGGGATCCCCACACACCCTCCAAGGTGGTCCACAAGGTTCACAACTGGTGGGTAGCAGCAGGAAGCCCCAAGGGGAGAGGCTGAGCTGGCCCAAGATCTGCTGGAAATCAAACCAGTCTCACTACCATTGTGTGATAATATCAGCCCTGATCATCCTGGCCCTCAGCCTTTAGCCATGGTCGCTGTGACTGACAGGGCTGATGCAAGGAGGGAGGGGGAGCTTTGATTGTGCCCTGAGAATATAATTTTGTCAGCTTTTAAAACCTTGTGACTATGTTGACTGTGGCATGTAATATGAGAAGTTGCCGTTTTTAATTTGAAAGATAGCTCCTAGAAATGTAGCAATTTATTTCCCAGTGTGTGAGGGATATACCTTCTTTTTCCATTTCAGCAAAGAAAGCATGTTGACTGCACACTCTTTTCCACATGAACCACTAAAAAAATATCTGGACACCCCTCTAAGGAGGGGGAAATATTTTCTACAACAGGGAATAAGTCAACCAAATGTTAACATTGGAGGACACCTAATGTGGTCTACTGCAATGTAACTTTGAAGACAGAATATCTCTCAGAAACTTAAAATGCAGCAGCCAGTTTATCGGTTCCCATTAGAACTCATGTAGCCTGTGTTCTCAAACCAGTTTGTTTCTGGACCAAGTTCAATGTGCTCATATTAATGTTTAAAGGCCTACGTGAATTAGGCCTCAAATATCTGAAAGATCCAGCTCCCTCCCTACAGATTCTCTCTGGTGTTAGAAGTTGGGGTGTGTGGCACAGGGGTGGCTCCATGGCAGCCCCATAGTCATGGAATTCCCAACCCACAGAGGTTTGTCTGGCATCTGCACTATATGGTTTTCAGAGAATGCTGAAGATGTAGCTCTTGGTTCTGGTAGGGTTGGCATATTTCAAAAAAGTAAAAGCCAGGACACCCCAAAGTTGTTGTTTTAATTCTTTTTCATATTGAATTTAACCTGATGGTGAAGGGCAGGTAATAAATTTCAACCACAATGATGATGGTGATATCCAGAAGGATGCTGCATGACACTGTGCATGCATCTCCCTCTCCCTTATCCCTCTTCTGTGCACAGTGAGAGAAGAGGAAGAAACACAGAGATACAGGAATGATACCCAGCAGCATTCCCATTCTCCATCATTGTAACCTTCACTTCAGGATGGGAGCACCATGCTCAGCAGCTGATGTATCAGGCGGAAGAGACGCTACAACAAATTGATAGAGAACTGACCAGCAAAAAAAGATTATATCAAGGAGGTAAATTTACAGCCCATCCTTCAAAGTTATAAAAATGTTCTTGGACTACACTGAGATTACTCATGTGAAACCCGTCAAGTTATCCTTTCTTTCCCATTATTGACAAGGACTATTAATCTTCTCCCGTAGCTCAGAGCCCTTCCCGCATTTGTCTCTCAATGAACAGACAAGCCACTCTGTCTTGTCAAGATAATTACATATTTTTAAAAGAAGGTTGTAATAGACTTTAGTCTTGAGCTAAAAACCTCTGGGAGTTTCCTCCTAGCATTTTGCTATGTGGGTCCTATCTGATCTTCCATAAAAGTGGCTATTATTCAATAGCACCCAAAATGTGCATGTTGCCATTTCAAACAATGGTGCAATGTGCTCTTGGGACTCTAAGCAACGGGAGTTGTACCCTATCCATGAACTTCATGTGACCTTCAAAATGGGCCATAGGCACCATCTTAAATATGTTCAATGAAGCTGTGCATGACAGCACAAAGCACACCAAGCCCATAAAGTTAGATAAAATTATTGATTTGATTCCTTTATTTCCCACTTCCAAAAACAGTTCTGTATTCATTACAGGAAAAGAAAAGGGCACATTCTTTTTCTCAGAGTCTCTACTTAGATCTCACTAGAAGTGAGACCAACATAAAGACTGAGAAAGTTAGGAAAGCAAAAGCCTCAACAATTCTATCTTTCTCAAACTCTCATGTGGGGTCAAAATACATTGAACATCCTTCACAGCACAATAAATACTGCTTGGATTAACTATGAGCATTATCCTGAAAGTTTCGGGCACAATCAGGAAAGGTCCATTTCTAGTAGAAGCTACTATGACTGAAAACATAGCTACTAGTACTCATCCAAGTTTATACACTTCCATTAAGAAATTCTTTCAGAATTAAAAGCTGAAGTCTCACACTCACAATAAGATCAAGACCATAGCTAAGCATCAAGGCAGGGATGGAACTAGATTTCAGGAAAGGGACAGAAGGATCAAGTTTCTCAGCTCACTTTTTAATGCTTGAAAGTGTTGAATCGGAGCTGATTCTACGATAATCGAGAAAAGGTGAAGGTGTAATTATTCCAGTGGATGAGCGCTTGGCAGCTGGGCTCCTAGCAAGCAAGTTTATTGAAAGTAGGCCAACAACATCAAATATATGACACAGTTTGGAACCTAGTTCCTGAAAGGCAGCCCCAATATCAGATTTTGTAGATGCTCATTACTTTTCATCCTCTCCTCATCATGTTGCTAGGAAAATGCGTAATTTAGCAACTGGGGCAGGATGTGTCAGCTGGCATTTTATGGACTATGTTACACCTCTTCTGTGTCAATTGCCTATTGGCTTCCAGGCCCAATGTAAAGTGCATGTGTTGCCCTGTGAAGCCCAAAACTACCTGAGCTCTGTAGCAGTGGCATAGCATGGGTTGCTGGTGCCTGGGGTGGGCAAGCCACTGAAGCTGCCGGAGTGACCCCCATCAGAGCCACCAGGCTGCACTGTGCCACCTGCCAACACAGGGGGGAGTCCAGATGGCCAATGCAGCCCTCGGTGGGTGAATCCTCCCAACACCCATGGAGAAGAGCGTGTAGCAGGCCTCCCTCTCTCTGTGCCTGCTCACTGTGGGCCTGAAACTGCTTCGCCACCTTTGCCAGCGTGGGGGTAGGGATCCCCATGGTAGCTGACAGGTGTGGGGGTACCTGGTTGCACCCCCTCATAATTTTGCTTCTGGGGCCATGCCCCCCCCCCCGGGCCCGTATGCTATGCCACTGCTCTACATACTTCCAAGCAGCCTTCCCTAACCTGTAGCTCTCCAGATGTTTTGGACTACAATTCCCATCAGTCCCAGGTTAGTGAAGGCTGCCTCGGAGACAGCCAGCTTTCCACCTCATTTTAAAATCTAACACGATCAATGAACTAGCAGAGCAGTCACTCCTGCAACCTAAATGGTGCTGCAGGAGACTTAACTGCATTTCTTGCGTCTTAGATTTCTTGCACCACTGCTAGCACCTCACACGGCTAGCTTTCTATTAAGATGCCAACTTTAATATTCTGACTTGTGTTCTGTGGACATTCTCCTCTGAGCTGGACAGAGATCCAATATAGGGCATAACAATTCTAATAATACTGAAAACCCTCCAGTAAAGAAAGTGTTGGACATTCATCTTAAGAAGACCCTGATCTTTTTTGAAGCCTCCAGGGGAAAATATAAATATTTTTTTAACTGTGGTCCTTTCCATGCTGCATTCCCTCCAAAATCCCTCCTCCCAGAAAATAAGGTCGATTGTATGAGCCTGACCCCCTCTGCTGCTGTTTTTGTAGTCTGGACACAACACCCAAGCTCAGAATTTGCCCAGGAAGACTGATCTACCTTACTACATGCCTGATGCCGAGCAGTGGGTCCTCTCCTTTGAAGAGCCTATAAGAAAAGCTTTTGGTGCATTTACACATAAAGCACCTGTCCTCTGATGCGCTGAAGCCATCAGCCCCAACACCTTTTCGCAAGATGCCCATACCTACTTTAAAAATCTTTTAAAGGACAAGATTAGGTTGGAACCAGCAAACCACAGATCAGAAAACAGTCGTGCAGTGGCATGTTCCAGACAGGAACACAATGAATCTCTTTGAAACTCACAGTAGATTAGGACAGCAGAGGGAATGTGACCCTGCTGATTATAATAGCAGGGTCGTGCATCGTTCTACCCATCTGATAATTAATTTTCAAGTATGCAACGAGTCTTGCCGGGCACCCCTCTGAGAATGAATGCAGCTATCTTTTCAAGCGCCGGATGAGAAAGGATTAGCATCAATTCCGATCACATCCCAGCTCTGGCTGCGGCTTTCAGCAGGAGTTAATCAAACTCACTCGCTATACCGCTCTCTGGAGAGCTCAATTGATGGCCCCCCGGACCACCAAGGGACTTCTGAACCATAACCTTCCCTGCCGTGAGTCACTTCAGGGAGTAATAAATGGCTGCAGACAGCAAACGAGAAATGTCTCAGGGCCAGGTCCAACAAAATATCTTGCATCCACTCAATGTCTTCCTGTGGACGCACTTTAGTTCGGAATCTCCCACCCCTGTGGCTTGTTAAAGTATGATTGCACAAACTGTTTCAAGCACTTCAAAGGAATACCCTGGAATGAGCTGAATGGCCTTGGAAGAAGGGTTGTAGCTCGGTGGTAGGGCATCTGCCTTGCATGCAGAAGGCACCAGATTTTTTATTCCTTGGCATCTCTAGGTAGCACTGGGAGAGACCCCTGTGGGATACCCTGGAGAGCTGCTGCCAATCAATGTAGACAATACAGGGCTAGATGGGCCAGTGAGTCTGACTCGTGGTAAGGCAACTTCCCATGCTTCTACAAGAACACATTTTGATTAAATATTTTTTGCACATAGGAATTTATGGGACTCATTTCAAAAATCATCCAGTGGATGCAGAATGTTATAGCACAAGATCCCAAAGCATCACACAGCCATTTGGGTCAATGAGCCCTCCACTGATCCCCATATTATCATCTCTGAATACTATGCAGGAGAGTATCAATCCAATGTTATGTGCGTGACTGGTGAAATGCTGGGGGAAGTCCTGCACTCCTCTCACAGCCAACAAAACTTTCTATTTACTATGCTTCCCATCATCCCCAGCCTGCATGGCCAATGGTCAATAAGGTCCAGAGTCATAGTCCAAAACATACAGAGGACACCAGGTTGGGGAAGGCTGCTGTATGAGGTTATGGGTAGCAGACTCTCCAAATTCCTGGGTCCAGTAAATGTCAAAATATAAGCCAAGCCAGTTTCCTGACTAGGAAATCGCTTGGAGCAGTGAGCCATCAGGAGGACAAAGGGAAGGTGGTGAGCCATTAGAGAAGCCAAAGAGAGGGGGGCTCCCTCTGTGCAGAGTTAGAAGATAAAAGGAGAGTTTAAAGTAGAGTCTTGGCTGGATGTGACCTCGGAGGGAAAATATTGCAGTCTGGTAAAGGCAACAAACTGGAGAGAAGGTCAGAGCACGATAGTTAATGTCTGTTTGAATATAGGGCTGCAGCTATGGGAGAAGCAAAACCCTATTGGGGTGTCAGTGATGTGAACCCCTCCATTGTAGGCTCAGGTTGTATATATGTATAGGTAAACCATATATCATAAAGACACCACAATCTATGTTGTGTCTCATATCCAAATGGAAACACAAACTCTGGGTAAGAGTGCCTGGAACCCCTGGAACCTCTGAGATTGGGGGTGGTGTGCAACAGTGTGTAATCTAAAATGGCGCCATCCACACACATGAGAATGGTATATGCAGGCTTAGTGCCCTAAGGTTTGCAGAAGTATTCTTTTTGGGAGGGAAACACTGAAGAAGAGAAATAGCCCAGTGAGGACTGTGCATGCCCCCAGAGTACCTGTGTGGCAGTGGAAGGAGGAATTAAATGGGGGCGATGGCTGGCTAGAAGTCCAAGCAGGTGCACTGCAACCCTGTGCTAGATTCCACTTGCATTTTCTACCAGGGATAGAACCATTTGCTGATTGTTGGAGGCCTCCTTAAATGTATTTGCCTAGCACTTTGATGGCCTTGAGATGCCAAGCAAAATAATCCTGTTTACTAAGGTTTTTTGTGGGTTTTGGCTGCTGTCTTGGATTTTGTTTATTGTAACGCTGCTTGTTCCTCTGACTTGCATGTGTTTGGATATATCCTTGTATTTGTTTTAGCTTCATGAGTAAGCTGCCTTGGACAAAGCAATGGAAAGTGGATCAGCCAGTGAAGGAGCATCTGCTCCAATATTTTGTGTTCTCTTCCCCCTCATTCCTCCCATCCCCCTTTTATGTTGTTGTTCAGTCATGCAGTCGTGTCCGACTCTTCGTGACCCCATGGACCAGAGCACGCCAGGCATGCCTATCCTTCACTACCTCTCGCAGTTTGGCCAAACTCATGTTAGTAGCTTCAAGAACACTGTCCAACCATCTCATCCTCTGTCATCCCCTTCTCCTTGTGCCCTCCATCTTTCCTAACATCAGGGTCTTTTCTAGGGAGTCTTCTCTTCTCATGAGGTGGCCAAAGTACTGGAGCCTCAACTTCAGGATCTGTCCTTCTAGTGAGCACTCAGGGCTGATTTCTTTGAGAATGGATAGGTTTGATCTTCTTGCAGTCCATGGGACTCTCAAGAGTCTCCTCCAGCACCTTAAAAGATTGTGAGCCTGCAGTCAGGTGCTGCCTTATCCTGAACTGGCACACCCACCCAAAATCACTCATGAGCACCTGAAACAAAAACCTGGAGGTAAAATAAATTACAAAAATTAAGATAATATTGGTTGTGTTGGTCTCCTTTGTGGCACCACCTGGATGACAGATATATATGTGTATGTGGGGGGAGGGTTTATCGGGGACATCTCCACATCAGTTTCTAATCCTTTCTTTTTAAGTCTCATGAAAACTTGACAGTATTTATGTTTCAAATTTCCCCTAATATGCACATATTTCTATGCAATTTTGTCCCAAATACCTATTTCTGAAAGCAATTTTCCCTAACATAATGCACTTGTGTAGGTTAATTAATATATGTATTTTATGCACACTTTGCCCTAACATATGCATTTTTGGCTGGAGAGCTGCATTGCAAAATTCAGACAAGTGCAGATTTGCTAGGTTTGCCTTGAAATGCAAACTGAACCAAATTTCTCCCTCGTCCTTAGGTTTTGTATGTGCACACACAAACAGCAAATGAGAGCATTAGCTAGATGGCAGGAATGGTTTTGCACAGTGAGAGACACATATATTAAAAATAGGCTAAATGGGTTGGAAGAAGTGTTCCAGGTGAGGGCTTGCAAGGGGACAGATCAGAGAGATTGGTAAGATTGAAACAACTTTTCTCTTGGTTGCTTGGGAAAGAATGATGTTAGTAGTGCTGGAAGGAAAAGGTATAGAAGGAGGGGGAGAGGCAGAAGAGAAATGTACGGGCACATGAGACAATGGGGGACACTCATCTCCTGTAGCTAGGAGAGGAGATAAATTCACCAGCACACGGCACTGATGAGGGCATAACAGTTTGAAGATGTCCTAATTGTGTCCCGGGGCACAATGAGCCAGACAACAGAGAGGAGTGACAATTGGGGAACCGACACAGAGCTCCTCAAAGCACAGCAGTCACCCGTTACTACGGAGACGCACACTCTTTTTGTTTGCAGGTTGTAAACTGTAATTGAAATGAATTCTCAAGGTTGAAATAATCTGGTGATGTAGCCCCCTTCCTCCTGCTCCCCTCCAGAAAGAAAGGAATACAGACATAGTATTCACATGTTTGGATGCAGCCCTTTGCAGCAGACTGTTTGGGGGGCTGGTGTTGTCAGTTAGTTTACAGAAATATTATCTGCTTACTGATTCAGGAAATCAGGAAAAATTTCCCCAGCTCCTTCTTCCCCACTCACTCTGTCTCCCCTTTGCTTTCACTCATTCATTTAGCTTGCATCACTGAATCCATTAGATCAAGCCTTCCACAACCTGGTGCTTTCCAGACATTGGAGGACTCCAACTCCCATCAGCCCCAGCCGGAATGACTAATGACCTGAGATGGTGGGAGCTGTAGTCCCAAACATCTGGAGGCATCAGGCCAGAGAAGGTAGTAATAGATTATGGCAGGGGAGGCCACAGCTCAGAAGCAGAACATGCCCTTTTACATGCAGTTCCAGATTCTGCCTCTATGGCATGTCCAGCTCAAAGGATTTCAGGCAGTGGTCCTCAAAGAGCTACTGCCAATTTGAGCTGACTATACTGACGAGAGATATCAATGGCCGGATTTACTAGAAGGCAGCTCAATATTGATCATATGTCTGTAATTCAACCAGTCAGCATTCCCATGGGGTCTTCCCATGTTAGAAAGAAATCCAATTTTTCACCTCCTATTTCACAAAGCCCATACCATATTATGTTGCCTGTCAAAAATGCTTGAAACAACAGAGTTTGAAGAAGTTCACCACCATTCAGCATTCATCTCATTGGTCCGGAAATAGTTGTGGGTTGTATCTAACCAAGTTCTACTCAGAGTAGATATACTGAAATTACTGTAGCTAAAGTAATGTGCCCATCAATTTCAATGGGTCTACTCCAAGTAAATAAAAGTAATGTTGGTTTCTACCTCTAGGCTGCAATACAACTACCCCATCTTATGTTCACCTTTGCAGGCTCAGCTAGCCTTCCACCATTGCAGAGCTCCCTCTTCCCCTCACCAAATGTTCAGGCAGGTGGAAATCTCACCAATGGGGAAATCAAATTGACTTCATGCCTGTTTTGACAGGCTGGATGGTGATGCTGTCAATGAAGTAGAGAGGAATCAAAGAGAGGACGGCTTGGAAGGGAAGATAAGCAGCTCCATCATATATACATTGAGTTTGAGATGGCAATGACGAGACATCCTATTACAATATCAGACAGGTGGAATAGAGGACAATTTTTTCTTCATTACCATTACTGAGGAAGAAAGACGAAGGGATCCTCCAGATGACCTGTTTATTGAGCCTCCAGGCTCATTTGCTTGCACAAAGCTTATGTGGAGGTTAAACACTGTCTTTCTTGAGCATTCATTCTTATTTGTTTGCAGAGAAGCAATAAGAATTCATGCTGATTTGCTTTCATGATGTTTATGTATCTTCCTGTTAATCCAGCATCTCTCAAACTGTGTTCTATGGAACCCTGGGGCTCCACAAAGTAGTCCAAGTGGTTCCACAATGAAAAAAGTTGTAATGGCAGACAAGCACACATAATGTCTAATTTCCATTGAGCTGCAGCCATGGAGATGAAATGCAATACTCAAGCAATTGTCCTGGAAGTCCCTTCCCCTTCTTTCCTTCTGTTGCCATATTTTCCGAGAATTAAATCAGGAGCAATCAGCAAACCAGTGTGTGCAGGGCAGTGTTGCTTACCTGGCTTTTCAATGCCATACATTGCTGCTAGTTGCCAAGAGCAGGGGCTGATGCAGTGGAGAGCTGAGCAAAGTGTGGATGCATCAGCCAAACCAATCATATGGTCTTGCACTGTTACGTGGAGGCAACCACATAGGTGCAAAGGCACAATGCAAGCCCTTTTGAATGCTCAGTTACCAGGAATGGTCCCCACCCTGGCATAATCCATTACTCCAAGGGCTGGAAGAGAAGGCAGCCATTGGCTTACCAATCTGGATGTAGCTATGATTGGACCTGAAGGCAGTAAGTCCACCTCTCCCTTATGCAAAGTTCCCACGAAGAACTTTGTAAACTAAAACAGGAGGGTGCCTGAAATATCAGGTTGTTGATCACCTGCACTAAAAACAATATATGTACATGAAGGAAATGGGGACATCACGGCCTGTTCATATTATCACTTTCCGCAGGAGTTTTGTTTTTGTTGTGTTTTTTAAACCAACCCTAAAGTTGGAACCGATCTTCAGACACTGCTTTGCTGTGAGATTTGGAATTCAAAGTGCTAAAGGGAAACGCCAAAGGTCAGGCCCTTCCCCAGATTGACGCTAGAGGAAGTATTTCTACAACCCTCTGGGAAGCAAAATCAACAGGCTCCATCTGGCTGCATTATTTATTTCAATCTGTGCCACAATAAAATGCTCCCCCCCGTCTATTTGGTAAGCAAACATTTCTCAGACAAATGCAGAGATAATTTATTTGCTGACAAATTCAAATAATTTACAGACACTCCTCGGATTGCTGAATTTCACCTGCCTCTGCAAAAAGAATGTTCTTAAAATATTCTCGCTTAATGCTATGTTATCATTAAGATGAAGTGATCAGCAGCTTGCAGCAACTGGTAATGGAGCCAGTGAGTTGCTCTGCAGCACCAGGGATTTCCCGAAGATGATAACGCCAATGTATTTCTTAATGAACAAGTTTCCCAATTTATGTACATGAAGACATAATGCACATATTGCTGTAAGCACATAACTCAAAAACTGGTGCTGCTATCATTATGAGGAAAGAGGGAAAGCAGAAAGAGACTGATGATCTGACGTGGGAAAGACTAGGTTTATATTTCAGATCTATGTAGTGAACAACTTTAAAACTGGAGATGAAGCATTTAGGTACAAAACAAAAAGGAGGGTGAAGGATATATATGCAAGGGCTACAGGGAAATGACAGATTAGAACCAAGGCCAGATTAAGGTGGCTTTGACCCCCTGGTGCAGTTCCCAAAATGGGAAGGGCAGGGCTGGCCCACGCATGAGGTGAACTGAAGCAGCAGCCTTAGGTGGCATAATCCCACAGGGTGCCCTCCTGCTGAGTCTCATTACTGGGATGGCACAGTGGTGGTTTCCAATGAGATCTCACTGGAAGCCATAAGCACCTCAGGTAGCAAAATAGGGTGGGCAACCCTTGTGAAGAGAAGGGGGCTTCCCCCCCAAAAAAAGAATGCAGGAAATAAGGTCCAATGAAATGCATATTGGGGTATCTTAAAAACTAACCAATTATTGCATAAACTCTCATGGACTGCAGAAAATACTCTGAGCATGTGCTATTTCACAACTCTCAGCACAACTCTCAACACAAACAAGGAGTTTGGAATAGGTAAATCTATGCCAGCTGGTATCCCTCATTCTGGCTCAGCTGGAGATATGCCAGTGTAAGTCCTCCATTCTGACTCAGCGTGGACTCAGCCAATTCGCTGGGCTGAGGCCAGGGCAAGTCCTGAGAAAGGGGCATTCTGTGGAGAATGTTAGGAAAATTGCCACAAAGCAGCAGAGGGAGACTTACTGTACTTCTGTTCCAAACTCCATTCAGTGTAGTCATGTTTGGTGTAAGTCAAACTATTTTAAAGGCTTCCTCTCAACCCCCATGACAGGCTCAAGTCGGCTTAGTCAGCAGTAGCACTTAGGTTTTGTCCTTAGGTGCAGTACTACAAAAGCACATAAGTTAGGCATGAGTTCTCACAGGTCTAGAGCTTCATCCACAGCAAAACAGAGTAAAGACAGTGAGTTGATTACCAGACAGACAGACAGACAAATGGAATATGAGCTAAATAAGGTTCTGCTTTTATTCAATGTTCTATATGCACCCATCAGCTACATGGCTGATCTGCAAGGCCCTGATCCTTAACTGTGCAGTCTTGACAGTTACGAAGACATGTGCTCTCAGCAGTCTTTTCAAATGTGCAAGTGGTGACGCATAGCAGAAGGCAGGCAGGCAGGCAGAGAGAGAGAGAGTCCCCATCTTCTCTTTTTGCCTGTCTCTGAAAGGAAATAAGAAGCACACAATTTCCCTCTCTCAATGCCTGTAAGTAATAGTCCATTTTCCTGAGTTTGACGTTGGGCTCCACGTCTGATTTCACTCCTGAAAAAACAACATCCTTCACAGTAGCCTAGGAATGAGCCGTCACTAACCAGGCAGGTTATATGAGGACATGGAAAGTTGCAGCCATCTTGCTGGAAGTTTGGGGGAGATGGGGAAGAAGCTCTGCTGAACTAGAAATAAATATCCATCACTTTCAGCATTTTATTGGCAGACATGAGCATCTGAGTAGCAACACTCAAATTGCTCTTCTCAGCTACACAGAACCTTCTAAGCTGCATCAAGTTGCAGCCGTGTACTGAATCCTCCTTCTTCAGGACTTGAGCCACTCTCCTTTTAGGAATCTCATGGTCTTCTGGCCTTATTCTTTACAGATTTCCCCACTTCCTTGTATCCATGTGTAGCTATACTTGCCAATTTCATGCCTCTGACAAAGTGGGCTCAAGTCCACATGAGTTTATGCCACAATAAATGTGTGAGAATTTAAGGTGGCACAGCAGCCTCGCTGTTTTGGCTACAACAGGCTATCATGGCTACTCATGATAGTAGGCTTCCCTTTGAGGCAAGTGCTCAAAAGCAGCTTGTTTCAAATTGTTGGCACCACAATGCCTTTTTAAAATATCAGACATGGACTTGGAACTAACTTGAAGTTCATCACACATAGAGCCAATTCCTCTGTCATGTTTAATGCTCAGGAGATGACAACTTGAAAGGGGCCTTGTGAGCGTGTACATGGAAAAGCAGCAACTGAATGTATTATCTGTATCTTTTCCAAGGACAATCTCCAGGTTTTGTTGTTTCGTTTCTAGTAACTGAATTGGCAGCAGCTTCCACGATCAAATTCCAAGCATAATTATTTAAGCTTCCTTAATTGTGGAAGGTGAGGTCATTATGCATAATCCTCAATGGGCCTTGGGAAACATGCATATCTTGAATGAATGTTGTATATTATCCAGGCAATACACACTGCTTACTACTGAATCAGAACAAACAGAAATCTGGTTTTCTGGGGATTGCCATTTGTTCTGATTCAGTGGTAAACGACAGGTTTTCCTGGGTAAAGTGGTGGGACAAAAACAACAACAACACCCTACTCGGACCGGGACTTGGAAAACACAAATCTGTGCCTGGAAAACATAATGCTAAAGGAAGTCTGGATGAGCCCTTAGACTTGCATTCCATGTCAAAAATTATACTGCACCAGAAAGCACCAACCCTCTTTATTTCTATGATCATTGTTATATATTTGAATCAGAATCAGAATCATTTTTGTAGATGCGCTGTAAATTTCTCAGAGTCCCTGGAAATTTAAAAGGATGCCTTCCTGTATGGGCCATTTTGAGGCATTAAGAAATCAAATTAGGATAAACAGAAAGCAATGCCTGTCCAGGGGTGTCCGTTTGGAAGCACATGACTTGCATCCATGAAACACAGGACTTTGTTGCTCCCTGCTCAAAAGACTTTCATGTATATTTGGAGACTGTCTTATATTTTCTTCCTTTGTTGCATTTGCTTTCTCTCATCTCACCTGACCCTTGAACCTGCAAACCATTCTGAGATTCTGGCATCATGGAAGAGGAAGGCACTAAGGAGCATCTCCACCTGCTCTGCTGAAAGACCAGCAACTTTTGTATCCTCCTCTCCTTGAAATATTTCCATTTCAGCTGGTCATTACAAGACTATACGACTTTAAAAAAAAATCTTTTCTTTTTCTACCTCCCTCCCAAACCCTTTCCCCCTTTTCTATCATGCCTTTTAGATTGTAAGGCTGAGGGCAGGAATGGTTTTATCACTGATATTTGTAAGTTCCTCTGGGAAGCCCCCCATCCCCACACATCTTTCTGTTGAAGAACAAGATAAAAATGCTTTAACTAAATAATGATGCCTAAATTTATTTATTTATTTAACTAAATTTATTTATTTAACTAAATTTATTTATAAATTTATTTAACTAAATTTATTTATAAATTTATTTAACTAAATTTATTTATTTAACTAAATAAATGATGCCTCAATGATGTCCAAATAAATTGTGAAGTCAAAAATGACTTGGTGATGCTGCAACAGGTAACGGTGGTTTGGCTCCGTGGCACACCAGCCCAATGATGGAGCAGGAATTCTTACAGCAGGCAACCTACAGCCCCACCACGTCTCTGCCTGAAAGCCCAGACACCTTTATCTGTCTTTGCCCAGCGGGAGGCAAGCAGTAAATCTCTCCCATCTTTCAGTAAACATATCACCTCAACCACATGGCTGTCAAGAAGACAGATTCCCTGTGTGCCTTGTTTACTGCTCTAATCCCTCCCAGTCAGTTTTAGTTGGAAATAGCAAAAAAAAAATACAGATGACCACATAATGACAGCAAAAATGGACCGGGGCTGACACACACAGAAACAACCCCACACCCTTGTAATTTATAGTCATTACAAGACAGGAAAGGACAGCGAAAGGGAAACACTTTTGCAGCATTGTAACAAAGCTCAGTGGTCCCGACCTGTGTAAGTTCAGTGACCATAGCACTCATACTTACTCAGCTATTGGAGATTTGCCTTCTATAGCGCCAGAACTATCACCCTTGAGAAGTTAGAGGGTCCGTTGCACCCAGAAGGACCACTAGTGTTGATGCCTCCCTTGGGCTTCCTGGGTCAGGTAGCTGGGTGCATGAGCCACCTTTCTAAATTTTGCACAATGCCCCAGGGCCACAATACTTGTGGGCATTGTTTGACATGGCAGGACAAAGCTATCCAGCACTATTGAGAGATAGCCATGCACACAGGGCCACGCAGCTGTGACCTGCCATTTATGACATGGCTGGCTGGGGCTGATGGGAGTTGTAGTCCAAAACATCAAATTGGACACCAAACTGGAGAACGCTGATGTAGAGCTTTTGGCAAATTACTGGAAATGCTATGCAGTCAATTGCTAAGTTGGACTGATACCTCCCTTGCAATGAATTTTTGAGTCATATAAAGAGGAAAGTGCAAAGGATATGCTTGATGCTTTTAACCTCTGCACTCCTGTGGGCTCAAAAGTGAGCAAATCCATTGCAGTGCACTGCTCATGAACAAGGTGCCTCTACCACAATCGCAGCTCCACACATTATTTCCAGCTGACATGAAAGTGTAGATTCTGTGACTTAGAAGAACGCAGGGTCTCAAAGCACAGAAACCTAAGTAATGATTTTACATGAGCAGGGAGTGGATTTGTGAGTATTATCTGGAGAGGTGAAGCTAGTCCTGCTGAGCGCATGACCAATGTGAATCGTAGCAGGAAAGACTGGATACCCAGGGTGAATGGAGAGGGATCCAGTTCTACTCCCACCCTCTCTGATCTTAATAAAACTGTGCCTCTGATTTGAAATGACAGAAGCCCTGGTGCTGGGCACCTCTTGCCTGAAGCACCAATTAAAATATTTCACTCCATAAAAATATATAGCCTCATGCACAATACAGTGCAAAATTGTTGTTAAAGGGAGAATGGAAAACCCCCCAGAGAAACTGGCTGCCATGTAAATGATACATAGTCTTCAAGCCAGGAGTACAGAAAGTGACTGGGACCTCTCCTTTATCTCTGCGTTGTCACATCCACTCACCCTCCTCACCAGACACTGTGCCTCTGTGGAATTCATGGGTGCCACAGTTGCTCAGAGGAGGGTTCAAAAAGAAGAACAGGGACAGAGCAGCATACCTAGACCCAGAACTGTTGCCCCTGCTTCTTCATCTCTTTTTCTCTTGCTCAGGGTATGTTCAGATGATGCTGTCACTACTTAGCAGCCTGCCCTGCATTGCTTCTAACTGCATGGAGAAGAAGACTTCAGGCACAGAAGCTATGAGCCTTGTAACACTTCTTTCTTTGTCCTCCATGCCCATGTTCCTGTTTCCCCTAGGCAAATGGTACTGCAACACGATGTTGCACTATGGAATGCCTCTGTTGCAGTGTGGAGGACTTCTGTTCAGGGTTCCATCCACCAAGCCATGCCTTTTCCCAGGATACTCCATTACATTACTCCCCAACCCGCTGCCTGTTTTCCGGTCTAATGCCCCCCTCATTCAAAAAAAAAAAAAAAAAAAGAAAGGAAAACCCAATCAGTGTGCTGGGGCAACTGAGCATGTTGAGTCTTCATTAGGCTGCTTTGAAAACACCGAGTTTGTTTCAGCGGTTTGCTGACGCTTCTGTAGTCCCCCAAGTCTATGGATATCTCGCTCTTCTGTGTAGATAGGGCCATTTTGATGACATAAAAGACTGTGTTTGCGATGAAGATACTGGGTGAATAGTCTGCACAACAGCACCGCGCAGATAGGATTCTGTTGTACAAGCAGAAACTTGCATACACAATTTTAAGCGATCTTATAGCAAAGAATACCAAGGCAGTGGTGAGAGTCTGGTACAGAAGCTGGGATGGAAGGATTCAATCGGAGGGGAAGGGCAGCCAGCCAGGTACATAACAGAGAGAATATGTTTGTATTCAGCACTTGTGAACAGAAGGCTCAAAATGGTAGTAGACTCAACGAAAGATGCATCCATGCCTTCAGAATAAACTAGTACTAATCCCTTTACTCTGTCTATCTATTTAATTGGCAGCAATTTTCATCCTGCCCTTGGTTCAGTGCAATCAATGCTGTTTCCGTTCCACTTCAGATCAGCTTCCACTAAAACCTATATGATTTGTCTCACTATCCTCTGTGGCCAAAAAATACCGGTAGGTAATTAATTTAAATGCATTTCAGTGGAAGGGAAACAGCAAAGACAATGCAGTAAATAACGTAATTATCCCACTGTGCTCTGGGGAATTTTTTAAATAGTAAATACTGCTTATATTTGCTTGCGTGATTTCTGTTCATGACCTCTGATGAACATTGCAGGAATTTCTGCTCCCATTTCCAACAGGATTCTCTAACATCTCTAATATGAGCACCAAAAAAAGAAAACAAGTATGGACTATAGAGCAAAGCTCAACTTCTATGACTCTCATGTCTTTTAGTCTAGCTCTAGTGGATGGGGCATAGACAGTGTAGTGTGGTGGTTAGTTTGTCAAACTAGGACCTGGGAGTCCAGAGTTCAAATCCCCATTTGGTCATGCAGCACACTATGTAACTATAGCCTGGGTAGCTCAGTTGGTTAGAGCATATTGCTCAGTTGGTTAGAGCAAGGTAACAGGTTCGATTCTCATATGGGACAGCTGTGTATTCCTGCATTGCAGGGGTTGGACTAGATGATCCTCAGGGTTCCTTCCCACTCTACAGTTCTTTGACCTCGGGCCAGTCACTGCCTCTCAGCCTAATTTACCTCACAGGGTTGTTGTGGGAGAGAACCATGTATGCCAACCTTGAGCTCACTGGAGGAAAAAGTGGGATATGAACACAATGGATGGATGGGTGGGTGGATGGATAGATGGATGGATGGATGGATGGATGGATGGATGGATGGATGGATGGATGCTCCATTGTGCATCTTGACAATACAGGAACATAGGAAGTGGCCATATACCAACCAAGCCAGACCACTGGGTCCATCTAGCACAGTACTGTCCACAGTAAGAGACAGCAGCTTTCTTTATTTTCGAATAGGGGACATTCCCAGCCCTACCTCAAGATGCCAGAGTCTCAACCCGGGACCTTCTGTTTACTAAGCAGATGCAGTACTACTGAGCTACAACCATTCAAGGGTTGTACCTGTGACACCATTCTTGGTGTGCTCAAACACACACACACACAGAGGGAGAGAGAGAGAGAGAGAGAGAGAGAGAGAGAGCTACATGCCTTCTATTCCTATTGTTGCTTTTATGCAGATCCAGCATAATGAACATGCCAGCATTCCCAGCTGAGGGCAAAGCACTAAACACAGAGTTGGTACAGAGCAGAGGGAGCTGGAGAGCTTCCCAACTGTCAGTTCCTGTTTCAGAGAAGAATCAAAGGCAGCAACGTGGCAATAAGGATAGAAAGTGGGCTGATCTGAGAGGCTGTAAGAGGAAACCAAATGAAAGATTTCTAAAGCCGCCCCGAGTAACATAAATGCCTTGAATATTTTATATAATCAGTGAATGGGGGCTGGGGAGACATTGCCACAGCACAGGATCCCTACCCAGCACACAGCTTTATAACCTGCCGAAATGGATTTTCAAACAAATCATTTTTAAATGTGTGTTCTCAGGGGAGGAGAAAAAGAGGCGGAGTGGGGGGGGGGAGAATACACAGGGAAGAGTTACTGAGATAGATACGGCTGATGCCGCGATGAGGTAATGGAAATTTACGAGCAAACGAGGGAAGAATTAGTGTGGCGTGGAGAAGGGATGGATGGCAAACAATTCAACAGGAAATGAATGTGTGGTTGGAGGTGCATATGGAGAGACAGCAGGGCTAAGGAGAGAGGCACCCAAGGGGGCTTTGGAATGTGCCCAGTGGGTCATGAGATAAATGTGGGGTTGGCATTATTTAATGATCACAAAGACGGCAAGGCATTTAGCTGCCTCGTTTGCTCATTTCTGTCATACCCCTTCAGGGCTTTCAGCACCCACTTTTGTTTCCTGAGTCACGGCTCCTGTGCTTATATGTCAAAGAGGCGTAATCCCCCCAAACGTGCTTCTGTTCCACTGTCAAAGAATTCTGCCAATGCACATGATCTATAGCCCTGCCTTTGTGCTAAACAAGACCCACATACAGGGACGGGCCTACTGTTAGGCAGAATGAGGTGACTGCTTCAGGCGGCAGGTGCTGGGATGCAGGGGTGGCAGACCCCAGCCATTCCCCTTGAACCTTCTGGCTGTAGCCTTCTGCACAGAGATCTATGTGCCATGGAGACTGTACTGCACCATCAAAGTTTCCCTGTGGCTCTCAGGTGTGGTGCAGGACATAGAGTCAGTAGAAGGCAGCTTCCTATGTCCCTATCTAGCTCAGTATTGTCTACACTGATTGGCAGCAGCTGCCTTGGATTTTTTAAACAGGAAGTCTTTCCCAGTCCTACTTGGAGATGTCAGGGATCGAACCAGAGACCTTCTGCATGCAAAGCCGATGCTCTGCTGTTGAGCCATGGCGTTTACAGTGCACAGCCTGACTGTTAGTTTTAAAGGAGGATTCAGCTGCCACTTCAGTCAGGTTCTGTATGTGAAATTCTGGGGTGCCTGAGGCAGCAAAATGTCTTGAGCTGGCCCTGTCCAGACAGCCACCTCAATCTTCTCCTGAGACAATCCTTTTCTTCCTCTCCTCCTTCCTCTCCCGCTGGCGCACAGCAATTCTTCCTCCACCAGAACATCCCTGACTACTGCAGACCCTGCCATTTTCCCGACGCCGAAAAAACAATCTCAGTAAAGGATAGCAATAATGATATAGTGCTTTCTGATGTCCAAAGAAAGTTCAGAGGTCTGTAGCGATTGCTTGAGGAACACTTTGGGAAATTAGGCCAAGGACCACATAAAATTAGGTTGAAGATCCTCACATGCATTTAGGAGCCATAGGATGACTACCCTTGTTTTATAGCAGACCTGTAAGTGGTTCAGTACTATTATCTGCCTATGGCGGGGGGGGGGGAGGCTAAGGTTGAGAGAAAGTCACATACCCTGGTGAGTTCATGGTAGAGGGAGATTAAAAGCAGGGAGATGTGTCCTGATTCATAATTCACTCATTTATTTATTTTCTCAAGTTTATATCCCACCCTTTCTCCTGAAGGAGCCCAGGGCAGCAAGTCACTATGACTCAGTCACTATGGTACACCAGCTCTGAGTGTTTCCACCCTGATCCCCATCTCAGTGCCCCATCATTCCAGTCAACTTTGCTCCAGACAGGGTTAAACCACAGAGGCTAGGGCTTGCCGATCTGAAGGTCAGCGGTTCAAATCCCCGTGACGGGGTGAGCTCCTGTTGCTCGGTCCCTGCTCCTGCCAACCTAGCAGTTCGAAAGCACGTCAAAGTGCAAGTAGATAAATAGGTACCACTCTGGCGGGAAGGTAAACAGCATTTCCATGTGCTGCTCTGCTTCGCCAGAAGCAGCTTAGTTATGCTGGCCACATGACCTGGAAGCTGTACGCCAGCTCCCTCGGCAAGATGAGTGCCGCAACCCCAGAGTCGTCCACGACTGGAGCTAATGGTCAGGGGTCCCTTTACCTTTACCTTTAAGCTACTGAAGGTAATGGGGCCCTTTATATGTCCAGCTGTCCTTTGTCAACAACAAATTGTTGCTGTTTTTTGTGTTGAATATATGTTATATGGTAATTTATGGACCTAATATGTATCTAAAGCCATTGGCACATGTTACCATGCAACCAGTCCATGAAGAATGTAGGTACCCTATATACAGAAATGAGAAAACAGTGATATTTTAGGGAGTAGGCTAGCAGTCAGGGCCCTTTACTTGTATCATAGGAGCCTACACAACACAAAACACTGTTGCTGTATGTAGGTTTTATTTTATTAGTTTTTTATCTTATACTTTGGACATGTACATCCAGGGGTTTTTTGTCCTTTATATTTTTTGGAGGGGGGCCAAGAGAGTGGGGCCCTAAGCTATAGCTTGTTTAGCTTATACGTAAATCCGGCACTGGCTGCAGATCATTCCCACATCTGTAGAAATTTACCTCAAGATTTATCTCTCTCACAGACCACGCCACTGGACATCATGGATGATCTGATAGTGTGTTCTCTTGTTACAAGCCTAGGAATGGGATTTGGTAACAACATCCTAGCCCGGTTCATCCACACACACCCTCCATGCCTCTCCCATCTGCCCACAGCCTCTTACTTGTGCACTTCTTGAAGGCGCTGCCCTTCTTGAGAGCATGGCGGCTCAGCTTGCAGTGGAAGTTGTCCTCCCAAAATTCAGCAAACCAAATGTTACGACGGTTATTGTCCAGGGTCCTGCTGGAGAAATAGCGGTCAAAACCTAAGAGGAAGAGGAATAGAGAGGTGATAGAAACATGAGGGAGGTCTTGCAATCAAAACATATGAGACCTGCTGCAGCTGTAAAAGGAAGTCTGCCACCTTCAGTGTCTTCAAAGGTGAAAGGGGCTTTTAAGCTATTGAAATCAAGTGTTCGGAAATGAATAGATAAGGAAAGGGTGGGTGTTTATTGTGGAGTAAGTGTTCTTCATGCTTGCAAATTTTGGTGGCGTCAAAATGCCAGTCTGTTTTTTCCTCCTCATTTACAATGGATTTTCCCTTTATTTAATCTAGTAAATTAAATAAAACCTGTTGCCAACAAACCATTTATGATAACTCGTTGAGCGGCTGCAATATTGAGTCTCCATCTGGAAGTACCCACAGAGATTCAAGGTACTGATGGTCAAAGTGGTTTATTTCCTGTTCACCTGCATGTGCTCATTCACAAATCCATGTTGCCCTATTTCTGCAGTAATCTGTGAATCTTTAATTTAGAAAACCACATGAAAGATTCATATTTAAATCCACATTTTCTCATAAAATATGCATTTCTAAATATATTTTCTTTCAAATTACACATTTCTAAATGTATTTTAGCCTAACTATGTGTTTTATGGAAATTTTTGTATTTTATTTTTTTAAACCAAGAACTGCATTGCAAAATTCAAAAAAGTAATGCTGTTCCAATCTACACATCAGTCCAGGAGGTGGGGAGAAGGTCTGTTTATATTGGAATGTGCAAAGAACAATTTCTTCAAACACTGAGAACCTTTATAATCCTTCAGCTGAATATCCAGTCCAATGATGCACAGGTTGAATGGTCAGTTCAAGATAGAGATATATATATATCTTGAGAGGGCAGGGATTCTGAGTCACCGCTCCAATGCTCAAAGCAGAATTTTCACTGTTTCAATGCCATCACATGACAGTTCTTTATACCCAGGTAAGCCCCTGTTTGGGCGTTCTCCCCACTACTTATAATTACCATCATGAAAAGGGGTTACCAAAGATAAAGTCCATTGACCCTGTGACAGACACCCTCACTTAAGCACCTTCTAAGAGTCCTCACTTCTGGGTTAGACTCTTGGACTAGCATTGGGGACACTCAGGTTCAAATCTCCACTTGGCCATAATCCACAAACACTTAGCCTAATCCACCCCATAGGGTAATCCACCTAATCCACCCATGGGGGGGGGAGCTGGGAAATTATTATTATTATTATTATTATTATTATTATTATTATTATTATTATTATTTTATACACCACCCATCTGGATGGGTTTCCCCAGCCACTCTGGGAGGCTTCCAACAGAACACTAAAAACAGAATAAAATGTCAAACATTAAAAACTTTCATTTAAAAAAATGCAAAATTGCTTAACCAATAAAGAAATTGGGAGGGGAACAGACCTGCACAAATGAGAAAGCAGAAGTGTTAACTCACAGTGCCCTAAGCTGAAATTGGTATACAGTACATTTAAAAGGCAAGTTAGTCGCTTATAGCAATTGTTTAAGCAATTGTCCATGAGCTCCTCCACCAGCTTTGATCTTAAACCAAAACAACCAAGTTGAGCTTTCTGCACCCTCAAATCCAGGTGCACATGAGTTTCACAGCCTCAATTCAAGCGAAGACTAACAGGCAGCCTGGAAAACACCTCTTTTCAAGGGAAAACAAGTGTGTGTGTGATGGGTGTGCCCCGATCCTGTCACTCTTGAAAACTCTGCTGCTCTGAGCCAATCTCCTGCAAGTTCCCACGACAGTAAAGTCTTAATTAACCATGCATATTTTAGTCACGCAGAACACAAACCTAATTTCCTTGGCATAAGTGGATGTCAGAGGGGGGTAAGGAAGAGACAGGAAAGATGGCGGCTTTGTATCTCTCTCCCTGGGGTTCCATCTGGCGTAGCCTTATTAATTGAATGGATCCTTTAATAGGCTTGGGGCACTTGACAGCTCCTTCCTTTCTAATGAATGACACCTCTACAAATGAAACTTTGGCCGTGAGCTAAATGTGGATTCACTTTGGTCAAGTATATGGAAAACTGTGCTAATAACTAGCTGAGAACTCGTTAATAGGGTAGCTTGTGAGTGTGTGTACAAACCTCACAGGACACTCTTGCAATCTCTGGCTCTAACCTTTTGCCCTCCCCCCCCATTTATCTCTGGATTCAGTGGTCTCAGTCATAGAGATTTGTTGCCACCCCTTTGGATGCCAGTGGTTTACCTCAGGGGTAGGGAGCCTCAGGCTTAGAGGCTGAATTCAGCTCTCCAGGCCTCTCTACCTGGCCCTCAGAGCTCTCCCAAGACTGTGTCCCACATTGGGGCTGCTTCATACCCCAAGTGTTTCTCCCTGACTGGAATGTGTCCTTGAAGAAGAGAAGAGTATAGGTTGCTACTATAACTATGTTCTGCCTCCACAGCTGGAGGCAGCAATGCTTCTGAATACCAATTGCTGGAAACCACAGAAGAGGGCTCTTGGGCTCAAATCCTGCTTGCTGGTTTCTCACAGACATCTAGTCGGCCACTGTGAGAACAGGATGCTGGGCTAGGTGGGCCATTGCCTGATACAGCAGGTTCTTCTTATGATCTTAACTCCAATAATGGTTCTTGGTTTTCTAGATAAATGACAGAGAGGGCTGTGAGAGTATGTACAGAAGCTATTCTACTCGACTAGTCTACTGGACATTTGTGGTTCCATCACCTTTTACCTATGGTTCCACCCATCACTGACTTGCAGTGCTTGAAATGCCCTTGTCCAGAAGGGAATACAGAAGGGAAAGGGCTCCCAACCTCTGATATAACAATGTTTGAAGGCCTTTTCCTGAAGCAGCTTACAAGGTCTTTTGAACTGGTGGGATTTGCATTTTGAGTTCTGTGAGCAACCTACATAAATTGATCAAAGAGTATTGTGACACCTGGAAGACTAAGAAATCTCTTGTCAAGGTGCTGATGGACAAGGAATGTCCAGAGGAAAGAATTAACTCTATTGTCAAAAGTACACTTACAAGTTAGGGAAAGGCATGTCCCTCAGGCCCATGTCTCTCAGCTGCTCCTAGATGTGCAACAAATGAGGCAGTTGCTGCAACAGAGAGGCCCTGACCTCAGCGTATGTATCTCCTCCATCTGAGCTGCACACAAGCAAGCAAAGTCTCCACTTGCATATAACTTTTTGCTCCTCCCACTTCTGGTCCTGAGAGACAGTGGAGCAGGAGAGGTGCAACAGGAGGAGGGGGTGTGGCAGCCGTTGATTCTACATGAGCCTCACCTGTCTCTAGCTCCTCCTGTACTGTACTTGTTCTTCACTCTTCAATCCTGCAACTTCTTCTGCCTCTGCCTCTTGCCTCCTGGTTATTACAGATTCCCCTGGATCACTGATCCCTTCTTCCAAGCCAGTCTCTAACCCTGCTTCTCCTAGTGTTCATTGTCCATTCCTCAGTTTCCAGCCAGTCCCTGTCCAGCTTTTGTGGACTCAAGCCACTGAATCCCTTTCATCTTTTTTAGGAAGACTTCTCCTAGTGTTCATTGTCCATTCATCAGAATCCAGCCACCATTCCTCAATTTCCAGCCAGTCCCTGTCCAGCTTTTGTGGACTCAAGCCACTGAATCCCTTTCATATTTTTTAGGAAGACTATGGGATTTCAAAGAACACCTTGCTGGTGCAGATCGTGCCAATGGTGTCTGTGTATGTGCCAGTGCACACATAAATCAAACTGATGCAAAATACTGCAAGTCTGGATTAATCTAGTGACTTCCAGTAGCCAAAGCCCACACAAGGAAAGCACTGAGGCCTACCCCCCACCCCTGCCTCTACTCGTGCCTCCTCCCCCAGACTTCAGTATCTGTGGATTTGGGGCACAACTATGGATCAAGTTTTAATATTGTTTAATAGTATTTTAATTTGGTCCCTTAGCTTTCCTGTCCTCCTCTTTTGTCTGCCATTCCTTCATTGACAAATATGAACCAACAATAGAGTTTTACTGAATATCAATAGCTGAAATTTCTTGTAGAATAATTTGTTGTTGTTGTTGTTGTTGTGTGTTTTTAATGAGCCCTCTTGGAGGAGTTTAGTGCTACCCTGGAGATTATTCCCAGTTTTGCTACCCACAAAAAACATAGGGAATCTGAGGTCATTTTCACTTAGTACTCTAGATACATCTATTTTCTTGATAAGCAAATAACATATTTCTTCTTGTTGTATAGACAGTGGTTAGAAGCTAGCTAACATGAGAAGCAAAGAGGAAATACCTTGGTCTGGGGAAAAAATACTGCTGAGGGTCAGCAAGATAATTTCAGTAAGTTGTTAGGGCACTATGAAATGTATATCAGGTACATCCATCTGTCACATAAGTTACATGCTTGCCAAATATTTAGATTAAGCAAGGTAAGAAAATAACACAGGAAGGAACTATGGAAATGAGGTAATTGAATGGGCCAGAATGCAACAACAACATGACACAGTTAAGGATGCACACGTCTGTCTATTTCTGGCCTGTGACATTTTCTCTTATTTTAAAAGTTCTAATTCATCAACCACTCCTATTTGAAGCAACTTCATAATGGGTAAGAGTTTACTGAGAACATATCCCATTTGACCCATTTGTTTCAATGAGGTTCACACAGGAGAATTTATCTGTGGATTGTGTCCATTGACACACTCAGCATCAATGAAGATATCCAAGTGATATTTGAATTCCTTGCAGTAGAAGGAACTGACCTTTGAAGAAACTTCAAGGGGGAAAAGCTCAAGGTGTTATAAAGGATACCCAGAAAAACATGACCATTTCTAAAGCATCGCTATATACCCCAAACACCCAACTGAAGATTATCATTTTCAGGAGATGCATGCCATGACTGCTTTCAATTAAGCATGCATTAAAAGGAAGAAGGAAAATGCTACTCCAAGTGAAGGAAACATTTAAAAAGACCTAGAAAAGTGCTTGCAATAATTAGTGGCAGGACAGGGCTGGGAGAGAGAAGGCAGACTGATGTTTAGTAATGGTTTCGGCATATTGGCCAAAGAGCTATGAGAAGCTCTCCTGAAATTGTGACCCATTTATCTAAGTGCTGGCATGGGAGCCTCACCTGCAGATCTAGCCCTGAGAGCATCCCACAATGTTGAAAAGAGAAAATGCATCTGCATGAAAAATGCATAGCAGCATTGGGACATTGAGGATCAAAGTTTTCAATAAACAGTTGAAAGAAAGAAAGAAAGAAAGAAAGAAAGAAAGAAAGAAAGGGAATGCAACAAAGGGCATTCTATCCTGCTTTTCTTGCATTGCAGAACTCAAAGCACCATAGATGGTGGTCCCAACTGTCACTCATCCAGACATTGAGCAGACTCAAACATGCTGAGCTTCAGCAGGTGGTTCCATTGTGTATGCAGGCATGCAGGCATATATGTATTTGAAAATGCATATACTGCCCATTGCCAAAAGGCCACAGGATGGTATACCGCATAAAAACAACATAAGATCCATACAGCACAAGAATGTAAAATAATAATATTTCAGCACTTCTAATAATAAAATCAGCATTGTCAAACTAATCACAAATAAATACAATCACAGTCCCCATCATCTGAGAACCTGCAGGTAGAGATGTGTATTCACCTGTTTCCTAAAAGAAAACAATGATGTCTCCAGACACACTTCCATGGGGCCCTTCATTTTTCATGAGGACAACCAACTGGTCTCACTAGATGACCTTTCTCTTGGTCTCACCACCATCACAGGTACTGAGAGAGGGCCTTCTCAGTGGCTGCTCCCAGATAGTGGAACTCCCTTCCATGGGAAGCTAGGCTAGTTTCCTCCCTGCTATTGGTTCACCAGCAGGCAAATATTTCTTTGTTTAGGACTTTGACCACTAACTGGCTGTTGCGGCAGTCTTCTAATATACAGGTGCTGTATATTTTCTTCTCCTCTTTTTGTGTCTTCAAATGGTTTTTAAGCTATTTGGATTCAGTGTTGCTTTTAATATGGTGTGTGTGTGTGTGTGTCTACTCATTGAAGGTTTGTTTGTTTTTAAGCTGAATCTGTTTTTAGTGCATGTTGTGGACCACCTTGGGTCCTGCGGGGGAGGGGGGAGATGGGATATAAACAAACAATAAATAAACTAATTGATGTGGACATTTGCACTTTCAAAGCCTCACACATAGGCTTTCATGCAGCCAGGACACCATGCAATCAGGAGTTCTGATTGCACGAAAGCTGGTCATGAATATGCTTTGACTGTGTGGATGTCCAGGTGATGGTGTCCATGGTGCACCTGATTCCAGAGATGGGACCAGCCAGGCAACACCCACCATTCCTTGGGAAATGTATGGAGCACCCTTCAGATAATTAGCACATGAAGGAGCTTCTAACAGGAGAAAACAACAACTGTACAACTGTTCATGCACAACAATGGCCAATGTCTTTCTGCACCAACCCTGAGAAGCAACCAGCTGACATTGTTGAGCAAACTGCTAGACATACCTCTAACAGATGCCCTCTTGGGCAAGATGGTGACGGTTCCTTCAGCCACCTCTTCTAGATCTCTCACGGGAGCAATTTTGGAACCCCAGCTGTCAGAGCCAATCCAGATGAAGTGTCCAGTCTGATTGGCCCTCTTTGCTGCCATCAACACATTCCTGAAGGGAGAAGAGCAAAGCACCAGTTCATAGAATCACCTTTGCCTTTGTGTTCAGGTTAATGCACAACGAAAGGGCAGGAGCGCAGTGACCACACTGAATACACTGCATTCACTGGTTTTATGTGCCCAATCACACCCAAAGGTTGTGCATCCAATTGCCGGTTACCACTGCACACCATATATTTGCTACATTCACTCATCCTTAGAGCTTCAGATAGATGTGGATCCAAACACAGATACTGTGTTAAGTTTTAACTGGACATCTCATTTCTTCTCTCTCTTCAAAACAAACTTAGAAGAATCTATTCAGCCCATTCCTCATAAACTAGAAGTGCAGTAGTTCCCACCTGGCAGACCTAAATTACATACCTATAGGTGCCAGGTGAAAACAATCCTTTTATCCCAGGCATTTGGCTAGTTAAACAATGTATGGCCTTTTAAAATGGGGGGGGGTATTGTTATGTTTATTATGTTATGTACTTTTTGTGTTTTTATACTGTAAACTGCCCTGTGATCCTCAAATGATGGGCGGTATATAATATTCATAAATCATAATTAAAATAAATTAGTTGGGTTGCTGAAAAAGAACACTTGTGAGAAACCAGGAGTGGGACGTGGGAGCTTGGTTCTGGTACAAATTCCTGGGCTGATTCAGAGGCACCTTATTCCTTAACTTGGGGGTGGGGATAAGGAATTTAGCATGACCCACAGAAGTGCAGGAGAAGGGATGGAGAGACATGGAGACCCTACCTTAAGATCAGTCAGAGGGAGCTGAGACCCTCGGGAATGATAAAGCAACAAATGTTACTTCTGTAATCAAGGCTGATTGATGCTCTACAATGTTTAATTTGATCAGTTACCGGTTCTTAGATTTCTTTCTCTCTTTCTTTCTTTCTTTCTTTCTTTCTTTCTTTCTTTCTTTCTTTATTGAAGTGCATGTATGATTTCATAAGATTACTTCAACAGCACTGAATGTGACAGCTTATGCTGCTATTGTTTTCAAATTAAATAAGCAGGTGTAAAAATGAACCTGAGAAATAAATGAGCAGTATTCTGAGAGCCTTGAGCTGCATTACTCACCTGGCCCACACTTCTGGGTCCCTGGCCTTAGGTTAAAAAAAAGAAGAAGAAGAGCACAAGGCTATGAATGAAGAGGATGGGACTGAAATTGGTGATGAGTGTACAGCACCTGAGCTAGTAAAGGAGCAAAACAAAGAAAAGGGTGTTCGGCAGATCAATGGAGACTTTGTCAATAGCAAGGTTGATTAAAAAACAATTAAGGGAGTAGTGACAGCAAGACTTGAATGACAGACATGCCAGAGCCCTAAGGGAAAGGCAAGTATTTTTGGAATGCAGGGGGAGGGGAAATAAATTGAATCAGACAAGGGGAAAGAGCAAATGTGGTAGTGATCTGGATAAAAGAAAGAGAGAGATCATGGCAGTTATTGTGCAGTGAGCCTAGCTCCAATTGAGCTCCAGCTCTTCTTACTACACCATCAATTATTTCTATTACAGCAGCACCTCAGAAAACCATTGTATTGTGTTGTGACACTTAATAAAAGCTGTTCATTGGCCTGATGAACCTACAGTGTGTGGGTGGGAGAGAGAACAGAGGCAAGGAAGTGGACTGGAATTGCTCAAGGTCGCCTAGTAGGTCAGTGTTGCAGTCGAAAACTGAAATGGTCAAGTGTAAGGCAGGCCTTCTAACACCAAGTCATAAAACTGTTGGGCAGATTAGATGGAAAAACATTTGAAAGAACATAAGAAAAGTCTCCTAGACTAGACCAATGGTCCACCTAGTCCAGAATCCTGTTCTCACAGTGACCTGTGTGTGGGGAAACCTGCAAGCAGGACCTGTGCACTTCTGAGGATTCCAGCAACTGGTATTCAGAAGCATTACTCTTCCACCCATGATGGTGCAGGTATCATGGCAAGTAACCATTATCTTATCCTTCATGAATTTGTCAAATCCTCTTTTAAAGTCATCCGCACCGGTGGCCATCACTGCCTCCAGTAGAAGTGAGTTTCGTAGCTTAACGACATGCTTGTTGGAGAAGTACTTTCTTTTATCTGTCCTAAAACTTCCAATATTCAGCTTCATGTTCATAGAATCATAGAATCTTAGAGTTGGAAGGGGCCCAAGGTTCATCTGGTCCAACCCCCTGCAATGCAGGAATATCAGCTAAAGCTTCGGTGACAGATGGCCACCCAACCTCTGTTTAAAAGCTTTGAAAGAAGGAGAGTCCACCACCTCTCGTGGGAGTCTGTTCCACTGCCGAACAGCTCTTACTTTTTTTCCGAATGTTTAGTCGGAATCTCCTTTCTTGCAACTTGAAGCCATTGGTTTGAGTCCTACCCTCCAGAGCAGGAGAAAAGAAGCTTGGTCCCTCCTCCATTTGACAGCCCTTAAGATATTTGAAGATGGCTATCATATCTTCACTCTGCCTCTTCTTTTGCAGGCTAAACATACCTGTACTAACAAAAGAGCTGCATCTACAGGCCAGGTGATCTGAGAAGGATGAACCATTTTCACAGTTCTAGAGAGGGGTCACGTTCAGTTGGTCAATATTTTGTGGGAGAGATTCAAGTGCATACTGGAAATTTAGGTTTCCACAATTAAAGTGAATTAAAGTGCTGTGTTGCCCTACTGCAATGAAACCACATTCTTTTTTTTCTTTTTTTTTAAATGAACTTTTTGCAGATAGGAAAGTGATGGGGAAAGGCACTCAAAAGTGTGAGGAGAACAAACGATTAATGGGAAGGCATATAAACTGTGCCAGAGAATCAGAACAATCACTCCATATATATTTTTAAAGTCTAACCTCCATGTGTAAGCTTTGTGCTAGCAGATCAGGCTGAATGTTCAATAAACAAATCATCTGGAGGAGCCTGGGATCTCTCACACATGAAGAGCATTAACTCACTTTGTTTTGTGACATAATATTACTTTCTTTGGGCTGTGTGTGCTCTACACACATATTTTAATCTCCTGCACCTTTTTCCGGCAACAGGTGTGATGTGAGCCCAGAGAAGGGGAATCAAGAAAGGCAAGAAGATAGAATCATAGAATTGCAGAATTGGAAGGGACCCTGAGGATCATCTAGTCCAACCTCCTGGGACGCAAGAATACGCAGCTGTCCCATATGGGGATGGAACCTGAAACCTGGGTGTTATCAGCACCATGCTCTAACCAGTTGAGCTATCCAGAAGATCATAAAGACTCCGATTTTTCTCCCAAGCCCACATTTCACCCCAAAATTACTTCACTGCTTTTAGCACTACAGCTTCAAAAAGTGAGGACTCCTGTCTGAATCTGAAGGGATGAACCCACAAAAACAATGCCAGCCACCACTATGCTGGGCCAGGAGCACTGGGGGGTGGGGCGGTATATGACTCTTTCTTAAATTTAGCGATGTGGACCACTTGGTGGCCCTATTGGACAGCTGTGTCACCTTTTTTGCAGCTGCATTATTTAGCGCTATGAGAATGAAGGAAGCCTTGAAAAGCAAGCATGAAAATCAATATGAGATGGAAAGTTTATGTGGGCTGAAGAATAGTGAAAGCTCTAATGATCTGCACCGGGTGGTATCCAGAAAACACACACACGCACGCACGCACGCGCACACACACACACACACACACACACAGAGAGAGCTTTCATGACTCAAGAAACGATCACATGGCTAAGTCCCAAGAGAGGCATCTGGCTCAGCAGTAAACCTCAGCCTATCACTGCATGAAAAATACAGAGTTTCCAGATGTGTATAAGCTACTGCCAACAGGGTACAATTCTCCAGCTTACAGACTGTTTTCAGATAGGTAAATGTTTACAAATCCCTGTTTAATGGTGCTTGCCATTTACACTGTGAGGCAAATCTCTGATTTTGCTGGGAGTAAACGAGTGTAACTGTCTGGGTTTCAGACATATCTATTAGCCAGCTTCCCAGGAACTTAGATTGTTTGCATATTTGATGTAAACTGATTGAAAATGTCAGTTTACTCACATTTGCATAATGTTTGCTGATTAATAAATTAGACGCTTGCAAAATCAGGTGTAACTCAGTGCAAATTGCTAGGCTCAAAAATATCAAATCAAAACAGAAGTATTGTGTACTCTTAGGTTTTTCTTGCGCACCATTAACAGTTCCACTTGTTCTGTTGGAATGGACGATATTCTGACTTCCAGCGACTAATCAGAACACATCAACTTTACTTTTGTACGACTGCAGGAAGTTTCCATGGAATCAAGCATTATAATCTCTTACAAAAATAAGAATTTTGGTGGTAATTATAAAATGGAGGAGTTTCAATATTATATTTTTTTGAACTGCAATTTTTTTAAAGTAAAAACCCCCAGAACTTTTAACATTTTCACAGAAGCAAACAGGCTATATTTGGCAAAGTTTTTTGTTTTTTGTTTTGCTATTATTCCATTTTGTAATGTATGTTAAACAGAAAGAATAATTATAACAACTGATAAAAATTAAAAGATAAAAGCAAAATATATAATAGGCATGTTGAATGAGTAGCTGCAAAATCGGGCTATTTAAACTTAAAATAACAGCAGTGTTATCATATTGTACCTAAGGTACATTTGAGAGGGAATGATTTATAACAGCTGTATCAAAAGACAATTATTTTATCAGAAACTGGAATTCTAATGGGAAGCCCATTATCAAGTTCCAAGCCATTTTGAAATATCTTACAGTATCATAAATGATAAAAAAGCTAGATCTTGCTTGGAATCCATGTTTTCCTTCTTCAAATTTGTTCTCATTAATCCAACCATGCATGCAATTGCATTTGCAGTTGAAGATCAAATACAGTTGTGCCTGTCCATACCTGTAGGTGTTCCTTTTCTCTTTGTCCTTGCCTCCCAATTTATTGATTTGAATGTGTTAAGTTTGCACAAATTGGGCATGCATGCAGGAATCAGATTAGCAGTGCACCCATCTATAATTGTGTTTTAATTAAAATTATTTTTAAAGCAATTTCACCTAAAATAATGCAAATTTTAAATGTTATTTTAGCTAAGAAGTGGATTTTCTTTGAGTGCATCACACTAGTATATGCATGTCTGTACTTGGCTGGAAAAGGGCATTGCAAAATTCAGCGAAGTGCAAATTTCAAAGGATGGCTATATTTCAGTTTGCATATTATATCGGATATTGTGAATTACATAGACCCTCCTTTGAAAGTGATCTTAATCATTTTTTTGCTCTTTCCCTACTACCAAGTGTCTGAGATGGGTGCACTTACTAATTTTTGTTTGTAAGGGAAGCTATTCCTTTTACATTAAAAAAAATCTGCACTAATTTCTTTAAAAGTACAAAGGCTGTAATTTAAAAAACCAGCAGCAATGTACAACTGTTAGACACAAAGTATGCTGCCGCCCTGTCTTTTTGTACTTGCAGGAAAGAAAAGCTAAGGATAGCATAGTGTAGGTACCTGGGAAGGCTGCAAAATGCAAACCGCTGGAGAGCAGATTTGTAAAATGAAAGGACAGTCACTGAACCCTTCAGCAACCCCAGAAGAAAGGTAAACGCAACAAAAACTCTGTACCCCACCCACAAGGATTTCACCAAAAGTTTCTCTTCCCTTTGATCATTTTCAATGTGATTTCTTTTCTTGTTATTTGATGGAGAATGGTTGGGGTGAAAAAACTAAAATTGTCCAACACAGCAATAGCTTATTTAACCTCTATCTATCTGTATAATACTAAGCTATTGGACAGGTAGGCATATTGAGGACCTGGAGAGGATGCAGAAGTGGGATGCAAATTTGGAGGGCACAGTGACCTAGACACAGTGTCCACCTTGTTCATTAACAACAAGGACACTCATTCTTTATTAAAGTGTTGCGTACTCATTCTTTGTGAAGAACACTCATGTTCTGTGACACATCAGGAGAGAGTAACAAAGCAACATGTATTTGGAGCATTTTGTCTTCTTCTCTTGTCCTTCCCCTTCTCTCCCCACCCACATGCTCTTTTCTCTCTCCTTCCCACACAGACCCTCAAACCAGACCATGACCTTCTTACTTGATATCATCTTCATTAGCAAAAATGATGACGGCTCGGGCATGGGATGTTTCCAGGAGGCGCCGAATGATCTTATCAAACTCTCCTGCCTTGGGCTCCCGGGGGATCTTGACTGATTGTGCCACACACACACTCCCTGTAGTTGGGGGAAAAATGGCATCATTAAAGAAGCCTTGGAATGGAAAAAAAATACCAAGCAATCCAAAGCCTGGGGCTCCTCTGCTACAGCCCACATGGGTCGTCTAAAGGAAGCCACCCAGGGCACATCCTGCCATAGCCCATGCTGATGACCTTTCCATGTCAGTAGATGTAACTCAAATATAGGAGGAGATATGGAGCCAAGTGATGGACACTGATGAACATGCATGTGTGAGCAAGCCCCAAGATAATTATATAAGACATGCAGCTAACGCCAAATTTCACCTGCGTTTTAAATGCCTGGATGCAACCATGAAAACTACATAGAATGACATGAATTGAAACCTAAAAGGCTGCACATCAGGTTCTTCTCCCATAGTAATGGTCTATAATTGCTCTGGAATTTCATTCAGACCTGAATTATTTTACACATGCAGGTGCATCATCTGATATTTCTAACCTTGATTACTACACTACTGACAAAAAGCCTGTAGGTAAAGAATGTGCAGGTTAGTTCAA
Source organism: Lacerta agilis (assembly GCF_009819535.1). NCBI lineage: Eukaryota > Metazoa > Chordata > Lepidosauria > Squamata > Lacertidae > Lacerta > Lacerta agilis. The sequence continues at coordinate 51,004,137 of NC_046317.1, forward strand.
ATCAATATGTGTAATTCACTCTCTTCCTTTTAATTCCCTCTTAGAGTTGCCAAGTCACAATGATGCAGAGACAGTAGAAGCCATAACTGGCAGAATTCAACTTCTCTGAAAATCTAAACATTACAGTAGCCTTTATAGTGTACCATCACCATCACCCCCTCACATGAATCACATTTAGTGATATTACAATGGAGGCACACCACAACACCATCCCTGTGGTTGTGTGGCTCCTTGGCCCCAGTGCTGATGTCTACATCTAAAGCATGGATGTCTGCAGAAGAAAGCCTGTGAGTGCATATCTCTATTTTCATAATTATGCACATAATTGACTGTGCACACAGGTTTTCCTGCAGAATTCCACATGTACCTAATGCATGCATAAGAACACAGTAAGAACTCTGCTGGATCAGTCCAATCACTCATCTAGTGCAGCATCCTGTTCTCACAATGGCCAGCCAGATGCCTAAAAGCAGGACCTGAGAGCAACAGCACTTGTGGTTCTTAGCTACTGATATTCCAAGGGAGTATTGCAGAGGGGGTAGAACATTGCGATTGTTACTTGCTGTTACCTTATCTTCCATGAATTTGTCTAATCCTCTTTTAAAGTAAAAAAAACCAAAACCACCCCAGCAACTATGCATTGTATGAAGAAGTACCGTACTTTCTTTTGTCTGTTCTGAGGCTTCCAATCTTCAGCTTCATCAGATGTCTCCATGCATGTCAAGCATACAGCCAAGGACCCCTTTCTACACACAATGCCTCTGCGTGCAATGAAGGGGGCTTAGCACAATTTGGATATAGCAATGCTATGTCCCTTTAGGTCACACACCCCACTTTCATTTCCCCGCCTCCTCTGCCCTTTCTGTGCAAGTCTTTTCTCCTTGCATTCCTTTGCATTCCTTTTCATTCAATTCATTGCCTACTAGGCATACCTCCTTCAACCACCTTGTCTCCAGGCTGCCTGTCACATATCCAGCCCACCACCTGTTAACCTGCACCATTATTCCCCAATTGTAAAATTTATTTTATCTAAATGAAAGTGGGGAATGTCCTGCCAAGACATACAGCTTACCTTGCTTGTTAACAAGTGCACCCATGTGCTTCGAAAATATGTGTGTGTGCGCGCAAGAACAGGATAATGCTTTAGTTTTCAGAGAGGCAGATAACAGTCAATTTATATGCCCAAGTGGACTCACTTGAATACAGTTCTTACTACATGACATTTTTTTAAAAAAAGAAATCCATTTATAAGGAGATTTATATGGATAGATCCAAGGTTGCATTCCTAAGCTTATTCATAATGGGGTATGTTTAGAATAAACACGATCCAAGCAGTTAATCTTAGAGCAGATTCATCTTGGAAGACTGTGAGACTCATGCAGATATGCAATCCAGATTCATCCATGTGGCTCATGCATTGGGATAGAGCTGCAAAATAGCCCTCCTAGCACTGCTCTTGCTACAGCTTAGCTGGATGGGGAAGGGCAAGGCAGAGGCAAGTTGGGCTGTGGATGCACAGACACTCTGACACAGCAAGCCAGTCAACTCTGACTGGCAGCAGCTCACTGGGATTTTGGAAAGCAGTCTTTTCCAGCTCTGGCTGGAGATACCAGGTTTTAATCTTTCTACGTGTGCTCTGCCACTGAGCTACACTCCTTCCTCACCAAGTATTAAGCATATCTCTCCCGTCTTATTGTTCTTTGTAGATCTTTGTGTAGCTTAGTATTATAAGATGTGAGCTAATTGTGGGAACAAAACAGTAGTATGCTACATACCCAGTTTTTATATTAATGGTGGAAAAATCCATGGTAAAAAGCTTTAGTTATCCTCCTCTAAGTATCTGTTTCCCCTTTGGAGATGGCAGGGGCGGAGGAAGCCGCTTTGCCACCCAGGGCAGAAAACCCAGGGGTGGAGTCACTCCGTAGCACGCATGTGCAACGTCGCTACTTTTGACGCATGCATAGCGATGCTGCACATGCACGCTACCAAGTGGAGGCAAGCCAGGGAGGGGTGGCAGCAGCCCAAGAGAAGCCCACACCTCCTCTCCACCGCAGCGCCAAGCGCTTTGCTTCATTCCTTCCTGCTTGGGCTGCAGGCGGAGGGGAGGGGTGGGGCTTGGCCCGCAGCTCACCTCCGCCCGCAGCCCAAGCAGCAAAGCACACGCCAAGCAGGTTTGCGAGCCCCACGGCGCAACTGAGCGTGGCTTTTTCCGGGTGTCCGTGGGGTTCGGCTGGGTGTCACGCCAGGGGGCTGCCCAGAGTGTAACCCCTCCAGCCTGGAACCCGGGGCGCCCCGCCCCCTTTGCCCTCCCTTCCTATGCCACTGGGAGATGGGATGTTGCAAAATCCATGTCCAACTTTACTCCAGTTTTTCCTGGATCAGTTTGACCTCTGGGCTGCAGCAATGAGAACCTTTAAACCTGACCGCTCCTGAGGGCTCTGTAGAAGCAGCTAATTAAAAACAATTTCTGAAAAGCAAGACAGAAAACCGAAAGGATAGTTGGATGCAAAACTGCTCTGGCTTGCTGAGACTTAACCCTCAACATCTGTTTGCTCCGGCCTTTGCAAAAAATACCGGCCACTCTTGCTCTGTGTGAACTTTTGCAGTGGCCAATCAGATGAAAAAAGAAGCAAATATATGAGACAGGAGATGATGAAATGTTTCAGGACCTTCTGGATATAATTGATAGTCTCAATTTGCATAGGAAATGACAGGGCTGCTGCTCATTTGCCACAAAAGAATCCCTATTTATGCAAAGGTCAGAATAATTAGCATAGGGTTGCTGTTCCAGAGGCCTGCCCCCACAGTACAATTTACCTGCAGAAAGGGAGCCTTTCTTTCTATTGGGAAAAGATTGAGAAAGAATAGAAGGAAATAATAGCTAGTCCTCCTAGCAAAAGGCTCTGTGGTCTGTAGGCCTTATCAGTAACCTTATTAGTTGCTGCTGATGCCAAGGAGATCAGCAGCCACACATCAGGTCTTTACTTCTAAAAAGAAAATAAAGATTGGTACTGCAGATCAAATTTGCCAGCAAGTAGTAGTCTCGGGATTGCAAGCCATCCTCAATTTTCAGATTTGGAAGTGGAAGTTCTATATATATGGAACAGTATTCTTATCTTTAAGAATGTTTTATATATGCCAGTGCTATATCTTGGCTTTTCAAAACAAGTTCTAGGGCTAAACCTTAGCTTAGATGAAATACTGCTTATAGCAAAACTGATAAAATGAGATCTGATTAATGGAATCATAGAGTTGGAAGGAACCCCATGAATCATCTAGTCCAACCCCCAGTACTGCAGGAATCTTTTGCCCAGCGTAGAGCTCAATCCTATGACCCTATTAAAAGTCTCATGCTCTACCGACTGAGCTGTCCCAGGAAAAATATCCCATGTTGCACTGTTGCTGTGGGCTGACATCTACGACTTGCTAGAAAACAGCCACTATTGCAGAGATATGACTGGAAAGGGGTCTACCAGTCTTGGAAGTGGTCCTGGAGAAATCTGGCGATGGGGAGACAGCAATGGACTCCTGAAGAAACTGAAAGGAAGGGCTTCAGCCACAGAGCTCACATGCTCATGGTTGGACAGCATTTCTTTACAGCAGGGATCCTCAAGCATTTGGAGCCCAGGAAATCTAAGAACTGTCATGGGCACAAAGGAAGACTGGTGATGCTCAGAACACACCCCACTAACTAAAACCAGACAACATACACAAGTGAAAGCAGGCATCCCATAAAAAGGCAACCTGCTGTTTGGAGCAAAAAAGGGGCTTTATGGTGGTTCTATAATGTCCAGGGTCACCATGTTGGGAGCCCCAGATTTACATTTTCACAAATGTCCCCCTTTTTCAATAATAATAATAATAATAATAATAATAATAATAATAATAATAATGCTGCATTGGGACTCCCACCTTCCAACCTCTCATTCAGCCCAAGGGAATATCAGGCAGATATTCAGGAGAATCAGCCTCACTGGGTCATATTGCCCTACACCACATCCACAGTGAATATCCTGATTACTCATCCCATATTTTGACATATCAGAGCTACAACTTCAGTATGATGTAGCCACCACCTCAGTCCTTCTATCCAAACATCATTTGCACAAATAAACACAAAAAAGAAATAAATTATGTTAGCAAAACTGACAGCAAATGAGTGGGGAGATGGTTTCTCTATGGCAGGAAGAACCCCTAGAGGTAAGAGGTTAATGGAGAGCAGCTCATGAATAGCCATGAGCAATAACTATTTATAAGACAAACACAAGGTCCAAACTCTGGGATATTTTAATTATTTTGGAATAGTGAAAGCTTAATTAGGGACAACGAGTAGGAAAAGGCAGCAGCCCATCATCAAGGAGGCATCTGCTCCTTCCCAGTTTTATCACACAATAGCCAATTGTTTGAAATGACAATTGCAAGGAGATCAGTTGTCACAGAGCTTGATTAGCATCTTGTCCTAGTAAACATCAATGGAGGCAATCCAAACTTATCAAATAATGACACTTGCAAAAGAGGCAGTTATGGAAAGACAAGCTCATCATATGCAAGTTCCTTATGCGCTGCTAATGGCTACATGCTTATGATTAGGAATGTCAGAGGAATCCGTTGAAAACGGACTGCTCCGTAGATTTACACCTGCCCTTTTAACCCCTATTGCAGCTCTTACTATGGATGCTTTTCCCCTTAGTTCTCTGCAGCAAATGATATTTTTACAGGCACACATTATACATAGATAGATACACATATAGATATGGAAACAGCTTGGTGTTATACATTATTTGCATATTCACTGACATAACTGCTGATATTCTGAAGTGTTGTTTGTTGCCAGAAGTAGCCCAAGACTGCAATTCTAACCAGGGATTGTATAAGGTTCCACGATGACATGGTAGGGTGCTGGCAGAGCCAAGACAGAGAAGAGGCATGGCTGACAGATGACCCCAGGGAGGGTTCCCGTGGACTGGAAAGGTCTCTATCCAAATGGGGAGAACCTGAGGAAGAGGATCCTGAGGGAGGGATTTCCCTCACCTCATCCCATTTCCCCACCAGTCCCTGCAGCACAAGGCACAGGCCCCACCTCCATCTTCAGAGATGTTACAGGATGGTTCTGATTCATCCACTTTGCTGATCATGCAAGCAACTCTGCCTCCAGAATTGTCAGAAACCATGTCCAGTCCCAGCCCTCTGGGAGGGGTGTTGCCTCACCTGTTCCATCTACCTCTGAGGTGCTTCCATCCCTACCCAGGTCACAGAGACGCAGGCATGAACAGGTGGGAAGAATTTAGACTTCTTGGAGAAATGTTAGGTTGCTCCCTCAATCTGAGGGTCAGAGTCACATGCCATGCTGAGTTGTGTTTGTTTCTTTCCCTTATGACGGAGTTGTAGCGTGTATGTCATTGTTAGATCAGTGTCTTTGCTTGTGTAGCACCTGTTGTGCCTTTGAACAGCATTTTGCCTATGTAGCGCACTGAGCTGAGTATTAAGATTTTGGTAGAAACCACAATCTGAGTTCAGGTTCTTCATCAAATGGGAACCAGGACACATTAGCACAACAACTTCTCCTTGGGCAACAAAATGTTCTTCCCTCCTCTCCCTCTGTGTGCCCCCAAAGTCTGTTCTAGGGTTTCTCCAGAAAAGACATGGGGTGGTGTTCATGTAGGAGAGAGGGCAATGAATTGCACTAGTGCTAATCCTTCTGCTACTGGAACTTTTCCCATACTTCCTCATGTCTACTCAGAAGTAAATCAGATTGAATTCAAAGAGGCTTGAGAATTTCAGTCTTAATCTGCTTCCTACTGTGAATTTTTTTAAACAAACAAACAATGAAAAGTATTGCTCATTATTGTTCTTTTTACATGAAAATAAGTGAACTTCTTTGTTCCTGTGCTCTTCTGTTAAAAGTTTGAACCTCTTTGTCAACATCTTGATGTGACTGCTCATGTTTGATAACTCATCCATCCCCCAAACCTTACTATAAAACTAAAATTAAATTTCAAATTCTTTTCCTCTTTCCCGCCTGAAGTTTTGTTGACTTAAAACTTGTTATTTGCTACAGGCAGCCTCTATGCACGTACTTTGTACTGTACTGTAAATTTAAAAATTGAGCATTCATCATTATACTTTTCACATGGCAGGAATACATTGGCATAAAAAGAGGATTTCAAGGTTTTGAAAAACAAAAACATGTTTACTGCCAACAGTAAAAACATGGGAGAATGCCTGTAAAATGTTTTAATATACCCACAGGATTCATGCAATCCAGGACAAAATGAACAAAACATTAACAGGATGCTAAATTGTCCCTCCCTGATGCCTGAGTGAGGGAAATGAGACAGGATGACAAGTTTATACTGAACTGTGAAATTAAGTTAGTAAGATAGGCTGCAATCCTAACCACACTTAGGTGAAAGTAAGCTCTGCTGAATTCAATGCAGCTTCCATCTAAGTAGGCATGGTTAATTTTGCAGCCATAGATGGGTTTCTGATGGGTCATTAGCCACTTCATTAACTTTGGCTTTAAGGTGTCACCCGACTCTTTGGGTGTTTTGCTGCAAAAGACTAACAGGGCTACTTCTCTGAAAATTCATTAACTTTGAAAGGAAACACACAGGTAAGGTAATTCATTTGCAAGTATCTGTTGATGGCCAAGATACATTTGTGTTCTGTGTAAAAAAACAAAACAAAAAAACTGTATTTCCATATCAGTGAACAATAAAATGGAAGGCAAATATTTGGGGGGGGGGGGAACGGCTTGCAGCAGAACAGAAAATACCAGAAGTGCAAATGACTGACACAATGGATCGAGGCAGGTTTGTACATCCCTATTTATGATTAAAGGGCTATTGCACTGCTTGATGAATGACATGATTAGCAGGCCATCAAATGATAATTCCAGCCCCTGTGCTGGCACAGGGAATGCCCACACCACGCTTACTTGTGGGACTCAGCAAGGCTGAGCAAGAGGTGTAAGGCGCCTCTGGATATCTGGTGTCAGCCTCGCTGGAATCCTACATATCTTTGGGAATGGATAACTTCAGCATCAGGATGGCTTCCTGCACTAGTACAAGGATATCTGATGGAGATAAAAGGATACCAGGAACATGTCCCTTGTTTGTGCAGCTCTGTGTGTCACAGCATCCAACCTGGAATGCATCCAGCTGCCATGTGGCGGTGCGAAAGGATTTAACACGTTGTGCGTCCATGCACAGGCAATGAAGAATCAGGACCCTCCTATCTCTGGCACCAGCTTCCAAGGCAGTTTGTCAGGCAGGAAACTCATTACAGAATGCCTGTGTGTTCCTTATATTAGGCTGTAGGCTATAAAAGTTAAGCGTCCATAGCTATCCATCTCAACACCTTGGCTTAATCCCTGTGCACTGGTGAGGGTGGACAGAATACGAAGACAAGAAGAGTATGTTAGCAGGCTAGTGCAGAAGAAAGATAAAGAAGAGATCTGTTTGAGAGTCAGACAGCTCTGGGGATTTAGCTTTTAATGCTTTTGATATATTATGTAAATCTTTTTTCATCTAGAGTTGTTGTTATTTTGAACTTTACATTTTATTAATTGATATCATAATACAAAACTTGAAGAAAGGGGAAGGGGATTTAGCTGTGTGCACAAGAACCACAGACAGGCTTTCTGTATACATTATCATCACCAATGTATATAAAAGCCAGCTCTGAGAATTATGTCATGCTTCAGGGGTGTAGCACAGGGAAAGGGGAGTAGCACACACGCATGCACAAACACACACAAACACACAACAAACAGAACTAGCAATGGAATGGGAAACAGAAGTGGGGGCATCTCCATGCCTCCCTCCCCGTTCAAAAGAATCTTCTGAATTTGAAGCATAGAAAATGCATTGGGAATTCTCAGCTGAGTAACTCTTAGATCCTGGCCCCATGAACATTCGTATTAATCAGAAAGGGCAAAGTATCTTGAGGGCTTTCCTTTTTCAATACTGAATCACAGTGAATTATTGATCTCTGCATTCTCCTGCTACTCACTCCTTCTTACCGGGGAGGGTAGATGATGACTAAAATTCTTATAAAGTGAGATTTATTCTCCCACTTCTTCCCATGTATCACTTCTTTCCAGATTTACAATAAGTTTCTATTTAGTATGTCTTATTCCCATGTCTTTCCAACATCATCTGGAAAAGTAGAAATATAGATATAGGGAGAGAGAGAAATATATGTGGCTCTGGCTGCCTACTGTTCACAGACTGTTCATACAAGGGACAAGTCCACTGTCCATGATGATTTACTGGTGCACTTAGAACAGGATTGGGGGGCAGAAGCCCAGGGCCCCACACAGCAGAATGAGCAAATCACAGCAGGGCTGGCTTATTCTGAAGGAATACCCACTAAGTTGGGGAGGAGTGGCTGTAAGACCAAAGTCCAGAATCTAATGTAACCTAATGGCACTGCTGTATCCATCCATCTTTCCCATCCATTGAACATTTGAAGGGCTACTGTATCTAGAACTGTCAGATCTCTGGAGTTGGTCCTGAGATTTAGGTTTGAGGGATCAATTCTCAGTGCCAAAGGCTGGCAAATTAAATCTCGGGGCTGTCAGCTGCTGCACACTTGATACTTTTCTTCAAAGTGTGCAGCCCTGCTGGTTGAAACCTGTGCTATACAATCTCTGCACATGCATAGCCACATGAAACTGTGCTGATGGGGGTACACTTAAAAGACTTTCATCAAAATATTGGAGGGGAACTTCTGGAAGGAACTTCAGACTGGTTTCTCAAGCTCAGTGGGCCCCTGAGTTCATTTACACAGCAATCCTACATATATCTTTCTTTCTTTCTTTCTACCCCACCCATCTGGCTGAGCCACTCTGGGCGGCTTCCAATTGAGTGTTAAAAACAATACAGCATTAACTATTAAAACCTTCCCTAAACAGGGCTGCCTTCAGATGTTTTTTAAAAATAGGATAACTGCTTATTTCCTTGACATCTGATGCGAGGGGGTTCCACAGAGCAGGCACCACTACCGAGAAGGCCCTCTGTCTGGTTCCCTGTAACCTCGCAATGAGGGAACTGCCAGAAGGCCCTCAGCGCTGGACGTCAGTGTCCGGGCTGAACGATGGGGGTGGAGACACTCCTTCAGGTATACAGGACCGAGGCTGTTTAGGGCTTTAAAGGTCAGCACCAACACTTTGAATTGTGCTTGGAAACGTACTGGGATCCAGTGCAGATCTTCTCAGAAGAAAGCCCCACATTGTGTTCAATTAGACATTCGCTGATAAGTGTATCTAGGACTGCAGCCTTCATTTGTTTTTATCATGCAGTTGCTTCTACTAGCTTTCAGTTGAGCCACTCATACATTTCCAAAGGGCCATCATGCTATGGAGACTGAGGCAGAATGGCAAACGGAGCACTGCCCCACCAGCCTCAGTCTATGTTCAGCCAGCCCCCACATGTCTGAATTTTTACTGTGCTCAGGGGGTGGATCTGCTTGTCCTTGGTTTTAGCGCCACCTACTGTTGGTCTCCCTGCCTTCTGCCCTGTCTGTCTCAGTAGGTACCATCTACCACTGCCATCATGTCAAAACTGAAGCTGATGACTTTGCCTAGAAACTAGAGAATTTGGAGAATATTCTTTGTGCTAAGTGCTCCTCCCTGGCTCCTCCAGCTAAAGAGGTTCTGAGATAGTGTGGCTTGGACATACCTGTGCTTAAGACCTGTTGCCAGTTAAAGTAGACAGTTTTAAGCTAGATGTACTAGTGTGTTGACTCGGGTAAGTCAACGTCGTATTTCATATGAAGTGTGCATTGAATTAGAGCTTCCTTTTACACCATTAAATGGTATGGGGTACTTAATTAAATCCACAAGACTCACTCTCTGACTCGCTCCAAGTTCAGCCGAAATCTTGTCCCACTCCCACAGTTTGACCCATAGTTTGAGCACTGATTCTATGAAAAATCTGGTGGAATTCCCAGGGTGCATTGTTGCAACAGAACGCCAATGATCTCTGTGGCATACTGCAGGGGCTTGGATCCTCGTAGTCCCTTCTGACCCAAAACGTCTATGATTCTATGGTTCTATATGTCCAATGTAGCACTAAGTAAGTGAACCATCAGCACAAGGATTCCCACTTGCACAATGCGACTTTCCCCCTCTCCAGAGCAGATTTGGGATGTGCATGGGCAGGGGGGTCCCCAGTGCACAAGCAGTAATCTCTGCACTGGTGGGACGCTTACTTAGCATGGCATTGGATACAAGCCTATAGAATTTGTTGCATCTATGCTTAAAAACCATGAATTTAGCCTTCCTCACACACAAAAACAACCCACATTATATGAAGTGAGTTCAGTGTCCTAGAAGGCATCTCCAACAGGAAAACACTTGAAATTCTTTTTCATTAAAAGGATGATTCTGAATCTTTAGTTCTTGTGCCACGTTTTCCCCCATATTGCTGCTTAAAAAAAAAAAATGAACGCTTCTACCGTTCTCAAATCTTTGTGAGTTGAGTCTCGGAGACAAAATAATAAGATTCATGCTTAAACCATGAGAGCTGCAGAACTTATATTTGTTTTGTCCCTATTCACAGTCATCTAAAGAACACTCGGGCTATGGATGCATTGCATTTTTGAACACAGCTACTGTGGCTCCCCAATTACAGTTCAAAGCTAAGTAACCACTCCCAATTTGAATGCCTGTTCCAGTCTGCAGACTAGGAACAGGAAGATTCTATTTGCTGTTGGGAGTAGGTGAGGAAAAGAAGAAGGCTAGATTAAATTCATTCACAAATAACAAGATTTGCATGCTAAACACCTGCAAGCTGCTTTGGTATTTCACTTCCCTGAATGAAAAAGCAACATCCATGACTTTTAAAAGAAAGAAAGAAAAGTATAGAATGAATGAATTCTGCAAAGATAAAAATGTTGTTAGCCTACTGAAATTTTTACACACACATTTCTTCTACTATTATGCCTCTCTTCTGAAGAGAGGCAACAACAGACTTAGTGCAGTTTCTTTTGGAAGTTCCACTCTCAATTTAGGGGTAGCTAATGTGACCATTGTCCATGCTGGCTGGGACAACGCCTGGAGAGGATAATTCAAAATGTTGGTGTTGAGCTTTAAAGCTCTAAACCAGCCTCAGTCCCATATACCTGAAAGAGTGACTCCACCCCCATCATTCAGCCTGGACACTGAAGTCCAGCAAGAAGTGAGACATATTGGGAAGTTTTTAGTATTTGATGTTGGAAGCCACCCAAAGTGGCTGGGGCAGCCCAGTCAGGTGGACGGGGAAATAATAATAATAATAATAATAATAATAATAATAATAATAATAATAATTATACCCCACCCATTTAGCTGGGTTTTCCCAGCCACTCTGGGCAGCTCCCAACCAAATATTAAAAACATGATAAAACATCAAACATTAAAACCTTCCCTAAACAGGGCTGCCTTCAGATGTCTTCTAAAAGTTAGATAGTTGTTTATTTCCTTGACATCTGATGGGAGGGGCGTTCCACGGGGTGGGCGCCACTACCGCAGTGAGGGAACTGCCAGAAGGTCTTTGGAGCTGGACCTCAGTGGATCACATTGACTACCTGTGATTTTGTATTTAACTCATTCTCTTCTGCTTGCAGCTGTTTAGACAGAAGTTTGCTTGCCTGGCCACCAGCAGTGCGAGTTGGGTGCTTTTGTGAACACCTCATAAAAGCATAAGAAGAGACCCTGCTCTGCTGTAAACAAGGAGGGAGTTTGTTGACCAGCAGCTGGCACTTGGGAGACTGTAGTTAAACAGGTTTTAGGTCAGTCATGATTGGCAAGGTTGTTCAGGGGATGACTTCAATACGCAGGGATTTAGTGAGCACTCAGAGACACCATTAAGTTCAGAGGCGAGTTATGGAGCTTTTTTCACACCCTGCACCCTCCCCAAATTTGATCCAGATGGTTGTGGGAAGCCCGAGAATGGATTTAGGGGCATATTGGGGGAAGAGGGGAGGAACTTTCTGTCATGCAAGTAGAAGTCCTCATACTGATGGAATATACACTTAGCACTATGTTGGATTCTACCCAATCCATTATGGCCCTAGTTAAGTGGCTGCACTCATAATAGCTTGGTTGCTTAACATCTCAAGCAACCCTCCAGAATCTATGGGGGATGGGGCACAACCCAGATGAAAACACTGGTTCTGGGGCTGCATGCACACTGTACCTTTAAAGCAGCTTCAAAGCACATTTCCCCCCTCAAAGAATTCTGGACACTGTAGTTTGTTAAGGATGGTTGATAACTGTAATTCTGTGAGAGGTAAACTACAGTCCCCAGAATTCTTTGAAGGAGTAAATATTCATCAGGCATGCTTTAAAGGTACAGTGTGTACACAGCCTGGATACTATATAGACCCAAAGCAAAAACATAGCTCTTAATCCAAGAGCTAAAGTGAAGAATGTCCTGCTTTCTTTTGACAGAAAACTGAATCACTCAAGTCCAAGGTCAAGGAGAGAGCCAATATGTAAAAGCAGCACTACTGATGCCTGATATACTGAGTCTACCTGCCAGTCTTTGCGATGCAGCTCACTGTGGCTAGTGCCTCATACTTTTCATTTAAAGGCTGGGAGTGTGGCCAAATTCATTGTTTTTGTCCTTGTGGGGAAGCAGATGGATGGGCAGGAGGGAGTTGGATCAACAGATTCTGGGACTAACATAGACCAGTAAGGCAAGCAAAACAGATAGCAGATTCTGAGCAGCCAGAGAAGAGCAAACCCTCTTCTTCCACAACTGATGAGCCCCTGAGATACACTAGGACCAGCATAATCTCAGACATCAGAGGTGGCTGCTTTTGTAAGGAGCTCTGGCAACTTAGGGCTCATCCACACTTCCTAAGCACAGGTCTGGGATTTCCAAGACTGTATCCAAGCAGGTTTTTGTTTTTCTTTGTCCTGGCACTTTCTCCAGGAAAACCCACATTCTACTGCTGAATCAGAGCAAATGGCAATTCATGGAAAACCTGATGGCCTTTGCTCTGATTGCCATTTGCTCTGGTAAAACACAGGTTTTACCTGTGACAAAGAAGAAACCAGTCTAACATGGACCTGAAAATCCTGGACCTGTGCCTAGAAACACAACACAAAAGGATGTGTGGATGAACCCTTACTGATTGTTTCCATAGCAATAAAGTGGAGGATCCAACATCAGCAGCAGTTTGCAAATTTTGTGTGCAGAGAAATACAGGCACATGCATGTGTGCATGCTTCTGATTTATGTAGTACACATGCACACTAGTTTCATACAAATACACACATTTATGTAGACAACCATCCCTACCCACATTAAAATACTTCCTACCATGTACACAAGAGTTTTATATTGTTTTGGAGGCAAAGGGGGGGGGGGGAGAGAGACAGAATATTTTCCTGCTCCACATCTCTTGAATGTGTGCTTCAACAACAAGTGGATTTTGTGGTCAGTAACAAGGGCTGTTAAAATTCACTGCTTTTGTGCAATGTAACCTTCCAGAGTAGACCTTTATCAACTTTACTGAGGATCTTGCTTCCTCTGCTGAAATCCCTCTCCTACCTACAATTGAAATATGTCTTCTTCTTCTTCTTTGGTGGTCACTGATAGCTGAGTAAGATTGTCTTCCATAAACACAGTTTTAACAGTGATTCCGTAAGTGACTGTGGAGGCCAATTCTGGATCCACATGTCCTTCCGCAGTGGGGACATAGGTTTCCGGGCAGGAGTTGATCACGGTGAGGGTTTGCCAAGTGTGCCTTTCTCCGTTTCGTCCTGAGTTCGAGCGTGTTCAAAGCCCATGACACCTTTGGTAAAGGCTGTTCTCCAACTGGAGCGCTCGCAGGCCAGTGTTTCGCAGTTGTTATGAAATATATAACGGCCCTGCCAACTACTTCCTGAACTTGAGGGGTGTTTTCAAAGCTGAGAGCACCAGGGCATGTATGAGAGCAGGGGTGGGGAATCAGTGGCCCTCCATATATTGTTGGACTCCAACTCCCACCAGCCCCATCCAGCATACCCAATTGGTCAAGGAAGATGGGAGCTGTAGTCCAACAGCATCTAGAGCAGTGGTTCCCAAAGTGGGTGGTACTGCCCCCTGGGGGCTGTGGAACCTCTGGAGATATAAATAACTATCAGAACTTTAAAAGCTGGTATCACTGGATCAAGTTCATCAACTCTGTTGAATTAAACTAAACAGTTTTGAATTTTACTGTGTTATTATCTTCCCTAGTAGGCTGTGCAAACTGTATCATTGGGGCAGTGCCGGATTTATGGCAGCGCATGCAGTTCCACCACACAGGGTCCTGAGCTAAGGGAGCGCAAAATTAAGAAGATCCATTTGGGGGCACCAAATTTTGGCCTCGCGCAGGGCGCCATAATACAAAAGATTACCAAAGTCCACCCCTAGCAGGGGACGCTGAGGATGTGTTTATGGAACCAAGGGAGCAATGGCAAAGAAAAGTATGAGAACCACTGATCTAAAGGGCCACAACTTCCCCAGTCCTGCAGTAGAGAACCTCTCCTCCACCTTAATTCCTTGTCAGAACCTAAGCAGGTATGAAGAAGAAGTGAAGTATCCTAGCTCAAGTTCACCACAAATACAAAGATCCCTATTCCTGCCAAATATTAGTTCCATCATGCAAGTCATGGCCCATTCAAAGAGCCTTGCATGGCCCAGGGAATGTGATCCCCAGCAGGGGAAGGCAGCGTCATGCTGGTTTAGCGGTATGTAATTCCATTAGCCTCTCAACCCTTGTTCTCTTTGCTTATCCGCTACGTGCTCAGCTCCAGCTCAAGCTAAGACTTTCACAGGGCTCACCACGCTGCTTGGCAGAAAACCAAAAAATGGCCTTTTTACCTTCCTCTGCAAGGACTCCTGGGGATCACGTCAATGGAACTGCCAGAAAAGGACGGACTTAAAACCACCAATGCTATCAATAAATGATGGTTTTACAGGAAAGCTTGCTGACAGTCCTCCAAGGGCAGGTCCAAAATACTGGGTTGTTTTCGGCTCAATCCAATATCTTGCTCTGATCAAATCGCTGGCACAAGAGGAAGGCTGGATGCAGCCAATGATCTGCTAATTGAAAGAGCCGCCAGTTTGGTCACTCAGTGCAGAAACTCTCCCAGTAGAAAAGCAACCCAAATGGTAGGGTTGCCAGTAGAAATTTGAATCAGTTCACATCCAAAGGCAAATCTACCTAATATTCACTTTTGGAAACATTACACAAACTGAAAAACAGCCCTTTTTCAAAATATATGCAAAAGTGCATATTCTAAAGTAAAGGATACATAAAAATGCATATGATACCGAAAACAACATACAAAAATGTTTTGTAATGGGGAATGCTGCTTTGTAGAAATATGTGCATTAGGCAAAATTTTCTTGATGACTTTTTTTAAAAAAATTGCAAACTGCTGTGGAAATGTGAAAAACTGGATCTTTCACAGTTTTAATTGCTTCTGATGGGTTATACCTAAATGCATGTGTACAGTACGGACTTATTTCAGTAGAGGTCTGAAATGTGTTCTTTGTCAAGGAGTTTCTGCCACCCCTGATAAAATTTCATAGTTGGGACCCTGAGAAAGAGCGGGGGGGGGAGAGAGAAGGAGGCAAATTGCTGCAGTGCATAGTTAAACTATGGAACTCGCTCCCACAAGAAGTCGTGATGGCCACTAACTTGGATAGCTTTTTTAAAAACGTTTTAGACAAATTGGTGGAGCAGAGGGATATCAATAGCTACTAGCCACAATGGCTGTTTTACCTCCAGTGTCAAAGGCAGTAGGCCTCTGAATGCCTGCTGCTGGGAACTACTCAGCCTTTGCTTTTGGGCTTACCACAGATGTTTGGGTTGCCACTGTGAGAAGAGGATGCTGGGCTCCTTGTTTTCTCCTGCTTTGGATGGTAGGACTCGTACCAATGGCTTCAATTTACAAGAAAGGAGATTCTGACTAAACACCAGGAGAAAACTTAATGACAGTAAGAGCTGTTAGACAAAGACTCTTTCGAGAGGTGGTGCTCTCCTTTCCTGAAGGTTTTGAGGCAGAGGTTGGAAGGCCATCTGTCATGGATGCTTTAACTGAGATTCCTGTATTGCAAGGGGTTGGACTAGATGACCCTTGGTGTCCCTTCCAACACTACAGTTCTATGATTCTACGACTCAGTGAATTATTGGACTGATCCAGCAGGTTCTTCTTGTGTGTTTTTTTAATGTTAGGAGCCATAACTAACAGGGACAGCAGCGTCTCTACAATTCTGTCTTCTCTGGAGAAGAATGCAGCAGCAAACAGATGTGAAACATCAGGGCACAAAGTCCCCCACTGGCCTTATTTAAGCCATTGTGTTAATTCGGCTTTAAAGCCAGGAGCTGTTCTGGCAGCAGCTAAATTTAGAAAGAGCTGCAAGGTGCTCCTGCCTGAGGATGGGGGTATGCCGGTTGGTGGAATCCAAATGGGCAGATAATCAGAGTGGAAGAATGTTGCCTTTGAATGTGTTAATGGCCTTACATGTGCCTTGCACGACAACTGAACTCGCTACCTGCACTTCTGTGTTGGAGCAGGGTGTTCTGGTGGAACAGGCTTCAGAATCCACAGCGTGTGGTCCTTGGGTTCTGTTTTTATACTCTGGGCATGACACAGAAAGAACAGGGTAAAGGTGGCTTCCAGCAGGGCAGGTTCTTTCTGGATCTCTGTAGCACATCATGCCTGCATTTCTTATCCACCTACCCTTTGCTGTCTCTCACCTTCCATACTGAGTGACAAGGCAGAGTCAAGTCCTGACCTAAATTTCTCAAGGTGAAATCCTTCTCCTGTTTTCAAATGAGATTCAGATATTTGTTTGGACTGACAAATACTGCAAATCCCTTTCACACCTCGGAAGAATGTTGGTGAAAGCGACACAATCTGCATAATTCCCAATTTGCAATTCATCATTTATGAATACTCTGTTCAAGTTGTCTGCCAGATGCCCAGGATGGTTCTCAATCAATGCTGCTCTTCAGCTGTTTGAAAGAACTTCAGGATGTCACCACATAACAAATATCTGAGAATGCAATTAGCCAATACTGGACTCCCAAATGAATGAGTCTCTTGATACCCCTGAATCTAGTCATGTGAGTTGTCATTTTGCATTAGCTAATGAATTATAAAATTATGAATTGCCTGGTAATAGACTGCAAATAGGGTATACCAAATTAATGAAATATAAATTAACTAAGTGTGAATAGCCAATTCAAAAGGCATATAACATAATAGATTGTTTTTTAAAAAAAAACAGTCTCGTCAATTCCACCCAATTATGAGACAATCACCTTTTTTTAATCAAATCTTAGCATCCAAATATATCAGATCTGAAATGGGAAAAGATTTGTCTGGCTATCTATAAATCTGGTCCTTGGGTTTGGCAACAATGGAAATCAGAAGTTTGAATGCTGCTTTCAGTTTCTAATTTATGGAAAGCAGAGTGCTGAGTTTAATATGTCTTCCCTATGGTATATAGAATGGGTACTGGCTTAGCTGAGAATTGCCTGTGGCATAGACACTAGTTGAAAAACTGCAGAGAGTTAAGGGGCAGAATGCTCCCTCTCCAGGCTAGGATGGGATTTTGACTCACCCATCTCCTCAATGAAGCCCTGTAAGACTTGCTTATTTCACTAGAGGGCATGGTGCACTGGTGCAGTGTCATAGGGTCAGTTATATGAGCCAGTCCACACCCTGAGCACCATCCTGCACACCCCACTTCCTTTTATGCAGTCTGGTGTTAGTTAGCTGCCTACTTTGATTAGGGCTGAGAAGGAATTGGGTGGTGGGTGCTCTCTCACTAGCCCATAGGGCATCCCCCCCACACACACACATACCCCTTTTTCACCTGGAAGTCTCTACTAGAAGAGCAGACACTGTAGCAAATTAGCTGGGCCTGATGGGAGTTGTATTCCAAAACATCCAGAGGACACCAGTTTGGCCGAAGCTGGCTTATCCCCTAGCAACTGTGGCTCATCTTAATCATACATTTCTTAAAGCTTTTTGCTGCTTTTGCAGCGGCAAACTAATGCAGCTACATTTCTGGAAGGCTTTCAGATGCCGCATACTTTGTCCTGTTGGCTAATATGCAAGTTGGCTGGATCCATTTGGTCATTAGTAACACTTTCCCCCACAAAGAGTAAGAGAAGCAGCGGCAGCAGGGGAGTTTTCTGCCAGTATTTTGCCTGGAGTCTGGGCACTGACTGCGGCTGCTGTCTCCTTTTGCGTTGCTTATCTCATCAGCCGGCGCTGAAGGCATCATGCTTGGTGCAGTCTTTAATAACCCAGAAGCATGCTGACAGGAACACTTTGTTAACAGTCTCTGAAATCTAAATCCACCTTGCCTTTCACTCTCCTATTCATTTCCCTCCACTCCTTTGAAATTTATAGCCCAACAACACATCCAGTCACATTTCCTGGACTAATGTGCATCTCCCGAGCTTTAGCTAATATACAGCTTTGGCGCTGCAAAAGAGAGGGTGCAAAATTTCTTCTTGACCCCTGACCGCTAGAGGCAGGCGCTTGGAGCAAAACCTCCCTCCTTCCAGCTCATAAATCTCCAGGCACATTTCTGGAAGAGGCCAGAGCTAGAGGGTGTCAAAATTCATTGCTGACGAAGTAGGGAGGGAAGCAAAGTAGAATCTTCACAGCTCTTTGCCTTTGAGAGTGTGGTTGAGAGCCAGAAATATATGGTCAGGTCACATCCATACCATATACTTAAAGCACTCGTATACCACTTTAACAGTCATTCAGAATCCTGGAACTGCTGGATTTCACAGAGCTGATTTCACTGAGCTACAATTCCCCGGACCCTTAACAAACCACACTTCCCAGAATTCTCCATGACTCTTAAAGTGCTATGGTGCTGGTGTGACCTCCATTGTTAGCAGAGAGCACTATTCCACAACCATTTTGGATGTCTCTTCACTAGCACCTTGGCTCAGAAAAGGCCACACTTTTTTCTGGGAAAGTATAGTATAGGCCATGGGGCCACTTCAGACTGATGCTGAAAATCTGTCTGCCAGTGAGCAGGCCTAAGATGCAAGTCAGTGTCTAGGGAGCAGAGCTAATCCGGTATGTCAACACCCATGGTTGCTAAACAACTGAAGAGGTGAGAAATGCAGTCCATTGTTTATCTTAGGCTACAGTCCTCAATGCAATTTTTGTTGTTGTTTAGTTGTTTAGTCGTGTCCGACTCTTTGTGACCCCATGGACCAGAGCACACCAGGCACTCCTGTCTTCCACTGCCTCCCGCAGTTTGGTCAGACTCATGTTGGTAGCTTTGAGAACAATGTCCAACCATCTCATCCTCTGTTGTCCCCTTCTACTTGTGCCCTCAATCTTTCCCAACATCAGGGTCTTTTCCAGGGAGTCTTCTCTTCTCATGAGATGCAATTAGGTTCAGATAAAATCTTATGGTTGCACCTCATTTGCACTGTGGTTAAGACTCTGCTATGAGAATTCAGAAGCAAACGTTTCATGGGCTTTACTTTACTAACTGGCCCCATCAGTGCAAGGATTACTGCTCATGCAGTAATGGGAATTTTCCCCCTCTCTTTTCCTGCATGCACCTCACGCCCCCCCAAACTGCTCCAAGGGTTGGGGGAACTCCTTGAGCAAATTTAGGAAGGTGCTGGGAGAGGAGGGATAAAGTCCTAATGGTAGAGATAGAAGGATCTGTCAGTTTTCGTTTCTCTCTTTTTCTCATTTTTCCAATCATTAATTTGGTTCTCCACAGTTTGGAGCAATTTGTGAAGAAGCAGAAGCAGAAGCAGAAGCAGAAGCAGAAGCAGAAGCAGAAGCAGAAGCAGAAGAAGAAGAAGAAGAAGAAGTCGTCACTCATGAAAATTCATCAGCATTTTAGTGCAAATGTCTCCCAATAAACACATCTTTATATGTGATTTTGCCTAATATACCCACTTTGTGCCTTTTTAACATTGCATTGCAAAAATTGGATAAGTGCAAATTTCAAATAATAGTTGTGTTTCCATTTGCATATTGTTTCAGAAAATGTGAATTTGGTAGATTCACTTTAATGCATACTGAACTGAATTTCTTCTCAGTTGCTAGCTAGAGGTAATCCTTGCTGATGGAACCCTGATTTAGCACTACATTCAAGAAATGGGTGTAAGTTAAAATTTGGCCTTGGCTTCTGTGCAAGCTGATACCATTACCTCCCAGAGCCTAATTTATTTGAATTCTATGAAATAAACTTTGTTTTATTTTGTTCTTTTTAATGCTGAATATTAGTTAAAGTATACAAGTATTAATTAAATGATTTGTATCCTGCAATACAGTGGTACCTCGGGTTACAGACGCTTCAGGCTACATACTCTGCTAATCCAGAAATAGTATCTCAGGTTAAGAACTTTGCTTCAGGATGAGAACAGAAATCGCGCGCTGGTGGCGCGGCACCAGCAGGAGGTCCCATTAGCTAAAGTGGTACCTCAGGTTAAGAACAGTTTCAGGTTAAGAACGGACCTCCAGAACGAATTAAGTTCTTAACCCGAAGTACCACTGTATAATTAACTATCCTCAAGACAGAATACAAAAATAAAATATAACCTGTTTGATATACAATACAAAACTGCTTTTGGAAATGTTAAAAACAAAGCCATTGAACAAACATACCCCAAAGAGTAAAGCATACAGAGGGAGCCACCAACAACATGTTTAAAAAGCTTGACAGGGTGTGTGTGCAGAGGAGGAGCCAAACAGAGTGCTCACAGAAGGGAATTCCACAAATGTGGGGCCATCGCTGAAAAGGCCATGTTACTGGCACCTGCCAACCTGGTCCACCTGTGCAGTGGTGAGCCTCACATGCATTTGAGGCGGATCTTAGGGGCAGCTTCATATGGGTGTAGGTGATCCTCCATGTAACCAAGTCCAAATCTACTCTTGAAAGGTTAAGACTAGGATTTTAAACAGAGCCCAGAAATAGGTAATGAATGCAACTGTTGCAAAATTGATGTGATAAAATCAGATTGCCTTGCCCCTGCAAGTGTTGTGGCAACTGAATTTTGCACCAGCTGAAGTTTCAGGATTGTCATTAAAGGCACCCCCATGCAGAGAGAATGTCAGTAGTTTACTCTGGATATAATCAGCACAGTTATAACAAGGCCTGGTCCACTTTCTCCTAATAGAGTCAGAGTTGAAGCATCATAAACTGGTTAATGCTGGGTCCAAGAGTATCCCAAATTGGGTATGTATATCTTCAGGAGGAGGGTAAATCCATTCCATACTGTCTGCAAACCAGTTGCTTTGTAACAACAATATACAAATAAACAACAACAATCAAATTCCTTACTGCCCCTGCAAAAAAAAAAAAAAAACCCCACGCAAGAACAACACAACAGTAGGAGTAAAGTTAATGAGGTCTGAACTGCAGTAAAAGAAGAAGAAGAGTTTTGGATTTGATATCCCGCTTTATCATTACCCGAAGGAGTCTCAAAGCGGCTAACATTCTCCTTTCCCTTCCTCCCCCACAACAAACACTCTGTGAGGTGAGTGGGGCTGAGAGACTTCAAAGAAGTGTGACTGGCCCAAAGTCACCCAGCAGCTGCATGTGGAGGAGCGGGGACGCGAACCCGGTTCACCAGATTACGAGACTACCACTCTTAACCACTACACCACACTAGCTAACTAATCATTAAAAGCCTGGACAAATTCAAAGTCTTGGCCTGATGCCTAAAGCTCATCCAACTACACAACTACACATAGGCAAACAGCTTTAGGGACAGCATTTGCAGGGTGCCACCACATAGAATACCACTTCTCTAGTTGCCACCTGGTTAAGGTCTGAGGCTGGTGGCACTCAGGGAAAAGCCACTATTCTGGACTGATATTTCAGTTAGGAAATGGAGATCTGACTCCTGTGGAATGCTTGGCATCTTTGCAATTAAAAGCCTTCCAGTTCTGCCTGCAGCGACCTAATCCAGAAGGTTACATAAATACCGACAGTAAATGGGAAATGTACCTGCTACGATGAATTATGGACACCCAAAAGAGGTGGCCATTTAGCATAAGAAATGTGATTTCTGTAATTATGTAAATGCAGCCTAATTAACTTTTCCCCTTGTTTTTCAAAATCCTCTCTCAATTAAGTCTGGAAATCTTATGTTTGTTCTCAGTTATTCCCCTCTCTCACGTCCTACACCCAAGCTAACTCTGCATTATTTCTGGTCCTTGCAATATCACTAGGTTGGATTTCATTTGCAAACTTAATTTGCTTGATGTTTACTTTCATTTCCAGGTCATTTAATAAAGAAGTTGTGGGGAATCAGGTACACCTGTCCATTCTGTCGTACCCCTTCCACACAGCTCATGATTAGATTCCTCCAGGTATGCTCCACCTCATGATAACCTTTATATACCAAACAGCTCATATGAGGAGGAACTTGGATAAATCTCATCCTTATACATAACTGAGGTATAGGTCCTGTTCAGAGCTTCCACATGGAATTAAGTAATTCTATTAACACTGAGTGCATTAGGAAATGGCTGTAGCTCAAAGGCAGTGCAGATGCTTTGCATGCAGAAGGTTTCAGGTCCAAGCAGGAGAAGACTCATGTCTGAAACCCTGGAGACCTGCTCCCCATCACTGCAAATACTGAGCCATATGGACCAATGAGCTGATACAGTATTAGGAAGCTTCCTGTGCACAGGGAGAGAGCAAAGAATAATTAAAATTATCAGATTGTTTTCTATGATGATTTCTCTACACCTATTATTGCCCATTTTGAAACTTCATGCTGTGCAAAAATTATGGGCGCAAGTCGCCCAACATCAGAAGTGACTTCTTGACAATTGGCCCATCAGGCCCATCTGTGGCTATACCAGGGTGAGTGTACGAAAACCACTTTTGAATCCACTGCAAGCCATTCTGATATGGTTCTTTCTATTCAGTTCTGCTTCATAGAATTTTCAAGGACCTGATACCTAATAATAATCCAGCCTTCACAAAATAAAATAATGAAAATCCCCAAGTTTTGAAAGGGTCGCAAAGGGTTTCCATGGCCTCCTGACCCTGCAGGACATAGATCACTTATTCAAGGCTAATTTGTGTCCATCCTTTGCTGTGCTTGGAAACAACAATTCCAAGGATGCTGGGGAGCCGGGACTTGAAACACTATTGTGCTGAAATGAGTCATGCTTCTTTAGAATAGAAGAAATCTTTGAAAAATGGGCAAAGTATTGCAGTATAATGTGATTTCCCCCCCCCCACCTCCCTTAGATTCTTGGGGAGTTTATAAGAAGCCAAGAACAAGAGCTGAGAAGGAGGGCATTCTGGGGGGGGGGGAGACAGGTGTTTCTATCTTTTGCTACCAGCCACTCATATATCAGCCATGAGAATGATATGTCAACCATGAAAGGACCTTTTATACTTCTCTTTGGCTGTTGCCTCTCTTTGAGATAGGTTTATATAACTACCCAACCACAGAGTTCAGAATTAGTCTCTTATTCTCCTTTGGTTCTTGGTTGCCCACAAAATGCTTTGCATGTCAAATGAAATGAGGAAGGCACCCATTTGGATATAGCACAGAACACTCTGGCCATTCACTGCATTTTTTAAAAAAACTTGCATTCTCTCTCTCTCTCCCCCCACCCCCAATCATTTAAGTATGTTTCTGAAGATTGCAGGATTGATGCTGCTGCAGAGAACACATAAAACTTCAATCATCACCCACCAATGTGAACATGTGAAAATGCCATCATTGATTATCACGTTGCATGTTTAGACCTTTTACCTTTCCCCAAAATAAATTCACACAAGAGACAGATATTTGGTTTGGTTTTTGGCAGAATTTAGGCCACAACTTTATTGATTACAATCAAGTGAGTGGTTGCATAGGTTCTGGTTCAACTATCTCCCTGCACCCTTGCAGGCAGCGCTGTCCCAGAGCCACGTTCGTGGGACAGCCAAGGATGAACACCAGGGACAGCTGATGGAAGGAGCACCCTACAGCCGACCTAATGTCCCCTGGACTTGGGTGCAGACCGAACCCCTTTTGGGGAACACCAAACCATTGAGTCCCTGGATTCCTGTACTAGAATATCCTGCATTTCCATAGGCGTGGCCACATCTGAGCTGCGACTCTTCTCTGAAGCAGTAGCTGCAATATTAACATTGCTGGGCTGCCCATTCATTAGGTCCATACTGTCCACACCATTGATTTACTGCCCTACATTTGCAGCGATGGCTTTACTGATTCATCTTCAGAGTCATCACTCCTGCTGACGAGACGCGGGGCGCCAGAGGAGCGGGCAGAGCGAACGCGGAACGCGGCAAGTAAGACGAGCTGCCCGGCCCGAGCTTAGCCACCTCCCTCCCTTCCTCGCCCGCTTCAGCCCACGTGGCCACATCATGTGCCACGCCTATCACCTGAACCAGAGCCTATCTGCAACTTACAAGTTGTGACTATTTGCTATGCGCCAGGCGAAACCCAAATGGCACCAGCCAATCAGCCAAGTGGGGAAAATTCCTGCCGTGCCCCTGTCCCAACAACAGACGACACACGACAGCATAGCAAGGTCAAGCGCAAGCCCTAAATATAGGGAGAGGTGGGCGGGTGTTCCAATGCGAAGGCCCCAAAGAGGAAGCTCAGTAGCCTTGCATGGGCTTATATAGGTCCCGTGTTGCTGCTGTTTCTCAGCACCCCATTGGTCAGATTGCACCCTAGCAGCACAGGACCCACCTATCAGGGGTTGTGGCTGATCCAAGATTATTACCCACCCACAACACTGGATCAGGTGGCCAGGTCGCTCCACTCTTTGATGGAGGACACACTTTATCAGCTCTCGTGCATCACTGCCTCTTATCAAATCAGGAAATCCTTCTGTAAAGGAAACTGCACTGGGAACTCAGCACATTGTCTGTCACCAGGACCAGCCCTATCATTAGGGCTGGCTTGTTAGTGACACCTGGCTTGGAGAGCAGTACATGTGAAAAGGATCTAGGAGTCTTGGTAGACTATAAACTTGACACGAGTCAACAGTGTGATGCAGCAGCTAAAAAAGTCAATGCAATTCTGGGCTGCATCAATAGGAGTATAGCATCTAGATCAAGGGAAGTAATAGTACGACTGTATTCCACTCTGGTCAGACCTCACCTGGAATACTGTGTCCAGTTCTGGGCACCACAGTTCAAAAAGGATACTGACAAGCTGGAACGTGTCCAGAGGAGGGCAACCAAAATGGTCAAAGGCCTGGAAACAATGCCTTATGAGGAACGGCTTAGGGAGCTGGGTATGTTTAGCCTGGAGAAGAGAAGGTTAAGGGGTAATATGATAGCCATGTTCAAATATATAAAAGGATGTCATATGGAGGAGGGAGAAAAGTTGTTTTCTGCTGCTCCAGAGAAGTGGACACGGGGCAATGGATTCAAACTACAAGAAAGAAGATTCCACCTAAACATTAGGAAGAACTTCCTGACAGTAAGAGCTGTTCGGCAGTGGAATTTGCTACCAAGGAGTGTGGTGGAGTCTCCTTCTTTGGAGGTCTTTAAGCGGAGGCTTGACAGCCATCTGTCAGGAATGCTTTGATGGTGTTTCCTGCTTGGCAGGGGGTTGGACTGGATGGCCCTTGTGGTCTCTTCCAACTCTATGATTCTATGATTCTATGGTTAGGCTGAGGGAGGCACTTGCCTCAGAGGGCAGGTGCACAGAGACAGCAGCTGCAGCTCGCCACCTCCAGCCATTCCTCCTGAACCCATCAGCCATATCCCTCTGTGGGAGATCAGAACTGTGTGTCAGTCAGAAACTACTTCAGCAAGCCTGCTATCCTCAGGTTAACTGGAGAATGCTATCCCATAACTAGTGTTGACATCAGACACAACTGCCAGTCCAGGCAGCTTCTGCATATGGAATGTGAAGGGGTGTGGGATCTCATCCTTTGCCTCAGGCAGCAAAATGTCTTGAGCCAGCCCTGCCTATCTCCTAAGACATGATGACTAATTAGAACAGGCAACTTTTCCATCATTATGATAAATGGTATGTCTGTCTGTCTGTGGAGGGAAGGCTTGGTGACTGCAAAGTCATTATCAGTGAAGCTACTTGGGTTTTGTCCTCACCACAACAGGTAAACAAAGTGCAGTGCTTTATTTCTCCCTAGGAATGAATGAGAACCATTCATTGCTATAAGAGAAAGTAAAAGATTGTAGGATAAATCTTCTTCTTAGCCCTCGGTAACCCCCATGCCAATGAAAATCAAGCCTTCTCCCAGCTGCATAGTGACATCCTACTTTCTACTTTTCCAATATGTTTCAGTGCGAGAAAATGCTGGGAACTGGCATATACATATATACATATATGTATGTAAATGTAAACCTGAATCTTGTTAGGTCTCACACCAGGTGGTTGCCTCCAACCATAACAGGTAGGGGCTATTTCATTTATGGGGCTCAGACACACCTCACAGGGCTTAAGTTCCAGGAATCTGCTGTATTATTTACAATGCTAATTATTCGGGACAGCTCTAGTGAAGATGGCAAGCTTATTGGGCATCATTACAACTTGATGTTCAGGTCTCAGCAGAATCATTCAGGCAACTTTAATGATGAGCCAAGTTCAGGCAGTCCAATAAAGTTCAACAGTGCACATCATAAGTATGGGATTCATACTGTACTGTGCAGCATATTTATTCAGTGTCTCCAGTTGATGGGGTTTATTCTGTGGGTGGATTCTGGACAATGACTATTACAGTCATCTGCCAATGTCACCAAGATCAGTTTCTATGGCATTTTCAAAGTAGGCTTTTCAAAGAAAAAGGAGGAACTTTTCCTCTAAAAGCCAGGTAAGCATGTGCTAGAATTGATTAGGAGAGCAAGTGTTAGAACTGAAGTTGTTTCCCTTTAATAAATGCTTAGTGTACAAAAACCTGCAATAACATTGTTCATTGGCGCCCTGTAGAATTACGCTGGGTGAGGAATGGTCACATTTTCTCAATGGAAATTACACGCTTCCCAGCTGTTTGCAATAATCAATGTGCCAAGCCTGCATGCTCACTGGGGAAAAGAATCTACATTAAGGAATAGATCAGTCTGTAGCCTTGTTCATAAGAGGATGGATGTAAACTGTGACTACCAGTTCTGTGAAGGAAAAGGTTTCAAGAGAGGGAATTCAACTCACGTTTTTACAGTTATGGTATTTTAAGGTTATGACTGATAATTGATTATTACATTGAATATATATGTTGGAAGCCACCTTGAGAGGGTTTTAATCCAGTAAGCTGGCTAATACATATTTTAAATAAATATTTGAAGAATGTGAGGTGGTGAAGGAAAGGAATACTTAGAAAAGAGGTGACTGTGTGTGTTTGGATGGATAGATATACATACACGTACTAATATGCTCAAGAAGAGAGTGGTTGTCCAGATGCTAATGGCTAATTTGAGTAACTTATGGGTA
Organism: Lacerta agilis; assembly: GCF_009819535.1. NCBI lineage: Eukaryota > Metazoa > Chordata > Lepidosauria > Squamata > Lacertidae > Lacerta > Lacerta agilis. The sequence goes on from NC_046317.1 coordinate 51,031,542, forward strand.
GGAGTTTTTTTAAAAAAAAACTTAAGAACATAAGAAAAGCCCTGAGGGATCAGACCACAGCCCCATCCATCTAGTCTAGCATCCTGTTCTCACAGGGCATGACCAGAAGTCTATGAGGAGTCTGCAAGCAGAATATGACCACAGCAATGCTACCTCTGCTTGTGATTCCCAGAAACTGGTACTTGGGGAAGTTCTACCTCAGAGCTTCCCACAAACAAACAAACAAACAAACAAATGGGGTCTGAGGTGATTTGATATATGGGATAGTAAATGATACAAGAATTGAATTATGTTTCTTACATGTGAAAAAGCAATAAGCAAATTAGCCACAAGTAGTAGTAGTAGTAGGACGTGGGTGGCGCTGTGGGTTAAACCACAGAGCCTAGGGCTTGCTGATCAGAAGGTCGGCGGTTTGAATCCCCGCGACGGGGTGAGCTCCCGTTGCTCAGTCCCAGCTCCTGCCAACCTAGCACAAAGTGCAAGTAGCACAAAGTGCAAGTAGATAAATAGGTATCCCACTCCAGCAGGAAGGTAAACAGTGTTTATGTGTGCTGCTCTGGTTCACCAGAAGCGGCTTTGTCATGCTGGCCACATGACCCGGAAGCTGTACGCTGGCTCCCTCGGCCAGTAACACGAGATGAGCACTGCAACCCCAGAGTTGGACACGACTGGACCTAATGGTCAGGGGTCCCTTTACCTTTACCTAGTAGTAGTAGTTATCCTGTTCATCCACAAAGGAGCTCAGGGCTCCCCCTCCCTGTGCACACATTTAATTTTTACAGCTATCCTGCAAGGCAGATTTGACAGTGATTGGTCCAAGATCTCTCAGTGAGTGGAGATTTGAAACCAGGTCTTCCTAATTCTACTTTTAAACCAGCCACCCACAACATTGTTTCCTCCAGATGTTTAGGGCTCCAACTGCCACCATCTCTGAACACCGACCAGATACATCTGGAGGGCATCAGGTTGTGGAAGCCTTGCTTAGAGATTCCACCAACAGCATACTTGCTGGGAAGTCAGCTGACTCTAGGCAGTCAAGTGGACACCCTTTCCCTACAAGCCTAGTCTTCCTGGCTTCCTGAGGATGCAGAGGGCAGTGGCACAGGAGGTAAAATGATGTTGGAGGCTGTCACCTGAGATCCCTCCCCTTTACTGTACCTTACAATGTGTGATATGGTCATTCACTCATCGGTTGTTGTTGTTGTTGTTGTTGTTGTCGTTCAGTCATGTCCGACTCTTCATGACTCCATGAACCAGAGCACGCCAGGCACGCCTATCCTTCACTGCCTCTCGCAGTTTGGCCAAACTCATGTTAGTAGCTTCGAGAACACTGTCCAACCATCTCATCCTCTGTCGTCCCCTTCTCCTTGTGCCCTCCATCTTTCCCAACATCAGGGTCTTTTCTAGGGAGTCTTCTCTTCTCATGAGGTGGCCAAAGTACTGGAGCCTCAACTTCAGGATCTGTCCTTCTAGTGAGCACTCAGGGCTGATTTCTTTAAGAATGGATAGGTTTGATCTTCTTGCAGTCCATGGGACTCTCAAGAGTCTCCTCCAGCACCATAATTCAAAAGCATCAATTCTACGGCGATCAGCCTTCTTTATGGTCCAGCTCTCACTTCCGTACATTACTACTGGGAAAACCATAGCTTTAACTATATGGACCTTTGTCAGCAAGGTGATGTCTTTGCTTTTTAAGATGCTGTCTAGGTTTGTCATTGCTTTTCTCCCAAGAAGCAGGCGTCTTCTAATTTCGTGACTGCTGTCACCATCTGCAGTGATCATGGAACCCAAGAAAGTGAAATCTCTCACTGCCTCCATTCCTTCCCCTTCTATTTGCCAGGAGGTGATGGGACCAGTGGCCATGATCTTAGTTTTTTTTATGTTGAGCTTCAGACCATATTTTGCGCTCTCCTCTTTCACCCTCATTAAAAGGTTCTTTAATTCCTCCTCACTTTCTGCCATCAAGGTTGTATCATCAGCATATCTGAGGTTGTTGATATTTTTCCCGGCAATCTTAATTCCGGTTTGGGATTCATCCAGCCCAGCCTTTCGCATGATGAATTCTGCATATAAGTTAAATAAGCAGGGAGACAATATACAGCCTTGTCGTACTCCTTTCCCAATTTTGAACCAATCAGTTATTCCATATCCAGTTCTAATTGTAGCTTCTTGTCCCACATAGAGATTTCTCAGGAGACGGATGGGGTGATCAGGCACTCCCATTTCTTTAAGCACTTGCCATAGTTTGCTGTGGTCGACACAGTCAAATGCTTTTGCATAGTCAATGAAACAGAAGTAGATGGTTTTATGGAACTCTCTAGCTTTCTCCATAATCCAGCGCATATTTGCAATTTGGTCTCTGGTTCCTCTGCCCCTTCGAAATCCAGCTTGCACTTCTGGGAGTTCTCGGTCCACATACTGCTTAAGCCTGCCTTGTATAATTTTAAGCATAACCTTGCTAGCGTGTGAAATGAGTGCAATTGTGCGGTAGTTGGAGCATTCTTTGGCACTGCCCTTCTATGGGATTGGGATGTAGACTGATCTTCTCCAATCCTCTGGCCACTGCTGAGTTTTCCAAACTTGCTGGCATATTCAGTGTCACTCATCGGTACAGATGACTAAGCTTCCCCCTTGATCATCAGTATGGGCTCACACAACAGTTATGCTGGCTGGGGCTAATGGGAATTGTAGTCCAAAACCTCTGAAGGTCGCCAGGTTGGGGAAGGCTGCTCTCATCACATCACCACATTGGCTCTCCATGATGGCAGGTACTATAAATGGGTGGGATCAGAATGGCGACGATAGCAAAAACACTCAGGTAGTTTGGTGGGGGAGCCATCAGAACAGGCCACAATAGTCAACGCTCTCGCAGCCCATTTGCCTCATGCAGCTGAAGCTTTTAGCACCTACATTATTCATGGCCTCTCAGCTGTTGCAGCAGGAAGGGGAATTTCTGAGTGATATTCCTAATACCTTAACACAAAACCCATTTAGTCACAACACTGCTTTGAGGAGAGAAATAGAGCGAGGTGGAGCAGAAATTCCTCTCCCCCCCCCAGTAGTGACAGTTGAGGCCAGGCAGGAAGATGAATATTCTAATTTGTTTCCTCGCTTTTCACATTTGAAAAAACAAGTCAATTATGTGAGCATAAGAGCCGACCCAATGGATCCAGGAGAAAAGCCTTGGTAGAATCAGAAATGATAGAAGCCTTGAATCGGAGAGCTAGGTTTGCTTGCCAAGAATAATTCTGCCATGGCAAGACCAACAAGGCTGGACTTGAGGAAGCAGAGAGTGTTGACAGCTTCTCTGCAGTTAGACAAGCAGCCTTAGAGGAAGGAGGCTTTAATTGCAGGAGATTTTTCTTTTTGTTTCTCTTTCTCTACTGCTTGTGTTACTTCTTCTCCGTCACCTTATATTTCAGGCAGGGATGGAGCTGAATTTTGATTCCATTCACCTTTAAAGGTGAATCTACCTGATTTTTACTTTCCAAAATGGAACGCGAACCAAAACAGAGCCATCCTTTGAAATTCATGATTCTACAAATTTTGCAGTGCGGATCTCCAGCCTAGGAATGTGCACAAAAATGAACATATTTGCAAAAATAGCATAAAATGCATTGTATTAGGAGAAACTCCATTGCAAAAATGAATATATTAGGCAAAATGAGACACAAACATGTGCCTTTTAGAATGTTTTCTTTTTAAAGAAATAGATAGAAACTGAAATTACCAGGTTTCTTCATCCCTAATTTCATGCAAGCTCCCTTCTGCAGGGAACCACTTACTTCAAGCTCTTTCTCTCCCCTGATACCTAAATTGTAATTATCAGCAGAGTTTATTCAACAAGGCTTTAGCCCCAAAGGGATCCCAGCCAAAAGATAATCCACTAAATTAAGTAAGCATTTAATGTCATGATGTCACCTGTGGGGAAGACTAACCAGCTGGATGACTTTTACATTTCAAGGCTAAACTCCACAAACTTCTTTCTAAAAACTGTGGTAAATTGTTCAACACCAGGAAAAGGAATCAGGGGTATCTGTACAGCGGCATCAGAAAGCTACAATCTTTTATTTATTTCATATATTAACCGCATGAAATATCCCATGAAGTGATGTAACAATGACCAAAAAAAACCAATCAGAAAATGTATAAACAGTAAATCATATATAAGTACATTTCTAGACCAATGCAGATAAAGACTGAGATAACAAAATCTCTGCTTGTTGCAATGCTTTGATTTCTTCCTGTTCTCTTGTCTCATTCAGGAGAAATTATGGTATCCCTATTAAAAAAAAAAATCTGCATATCAAAATTAGAGTTGCCAGCTTTTTAACTGCCCTGTTTCTGTGCACCTAACAGCAGCTTGGCATGCAAAACTTGCCTTTTTCCATGGATAAGAATATGAGAAATGCTAAATTCATCTGCTAAATGCCAATTGTGCCAAAGTGTGTTTAAAGTCACAGGAGCGGGACCACTACAATAGGTGGCAACACTAACAAATGATTGGCCACAAGCTTCTCCACAGCCTGGCGACATAATCCTTTGAGGAACGGTTGAAGAAGATAGGAATGTTTGTTCTGGAGGAAGGATAATTAAAGATAATTTTAAAAAGAAAAAATAATATTTTAAAAAAAAAAATAAATGAAGGACAATCTATTTGTATGGCAAATATGTATGCCATGAATAAGGCAATAGAAAAAGACAGGCATTACCTGGGGTGGGCATAGTCAGTGTAGTGCTCTTCAAATATTTTGGACTACAATTTTTGCTTGGAAATTGTGATTGGCTGGCTCTTCCCAGCACATTCCCACTAAACACACCAAACGTGCCACCATCCTACATGGCAGGCTGCAAGTCTGTGATATTTTCTCTTTGAAAGTTTGTAGTTCTCATGCAGGAATTTTGTAACTTTCGAAGCCGCCCTTAGACAGAGAACCAGGCAACCATTAGTACAGCACCAGCCCTGATACTTTCGCCGCCGCTCCCAAGCCTTTACAACAGCCTTCACAGGGCTGCGGATTGCAGATCTTCAGATCCACCTTGTTATGGTGTGGTTAATATATGTCGTCAAACATGGGTCAGGGTTTAATCTTCAGCATTAAGAGCTCTGTGGGAGCTGAGGCTCAGAGAAGTACACCAGTAAAACTGCCTCTTGATTGGAGGCAGATAATCAGCTCTTGCCGTTGCCATTACCAGTTTCCCTGGTGCTCCCTACTGAGCCAACTGCTGCAAAGAAATGCTTCAGAATCAAACAACCTGGGAAGGCGTCCTGCCAGAAATTTCCTCAGAAGATTCTGAAGGACTTCTCTTCCCATCCAACATAATGTCTGGCGGGACATCTTCCCAGGTTGTTTGATTCTGAAACATTTCTTTGCTTCAGAATTGTTATATGTTTAGAGGAATCAGTCTGGATGTATCTTTATTATAGACCTTTCTGCAGAAATTGTTCAGTTTGGTTGTATATATATATTTTAATGTTTTATTTATTGTTGATAACTACTTTTGTTATATGTGGTACCTTGGTTGTCAAACGGCTTGGCTCCCAAACAAATCTGCTTCCGAATGCTGCAAACCCGGAAGTAAGTGTTCCAGTTTGCAAACGTTTTTCGGAAGCTGAATGTCCAACATGGCTTCCGCTTGAGTGCAGGAAGCTCCTGCAGCCAATCAGAAGCCGTACCTTGGTTTTTGAACAGTTTCGGGATTCGAACGGACTCCCAGAAAGGATTACGTTCAAGAACCAAGGTACCACCGTATTGTAGTTATGTATTATTTTTCCATGTTGTAAGCTGCCTTGAGCTGTGAAAAGGTGGTATACAAATAAAATTATATATACATGTATAGAAGACAATTTGTGATGGGTTCTGCCCCCATTCCAAGCTGCCATTTTGTGTTTGGCTCTGGATATTTAAGATGCTGGGCTCTTAATTTGCCTTACTTTGCCTACCGCAATCTATGGCCCTGCTACTTTTTATTCAACCAGTTGTAGCACTCTCTGGGGCAGCAAAATGACTTGTGGTTTCACCCTTTATTCATCATTACCATCAAACTACAGAACCAAGTGGGCCTCTCATTTTTCCTCAAAACAAGCTGTAAGGGGAGGGTTGCTAAAGATACAGTGTTACTATAATTCAGTGCATCTGGTCATCCTAGTCACAGAAGGTGTCAGATGATGAGTTTGTGGAAAGATGTCCCATGTGGTGAGCAACTGAACTACAGGTGGCAGCATCACAGTCAAGTCCCTCAGGCTCTGGACTGACCCCACCTATCAGGCTGGGCACTGGATCCTCCTTGACATGGAGGTATGTCCTGTTGCAACTAAGCTTTACTTGAGTAGCAAAGGTCTTCTGGAGCTCACACAGGTCCCTGCATTTCAGTGACAAAGTTAGGTGGTTGTAAAATTCACACACACACAGTCTCATGGCTAGCTGCACTCTACCATGCGCTAGGCCCTAGCAGCGAGCTGCAATTAGGAATAGCTGCCTGCTCCCTCAATGGTATAAGGTCATATCCATCACCGCATATAAATCAGATGGGAACTAATAACCTTGATTTAATTTCTCCTTCCCAGGGTAGGCACTCCTTTTTCTCCAGCTCCTGCTGTCCCTCATGTCTCCTCCCCCATCCTTCCCAAATGAGCCGATTTAAATGAAATGGCTAAGCCTGGGGAATTTTAATTGACAAGTTGGAACTCAATGCTCCCCTACCTGGAAAGATTCATTATTCATGTCACCTTGTAGGCCCCAGGAGGCTAGCTCATTAGAAAAGGTGGGCCAGATCCTGCCACCCAGGCTTGGGGAATACTCTTGAAGCCTATTAAAAAGTGGCACTAGCACAAACTATTAGGGAGGAAATGCAGCCACTGTGTTATCGTGCCCCATTCTCAACTCACAGTGCTCAACATCTAATAAATAGCAGTGACTGAAGTGAAAGAGAGACTATAGTTTGATGTGTGTGTTTTGGGAGGGAGGATATTAGCAGTGATGCATTTAAGTCATTTGAAACCCCGGACTGGGGATGTGGAGGGATTTGATTCTGTTCACATTTAAAGGTGAATCTACTTAATTTGCACTTCTTGAAACAACACATGAACTGATGTCTCAATCCATCTTTTGAAATGCATACTTATCCATTTTGCAATGCAGCTCTCTGGCCAAGCAATGTGCCCAAAAATACATGCACGGGGGTAAAGTGTATATAAGAATGCATATATTGGTGGGAACAGCATACAAAAATGCATTATATTATGGAAAACTGCTTTGTAAAAAGCATTGTTTTCGTCTACTAGGATAAATTTGCACTAAAATGCTGGTAAATTTTCATGAGCACTTCTTTAGAGAGAGAGAGAAATCACAAAGTCATGGGGGAAATGTTGAGAAGAAGAAGAGTTTGGATTTGATATCCTGCTTTATCACTACCCTAAGGAGTCTCAAAGCGGCTAACATTCTCCTTTCCCTTCCTCCCCCACAACAAACACTCTGTGAGGTGAGTGGGGCTGAGAGACTTCAAAGAAGTGTGACTAGCCCAGCAGCTGCATGTGGAGGAGCGGAGACGCAAACCCAGTTCCCCAGATTATGAGTCTACCGCTCTTAACCACTACACCACACTGGCTCTCACCTAAGAGACCTAAACTTGGAGAAATGAGAAACTGAGAGAAGTCAAAATGGATGCATTCACCCATCCTGTCTCCGAATTTAATGGCTTTGGTGCAGGGGGCTGTTTGATTGATGAGGTCTATTACTTCACTTACTTTAAAATGTGGTGCATTTGGGAAGCCCTCCCACTCATTCTGTTGAGTGGAGCCCTGGATGCCTGCCTCCAAATCCTGTCCTGATGCCACCACTGTTTGTCAGCAACTGATTTGACTCTGCCAACTCCTCTAAAGCCAATCTCCCTTGCTCTGCCTAGGGAGGAGATCCATTTTACTCAGCTAGGTGCAACTGCAGCGGCAGCTGAGAGCCATTCTGCAGAGAGCTTAGCATCGGGTTAGGGAACAGGAATGCTAAGCAAGCAGCCTGCTTCTCCCGCTGCTTCCCAGTGAATGTGCTTGTTTCATCTGTCTCAGAGGAAAGAGTTTGGGGAGGAAATATCAATGAGCTGCCCAAGCCCTTTATTAGCAGCTGCTCTAATCTTCCCTTTGTCCTATCAAAGCTCTAATGAGAACGATACCCAGATTAGACCTGCTCAGAGGAGACTGCAATGCCTTCCACTTCCCACTGCCTGTCGCAGCTTGCCTGGTCAACTCACTCATGGAGGGAGAGGAAGCAAAGGGAGCCAGAACTACACAGCAGTGGGACAGACAACCTGTCACTTCATATGGCCAAAGCAGGGGAGATAGGAGGGCAGTTTTGTGGCTACTGAAGATTTATGTGAGGGATGTTGGAGCTTTAAGACACAACACAACCTCTATGAAATGATCTTTCTTGGGGAATTTTCATCTCCATGGCAGGTACATCTGCAACCATTCGCTGGTTTTTCCTTTATTTCACAGGAAGTTGCCTTCATAAAAGCAATGAGCCTTCAAACTACAGGGAAACCTTCCCCAACCTGGTGCCCTTCAGATATTTTGGACTACACCAGTAGCATCAAACATGACCAATGTTCAGGGATGGTGGATGCATAGTTCAAAACATCTGGAAGGCACCATGTTGAGGGAAAGATGCCACATGGAACCCTTAAAGACGTAGGAATGCCCTTGAAAGACTTGACAACAAGGAAGGATTAAATGTGAATCCATTCTCATACAACTAGAACCTTGCTTAGATCATACCCTCCATGCATTATCAGATGGCAGGGTCAGCAATGCTTAAATCTCATCTGCTCCTTACACACACTCCCATCTCCTTCAACTGCTGCCTGCTCTGCTTTGGCAGGCAAGCACTTGTTTCCCGCATTGGGAAGGAAGCCCTGACCCAACTGTCCAGCATTCCTGGATGTGTCCGCAGAGCTGTCAATCTGGAGTGAGCCAATCCTGGGTTGGCCCAATGTGGAGCAATGAAAGTGGTGCAGTTACAGTTCCCACTCAGGGGACACAGTGCTACCCAACATCATTTGAGCCCATGGAGCTCCTCTTTTCTTGACAGTTGCAAAGCAGACAGCCTTTGGGGTGACCCCAAGGAGGCAGGAAATAGGGCAGACACACCAGGCAGGAGCATCACACACACACACACACACACACACACACACACACACACACACACACTGATGAGCATCAAGAGAGACACAGCCCTCAAGGGTGCAAAATTTTAGGGGCACCTTTCAAATGTTAATGCCCTTCTAGTTTTACCACCTTAGGCAGTTGCTTGTTTTGCTTTGTGGCTGAGCTGGCTCTGTCTACAACACAGATGACATTATTATTATTATTATTATTATTATTATTATTATTATTATTATTATTTATTTTATACCACACCCATCTGGCTGGCTTTCCCCAGCCACTCTGGGAGGCTCACAAATGCAGACTAAAAACAGAATAAAACTTCAAACAAAAACTTCCCTAAACAGGGCTGCCTTCAGATGTCTTCTAAAAGTCAGATAGTTGTTTATTTCCTTGACATCTGATGGGAGAGCGTTCCACAGGGCAGGTGCCACTTCTTAATCCAAGTTGTTCATAAACTAAGCTGTTCTTAAACCAAGATACCACTGTACTTGTGTATCAAGCTGTTGTTAAAAGCACAGCAGTAATTCTGGGCCATTTGTTTCCTCTTCTGGTAAGCTGCAAATCTTTCAGAGCAGCAGAGTAAACATTAAGTAAGTGGTGGCCATGGCAGTACAGAGTTAATCGAGACCTCTGCTTATGTTGTTGTTGTTCAGTTGTTCAGTCGTGTCCGACTCTTCGTGACCCCATGGACCAGAGCACGCCAGGCACGCCTCTGCTTATAGCTAAACATATAAGCCCTGCCTTGGGAAACGGCTACCACCTCCCAACGTATCTGCAGTGCCTTGCTGTGCAGACCACCCTCTCCTCCTTTTAAACACTTTCCCCATGATCATTTCTCAAAAAGCAGTTGGCAGGCTGTATCTCCCTCTGGAACTGGTTCAATCGCTGCTCTGTAGTGTTTTGAAATCTCATTAGACGTTATGAATTTGGGCAATTTAGCCTGCTTTTCAGCCAGCAGTGATGTGCTGCTAAATCAGTAATTAATGAATTTGCAGTAATAAAAAGAATGTGATCAAAAATCTAACTCTCCCCCTTCCCTCCCCCATCACGAAGCTTTAGACATAATGCACACCAAAAGGCGGGTTAAACTCCAAAACAATACTAAGAGATGGATCTGAAGTTTTGAAAGGCGGAGTTAAGATGAGCTGGATTTTAATATCATTCAGTGGGGAATCTTCAGTAAATACATTTCAATAAGGTTTCAAGAAGAGAAAAGTGGCCTCCTATCACAGTTGTGTGTGTTTTTCAGGAGAGAGAGATCCCTTATTTTGTAGAAACCATTATTTTTATATGGTGGTGGTGGTTGTAAATTGAATCTCCTGTGCTAGCCATGGTGTTGAAGGGTATAACCTCATCCTCAAGGTGATTCTTCATTTTTGGTTAGCAGAAGCCAAAGAGTGAATGACGAAGTATAGGCAATTTATCCCAAACTGCCCTATACTCTTGTAAACTTCCTCAGAAGCACCTCATATTGATCAGTGCTGGAAATACGATACTGTGTTAGCTGGAGCAGACTTGCAGCTCCAGTTGTTCTTTGAGGCAGGGATATCTATTCCCTGTGTGTGTTTATGGTACCTAACATAGTTAGACTGGGAACTAATTGACTACCACAATTCACAATAAGAACCCAAGCATCCTATGCATCTTTCCCCCAAAACCATGACCAGCAAGTCCATTTCAGATTTTTATTTATTTTTTGCCAAAAGGCTGGAGCATCAGCACATTTCAAATTTTGCCCTGGTTTAATAACTGTTCTGTTAAGTTTAATTTCCCTGAACAGCCTGCCCTACATTTGGAACACTTTACAACCCAGGGCTTATTTTAGCCAGAAGAGACTTTCAAACGGTACTTTAAAAGCGGATTACATGCTGGTTCAAAGCAAATGTCCCACCACAGTGAGGAGCTTGAGAGAACCTGGTGATAGCAGGGGTGTTAGTGAACTAATCTAGGGGAACTTTGATCACATGTGTCTAAGGTCAAACTTTGAAACAGGTTTAGTCAGTGATAAGTGCCTGCTTATACTCCACAGTGGAGCTCCTTGCTTCCTGGCAATTCCGCCTTCCCATCTCTTTTTGGACAACTTGAAAGTAATTTCAGGGCAAGGATTATTATATACATTTGGGGAGCCCTCCAGGGTGCAAACCTTTATGGAGAAACAACTGATTTTTTTTCTCAGCAGAGAGTTTTGGGGTTGCAATGTGAGTATGTTCCTTCCCCCTCCATAGCATTTGCTTGTAACATAATGTCTGATTTGCAGGTATGAGCTTATGCCCTTAATGGAAATTCATTAGCAAAATACAAAAAAGCAGTAGAGTGGCAGGAGGAAATAACAGAAGCTAGGAACGTTGTAAGCTGTGAGTACAGCCACAATGCAAGTACATCCACACAGTGATCAGAATAATGAAAGATTGCTGGATATAATTGCCACATAAATCCATTCCCCTAGAACACTCAAAGAGTACCATTTGAGATCTCTAACATAATATGCTTTGAAATAGGACTGATTTTCAGGAAATACCTGCCACCTGGTTTTGGTGCAGCTAGTTGTCCACTCTGTGGAAGAGGGAATGACATTTAAATTGGGTTTCACTGTTGTCACCAAGAGAATCTCTCTCTAATCAATGTAAAGAATTTGTGGCAAAGTGCTGATGAGTGCAACCTCCATCCATACATCACCTGTGCAAGTTCAATTGAAGCGAATGGGAGCAGTCAGCTGCACAGGAGATCTGGACACAAAGGGTGGTGATCCCTACAGTTAAGCCAACACATAAGTCCATGTGTTGTCAAGTTCCAAACAATTTACTAGCCTTCATCATGGAGAAAGATGTGAATTCTCTGCGGGGTAACACTCATGAAATCATCGTGATTTGTTGTCTGCAGAAGCTTCTTGCTGATTAAATGATAGGCAGTGATAGGCCCTCTTGAGTGTTCTAAGTGATGTAAAGAAACACAAATGCAACAAAACAGATCTGAAGCATAGCAGTAAAATGTCACAACAGTGTAAACTGTAAGAAATGAGTACAAGAGTACAAGTTTCATTAGGCAGTGTATACATACAGCCCTTCCGGTCCTCGTAGGAATGTAGAAAGCTGCCTTATATTGAGTCAGACCATTGGGTCCAGATAGCTCACGGTGGTCTATATACCAGCTCTCCAGGGCTTCAGACAGAGAACCTTTCTAGCCCTACCTGGAGATGCCAGATTGAACTTGGGACCTTCTGCATGCAAAGTATACATTCTACCAATGAGCTAAGTGAGTGAGCTTGCTGCCCACTACAAGCATCAAGCACATCCAGGGACCCTTTAACATATCTGAAAAATATTTAGGATTTGCTGATTTCATGATGGCCTACTCCCCCCCCCCCGAGTAATTAATTTCATCTTAGTTCAGCACTTCTTAAGCCAGACATCCTTTTGACATCCTTTCATATTAGAAAGATGAGTGCTTCAAAATGCTCTTTTTGCACTTCTGATGTAACACCTGAAAGGGAGATTTCTGTGCTCCCCCCCTTGCCCAGTCTATGTTCTACATGCATCTCAGGATAGGGAGTTGCACTAGCTTCCCATTCACACATTATCCCAGGAGTACAGAAATGTGAGGGACAAATCACGTCTATCTGCTACTTTGTAACATGTGATGCCATACGTAAAGAATTCAATGGATGGTCAAACCAGCAAGAACATTTATTACTTATTAAAAGGAAGCATGGGAATGAGATTAGTGAAAAGCAACAGCCTTTGCAAAGAAGGAAACACAAACTGCACATTCTAACTCATGTATCCTTGGAGTAACACTTAACTAGCAAAATGGTTGGGTCCTCTGAGCACAATTGCAACACTTCAAAGCCAGACTGCTACTACCCTCCCAATATTTTGTGACTAGACCCCCAGGTAGGGCCTCCCCAGAGAGTTAGCTGGCACCCATTGTCTGTTCTTTCTGGTGCCATTATATTCCGCTAGGCTTTTAAGAAAGTGTTTTAGTATTCTTTAGAAATTTCAAACTGCTGTAATCCTCTATTGCCAGTTTATGCTTGTTTGCATTATGATGTTTTTAGTGCTTTCAATTTTAGTTATTCTTCTGTTTTATGGTTTTAACCTTTATTGTAAACTGCCCAGAGAACTCTGGTAATTGGGCAGCATGGTAGTGCAGAAAATAAATAAATCCCAATCCCCATTGCAGGTGGCGCAGTCATCCCCTATACTGCCAAGTCAGACTAGGAAATTAGAATTGCTCATTGCTCTGAATCAGCGCTAAAGAGCAGCTTTCCCCAGTGGAAAGCAGTGGAACAAGAGGAAGTATGGATAAGCCCTGACTGCTATTTCTTTTTTTAAGTGGATTTTAAAGTGCACCAAGGTGACAGGGTATTTTTAAGCACTTTAATTGCACAAACCTACATTTCTGGTATGCACTTGAATCCTTCCTGCAAACTACCAACAGTATAGGTGTGGTCTTGGTTGTTGCTCAGAGGCAGCAGTCTAACAATGCAACCCCCTGTACAGGCAGGCAGCTGATAAACTTTAAGTGGTATACAGGTGGTAAAGGGTCCCATGTTTTTCTCAAGCCACCTGGCTGTAAGTCAGTGGCCAAATAGGATCAGAAAATTTATATCTATTAAGTGTCATGGCATGCAGAGCTCCTCTGGGGATCATCTAGTATTACTAGGAGAGAGATAAATGCAACACAGGCTAGAGTCAGATGGTTTTGCACAACTTGTGCATCTGAAACAACAAATGCAGCTTATAACTGACAGTTGCCTGCACTCATACAGTCTGTTTGCCTCACTGAAACCTCTTGCACTTGAACAGCAAACATTAACTCGCTTAGCATCTGTATGATGCTTTCAGTTTATCACTGACAGTCCCAGGGCGTGTTCTTAAGAAACACTGGATAGCTTTCAAGGATCATCTATGATGTCTGTGGCATGTCTTCATTTGTTGGGCAATGGTCTCTGAAAAACGTTGCAATAAAGAAAACAGAACTGTATATTGTCAAAAGAAAATCTACCCTTTTTGTCATTGCTAACCTTTAGCGTGTAGTACTAGCTTGTAGTAGCACCCCCAGTACAGCTGACTTTAAAAAAAAAAAATTATGTTTGGACAAATGTAGCAGGATAAAGGTGATCTTGCCCCCCCCACACACCTTTATCCTGCTACATTTGTCCAAACATAATATTTTTTATCACCTCATCCGTCTCCTGAGAAATCTCTATGTGGGACAAGAAGCTACAGTTAGAACTGGATATGGAATAACTGATTGGTTCAAAATTGGGAAAGGAGTATGACAAGGCTGTATATTGTCTCCCTGCTTATTTAACTTATATGCAGAATTCACCATGCGCAAGGCTGGACTGGATGAATCCCAAACCGGAATTAAGATTGCCGGAAAAAATATCAACAACCTCAGATATGCTGATGATACAACCTTGATGGCAGAAAGTGAGGAGGAATTGAAGAACCTTTTAATGAGGGTGAAAGAGGAAAGCGAAAATATGGTCTGAAGCTCAACATCAAAAAAACTAAGATCATGGCCACTGGTCCCATCACCTCCTGGCAAATTGAAGGGGAAGAAATGGAGGCAGTGAGAGATTTCACTTTCTTGGGTTCCATGATCACTGCAGATGGTGACAGCAGTCACGAAATTAGAAGACGCCTGCTTCTTGGGAGAAAAGCAATGACAAACCTAGACAGCATCTTAAAAAGGAAAGACATCACCTTGCCGACAAAGGTCCATATAGTTAAAGCTATGGTTTTCCCAGTAGTAATGTACGGAAGTGAGAGCTGGACCATCAAGAAGGCTGATCGCCGAAGAATTGATGCTTTTGAATTATGGTGCTACAGGAGACTCTTGAGAGTCCCATGGACTGCAAGAAAATCAAACCTATCCATTCTCAAGGAAATCGGCCCTGAGTGCTCACTAGAAGGACAGATTCTGAAGTTGAGGCTCCAGTACTTTGGCCACCTCATGAGAAGAGAAGACTCCCTGGAAAAGACCCTGATGTTGGGAAAGATGGAGGGCACAAGGAGAAGGGGACGACAGAGGATGAGATGGTTGGACAGTGTTCTCAAAGCAACTAACATAAGTTTGGCCAAACTGCGGGAGGCAGTGAAGGATAGGCGTGCCTGGCGTGCTCTGGTCCATGGGGTCATGAAGAGTCGGACACGACTGAACAACAACAAGCAGGATAAAGTACCTTCTGAAATATGTGAAGGTTTGAGGGTAAGTTATCAAAAACTAGAGTGGCAATTTCATTTTCTTAATGCTCAGCTGTAAGTCATTATCACTCACTCCAATGGGATTTACTCCAAAGTAAGTGTGTAAGTAAGTAAGGGTGGCACTGTGGGTTAAACCACAGATCCTAGGGCTTGCCAATCAGAAGGTCGGTGGTTCAAATCCCTGCAATGGGGTGAGCTCCCATTGCTCGGTCCCTGCTCCTGCCAACATAGCAGTTCGAAAGCATGTCAAAGTGCAAGTAGATAAATAGGTACCACTCTGGCAGGAAGGTAAAGTGTGTTTCCATGCGCTGCTCTGGTTTCGCCAGAAGCGGCTTAGTCATGCTGGCCACATGACCCGGAAGCTGTACACCAGCTCCCTCAGCCAATAAAGCGAGATGAGCGCCGCAACCCCAGAGTCGTCCGCGACTGGACCTAATGGTCAAGGCTACCTTTACCTTTAAGTGTGCACAGAATTGTGGTCTAATGCTGAGCACTCCTATGCATATATAGTGGACCAGCAGTAACACCTGGAGGGGTAGGGTTGTGGAGCTGCAATGAGGCAGGACAGCATTGAGGTCAGGACCACATATAACTGCACCAGCAGGGCTTCCACTACCAATCTGGCATTCCTAATAATGCAGTCACCTGTCCCTTATCCCACCATAACCCTATCTGCCCCAGTCCTGTCTGGGTAAGCATTAGCAACACAGTGTTAGGAAAGCAATTCTTCTCTACCACCAACACTGCCTCTGCACTGGGCTGAGAAAATCCTATTCAGAGAATAGTGCCAGAAGTCCCAAGTTAAGTCCTCAGCACTGTCAACGAGGGCTCATGACTGGGACCCAAAACAGGTTCTTCTCTCAAAATAGACAATACTGAGCTAGATGGACTAATGGTCTGATTTGGTATAGGGCAGCTTCCTCCAACTGAGCAGAACTTGCTTCCACTTAAAATGCACAAGACAAGGCTGTAAGACTGATAATCACAGCCATCCATGTGAAGTACAGAAGTTTCATTAGACCCGTTTTAGTGCATGGCCTAGGTTCATGTTCAAAGTCGTGTGGTTGGACTCCTGTTGATGATTTCCTGGGTATTCTGATGATTTCCTGGGTATTCTGGCTATTCTGACTCCCACTTCGGCTTGTTTTTAGTAACATAACACAGGCATAGGCAAACTTGGCCCTCCAGATGTTTTGGCACTACAACTCCCATGATCCCTAGCTAACAGGACCAGTGGTCAGGGATGATGGGAATTGTAGTCCCAAAACATCTGGAGGGCCGAGTTTGCCTATGCCTGACATAACAATTATTTCATGAAAGGAGGGAGCTTGTTCTAGGAGCTCTGAAGGGCACAGAAGTGCCATCTTCCTTACACAGAGGATTTTCAACCTACAACTGGAAAGTGAATATCAACTACGAGTTGCCTTAGGTTGCAGGAGGGGGAGGGGCAGAATGATGACAACTGATTAATAAATTTAGGAAATACCTAGTCATGGAAATGGGTCTGGAGGCAGCACGTGAAAGAGGGCAAAGGAGCAGCGGCGGATGTTGTGAGGCTGATTTATTTAAATCTTAGATACTGCATTTGCTGCCAAGCAGATGACATTGAAAGCCGTGTAAAATTACAATAAAACCTGTACAAGCGGATACCAATAATAACAACCCATAAAATGGATACCAACAACACTATTAAATCTGAAGCTGCATCTAGAAACAACTAAAAATACAGCTAAATGATGTCAACAAAAAATCCCAGCAGAAAAGATGCCAACTCCAGCTGCCATTAACTGGTGAAACATGCTTTCCAAAACAAAAAAGTTGTGTTTTGACGGGGTGCCAGAGAGCTAGCCAGAACTGTGGCAGGACTTTAAGCACTTAACCACAAAGCAGAACTGGGGGTAGGATGAGAAGGGGGTGGGAGCCTGATTGGAGCAGAAGGAGAAAGAGGGATTTGAGAAGCTACTCTAACATACTGTTGCAAGGTGTGACTGTCTCAGTTGCCTTGGATGAACCAGGATAATTTTCAGGATAATATCAGAATAACTTTGCCCTGTAAACCTGATGGGTGATCAGAGTCATAACCAAAGGATTGAATGACAGCCACTTTGGAAAACTGTAGCCACCAGAGTTTAGGGGAGATACAGGGAGAAAGCTAGCAGGAATTTGGACAAGGAAGGAGAGAGCAGAGAGCTTTTAGCTGGAGGTAGCTAAATCTTTGGGAAAGATGGAGGGCACAAGGAGAAGGGGATGACAGAGGATGAGATGGTTGGATAGTGTTCTTGAAGTGACTGGCATGAGTTTGGCCAAACTGCGAGAGGCAGTGAAGGATAGGCGTGCCTGGTGTGCTCTGGTCCATGGGGTCACGAAGAGTCGGACACGACTGAACGACTGAACAACAACAACAACAGCTAAAACTGGGCAACAACTTTAAGGGTTTGGGCAACTGGGAATTTGATGCAGGACAGTAGCTGCTTTAAAGTGCTCTGCTTTGTAAATCAAAGGTATCAGGACCATGACTTATGGTAAGCAGGGGGTGTACCCTGTGCCACAACCCAAAAGCTGCCCCAAAGCTGCAATTAACCTCCCAGGGTTAACAGAAGTTGGGAGGAATTTTGGTGGGACTGAAGCACCTGAGGAAAGAGCTTAATCTACTACCCCAGTCTTCATGATCTGCTGTTCAAAGAATAAAACTTATGTGTATTAAATTCCTACATGCCACTGAGGCTGTGTGTAGAGTGGCCCACACATTAACAGCTTTTAGGTGCATAGCCACATTGTCTTAAGTGCATATTTGGAGTCAAATTTGGGTTGGTCTCTATGGAATGTTTGAAACGGTCCTCAGCTGAGTGTTCAAACCTGTGTCTTTTAATCAAACCAAAATTAAAAATTTAAAAAAAAAAATCCTTCCAGTAGCACCTTAGAGACCAACTAAGTTTGTTCTTGGTATGAGCTTTCGTGTGCATGCACACTTCTTGTTGGCAGACCAACATCGGTACCTACCTGTAACTGTGTCTTTTAATGTGAAACTTACCAATGCCAGGGAATAATATTGACTTGAACCTACTGCAGTCTAATTTCAACACTGTGCATTTCCACTTCTCCATCAATAAAACTGTAGCCATGATGCCAACTATTCCCCCCCCCCCAACATACTTTGAACCATGTGCTGCAGGAAAGCGCAAGACGACAACATATTGTTGGAGCGGAAACAAACAGTGTTTATCCAATCTGAGTATTAATTTCCTGTGATGAATACTCAAAATCTGCATCCTTTGAAAATTGATTTCTATTGACTTGCTTTGGCAGTTTCAGCGAAATGCGGACGCCGATTCATTATTTTCATTGCCATGCTACATATTTAATCAAGCACAGGTGATGTAACTGAAGATGGGAAGCTCAAATTTGCTAACTTGCAAATCACAACTTGACAAAAACAGACATCACAAATCTATACATTTACTGAAAACTTTTAGAAAGTTTTCAGTTAAAAAGAATAAAAAATAAGACTGCCTTTGGGGCATCTGAATGTGACAGGCACAAACTTTAAAAAGAGCTTCACGTTTTAAATTCACCCAATTGCACAGCTATATGAGATTTCTCAGACATTTGTTGTGAATACTGTACTTGGTTCTACTCTATAAGCTGTCCTCTGCTATGGGGCAATTACATTTGCTGGGGAAGAGAACCTCACTCTGAAAAGTCTGGGACATCTATTGCTGGATTTGGCCAAAGGAAGGAATCAGACAAAGAGCAGCAATAAGCCTGCTATATTACCTGGGCTGCTGCTGGGATTCAAGGCCGGGCACTGCCAGCCCGTGCCAACTTGTTAATGTCTCTCATGTGTGAAGAGCAATTTGCAGTAACTACAGGATCGATTTGTAACTCACTCTTCAAAAAATATGAGAGGGGCTAAAGAAAGAAAAATGGGAAATATGGCCTTGCTGGACAAAAGCCCACAAAACTACAAGGGCAACAAAATGCTGGCCCTTCTCTTGACGTGATTCATCAGAGAAGACGCTAACCTGGAGACATGAATTCAGCAGCCACTGTCTGCAGCAGACAGATCAATGGCTATATCACACAGGAGACTAGTTCCATTCCTGGACTCTTTGTGCTGTACAAAATCAAATACCAGGTTGTGTGTGGAGGTTTCTTTTTTATCTAGAGGTTAGGCATTCAGCAGTGATGCCTGCTGGTTGGGTTTGGAAGTGGTACATAGAACCGTGAGTAAAATTTGTAGGCTTTGCTATGGAACCCACCACAATGCTCAGTAGAATTTGTCTCACCTAGCTCCAATATCAGGAGACAGTGTCAGCATTATACTGACTTGTGTCCTAAATAATGCCATACTTTCTTGCTCCTCAAAAGCATTCAACCTACCCCATAAAGGGAGGAAGTAGGAAGAATGCCACCTGCTGGCTCTTCTCTTTCTCTGTCCTGTATCAAGCTTTCAGTGGTATTAATGTTTGAAGCTGGAGGGAGACCACCCATATGGCATAGATGAACATATAAAGTGCCTCCATTGAGAAATATTATATTGGGCTGATCATACAAAAACTCTCTCTCCGATTACCTTCTCAGACTTACACATTTTCACGATGTTGCAATGCAGGTGCATTATGTGATGGGAATGCAAGTGGAAACATTTCAAGCCCTCCAAGCATGTCCTAGATTTCCAGGAACAATTCCAGAATGACGAAAGCCATCCTGGCTTCTGATTTGATCCCACAATGCCTCACCATGGCCGCTGCTGCTGGCCTCCCTTGGGCAACTCACAGCAGCTGCTGGAGAATGGGAAAGGAGGAGGAGAGGCCACCGCCACTGAGGTGATGTGCCTTGTGTGATGTGCCAGCTCTGAGGTGCCGGCAGAGGACAGGGCAGTCCTGGGCAGGAAGAAAAGGGGAAACCTAGTAGAGCACAAGGAGTCTTTGTGTGTGTGTGTGTGTGTGTGTGTGTGTGTGTGTGTGTGCATCTGCATCTAATCTTGCTCCTTTCTAAAACTGGGGGGGGGGTCAAGGAGGGTCAGCTGGTGGGGAGTGAGATATGTGCCTATTTTCACCGGAGGAACATTGGAGGATATGACATTTACGAATTCTTCCTAGCTTTGGAAGAAGAGGAGGGCCTTTTTTCTTATAACGCACACTTCAGCTAATTATAGTGTATAAGCCCTGCCAATCCATGAAGCCTGTGAGCCAGTAAAATTGAACCCAATGTCAGACAACACTGCCCCTCTCACTGCCATGTCTATGTTGCAGGCACAGGCCTGCTGACATTCTGGAGCCTTGCTAGCACACAAGCTATTAAACAGCATTTAGTCAATCACACATTGGCAAGGAGGAGTAAGATAGAGCTGCAACAGGGTTGGAAATTTCATGATTCTGCCTCCCTCCCTCTAGTTCCAGCCAGTGGGCAGCCTTGCACCTGGTATCCCCGCATATGTGACATTCCTAAGTACTGCAAACCGAAGGCCAAGCTAGCTATGTCAAGGCTGCCACTAATCATATTATTTTCTTGGCAAGCCATAAATCACTCAGCTGGCACCTGGAAGATAAAGAATCCTTTTGCAAAGGACATGCCATCGGAAGCTCAGTTGAAAGCTCTGCTCTGCCAGCCTCCCTTGGCAAAACCAATCTCTCCTTCCGCCAAGTGGCTTTTGTTGAGCACCTTTTTTCCAAGTGAGTGTACTGGCAGTAGTCCTTTGTAGCCCAACCTTTATCTGCCAACCTACTTTAGTTCAGCTTCTGTGAGTTCATAAATGAAAGTGGTGGGCCTCACTTTGGACCCATAATGGAATGTGCTGATAGCTTGGCATGTCCTGCCTTCCTATCCAGTGGAGAGAGACCTTCTAGCCGCCAAGCCTGGGCAAGAGGCATCAGCCTGCTTGCCAGTGTCTTGGCTCCAGCTAGGAATGAGGGCACAGGTGCTGCCAAAGTAACTTCTGCCATGGCTGAAGTTTACTTTGCAAAATGGATCCTTGGAGCCCCTGGTGGATATGGGGAATTATGGGTAGGGCAGAAGAGGCTCATAAGCACTGGGCATGAGAAACACGGGGGACTAGAGACCCCATGGAAAAAAAGGAATATGATGATTAAAGCATAAGAACAAAAGAACCTGCTGGACTAGGCCAATGGCCCATCTAGTCCAACATTTGTCCTCACACTGGCCACCTGGATGCCTATGGGAAACCTTCAAGCAGAATCTGAGCACAAGACCACTCTCCTCTCCCATAGTTTCCAGCAACTTGTTTTCAGAAGCATCAGTGGCTTTTCAAGTACTGGAGGGTCTTCATAGAAACATTCAGATCATCTTTTAAAATTGGATTGTCTACTGAGATGCAGTGAACCTCAAGGTTCCAGGGAGATAGTATGCTGAATAATTTTTGTAGGATGTAATTAACAGGAGCAGTTATGAGATCTTCAACTCCCCGCTTCCTACAACAGGGGTGGAGACCTTGTTGCCCTCCAGGTGTTGTTGGACTCCAGTTCCCATCAGCCCAGTCAGCATGGCCAGTGGTCAGAGATGGTGGAAGTCGTAGTCCAAGAACATCAGAAAGGCCACCTGTGTTCTACAAGCTTGTAAAACAATGTGCTAGGGATAATTTACCAGGAACCTCACTGGAGCAAGTCTCATTTGGATAAGTAAGTACAGTATATTGAGATAAGTTATGGAAGCCCTACTCATTACAAAGTGACTTGTAGTAGAGGGCTTCCTTGCAGTTCACATCCTTTCTATTCTATGTTTTGGGGGGAAACATTGTGATTGGTTCAGTTTCACATTTTTAAAAAATCTTTTGCTGAAGCATTAAATATCAGTAAACTGATCAGACTTTGTTTGTTATACATTTATCTATAACAAACAAAGTCTGATCAGTTAGCAATTACATAGAAAGAATACAAGAGGTAAATGGAAGAGCAGCTAAAATGGAATTCAGGTCTCTTGACTCTTACCATCTCTTGTCCTGTCTACTGCTCATTCAATTTTTGTTAAAACCAGCAATTACCACAACATTTTTAAAGAAACGTGTGATAATGGGCTGTCGGGTATCATGACATGGAACAGTAGTGTGAAATGCCTAATCTCTTACTGAGAAGAAAGGTCTATCCTTGTGATTTATGAGCACTCTTAGTTTGATATCACTATAGCTTGGAATGACTCTGTGGATCAACAGTAACTCAGAAATTCATCATCAAATTGACTTTTAAAAGTGCTTCACTGTGCTGCCCACAGCTGTGAAATCTCCATCCATCTAATCACATACATATGGAGGTTTGCTTTGGTGGATAAGTCTTGTCAAGATAAAACAAAACTTGACCTTGGTGAGCTGTCTCCTCTAATCTGGCACAGTGCTAATAAAAATAATAACAGCAGTTGTAGATCAGGCAGATAGGACAGCTGGGGATGAATGAGGAGACGGGAACCAGGAGAGATCACCTGCCCTTGCTAACTCCCTGATGATTTGCACAGAGCCTTTTCTTTTGCTGCAGCAACATTTTACAATCCCTTGAGACAGAAAGCAGTTAATTAGACTCGGTAACCCACTGCTTTCTGATGAAAGGAAAGTGTGATCAGCGGTAATGCATTTTGGGATTGGTGGGTGGGCTGGCAGGATTGAACCAAGCTGTTTCTGCTCCCTTTCATCTCTCAACATTAGGGTTGTTTTGTGAAGCTAGCGTTCAATTACCCTTTCTCATGTGAATGCATTGATTCAACACCCTAGACAGAGCCACAGCTTTCTACAACAAATAGTTCAAACGAAAAGACTTGATGGCAAGCCAGCACAGGGCTCATTTGCACAACTTATTTTTTTACATGACAGTGATGTGCCACTTCAAAGTACCTTCTTTATAAATAAATAAATAAATAAATAAATAAATGTGGTGAATATTGTGAATGTTCCCGAACATCCTTGACAACGTGCCGGGATATGGGATGAGTCAGTTTCAGGTACTAGGAGTATCACGCATTGATCAGTTTAGGGAGAAGTGCTTCAACTTTTGCAGACACACTTTCTGCAGCCTTTTGTGATTATCCAAATCTCTGAAGTGCCCCAAAGCATGTCAGAGCACTTCAAAGACCTCCCACTTTATGTCAGGTATTGTACTCAAGAGGGCGAGGGCAAGGAGCAATGGGGATGATCACACACACCCCTTCTCCTGATACTGCAGGAGAAGAGGAATGCAGCATAGATTTACAGCAGGGGTTTGAGGGGTTGGAAGATCACAGCTCAGAGATAGATGAACAAAAGAGTTGGGGAAGTGTTAGAAGGAGGAGGAGGGGAAACAGAGGCAGGGCAGCCAGTTGACACGTTGTCACTGGAGATTATTTCTGATCCCCCTTCTCCCAGAACTCGGTGCTCGTTAAGAGTGCAGGAACAATGGACTCAGAGACAATTGGAGCTCAGTTGGAGGTACAACGCCATTGTCAGGGCTTGCTGCATTCTTTTGTCTCTCGCTATTATGAATGAATAAACTCAAACAAGGACTCTACCTTGTTTTCTCTGCTCTTGCTGCCACTGGGGAAGGAATAGAATTCCCAAAGCCCTGACACTTCAGCTTGGAGAAGTCCTCGATGTATATGAAGTAGTCCCAATTCAGTTCTCGGTTTGGGATTTGTCGGCAGGTGGGTGGGTGGGAATTACATCCCTACCATAAATGTACTTAAACCAAAAATAAACAGAGTGCTGAACTTGCTCTGCAATTTAGCGAATTACCTTCTTAAGGAGTTTGCACATAATACTTCTATATCATTCTGTGATTAGTTTGACCACAATCCAACAGTATGCTTGGGCCCATTAAAATCAATAGGCTCAAACCTATTTAACTCTCTATTGCATTGTGGGCTTCACAGGCAATAAATCCTGCTGGTTTGGTTCCCACTATGCTAACACAAGTTATAAGCAACATCCATTCTCCCATTTGCTTTCTTGGGGTTATGTTTGTTATTTACGTATTTAGTAATTCACCCCACCCCACCCCACCCCACCTTGAATCAAAAGGCTCTTGAAGCAGCTTACAAGATTCAATCGATCCTGTATCCCAAGGTTTCCCAATCTAGGGTCTCCAGCTGTTTTTGGACCACAATTCTCATCATCCCTGACCACTGATCCTGGTACCTAGGGATGGTGGGAATTGTAGTCCAACAACAGCTGGAGACCCAAGATTGGGAAACCCTGCTGTATCTGCTTATCTAGGAGTAAGCCCCAGCAAATTCAGTGAGACTTACTTCTGAGTAGACATGTAGAAGGTTGGGCTACTAATAAGAACATAAAAAGCTGCCTTCTATCAACTCAGACCACTGGCTTAGTACCATTAACAATGACTGACAGCAGCTCTCCAGGGTTTGGGGAAGGAGTCCTTCCCAGCCCTACATGAAGTCTCCAGAGGTTGAACCTAGGACCTTCTGCATGCAAAACATGTTCCCTATTACTGAGCTATGACAATTCCCCAAATGTAGGGAAATGTTGGAATCATTTGCTACTAATATTTGAGTACTTTAACCAACAAATTAAAACCAACAGTCATGCAATGCAGAAAAAACCCCAATACCAAAGATTCAGAATATCTAAAAACAATAACACAGACAGCTAGGTATTAAAGCAACACACAAGTGCCCCCCAAAAAAACTAAGTTCACACACACACACACATTTATCCAGTTTTTCCCATCCAAATAAGTCACTCAAAGCTATGACCATAAAAGCAAATTCTAAGGTGAAAACAACCATGATCCCATCATTAAAACAATGACCAGCAAGCTAACAAACCCAAGACTAAAAGCAGCAAAGGGGGTGGGCAGGGAGCCAGAGATAACAATAAATACAGAATCAATGTATGTTCATTTTAAAACAGTGCCAATGTTCTCTGCAGAGAATATTAGACAATCCTAATATACAGCCCCTGGATGATATCAACAACGCAGTGACAATTTGACACACATCATGGCTTTGCTTGCAACTCTGTTGCTCATTTTTTCAAACAGGATGTAAGGAGATCATTGAGGATCAATTTACAGACAGCCGGCTGGAGTTCAGATGCCTGGCAATTGGAGTCCAAACTATGCTTTGATGTGCTAGAAATCTCATCTGTAGAAGCAGTCTCATGACCCAGCTTGATAGCAGATATTTAGTAAAGTAAACCTAATTTGGGGACAAGGCAGACCTGGAATGGCAGATTATCTACTGCTGCATTTGTCACCTTTCCATCTCCTGCCAGCCAGGGCAGAAGATGGGGGGGGAGCAATTTTGCTGTGCTAGCTCCAGAATGGCACAGCACAGGGTTTTAAATCCGTCCCCACTCCAGGAACAGGACTGGCTTTAGATCCAGCAGACCCATCACAGTCCTGGTCCATCCCATTCTCCAAAATGCCTTATACTAGCAGGGATGAATTTTTGTGGTGGTGGAGCCTCCTGCCTGTGGAGTCTGGCAGAGCCCAACAGAGGAACACCTCCACTGACTCCTAACCATTCTTTCCAGATATTTATACTTTTCTAGCATTGACACAACAGGCTGAAATTCAATGGTGTCCATTCTAGGGTGGGACTAGGTGCATCTGTTGAATTTCTTTCACAAATCTCTTAAAGGCACAGAAACTCCACCAGAGACAAACATTAAAAGAAACACCATAGCACTTGGACTATTACCATAAAGTTTTTAAGGTTTGATTTTATGTTGTGTTTTAATTTGTTGAAAGTTGCCCAGAGTGGTTGGGGGATTGGGGAACCAGTCAGATGGGTGGCATATAAATTAATAATAATAATAATAATAATAATAATAATAATAATAATAATAATAATTCTACCACTTGTGCATAAAAAATGGGGGATCCCACATGCTCAAATGTCATGTATAAAAGAAGTAAAGATGGACAGATCAGTCATGTCAATTTCACTTGTTCTACCCCCACTATTGGAGGCAATATACCTCTGAGCACCAGTTGCTGGGAATTGCAAGTGGGGAGGGGTTAACTCAGGTCCAGCTTTTGGGCTTCGCACTGGCATCTGGTTGGCCATTGTGAAAGCAGGACACCAGATTAGATGGACCTCTGTCATGCACCAGTAGAGCTCTTCTTAAATTCTTAAGGCAATTCCAACCAGTTTCTGCATTAATCTGCAGATATTTTTAAACCCACATGATAATTCATATTTAATGTATAAATAATGATAAAATACATATTTTAAATGCTAATTATTAAATATGACAAAATACATATTTATCAAAACTTGTATTGAAATATCATTTGACTTCTAAATGTATTTTATCATATATATAAAAACACAGTTCTGAATGTATTTTAGTACATTTATTGAGCCAATAACTATATTGCAAAATCTGTACATGTGCCAGATCTGAAGAATAATTATGCTTTGATCCATGTGTCAGTCCAGGATGTGCAATTTAGAACAGATCACCTTAAAATGTAATTCTCCTCCATCCCTAGGACCAAGTCCTTGGCAACCATAATGCACCAGGGATCCATGACCCCAGAATTTGTGATGCTGGTGTGTGGATGTGTTGGGTGATGTGCCAATCCTGCACATACAAGCACCGCTGACCCAACTGTTGCCTGAAGCCAAGAACAAACAGGGTGGTTAACAAACTCTGGACCAAGTTTTAAACCATCCCTAAGAATATGGAGAGTAACGCTTTTCATTTCTACACTACTTTCTCTGCTTGTCGGCTTCGTTTGATTGCTGTGCGTCCTCTTTGGCGTCTTCTCCCGTTTCCCAAACACCGCCATACTGCAGTGCATATTAATCTGAGAAATGCTTAGCAAGATATATGAGCATGTTGTAGCATTTTAACCTTTCCAGTGCTTTTCCCTTGGCCTCTGTCGTTCTATCCCTTTGCCTATAAATTAGCATGAGCTCTCTCTGGAATGCAGGGCCTGCTCATTTCTTTTATGGCACAAAGTTAAAAGGCAGCTTCACCTTGGCTTACACTGAGTTGAAACCGCTGTATAACCGGCTAATTGGAAATTACCTTAACCTGCGTCACATGGGAGCCCCTGTTGAGAGAGAGTGTTGCATATTTAGCTGCTGCTCTGGTCACTGCTGCAATTATAAATATCCTTCCACTCAGTGTATTTGACTCTTTGTTTACCCAGCATCCAAGAAATGCAGCAGCTCACTTTTCTGTCCTTATTACAAAGGACAGCTGGCACCTTGAACATTGCAGTTCAATAAGTTTTGCAGACTTAAAAAATAGCATTTTAGTGCAAATGGCTTTTGGACGATGTGTAGCAGTTGCAACCAAGATTCAGTTTTTGTTTCCTTCTGCATTCATAAGCAGGAACATAGGAAGCTGCCTCATGAGATTAATGGTCCATCTAGCTCTGAATAGTCTACATTGGCTCATGATGGCTCTCCAGGATTGCAGTCCTGTTTAAAGACACCAGAGATTGAACCTGGTCCCTTTTCATACAAAGCATCTGCTTCATCACTGAACTATGGTCCTTCCCTAAATGTAGAGAAATGAGTTATGGCACACTTCCAAGGCCTGGTTCTTGTTCTTTTGCTTTCTTTGCTCCTGGGCCATTAACAGTTTCCTGGTGCATGGAATTTAAGGGAGGTTATATATATTTTTTCCTATCTCTGTCTCATGAAAAGTGAACACCCTTAATATCTGTGTGGTCAGGAGACAGTTAAAGGCCCTGGAAGATGGTGGGTGAGAGGGAAGGTGATCCCAGTATTTTGTTCTGTATCTTATTTTAGAATTTATTGTGGTCTTTAATCAATTTTAAGGGTTCAGAGATCCAAAACTAATAAACAGCAGAAAGGGTTGGCAACTAATTGGGGGAAACGGACATGTATGTTACTGCACAGAAGCTTGATGTGCCGGAATTAGCAGATGAGGCTTTTCATACAGGTAGCTTTGATGTACATTTTAGTAAAGGTAAAGGGACCCCTGACCATTAGGTCCAGTCGCAGACGACTCTGGGGTTGCGGCGCTCATCTCGCTTTATTGACTGAGGGAGCCGACGTTTGTCCGCAGACAGCTTCCGGGTCATGTGGCCAGCATGACTAAGCCGCTTCTGGCGAACCAGAGCAGCGCACAGAAACACTGTTTACCTTCCTGCTGGAGCGGTACCTATTTATCTACTTATCTACTCAAACTGCTATGCTGGCAGGAGCAGGGACCGAGCATTGGGAGCTCACCCCGTCATGGGGATTCGAACTGCCAACCTTCTGATCGGCAAGCCCTAGGCTCTGTGGTTTAACCCACAGTGCCACCCGCGTCCCACTTGATGTACATTTTTTCTCCCGCTAACTGGTGCGGATCATATGACTGCTAAAGGCACACCTAGAGGGACTGGTTCAAAAGTGGGCAACCCTAATTCCTGATGCATAGTCAAAAAAGAAAAGGAGAGATGAGCATGGCTAGGCTTAATTTGAACCATGACTCTTTTCAGACATGAGGGGTAAGTGACTATTAGCAATTTGCTCTGCCATTTCCATCAGAATTTTTTGCCATGCCCAGTGCCAGTACATAAAAACCAATGCAAAACAAAGATGATCACTCCCTAAAAACAAGAACATCCCCTCCATACACACACACACACACACACACACACACACACAAAGGTATGACCATCAAAGACTGATCCAGCAATTTCTGCAGGAGAATAGAAACTTATTTGCCTAATACCAAAAGCATGTCAACGTCTGTGCTTGGCAAACCTCTCTGGTGAGAGTAGCAAAAGCTCTTCTGGGCACAGTTGCCTAACCATCTTCTAGGGCAATTGCATGCTAGGTGGTGAACAGCAACAGTTTAGGACATAAGCCATGCCCACACTAACCCCTTAGCACTCACCTAATATTACTATCAACACATTTGTTAATGTAGGCACATTGGGGTGTGGTTTCATTGCACCAAACTAAATGTAATGAACCCAGCTGAAAAGAAAATAGACTGACACAAATGTCACACAGTAATGAACAAATGCATTGCAAATATATATGAGCCTCTTAACTAAAGAATGCAGGGAGGAGGGGGAAATAGGCAAAGGACAGAACAGAATGGAGGGAGAAAAATGACAGTGTAAGATTGATCCAGACAGATGACTAAAGAGCCTTGCGTTCCGTTAGAAATATTACTTGCCTCACACAATCAAGAGTGCCTCGTTACAAAACACTGTGTAGCATGTGCAGCACACCAGTTAAATTGCATATATATAAAGCTAATATTTCATCTCAAGAGTATTCAGTGGCAGAACAAGAAGAGATTGGGTCGAAAGCATGTCTGAGTCATGCAGAGCTCTGCAAGGAGAAGTCATTTGTCCTTCAGCAATGATTCATTTCTTCTTCATTTGAATTTCTGATAGGATTGCTAACTTTTCAACTGGCCTCTGTAGCTGCACTTTTCTCGGCAGCATACAGGACAGACCTGAGCCGGTAATAATGTTTATCACCATGCTGTGAAAAGCATCGCCTGAAGATCAAGCTGATGCAAAAGGCACAAGAGCAGAATAAGCTCTTGTTTTGTTTTTATTATGGTCCACTTGCAACCTTAAGTTCTAGCCATGCAAATTCAGGGTGAGTTACAATTAAGGTTGCCAATGCTTTTCCTTGTCAGATTCCTGTGCCTTTAACAAGGAGAAGTTCAGCAGGGGAAGCTGTTCCTGCCATGCAGACATAGCAATGGAAAAGCGAGACCTGCTGGATGTTTGCCATGTTGGATCAAAACAGCACCCATCTTGCTCCAGAGATGGGTCCAAGGTGTGGAACTAGACAATGGGATGCATCTTTCTAGGTGCTGCTGGATAAGACTGGCTTGTATTCCAAGGGAGAAATTCTTGTGCGCCCCCAAAATGCCAGGTTTTAATATGAGACTTCAGAAAATATTGTAGCTGAAGGTCAAGTTGATAGTGCATCAGACAGAAAACAGCTTGAATTCAAACTGGTAACTACAGTAATAAACATTATACTATGAAAATAAACATTCACTTCAGAAATGTAGGACTGGCATAAAGAATAGAGGCACAGCTGTGTTATGGAGGAGGAAGAACACACACAAACTGGAATAAAACCGCACCAAGAAAAGATGGGGGGTGGGTTGAGGCAGTATGAGGATTATTCTGAGACACACACAGCTGCCTTTCCAATGCTGCCCCAGCTTTGTTGGAGCCATTTATGTGTGAGCATTTCCTACGCAGCTGGGATGATTTCTTAAAATGGTGCGGATCTCACTCAAAGAACTGACAACACTCCTTCCTGACACAGTGCCAGTTCCATTGGGAAACCTATATGATTAGGCTCATCCATGTGGCCGGGTCATTTAAGCATTATCCCAATGATATTGGAGCTGCTATCAGATCAGTTCCTAATATGTGAACGGCACCACATGCCAGGGAGATACTGGTTTGCCTCTGTAAGCAAGCAAGGAAGGCTTAGTTAGACGTAAGCCCACTTGATTCCCTGTCAGAGGAAAAGAAAAGGAGATATATATTTTGAAGGAAAGGTTAATTGTGAGTAATCAAAAAAATATAAAGGTGGCACACTCTAGTTAGCAACTGTCTTTGTCATGGTTACGTGAGTGTGATTCACCAGACCTGAACCCACAGGCAAGTGCAAGCATGGCACCCTGATAATCTAAATTGAGTCTGGGTTCAGGTCTGGTTTGGGGAGTGTATCAGTCTTGGTAGCCCTGATGACCTGTACTGTGGGATGGCTCAGGGGGGTGCCACCCTGTTCCAGGACTATATCTGTGGCCTTTGATACCGCTGACCTCTGTTACTAGGAGTGCCATTTACAAGCTACAGCCAAATATGCATTGAGCTAGCCTGGCTACTGGAGTCCAGACTGGATTACTGTGGTGTACTCTATGTGGGGCTGCCCTTGGGCTTGACCCAGAAACTCCAGCAGATGTAGAATACAGCAGCTAAACTGCTGATAGGATCAGGTTCGAGGTTCTTGTATTAATATATAAAACACAAAACAACTTGGGCCCAGGACACCTTAAGGACCACCTGACCCTTATATCCCAGCCCAAGCACTGAGATTCTCCAGAGAAACACTGTTAGTTGTCTCTCGTGTTTCAGAAACCCATCTGATTTTGTCCCGTTCTGTGGAATACTTGCCCAGAAGAAATTTGGCAGAAATCCTTACCACTAATTTCCAGACGTCTACTGAAGATATTTTTAAGCTGACAGCTCTATTCACTTGTGTGTGTGTGTGTCCCCCACCAATAAGCCAGCCAGTTACTTTAATTTATTTGTGGCATTTGTATACTGGTTAATTATTCACAATTCTAAGCAGGGCACATAAAAAACAATCCATAGAAGATGGGACAATATAACAATAAAAAAGAAAGCCAAACACTACCTTAAAATGCCTGCTGAAACAAGAAAGTCTCAGTCATGCACCTGAACTTCAGCCAGGAGGGTGCCTATCTAATCTTAGTGGGAAGAGATTACTACAGATTTGGGTCCACTACACTAAATGCATGGTTTCTAGTAATTACAAGCCATGCCTCTGAGCCATTGGGGACCACCAAGAGAGACTCCCCAGAAATCTCAGTGATCTAGCTGGTATATAAGGGATCAGGTGATCTTCAAGATATTGTGGACCCATGTTGTTAAGGGCCTTGTAAGCTTTTAAACACTGGAGTGGTGGTAGTCTGTCCCCATCAAGAGCCTAGCTGCAATATTTTGTGCTAGCTAGAACTGGTATATGGAAGCAGAAAGTATTTGCCGTATCTGACAATTGGCATGCAGTAGCAAGCAGTGTTTGACAGTATCCAATATGTAGCAGTCAACACTTGGCATCAATGTTATCAGATCTGAGAATGGCATCTGTAGCAGTCTGTATTTGACAGGCTCTGACAGAACCAATATTTGACAGTAGACATGCAGTAGCAATCATTATTGGACAGTACTGTATCTGACTATTAGCTCACAATAAAAAAGCAGTTGTATTTTAACATTCACATAGACAATCAAATAAGGCAAATTCTACATTTTAATTCCAGCTTTCAATTCTGAAATTCAAATGTAAACTGTTGAGGTCAAATTTGCAAAATGTGAACTTTCATCAGTTTCAAATTTTGCAAAAGTCTGAGCACTGACAGAGAAATCCCAAAGCCTCTGTGTTCTTCACTGTGGAGCTGCCACAACAAACAAGTATTCTTTCCCACCCGGAACCATCCGCCCTGGCTGATGCAAGAGGTGTGGCTATGGAAGTGGTGGGGACAACACTGCTCCATACAGCCCCACAGCTGCCAGCCAAAGGATTGGACTGACCCCTAAGCTAGGAACCTTGTACACTACATTAGGAGTGACAAACCACTTCAAAGTGGGTTTGCAAGTGATGCTGATGGATGATCTCCACAACTATGGAGAGTTAAAAACTCTGGAATAAATTTCAGACATTCAAGACCTTATTGATGAAATGCAACCTAGCTGGACCTGTGGGTGGCCTTAGTCACACCTGACATTCTTTGTGCAACTATGTGGCTCAGTGAACATTAAAAGAGAAGCCCAGTACAGTGGTACCTCGGGTTAAGAACTTAATTCGTTCTGGAGGTCCGTTCTTAACCTGAAACTGTTCTTAACCTGAGGTACCACTTTAGCTAATGGGGCCTCCCACTGCCACCGCACCACCACCACACGATTTCTGTTCTCATCCTGAAGCAAAGTTTTTAACTTAAGGTACTATTTCTGGGTTAGTGGAGTCTGTAACCTGAAGCGTCTGTAACCTGAAGTGTCTGTAACCCGAGGTACCACTGTATTTATCTGCATGTGTGTGTTATGAAAAATACCAATCTTCCATTCACCACCATCAGATGAGTGGGCTCCAGTTGGGATTTTGCCTTTAAGAAAAGGTTAGCCCTCTTTGTGGCTGGTATATTCCTGGCCAGAAATGGCAACAGAAAATGGCGATTGGTGGATTAAGAAGCGAACCAATAAGGCAAACTCAGTATTCTCACTTTCACTGTCTCGGCTAGTGAGATAAAATGAGGGAGTACAACTTGCAGTCATCGGAGCCAGTGGCGTAGCGAGATGGGGGTGATGGGGACAGGGTGCCCCGGGTTACAGGGGAGGGGGTGACACTCGGCGCGACCCCCGCCCTACCCAAGCTGAGCCCTGCCGGCGGGCCCCAAGCAAGCCGTGAGGCGAGGCAGCCTCACCGATAGCCTGCTTGCAAACCGGCTCAGCGGCCTGCAAGCAAGCTGTGTAGTGAGGCTGCTCCACCCCGGGGCCCGTCAGAGGCCCACCCGCCAGCGGCGCTATGAAGCGGCGCAGCACATATGTGCCGTGCGCCGTACACAGCGGTGCAGGCGCTGTGCATGGTACGCATGGCGCATGCACCGCTGCGTACGATGCACAATGCTTGTGCCACTGCGTATGGCACACGGCACATGTGCCGTGTGTCATATGCAGCTATGCTGCGCATGTGTGCCACAGAGCGGCACGCAGCACCACTGGGCCCCCAGGTTTGCCACCCCGGGTGACCAAGCAGCTTCCTTCACCACTGATTGGAGCAGGTGTTTGTGCAGCCCCAGAAAAGCAGAACACCCAGCAGCACTCACCTGTGCAAGCTGGGCAGGGGAGGACTGCTATTCCAGGTAGCAAATCTGTATGATGGACAATTCAAAGTGATGACAAGGAATAGGTTGCTATCCCTTTGTTCTTGTCTCTTTGTCAAGACAGATCACATTACCACTGTGATCCAGATGTGGTTGAGAGTCAGCATCTACAAGCATCTGAAGGGATGGCAGCTGCCAGGAGATGAAATCAGGAGCAGGGTAGCAATAAAACACCCGATTTCAGTGAAGTTAACACTTTATTCAAAGAAACCAAAACATCTCAGGCCTAGTGATCACAGCAACCTTTGCCAGTAGGTCTTGTCCCAATGAGGCAGTTGCAATGACTGAAGGTCCCTGCCATCCCACTGCTCTCTAAGACTCCTGCCCCTGGTCCTGCCCCAGGTCCTTCCCGAATCCCCAGCAACCTGAGACTCCTTTGTCTTGTCTTTCTTTGCTCCACCCTCTTCATTCCTCTTCATGTTCTGGACAACCGGGGGGGGGGGGGGAAGGGAAGCTGTTTGCAGCAGGAGGGGGAGATACCCTGCCTTCTTCAATAGCTTGCCTCATCTCTGCCTCTTGGCACCCTTGTTCTCCATCCTCCACTTCTGCCTCTGATTCTGGAACAGTGCCCTGCCTTAGCACCCTTAGGTCCCCAGCTTCTCTTCAACACCAATCACTGCATAATCCCAAAGGATACAGTATATTTTTAAACAATTCAAACATGAATACCAACATTCATATCCAAATAACTAGTCTAAACACCATTAGGAAGGACCACAGTGCAGAGTCAGAGCATCTAATTTGCATGCAGGAAGTCCCAGGTTCAGTCTTCAACGTTTCCAAGCAGTGCTTGAAACCCTAGAAAGCTGCTGCCAGTCAGTGCTGACATTCCTATGTTCTTATGGCAGCTACATGCAGACATGCCTATAAACATGCATATATACATGTATGTGTGTATGCAGAAAGCATATACACGCATATGTACAAATATCCAGCTACACTGTGTACAGTTCTATCATATACACAAGTATACAGTCATACTGTCCACATAAGTACAGTATATAGGGAGACAGGAGAGGGAAGAAAAGGTTCAGCACATAGAAATAAACACATTTTCAGGCTTGTCTTTCCATGCAGTCCACAGATGTACAAAACCAAACCAAGCATGCAGAAGTAAAGCACTCTTTGTCAAACAAATTCATCCTGACTTATCCTCACCCATTTGTTCTAAAATTCAGACACAGGCGCACACAAAAAATGAAGCCTTCTTGACAAAGGCAATGCTTGTCAACTTAAAATCCTGAAGAGCAGAGAGTCCCAAATGGGTTCACCTTATATGAAAAGCACAGCCAGTTCTCAAAACTGTGGTAGCAAAGAAGAAGCCTAGAATTAACACAGTTCCTATTTATAGCCCTTTGATTAGAAGCTTGTCACCTCAAAGTTTTTATTCCCTTTATCCATTTATAAGGCCATAACACAGTTTGACTAGAACTAAATAGCCTAGTGTCCCACAGATCTCACCAGAACTTAATGTGCCATTCAGATACAGTTAAATTAGTAATAGACAGCAGCCTGTGCACCACAGGGCTGGAGCTGGCTCAGAAAACACTCTTTCCTTCCTCTCTCCCTCTCTGTTGCTCTCTTGGTGGCTTATGTGTAGTAGAAAGCCAAGGGGAGAAAGGCAGCTCAGAAATGGTGGTAAGCTCTCACGACAGTCAGCCCCTCATTTCCTGCCACATGTCCTGAGGAGAGAGGCTGGGTGGAACTGGGTTTGTTCGATGCTCACAGTCAGTAGCACCAAAGCAACGGTACAAAAGAGGAGTTGAGTAGCTGTGGGGTTTGTCAATCCAACGTTGAGTGGAGCATGCTGTAGTGAGCATTTCCACAGCCAGCTCTCCTGAATTAGCAGAGCAGAGGTTGCCTAATCGACCTCACCACGGCTACTGCTCCGATTTTCTCCCCGTTTGTGAGCTTTGAGAGATGGAGCTGAAGAGCAGAATGTCTTGCTGCCCGTCTTACGTAGC
Organism: Lacerta agilis; assembly: GCF_009819535.1. Taxonomy (NCBI): domain Eukaryota; kingdom Metazoa; phylum Chordata; class Lepidosauria; order Squamata; family Lacertidae; genus Lacerta; species Lacerta agilis. Next base: position 51,067,455 of record NC_046317.1, read on the forward strand.
CGATGGCAGGGCACTGTGCTCCACAGTGGCCTCTTAAGGGAGAGGCTGGGAGTGCCTGCAGCTCGCTGCCCGCGCTGCTTCGCAGCAAGGTAATCCCTTCTAAGCATCCTGTAGCAACAGTCAGCAGAATGCTTTCTCATTCTTGACAAATCCTTGCCAAGTTTTGCTGAGCATGGAATTTTGGGCCATCCAAAGTCTCCAGACAAGTTAAAGCACCTGCCTTCAGGGATAATTCCACTAAATTGGGTGAGCCGAACAACGGTGCCAACTTTATACTCCGTTAAAACCTGCTAGTATTTATAAACGTCTCCTTTCTACTGGAAAGTACCCAGCATGGTGATGAGGAACAAAAAGGGAAGGCTTAAGCTATTTGGTCTGTAATAAAAAAAAAAGCCAGTTCATTTCAAGTCTCCTTGAAAACTGCAAATGTGTTGAGTAATTCTTACCATGCAGGGTCCTAACAATAGTTGATATATTTTAAAGAGAAAAATGGAAATATTTTGAGATACCTGTCTAGCAATCTCTCTATCTATGTATCCAGTGCCTTTTCTCTTTTCTAAAAAAAAATGTTTAGGGGTACTCTCATTTGGATTCAAGAATATCACCATTTTATCATTCAAATCAGAAAAAATAAATACAGTAAATGGACCAAAGTACAAAGATTCACAAAATGTTTAGGGGTATGCGTCCCACTGCACACACTCCAGAAAAAAGCACTGTATCTATCTATGCATAATAGCCAATGGTGTGCACTGTTCGGCCTGCAGAGTTGTGCTCAGTTGTATATATTTATTTGTGCTTTTATTTATAGAAGCATTTCTTTACCACCTTACCATGAAATATCAGAGGGGTGTACAATGTTAAAACATAAAACACGCTTTTAAAAATACAGATAATCATAAAATTGTAGCGTTGCAGGGGACCCCAAGGATCATCTAGCTCAACCCCTTGCAATGCAGAAATCACTGCTAAAGAACCCACACACACCTTCATTATTATGGTGACTGACTAATCAAAATAAAAATTGAATAGTTGCAAAGGCCTGTCAGCATAAAAATGCCTTTGAGAGATGCCTGAAAGTCAAGTGTGAGGATGCCTGCCAAATCTCTGCTGGAAAAGTGTCCCCAGCATGGCAGTGGCAACAATGAGGCCAGTTGGGCTTCTGTAACACAACTAACAGTGCTGCTTCAAATGATATTGGTGCCTGAGCTGGGATATAAGGGCTTAAGGTATCCCGAGCCCAAGTTGCTCAGGGCTTTGTATATCAACACAAAACCCAAATGTCCCCATTTTGTATCAGCAGTAGTATGTGAGGGAGTAGCAACAACGGCACTCCATGGGGCAGGGTGAGGCAGGGTGGGCAAAGAGGGGTTCCTGTCTTAGTGGAATTTTGCATGTGCAACAAGGTCTAGGGTGGCTTGCATTTCTGGTCTTGCTGTTTGGTTTGGACTTGCTCTGCAGTCTTGATCCTGATTTCTCTTTGGTTCTGATTCGTGGTTTGCCCTCAGATCCTGATGGCTCTTCAGTTCCAGCTCCCAGGTCCTGACTCGCTCCAGATTGTTGCCCACAGCCCAGCACTGAGATAGTCCACCTCAACTTGAGAGTACCATAAATGAACACTGAACGTATGATAAGCCTGAAAGAGATGAAGCAGGGACTAAGAGGAAGCTGTGCCCAGATCCAACAAATAGCTACCCATGTGAAATGAGCACAAAGTTGCCTTCTGCCCTCTTCAGCTCAGTCCACTCATCCCCTAGGCACCAGTACCTAGGTCCCAGTGCTTCAGGTGTCAGGGCTAGTAGGTTCCTGGATGAGCCCCTGCCTACAGCTTCAATGAATCACTTCCTTTTAAAATTATGACAGCTGATTTTCTGGTAGTCATAAAACTTGATTACGGTATATGTTTTCGCAGAACTCCCAAAACACTATATACAGCAGTTACTTAATGACACATGTTGATGATAATGTTTTGCTGATACCCAATAGCTGTCTAATCCTGCCAACAATTATTCCTGACCTCCTCATTTCTCTTTCAGAAGTTGATGTATATCATACCATCATGGGGAAAGGAGATGATTAAACCCATCCACTCTGCCAGCTTTTAATGCTTCTTGCACTCATGCCATCCCCAAGTGCTTTCAATCCATGCTAGCACCGCAGTCTCACTCACAAAAACCACTTGTTGGTGGCCATGGATGACAACATATGATCTTCAGTAATATGGTGCAAGTCTCTTCTTGCAATTACAGGTTGTCTTTACCTTTGAAGTTACATGGGTGTGGCACTTCCATCAGCAAGAGAGGGACAGAACTTGGGTGTAAAGATATTGGGGGGAACTCTTGAACGAGGTTGCTTATGGTGTTTGGCATTTCACCAAAGCATCTCCTCTTAAACCTTGGCCTTGAGCAAACCCAGAGAAGGCAATACTATGGATCTGTCCCTCCCTAGTATCCTCAAATATGCATACAAACACAGAGATAAATACATGCCCCCTCCCCTTTTCATCCTTAAACATTCAACTGTAAGCACTGGTTGGTTGCCAGCCTGCTGGCGAACAAATGATTTATACTTCAGAGAATGAATCAATACAATATATGGCCAAAGACATCTTTAATCTTTCAGAAGGATTAGGCTGCAAGGGGACGTCAGCAGCATTGCACAGCCTTTCAATTCAGTTTTCAATTTGGAGAGTGAGAGAAATGGCTTCTCTCTTTCCTCTCTTCCCTTCCTACCATATGTCTCCCTTCTCCTCTTCCTTTCTTTTCCTAAAATTAAAGATGGGTGAAAAATCCAGTTTCATACAGTTGAAGGTGCGTAGTTCTGCAATTTGTCATCACTTTCATAAGCCCTGTTTTGGTCTCTGTGTGTTCTACTACACCCTAGGAGAGTGCCAGTCCAGGTTTCTCCCACAACAAGGAGTACCTCTCCTCTCCCTCACCTCTCCCCAGTGCAACATGTCCACCCACAAAAAAGAGAGGGAGAAAGAGAAGAAAAGCACCCCCCCAAGAGTCATGGGTGTCATAGAATCACAGAATTGTAGAGTTAGAAGGGACCCCAAGGTTCATCTAGTTCAACCCTCTGCAATGCAGAAATCACAACTATAATATGCTGGCAAACGGCATCCAACCTCTGTTTAAAAACCTCCAATGAAGGTAGTCCATTTCACTGTAGAACAGCTCTTACCACCAATAAGTTCTTGCTTCGGAATCCCCTTTCTTGTAATTTGAATTCATTGGGTCCTTTGTGGACTTTTGGAGCAGAGGAAACAAGCTTGCTCCATCATCCATGTGACCACTGTTCAGATATTTGAAGATATCTATCATAGCTACTCTCAGTTTCCTCTTCTCCAGGCTAAGCATGCCCAACTCCCTCAGTCATTCTTCATAAGGTTTGGTTTCCAGACCCTTGATCATCTTGGTTGCACATGTTCCAGCTTGTCAATACCCTTCTTAAACTGTGATGCCCACAACTGGACACAGTACTCTAGGTAGGGTCTGACCAAAGCAGAATGGAGTGGTACTATTACTTCCCTATTACTATACTTTTGTTGATGCAGTCTCAAATAGCATTGGGTTGTTGTTTTTTAATTATTATTTTTCCGCTGCTGCTGCATCACACTGTTGACTCGTGTTAAGCTTGTGGTCTACTAAGATCCCTAGATCCTTTTTAGATATACTGCTGTCAAGCCAGGTGTCCTCCATCCTATATTTGTGAATCTAGTTCTTCCTGCCTAAGTGTAGAACCTTACATTTGTTCCCATTGAAATTAATTTTGTTAGTTTGGGCCAGTTCTCCAATCGTTTTAAAGTCACCTTAAATCCTGATTCTATCTTCCGATAGTTTTGACAGCTGCAGCATTTGGGTGTGCACACCAGTTCTGCTTCCATCTGGATATATCCTAAACCTAAAGAGGTGTGAGGAGTTCTTTCACATGGCATCATAAAGAACCAGAAGACTCTGGGGAGTTACTTTCATAACAGAAAGGTTCTGTAGATGTAGCAGCATTTTTGTGCACCTCCTAAAAACTGTATGCAATAGTGAAGCTATCTCTGAGCAGCAGAGGATAAAGGGACAGTCATGGGCTAATTTAGGTTGCACACAGTGTCCACCTAGGGCTGCCAAGTTGACACCCAGAAATCTTGCCTATACTGTTAAATATTTCAAAGCAGTGAGAGTGGATACAGCCACTGCATCTCTTGTCACATTGCTCTGCCACTTTCTGCACCAACCTTCCTTCCCCAGCCTGCTGTGGCAAGCAGGATTCTCTTTTATCTTACACATAGTGAGCTGGGAGGGAACATCGAGGGACCAGCAAACATACGGCATGGAAGACTCACTGGCTGTGTTGCCCACTGCAGACATCTGTTTTTTGTAGACAAAGATTCTGTACCTGCAAAACAGGCAGAAATCAACACCACCTAAAACTTCCCCTGGCAGGATGGTGAGAGAAGTCTCACCTGTTAATTTCTGCCTGACAAAGTTTCTGTCCATTATCAGGTGGCCATCCTATGTCGCAGCAAATATATGTTTGGGATTCCCACTGAATTATCATCCATGACATTAAGCTGGCATTGCAGAAGCTGCTTGAGATGCCCAGAAACAAGTCTTATTCATCCCACAATGCAAATCATAGGAATTATGCAGCAAAGACTGAAGTGCCATCTACCGGTGCTGCAAGTAATCACACCCACCAAAAACTAATCTCAGCAGTCTTTTACACTCTCATCATTTTGAATAGCCCACACTGGCTGGGATAAGAAGAAAGTCCACATGCACAGGATTTTCAAGAGTTCTAGGAAGTCTGGCAAACTGGAGATAATGAATGAGGACCACATTCCTACTAGAAAACATGGCTGCCCATTCTTGCTTAAGAGAGGGACTGCTATGAATTGAGCATTGTATTCTTCTCCATTATGTCCTCCTTATAGCCCTCCTAGTCTTTGGGAATAAGTTGACTCTACTATCAATCAAAGAATGGTGAGACTTGAGTCCCTGGCTTTCAGAGCAGTGAGCATTATCAACAACATTAATCCAGAAATTCCCAGATGTAGTCAGAAGGGAGCTTCCTATGTCAGGCAAACAGCTATTGAGCACCCCTATATGTGATTTAAAAACAAAGGCTTCCCCAGTAACACAAACTTTTGGCTTTTTATAGGGGGGGGTTGAAAATGAGGAGGTAGGTGTGTGTGTGTGTGTGTGTGTGTGTGTGTGTGTGTGTGTGTGGCAACTAGATGTATAAAAAGAACCCATCTGGCTGTAACTGCTAGGTACTCAATTGTCTTCCAGCATTTACTGTCCCTGCAATGAATGCAATAGATGGTTGTCATGCTGTATGCTGATTGCATATGGAGAGAAGGTATGGCCCATTCTGCTTCCTGGCTCAGCAAAGTCACACTGTCAGGGAACTGCCACCTGGCCCACTGAGGGGAACAGAGGGTCCATTAGCATACAGAGAGCCCCGACGCCAATTGAGCAGCAGCACCTCTTCCAGCGGGAAAAGCAGCCACAACTCCAGCGGAGAGGAAGGGGAAGGGGCCAGCCGGGAGAGGAGAGGGCTTGGGGATGCTGCAAAGAGCCCCAGCACCTCACCTCGCTCGGCTGGTCAGGAGGGAAGCACGCCATTTCCGGCGCCCCAATTGCGCAGAGGGGTGAAATGCAAGGAGGGTAGGAGGAGATTTGGGGTGCCGAAGCTCTTATGCTGGGGAAGGAGCTGGAAGGGGCCACTCCCAGATTCTGCCAGCGACTGAGACAGACATGCTTTTTGTAGCTCTGCACTGTAAATAGTTTGCACAATAAAACTGCCAAAAGACTGTTTGGTTTCCTGCTCTGTTACTCGTGAAGCACCATCACGCAAACCTTACAAACACATTCAGAGCAGTGTCACTCATACCTGCCCCTGGCGACTGCCTTGGCTCCCTAGGGAGGACTGAGTCACACCTTGAGAACGTTTGTTCTACCTTTCTTGGGGGAAATGCCTACACCATTTTGCCTTCGGCAAGCACTTCTTGTGCTACCCATGCATTCTTATGGAGGATGTCTGGGCCAAATCCTAGAGTCCTTCCCTGTCTCTCGGCAATGCCCTGAAAACTGCCACGTCTCTGCAAACAGTAACAATAATGAATTCAGCCCAGGCTGTGCAATTAAAAGGGCTTAGGCGAGATTTATAGCAGGATTATATCTGCAGGGTATTACCAATGTCTAACATTTGGACACTATGTGGTCCTTGAAAATAAGCAATTACAACGAGCTTGATGTGCTGTATAAACACATAAACACAGAGGCTTTGGCTCCAGGTTGGAAAATGTACCTCTACTGGCAAGTCTGGCAGATGGAGAGAGAAGGGCAAGCAACATGTACAGCAAGCTGAAAGCAAACTACCAAGGATTGCTTCCAGCTAAGCAAACTAGCGTTTCAGCATCTCTCTCATAGGTTTGTATCACAGGTTGAGTTTCCACTATTCATATTGTTGGCCTTGCTCCTGTGATTTTACAGCAGTCTGAAACACAGCAAAGCTTTTTCTGGCAAGTGGCGATGATGGGAGTTACTTTCTCTATTTCTGCTTCTGAGGTTGCTGTTAAAGGCAGAAGAACAGAGATGGGACAAATGTGGTGGCTCCATATCTTACAAGCTCCATATTTGATTTGAACCTTTACTCTATTTAACAATTACTATTCTCTCCGTTGAGCTTCTCATTCAATCAAAGGAAAGAAAGAGCCAGGACTTTGCTTCATAGATTATGTTGCATGCACTAGGATCCCCACTTGGTTGGCTAGGATTGTGAATGAAACAGCCTCACTGTCCGAGGTTGGAAACAGGGTGTGTACAGTAATTTGTAATGGACCATCACTGACACAGTGATGGGTGGAGCTTTATCAATGAGTAGAGCTTAGCAGAGTGTCCCCACACTTTCCATTCTGACACTTAACTACTACTTGCATAACTGTAGCTTAGTCTTGCTGCCTCATGGTATGCTGCACACTAATATAGCTGTAGTAAAAGAAAAATGGCCTCTAGGCTCAGGATGTACAAAACATGCCTCTCAATTTCCACAGGTATTTCTGTCTTTCCACTCCAAAAACTTAGCAACATAAAATATACAGTTTTCTCACTGGACATGGACAATTCATGCACATTTATTTATTAAACAAAACATATATAATGCTTGATTTAAAAAAAAAAAAAAACCTCTAAACAGTTTACAAGAATATAAAACATTGAAATTCTCCATGGCCACATCCCTTCTCCGTAACCTCCTTAAAGCAATCACTTTTTCTGCTGCTACAGTTAAAACATTTAAAGGCAACATGTTCTCCTAACTGGATTGTAGCATGAAATGCAGCACACACCCAGTTTCTTAATGATTCTTTGTAAGCTGGTCATCAACATTACATCTGCCTCATTGACGGCATTGTTTGCACTTCATGAAGAATGAACCTCCTGAAGAACATTTTCAGCAACATCAACCAATAGCAATAACTTTCTTGTCTCCTTCAGAGATTATCACTTTCTAAACAATGTAGCCAATGGGGACCCATTATTCACTCAACTGTTACCTTCAACAAAACGGATATATAGATGTGCTACAGTGAAGATTTGTAACGATCTTTTCTGGCTTCCAAGACTCACATATAAGTTAAAAGATAAATCCATCAACACTCAAGATACCCTATTATCCATGATTTTTTTTTAGCACTGTAGCCCATATCTCATTCCACAGCAATAGGAGCAGCTATCCTTTCCCCATGGTTCACAATATTACCTCTATCCCATACATCATCTCTTTATAGGAACAGCAGTTTACCTACCATTCTCTCTGGATTTCTGGATGAAGGCCTCCACTCCACTCTCACCATAGCTGCCTTCAGAGGCTAAGGTTGAAACATAATTCCACTTGAATGCTTTGACAATATCCACCATGGCCTGGGCTTGGTAGGTGTCCGAGGGGACAACACGGGAAAAGAAATCATATCTGCTGTTGTCACTCAGGTCAGGGGCAGTGGAAGCATAGCTTATCTGGGGAATCTGTGAAGGTGGGGAGAGAGAAAGAGAGAGATCTCACAATGTCATACTGGATAATCCATTCTAGAAATCCATAAACCTCATACTAGTATTTGAGCATCAGGTCTCTAATGGACTGTCCCATGGGAAGAACATTTGTTGTTCTTTGAAAGCAAAGACTCAGAGATTAATAACTGGGCTAGAGACAAGTAGTCCCCAGTATCTTACTGGATTCAGGTTAAGTCATGTCACAGCTTTTGGAGTGACCATAGGATGTGGTCCTTCTAACTTGTTGACATTGAACGGCAGTGGTTCTCCAGGCTTCCAGGCTAGTTCCTTCCCAGCCTTACTTGAAGCTGGGAACTTCTGCATCCAAAGCATGTGCTGTGCCTCTAAACGGCAGTCCTTCCCAAGGGATGAGCACCACAGATTAGAAAGGGTCTGAATCATTATTGGGAACCACCAAAGAGCCAATGCAGAACACTTTTCTAGACATCCATATACAAGGGCAGAGCATAACCAACCAGAAATGTTGAAACGTTTTATAGCAACCAATCACCCAGTGGAGAGGGAAGCCATTGTTCTATTTTAAAATGGGATGGCCTGTTTTGCCAGGCAATCAATGGTCATCAAAACTGTTTGAATACTTCTAATTGCATGGTCACTTCTACCCTATAGCTATCTAAGTCTGTGTGGCCACAGTGGCCTCGTTCAGATGCTGTTTTAACTATGTTGATGTAGTATGTGAAGATGGCATGGGTCATTATGCCACTCCCACCCTCAGCATCCCCCATTGCTACTCTCTCTCCTCCCAACTTTTGCATTTCAAGCAGCAAGATCATATATTTGGATGAAGAATCTTCTTGCAATCAGAAGCCCTGATTGTGTTGGGTTCCAATGCATGGGGAGTCCTATAAGTTCATTCAGCCAAAAGCATGAATGATTTCCATTCTGGCCTCAATGTAGGAAAGGTGGGGTACAGCAAACAGTGACATTGGAGATAGCTAAAAGAAAACCTTAATGTAGCTAATGTATTGTGCTGCTTGTAATTCATACTTGGTTTATAGATGAAATAATAACAACTAAGGGCGTGCACAGGACGAAAAATTCACATTTGATCTGTATTAGTGCTTTTTAAAAAATCAGATCTGTTTCTGAGTCACTCTGGGTTCCCTCTGCTTCAGTCTGTGCTCCAGGTTCTGAGCTATTTTGGATAAAACCAAGCTCTGGTTTTCCATTTGCTATAATAAGGAACCTAAAAACAGCTATAACCCTCCCACTTTTGGTCAAAGGGGTGAGATTTACAGGCACAAGAGCCCCTCCAGAGTGGATGGAATCTGCCAAATTGCAGACAAATTGGTGCAGGGACTAATTGTGGGTGAATTAATCCATAATCCATATCAGGCAAACTAAAACTCCCAAGTCCATCAGCTTCTTATTTTTGAAAAAAGGGAGCAGGCGGTTCTCTCCCATTTTTTCTTATCTTAAAAGAGGCAGCCAAGTGCAATCTGGCTTGTACATTTTTAAAAAGCTTTGCAGCCTCACACTAGCATCTTGGTACTTGTTTGTGTCCTCTGAATCCTTAAAAGCAGACTAAGGTTTGCAAGAATACACCAACAAGCACCAATTGGAGAGAGAGGACCAGGTAGTCGTTTCATCCCACTGCACCTTTGAGACTTCTCATACCTATACAATGCCTGCAGGGTCTAGGAAGCTCTCCCCAGTGCCAACCAGCCAGCATTCATGCTATGACAAACTGTGGGAAATGAGTGTCTTCTCTGCCACTTCCCCATCCTTAAGCCTCAGAATGTTGCAAAGGGGGGTTGAAATGGGAACTCCAGATCAGAAAGAAAAAGGAAATGTGCTTACATTGACATAACAGAACAGCCTTCTAATGGAGATAAACCTCAGTTCCTCAGCCCATAGATCTTAGTCTAGAGTCCCAGTCAGTATCCATTGGTTGCTTATTAGATTCTTAGCACTACCAGCAATAAGATGTATGTAGTGTGACAATGGGTAAAGAGAGGGTGAAGAATCAGGCTTTGGAGTAGTGTCCATCTGGCTCCAAATTTCTTCTGAATCATCCCAAGAGGTTTCTTGTTCATTGCTAGAAGGTGATGGCTGTGATTAACGAGATGGAGAACAGCAGCAAAGCCAACGTTAAAAGGATATTCCTTCTCCTTCATGCCTCCCCTAAGAACACATTTGGTCTGATCACAGAAGAGGAGCCTGGGAAGCACTAGAAAATAAAAATGCCGTCACTATTCTGCATTTTCTCCCATGAAATTTGGCACCACTACAGAGGATGGCAGATGAAAGGAAGGCTGGAGCATCCCCCAAGAAGGAAGAAAAGAAGACAGACAAAAAGCCTCGGTCTCTCATCTCTAGAGGATACACGTTGGAAGACGGGAAAAGGTCCAGATGGATTCCAGGCCCAGGAGCAGCCACTGAAGGGAGATCTGAGGAGCTCCTAAGACTCAGGTTTCAGATTGCCAAAACCTCAGACAGAAGAGCTCTCTGCTACTTTAACTCCTGCCCGCCCCCCTCCTTTCATGGTTTATCTTTGCTTAATTGGTGCAGCTGTCACCGCCCACCAACTTCGTACTCCTCCCACGCTTTGAGCCTAATTATGACAGGCTTCAAAAGGGCAGTCGGGAACTCAAGGGATAGGGAGAGAGAAGAGAAAGATGTTTTTATAAAACATGGCAGCTGAAGCTATCAACAAGTCACTTTGGCAGCAACACTCCCTGTTGAAGGGAGGGAGAATAGCAAGCCACTTCTCCCCACCTCTACCAGAACATTCCTGCTCACTTTTTGACCTTTTCCCTGCATTTCATGAAGGTCAGGTTGCTAGGCATCAGTCTGAATACCAATGCACACCATCAAAATTTGACCCTGGCCATCGAGTGAGTTCAGTATGCAGCTGTGGCAGCTTGCAAGGAGGGGTGGAAGAGCAGTGGTGTACAGAGAGGGGGTCCTAAGTGCTTACCAGCAGGCATGGCAAGTAAAAAGTGGAAGAAGTGGGGTGTCTGAGTTACACCATGCAAAAGCGTGACTGCCCAACATTGGCACATGGGCCACTGTTGTCAGTGAACCTCCTTGGTGTACCTGGCAAGTCAGCAGCTGCATGCCTGGACATTGCTGACTCATATATCCCTCTGCTTCCCCAATAGCTTGTGATGCCTGTTGCTAAGGGCACAGGGAAGCTCTCTTCAAAGATCACCACTCACTGGCAGCAAATGCTGTGCCGTACCACTTGTACATAATAGTACACATTACAGTTAGCTGAAAATCCACTTGGCCATGTGATGGAGTAACCAGACAGTCATTTTGTCATGTGACCAGTCATCATGCTTTTGGTCAACTTAATCAGCCCTCAGTCTGGTTGTTCATGAGACACAAAGAAAAGCTGTCACAAAAATGAGAAAATGAGAAAGCTTCAGAAAAATTCTACTTGGTTAGCAGTAAGATGAAACCCCATGTTTGTGCACATTTATACTACCCAATCAACACCAACAACTGGGAAATACTGGCCTGTGAGCGCTCCAACTGGAGAACAGCCATTACCAAAGGTGTCATGGGTTTTGAAGATGCTTGAACTCAGGACAACAGGGAGAAACACGCCAAGAGGAAGGCACACTTGGCAAACCCTCACTATGATCAGCTCTCACCTGGAAACATATGGCCGCACTGTGGAAGGATATGTGGATCCAGAATTGGCCTCCACAGTCACTTATGGACTCACTGTTAAAACCGTGTTTATGGAAGACAACCTTACTCGGCTAAAAGTGATCGCCAAAGGCTACCCAATCAGCTCTGGTACCCCTACAGATGTTCTGAATTACAACTCCCACCATCCCTTATCAGTGGTCATGCCGGCTGGGGCTGATGGGAGTTGAATGTAATAGTATTTTTACCTGACAGCATTTGATAGATGCAATTAGTAATTGCAATTAGTATTTGAGAGTTGACAGGTTATGAGACTTGACGGGTAAAGTCTTCCAAAATAATTGAGAAATAGCAACAACTCAAAGCCACTCGCATTTTCAACTGAGAAAAATTCACAAGCAATATTTGGTGCTTTTTTCAAATATTTGGTGAATTTCAAACATTTGTATTAGTTATGCTAAAAATGGATGAAATTAGTATGAAATGGATCAGATTAATTTGATTTCCCATTTAATAACGATGCAGAGAATTAACTAATAATTTCTGATTGTTTGAAAATGATCTATGGCAGTCTCTCTCAACCTGGTGCCATTCAGATTTTTGGAACTACAATAATCAAATACTGTCTAATATTAAATACAACTTCATGCCACCCATCAAACATGATATACCAGTGATTCCATGCTCTCCTAAATACCATGTAAACCATCAAATACTGAAAAATATCAAGTATCAAACATTAAGTTCAAATACCATTTTTTGTCAAACATAGATAACAAATATTAAGAAAATTCAAGGGATTATTTGAGTGGGAAAGAGTTAAAGAACTTTGGCTATCAAAATTCACAGAGGAGCATGCTGAGGTGAATCTTTAGAAGCAAATTCATTTATTGTAATTCCTGGAGACCACACCACCCATTAGTTAAGGTGCATAATAAATATATATCCAGTGCTTCTTTTTAACAAGAGTCCAATGACTCTACAATACATTATTATTGACAATATTTAGATTTATAACTCAAAGGTTCAGAGCAAGTAATATCTTTTCTTATTAACCTACTGAAATAGATTGCTACTGTTTCCATTTTACTGATGTGGAACTGAAGTTGAGAATTAAGCAACCAATTCAAGGACACAAAAAGCAGAGATGAAATATGAACCTAAGTTCACTGGAGAAGAGGAAGGGAGTGCCCTCACAAATAGAACATAAGAACAGTCTTCTCGATCAGGCTGATGGCCCATTTAGTCCTGCATCCTGTTTTCACAGATGCCAACCAGATGGATGTGGGAAACCAGCAAGAAGAACATGTGCACAAGAGCACTCTCCCCTCCCATGGTTTCCAGCAACTGGCATTTGGAAGCATTGCTCCTTCCAACTGTGAAGGTAAAGCATAGCCATCATGGCTTGTAGCCATTGATAACCCCCTGCTCTATGAATTTGTCCAATCCTCTTTTCTTGCCTTTCCTCTAAGCTAGGAATTCCCAAACACTGCAACCTTCTTCTTGGGAGAGTCAAAGTTCATTTGTTTCCAGAAAAGATGTAAGAGCAAAAAGGATTAAGCCAACCTGGCTTAATCTAAGAATGGCAGGAATGAAAGCAGCATCAGTCTCAGGTCACCTCTATTCATTACTCAGGAAAGCAATTGTTTCTTCCAATGGGGAACAGTCACAAGGCAGGGGAAAGAGCAGCAAGAATAGGAACAGGATTCATCAATACTGACAGTGGACAACATCCCTCTCAAACCCAACCAACAGTGCTAAGGCTGAGTGAGGAAGATCTAAAGCTCCTCCAGATGACTTGTTCATACAGCATTCATTTTGATTTGCTTCTACAAAGTTTGCACGGTGGCTAGCCTATGTCCAGTCTTTACTAAGCATTCATTCTGATTTGTTTACAGGGTGGTTATATGACAACGGGCATTCATCTTGATTTGCTTGCAGGTTGTTTAGACATCTTCCCATTAGCCATTCATTCACCCCACACTTTTCAATGCATTCCCCTGTTGCTTCTTCAAACCGTATAAAGTCCTGTTTGTTTTAAGTGCATTTGTTGTACTAGTCCTTTAAGTCCACCTTAACTGTGCAAACCTAAAGTTCTGGTATGCATTTGAATCCCTCCCGCAAAACAATGACAGTCTGAAGGCAAACCTAGTCCAAACCTTCCTGCAGGTCAGCTTTCATACACCATCTCCCATCAGGCAAAGGGCTGCCTTAGAGGGAAGGGATGTGGAGAGGCAGTTCCACCCCTTTCTGGGTGTTGGTTTCAAAACTCCTAACCAATGAAGCAGTAAATAAGCCTCTTAACTTAATCAGTGCTGTGCTGTCCCCCACTGAATGGTACATTAGAATGATTTAGCACCAGAGGATCTTACGCACTGCCAAGCACTTATATAGCACTTTACATCTTCAGAATGCTCTACGGGCATTAATTAATTTTGGAGATGGAGAAGGCATATTAAATCATCACTGCCTCTTCCTCTCCCCAACCGTACCCAAGTTCCTTTCTACGCAGAGGAAGAAAGTTATTCAAGCAGCAACAAAACTCTGCCATCTTCATTCTCACATTTCTGCAGTGGATTTCTCCCCAGAGTTGGTTGCAATACCTGATTCATTCAGGGAACACTACAAGTTCTGCAGCCTCCTCTGAAGCAGAAGATGACAGCTGATAACCAGAGTGCAACAGTGCGACATGGCCACTGATGGAAATAGCTGATGGAGAGCAACAGAACCCAATGGGGACATTAAAAAAATCATTTTACAGACAGAAGATCTTTTTATTGGAATGAGCAGTTTGGTTATGGTTTGAAACCTCCCTCCTCATTTAGAAGAAATGGTTATGGCTGCATTTGGAACCACAAGAGAGGGCTATTGCCTTCATGCCATTCTTTTGGGTATGCCAGAGACATCTGGTTGGCCACTGCAGGTAACAGAATGCTGGACTGCATGAACCTTTACTCTGATCCAGCAAGGCTCTACTTATAACCAATAGCAGCATATGGTCAATCTCCTGACATTGATGCTACTGCTGCTTCATTTGGTGGCACTGGAGTGAGGCAAGGCTCACTGGTGCAATGGTGCAGCACTGACCTCCTCACTGCTGCTGCACTGCCGCACCCCAGTTCCATCTAAATAAGCAGCTGTGATGCTCTGTAGCTCCGTCCCCCCATAAATGTTTATGGCCACAATCTGGGATGGCATCTTAGCCAAAAGATGGCAGGTCTGGCCTACAATAGTCTCTCACTTGTTTTATTTCATAGACATGGGATAACGGAACGAGAGCAACTTGAGATAACTTGTCCATTTCTCACTTTTTTTCTTGTGACATTGAGGGCTTATCTACACATGCTCTTTCTAGGCCCTGTCCACATTTTAAGGTTCTATGCCCAAGTACCTGTTGAGGCATGTGCAAAGTGCCAGTAGAACAGAAAAACACTAGATGGTTCTAGGTAGGGTCAGTCCCTTTACTGACAGTACAGTGCAGTTCTACAGCTTATAGATTACATACAGTTGTAATATACAGTCCTCCCAGCAGCACACAGTCTCCTTGCAGCATTCCAAGACAGACAAGGCTCTGGGCAGGGGCAGGGGCCAAAAGCAAACATAAAC
Organism: Lacerta agilis; assembly: GCF_009819535.1. Classification (NCBI taxonomy): domain Eukaryota; kingdom Metazoa; phylum Chordata; class Lepidosauria; order Squamata; family Lacertidae; genus Lacerta; species Lacerta agilis. Next base: position 51,082,727 of record NC_046317.1, read on the forward strand.
CCTTACACATCAAGCCCCTCCCCTCCAAGCTTTCCTGGCAAAAATCTGCTCTTTAAAGCTTAATAAGAGTAAACGGCAATCCGCAGAAAACCCAAATTGATGTTTGCTCCAATTGAGTGCTAAACAGCAGGCTTTCGCTGGGAAAGATTCAGGGGAAAAAGCAAAACAAAATGCTCAGTCACAGAGCTTTTAAAGTGTGGACTGGAAAGAGTGGGGCAAAACCCAAAGTCTTGTGTAGGAGTCCCCCCCCCCCCCACACACACACACAAACAAGATGTTTTTTATTTGTTGGGTTGGGCAAGTGCTGCTGTTATTGTTTGCTTTTTGTTTTTAGAGGTTGCAAGCTCAAATGTAGGACTGGCTTGCAGACTAGAGTGGCTTCTTAATCTTTTTCCCCCAGGCTGTTTTCTGCTGAAATCCTTCCCCCGAGGAATAACGTAGGCATCCACTTCTTTATATATTGCAGGGAGAAAAGCAGCTAGGGGGCAGCTGATGGTGTGCCCCTCCTACACATGCTCACACACTGCTTTCCCATTCTGATTTGCAGCCTCCATTTGGCAAAACAAAATGGGGAAAAAACACCAAACAAAAAACCCAGAACATCAAGGGGAAATGCCACATGACTCAGTCAGAAGCAAAGGAAATGAGATGCAGAGTTATAACTCCTCGGCTCCTTTTGTCCCCACACACTAACTGCAGAGTTCATGGTCAATGAGCAACCTGCAACTCTCCGAGGGATGATGAAGCAACACTACAATGATGGGGGGGGGGGGGTTGGAGATAGGCTGGCCATGCAAAAGAAACATCAGGCACCCTGAGAGAGCTTTACAACCTGTGCTAAAGAAGCAGCTCGTTGAAAAGGAGGGGGGCACAAAAGAAAGCAGGAGGTCAGCACCGCTGGAGAGTAGATTCGCTGAACTGAAGTGCTATGTTGGGCTGGGTTAGCTACTGTGCCTCACAACTGTGCTGTCAGCCTCAAGATAATTATACACTCCCTTAATTATGGTGATTTACATAAAGCACTTGGCTGCTGCTTAAAATATTATCATAACCTGCTTCAGTGCGATCATATCCAACATATTCCAGCCCCAGCATTTTGAAAACAGGAAGCAAAAAGGCACCTTCCAGATTAGACAATTGCTGTCAGGTGCAGAGACTACGGTAGAAAGGAAGTCTCTATTAGTAATGGTAGTGGTGTTTGCCTCACCTGAATCTCAACGCCACTGCCAGCTCAGAGAAAAACATGTTGGTTCCATCCTTGTACAAAGCCCTAGAGCAGCCTCGAGCCAAAGCCCCACACTTGTCTCTCAGGAGAATTAAGGGCAGAGATCAGACTTAGTATTTGCTTGCATTTATGAAGTTGTCCTCGATTACCTTGGTAGGTGAATAAGAGTGGCTCGTTGGCTGAGTCACAAGGAGCAATGAAAAGGAAGACTTGATGCATTTGCAGAACCATTAGAGAGGAATAGCAGACACAGACTGCAGCTTGTGAGAATGGCTGAGCCAAGGCCTGACAACCCTTGTGGGAGAGGGGCATGAGAAACCAAGTTTTATTGTGTAGTATTGAATCAATCACTGTCTCCCCACCTAATCTCAGAGGGTTAGCCACTGAAAACTTTGTGCAGTGAAAGGCACCCTAGACATGATTACATTTAAACGCTCAGTGAAGTCAGTGCCTTGCACTCTCCCCACAACCATGAAGAGGATACAGAGAGATGTCCCTTGTGAGAATCCCCAGTTAGAAAACCCCTGAGATGAAGCCCCATGACAGAATTGCTTTCCCCCGTCTCAGTCAAGTTTATCTTTCATCTCTCCACTCTCCAATTGAACATTTTCTATATATTTTCCCATTGCTGCGCAACTCCCTTTCTTATTTATTTCCTTCTTTCACTCACTCCCCTCTCTCTCCCTCCCTTAAATGTGATGGCAGCTTTGTAAGTGCACAACTGCACCTGAATGCTAAGAGAATCTTGTAAAGTGGTGTCTTCTCTTTTAACTACCTGCAGAGAAGGAGAGGGAGAGGAAGGGGAGGAGAGGAGAGGGAAGGGGGAGAAACGAGAGGGGAGAGAACCTTTGTCAAGGCACAAATAGGATTATTATATGTGACAATCTGCTTTGTGCTCCATTGCAAGGGACTGTGATCTGCTTATTAGGTATTTGTGACCAAGACTATTTATGTGATGCTTGATTAAAATTCTGCTCGGTGAGTAAAACTCTAGCATCCTAACAATTCTTGCTGGGGAGGTGGCACTTTGTTTTCTCCGCTCTTTCTTTCCCATTCTCTTCTTACAGGGTTATATAATTTAAAATGTTATAGGCACTAAAAGGGAGGGGAGTGATATTGCAGAGCACTTAGTTCGTCTGGGGAAATTCTGGCATCAACACACTACAGAATGTTACAGGGTGGTGATCCAACATTGACCCTGCACTATGGAATGCCTTTCCTGAAGCTATACATGGTGCCCTCTTATTACTGAATTCCTGTTTTTGAAATACATTTTTATAATACTGATTTACTAGTCTTTATATTGTACCGCTGTTTTATTGTTGCATTGCCAACAGACCTTGAGAGAAGACTCAAGGAAAGGTTATATTTATTTAAATATAACGATCAGAAGATCTGCGAAAGGATAAGGCAATTGGATAAGTACTGGCTGGCAAGGTTAAATCAATGTGTATGAAGAAACCATCACTCCACCTGGCTAGGCATGGAAGGAGCCACACTCTCTGGCTTCCCAGTCAAGGATTGAGAGAAAATTCGCTTAAGTGAGCTTTCGGTATGAGAACCCAATGTGTGCACCTGGGCCCTGCTGTCTAGGGTTCAACAAGGTGTGGATACCAGACTGTAAGTGCAATCCCAAGTAACCCTCATGCTGTGAGCGATGATTCAAGAGTGCCCTGACCAAATAATGCCTCAAGATTACCTTTAAAATGTCTTAATTTTCTTTATCTGTTTGCACTGAATGGCCAAATGACCAAAACAACCATATGGACAGAACTGCTACCCTATTAGTGTGAAGCAGGTGAAAAAGAGGAGTTCCAATTGCCAATTCATGAGTACCTAGAGAAAAAAAATCCTACCCAGCCTTGGAAAAGGTGACTAGCATAAGCCCACCTTGCACAGGGATGGAGGGCACTGTGGTGCAAAGGAGGGAGAAGAGGTGGCAGAGCAGCTGTTAATACTATGCTAGGTCACCCCCTTCCATTGGGCACTCCTGTCCACATGGGTTGAAGCCCCCCTCCCATTGGGAAAGGCCTGCTCAAGGCAAATTGACCCCCGTGTAAGGCAGGGATGTCATTTTCGCATACCACTTAACATATTAAGCAGATTGGAAATTATTTTGTATACATAGTGTGTTTTGATGCACAGAGGGAAATGTGTGGGACTGTGTGTACACGGATGTGGAGGGAAGCCCATGTGTGAATGTGTAAGCAGACAGAATTCTGGGTACAGTGGTACAGTACCTTGGTACTCGAACAGCTTGGCTCCCAAACAAATCGGCTCCCAAACGTTGCAAACACCGATGTTTGAGAATGTTTTTCGGAAGCCAAACATCCGACGCAGCTTCCGATTGAGTGCAGCATGTTGGTTTTCGAACCGTTTCCGGAGTCAAGCGGACTCCCAGAATGGATTAAGTTCGAGAACCAAGGTACCACTGTATGTGGGATTTTGGATGTTTGAATTGTAAATCTAGATCATCAAGAAAAAGGCATTTCTCTTGGCAAGAGTGTGACCATCTTTAATGGACCATCCACACAGGGTAGACCCACAGTCAACATGATGCACAGGATTCTATCCTGATTTGCATCAGATGTGTGGCCAAATCTTGGATTGTGTACTCTGAACAGCAAGACTCGCATGAGCAGCACACTTCGTTTGCTTCTCACATTTGGATTTAGTACACAAGCAAGGGCCAAGAGGATCTGGAAGTTCACAGTTGCCAAACTTTTTTTAAAAAAACAACAACAACAGACTCTTAAAATAAATTTTATTTTTTTCATCATAATAATGAATAATAATATATTTTTAATGTACATCCCACCCATCTGGCTGTGTTTCCCCCGCCACTCTGGGCAGCTTGCAGCATATATAAAAACACAACAAACATCAAACATGAAAAAACAGAATATCCTATAGAAGCAACAAACAAACCAATAGAAATCAATAGAAACCAATAATAACATATGCATACCTCCACCTGGGAACTGGGGGGAGGGATCCTCCTTCCCACACACCTTCATCTGACTTGCTTCCCAGCCTCTCAAGCAACAGTCCCTCTACTTCTTGAAAAGGATTGTCATCACCTTTGTCAATCCCTCCCTGGTGCCACTAAGCACAGTGTTATGTAAATTCATGGACATGATGGCTATCCTACAATGGTCCCAACTCTACAGATGCAGTAAAGTCACCTTTTCAGCTATCCCTCTAACCTCCAGCTCATCGTTCCAAATTAATTTGCCAGCATCTGCTTCCCCTGCAGAAGCCTGATGCTCATCCATCCCAAAGCATTAGGTGATTGTGCATTCAGTCTCAACTCCCGATCTGACAGTTGGGATCCTTCATCTTCACATCCAAAGACTCTGCTCAGAGAGTCATACATTTATATCTTTGTACTTTCGAGTTCAAATCCAGCTACAGAGTAACAAAGCACTGTTTCCAAAGTGAAGGGTGGTGGAAAATAAAATTGCCAGGTTAGTCGCTTTCTATTGATGCTCCCCTTTGCTAAATCTGCTCAGATGACAGTACGCACCAAAAAGAGAAGACCTATCTCTCATGGCAAGGCATTGCCCTGTCTTTTTCTGAGATCTGTTCCTGGAACTTAATGTTTGGTAGCTCTCTGCATTCAGGTGCCACCTGCCCTTTGGAGATCCTGCCTGGATTTGGTGATGCTCCATAATAAAACTGCACTGACTCAGCTACAGGTGTGGATTCCTGAGATACAATGTGGGGGCTGATAACCCATGGGTAGGCAAACTAAGGCCTGGGGGCCAAATCTGGCCCAATCGCCTTCTCAATCCGGCCCACGGACAGTCTGGGAATCAGCATGTTTTTACATGAGTAGAATGTGTGCTTTTATTTAAAATGCATGTCTGGGTTATTTGTGAGGCATAGGAATTCGTTCATTTTTTTTTCTCTCCAAAATATAGCCCGGCCCCCCACAAGGTCTGAGGGACAGTGGACCGGCCCCCTGCTGAAAACATTTGCTGACCCCTGCGCTAGCCAATACAGTGGTGCCCCGCTAGACGAATGCCTCGCTAGACGAAAAACTTGCTAGACGAAAGGCATTCGCTAGCGGAAGGCTGCCCTGCAAGATGAAATTGTCAATGGGGCTGCCTCGCAAGACGGAATTTTATTATTATTATTATTATTTGGCGCGAAAACCTCCGCGCTGCATTGCCGCTTCGCTAGACGAAAAATTCGCTCTACGAAGACACTCATAGAACGAATTATTTTCATCTAGCGGGGCACCACTGTAGTGCAATATATAGACCATAGCAAATGCACAGTCACTTATCAGAAGGCTTACAGTCTGCATTAGATGTGTGGAAAGGCCAGCATGCATATAACAGGAGATATAGCAGAGCTACCCAGTAAGTTCTTCTAGAATGCAACATCTGCCTGAATATTTCTGGCTTTATTAGAAGTCTGTCCTTTTCATGAAGGAAACAATGAGAATATGTTCTGTAGCTGTCATTTTAGGCTGTTGTCTAAACTCAGTTTAGGATCACCTGATGATTTGCAAGCTTGTTGTTGTTGTTGTTGTTCAGTCGTTCAGTCGTGTCCGACTCTTCGTGACCCCATGGACCAGAGCACGCCAGGCACGCCTATCCTTCACTGCCTCTCGCAGTTTGGCCAAACTCATGTTAGTAGCTTTGAGAACACTGTCCAACCATCTCATCCTCTGTCGTCCCCTTCTCCTTGTGCCCTCCATCTTTCCCAACATCAGGGTCTTTTCTAGGGAGTCTTCTCTTCTCATGAGGTGGCCAAAGTACTGGAGCCTCAACTTCAGGATCTGTCCTTCTAGTGAGCACTCAGGGCTGATTTCTTTGAGAATGGATAGGTTTGATCTTCTTGCAGTCCATGGGACTCTCAAGAGTCTCCTCCAGCACCATAATTCAAAAGCATCAATTCTACGGCGATCAGCCTTCTTTATTTGCAAGCTACAGGATATGAACTCAGGAGGGTTTTTCCACCATTCTGCTTTGGATAGAGTGTGAATATGATTCTAGCTCCCAAAATGTTGGGTTTCACAGATATTCTCCCCTTTCTGCCCCACCCCCCTCACCCCCTAGTGCCTTTTTGATCTCACACACTGCAATAGCCTAACTCCCTACATCAGCTATTTTCTCAGATAAAAGTCAAAAAGTGTTTTCGATACATAAAAGCAAATACAGTGTGGGAATTCAAGGTCTTTATAAGAAAAGAAAGAGATAGATTTGCTGCACTTCAGGCTCAAAATTAAACCCAAAAATCCAAAAATCAGATCTGTTTCCTTAAAAACTAGTTCGCCTAACTGTTCTTTGTGTATGGTGATGATTACGAAGGACTGTTTGCCACAAGGTGGCTGATTATCAGAATGATTCCCCAGGTGTTTGCAGATGTGCTGCAATTACTCATAGCATCCAGTCACACATGAGACTAAATTTTACCACATCCTGGTATCCCATACTTCCAATTGACTGTGAGCATGATACAGTGTTCTTCAGCCTATCTGTTGTTGGACTACAACTTCCATCATCCCCAGCTAGTCAATGGCCAGGGATGATGGGAGTTGTAGTCCAGCAACAGCTAGAAACTTAAGATCGAAGAGGACAGAGATAAAACATCTCTAAGCTGAAATTTTACAGCTCACTGGCTCCCCTGTGTAATTGCAGCTGCTCTGCAATGCATTTACAAGAAGCTACCACATAGGAAATGACCATTTGTAGTTACCCTGAGTGATTGTGTCGAATAATATGACTTAGTATTATTGCACGTTTTCCTAAAAATTACTGGTTGTATTCAATGTGGTGCTATTATTGGGGCTCCCATCAGCACAAAAATTCCTCCTTGCATAATGATATGTTCTCCTCTCTCTTCCCTCCATGTTCTCCCTAAATCTGTTTGAGGGGTTTCCCTGATCCTCCAGAGCAGATGTGGAGGTGGTGTGGTTTATTTCTCCTCCTGGTACAAGCCACAGTTTCCAAAAACAATCCAAAAAATGAGCCATACATTGGGAAAAGTTGGTTTGTAGTGGCTTCCCTACATAATTATTGCATGCAAAATAGCTGTGTGAATTGACTCTGACCCACTCCTAGGGTCTGCATACATTATTACACAAATCCCACTGACATATTTTTATATGGTTCCCCATTTCTCTCTCACTGAAATATAACAAGCTGACATGTTTTCTGTCCTCACTAAAGGCCATAAAGACAATTAGCAAAAATGCCTAAAACCCCTTCCAAAAATTATGGAAGCTGATGTGTCTGTAGAGAAATGGGAAGCCAATGTGGTACCCTCCAGATGTTGCTGGAACTCAGCTGCCATCACCCCAAGCCAACATAGCCAATGGTCAGGGACAATGGGAGCATCCAGAGGGCATCATGTTGTCTACCCCTGCTATAGGACAAGCAGAAGTATAACAAATGCAGATGAGTGACAGCAGAGAAAGAGAAGATACTCAGGGCAACCATCTGCTTTTCTGAGAAGACACTCCATCAGGCACCTCCTTTCACTGCTTGCCATTCTATCAAGCTGCAGCAGAGGGAGAGAAGGGAAGCATGACAATCATCAGCTCTACTGAAAGATGATCTCCATTATGGCTTCTCTCATCCAACCATCACTTGCCAGAGAGAGGGGGGGGGAGCCACATCTAAAAACCATGATTCTTTTGCTTCATGTACACATGGAAGGGCATGATGCAATTAAACAAAACAGAGCTTATGCGTGATCTTTTACACAGCAGTGCAAATGTTTTGTTCACGTTTTTGACAGTCAGAAAAATAGCATGCGTGAAGCAACACTGAGAAGGGACAGTACCAAGGTGAACATTTGGTCAGCCAAGGAATTCTCCTTGTGCAAATGAATGTTCTCCCCCCTCTTCTCCCTAAGTATGCCCCCTGAATCTATTATAGGGGTTCCCCAACCCTCCAGAGCAAATGGGGGGCATGGGTCACTCATGGGGGGGGGAGAAGGAGGAAATCCACTTATGCTGGCCAAAAATGGTAGTAGAATACCATGGGGGAGGAGAGCGATTTATCTTGGGTTCATTGTGCTTGGGGAGGAGAGTTTGATCCCTTTCCTCCACACAAGCTTTCTCAAGGGCTACTTTAAGGATTGCTGCATGTATTGGGCAGGAGGCACTGGCTCTTCTCAAGACATTTTCTATCAGGAGCAACAGGGTCACAATTTCTATCAAAGGACTGTTACACTATACTTTGCCTTCCCTCCTCCTCAAATTACAGAAGCACCTCTGTTCTGTGCACCCTCCTTTGCCTCCAGTTTATGAACTAATATAGAGTTTCCTTTAATAGCAGTGGAAGGCACCAATTTAACTGAATCAGTTTCAGATTGGAGAGTATTTGACAATGATGGCAATTTTGTTTTCCCCACCAGTTGGGATGCTTGGGATAAAATTCTCAAACTTAAACCATCAATTTGAGTCTCAGCACGATTAGCCGAAGCAGCAATATCTGAAGATTTTATTTTAAAATGAGTTTTAAGGGAAAGGAGCAACAGTGCAACATAGCTGGGTCTCTGGAGAACAAATTCTGAGTATGGATGTGAAGTCAAGGAGATCTAAGGCCATACGCTCTCTGCACCGCTTCATCCCAATGATGAACAATGGTCAAGCAATCCCCAGTTGCCACCTTCCTTTTCTGATGAGTGTTTATCTCTATTTTTTGGAGTCACGAGCCTTTCAGATCAATACAATGTCTGGCAGATCCTCAAACTCTTCACTGAAGAACCCCAAGGGCATCTTTGTTGCTTTCTAAACAGCAGCTCCCAAAATATCTGCTCACTAAACTGAAGTAATATAAAGAAAACTGCTTGTGAGAGCCTAGATGTCCCTGTCAATAAAAACAAGAAGCTGTTGATCAGCCACAGACTCGATGGCAGAATCAAGAAACAAAAATAAGCCCAAACATGTTTAGCAAAGGAAAAAGAAAACTAGAGCACTCTCTTCTTCTTCCCCGCAAGAATCTGTCTTCTGCATCCTGCTACTAGACACCACTATTCAAACTAATTTGGGTTCCTATTAGGGATGCAGTGTGGTTTTTAATAAACAACACAAAATTCCTCAGAGCTAGAGAAATGTTACAAATCAAGCAATAGTTTTTTAACAATTACTGCAGCTTTGCAAATTAGAGGGAGGTTGGTATTTTTTTGCATAAGTTGTTGTACTGGTTACAGAGAGTGGAATGAAATATTTCTGTGTTTTGAACAGCCTAACATCAAATATGAAGAGCAAGCTGGTCAGGACTTGATGGGAATCTTACTTTTGACTATATGTGCACTGCACAACGTTGTTATTACCAATACACACTTTCAACAACAACAAAAATAAAACATTATGGAGGCACCCTCAGTTGAACCTGGCAGGTGTCTCCGAAACTTTTTACACAGCACTTGGGAAGACAGGCAAACTAATGCCAGTGTACTGGAAGAAGCAAATATAACCAGTGTCAAAGCAATGATTCTTCAACATCAACTTCGTTGGACTGGTCATGTTGTTCGTGATTATCGTTCTTTCAACTACTCTATTCTGAACTTTAAAATGGAAAGTGTAATCCTGGTGGTCAACAAAAGAGGTTTAAAGACTCTCTCAAGGCAAATCTAAAAAAATGTAGTAAAAACACTGACAATTGAGAAACACTGGCCTGTGAACCTGGAGAACAGCCTTTTCCAAAGGTGTCATGGACTTTGAAGAATCTCAAACTCAGGATGAAAGGGAGAAACATGCTAAGAGGAAAGCATGTGTGACGTGCCCTTTCAGTGTCCCACCAAGAGCACTCACAACTGTAAAACGTTTCCCCTGACTGTGTCTCTCCCTAGGGTTCACCGACGACTAAAATGAATCCCCACAATGATGTTATGAGAGAAGTCCTCGGGGTACCTCAGTTCTCCACGTTCTTAAAGTGAAACTCCTGCCACCTTGGGATTCTCCCACCCTGGGTTCCCAAACTGCTGCAGCTTGCCCTTTCCTTCTGGCAACTGCGTGGCACCTTTGGCTTCCCTGCCCAGTCCTCTGTGTGTTAGGTAAATAAGCCACCCGTCCCTTTTCTCTCAGGAAACCTCTAGTGCTTTTCCCCTCAACCACACCTCTAGAGGTACTGACGCACTGCCAGAGATCACGAACGTTGAACAACAAAAATATGTTTATTGAGGTAACATATATATATATTGGAAGTTAAGGTAGAATGCGGTTACAATGTTCTTCAATTAGGTACATAAGCTTGGATACAACTTTAAACAGGAATAAACGTTTTCCTTTCCTAACCTAAGCCTAACCTCCAACCCGCTCTCCCTCTCACCCTCACTCCCTGACCCACAACCCACAACAACCGCCCCAACTGCCATTCTCCCCTTTTAAAAGGTGGAAAAGACCCGCCTCTGCGATTGTGCTGCCAGTCATCTAGAGTGGGTGTTAACTCTTCGAGTGCTGGGCACCTGCTCACACCCAGTCACAGGGTTGGTCCGTTACATTTCTCCCCACCTCTGAGAATTTGCATAGGCATTCACTACCTAAAGGATAGTAATGCCGGTGCAAAGAGTCACAATAATGGGGCTACTTTAAAAACACAATAGAAACAAACTTTCACCCTTAGGCTTTTGCCATCTTTATACCAGCAAATGATTCAAAATACCTGTTTTATATTTGATATATACACAAACAAATAACTTTCTTCTTTAAAAGAAACGAGATAATGCATCAGCAATAACATTACTTATTTAAATACCTCTGTTAAATGCATTAAATAAGCATACTATTAATAAACAATTTATTAATGCACCAACAGTCTTCTTCCTCTGGTCTCCTGGACAAAGTAACAGCCACGATGTTCAAGGTCCCTTTTACTATCTTTAACCGCCGCAAGAAGTGTCTTTCTCTGGGCACCAGTCTTTTCTCTGCCACACGTGATGGGATGTAGGTTGTCTTCCTCTACCGGATGACACAGTCCCCCTCCGGTCCTTGCAGTCGATGCATCTGTAACGATTGTAGATTCCTAGCTGTGTAAAGTCTTTGTTTCTCAGGATCAAAAGCTCTCTTGGATCCACCGCTCCCTCTTTCAGGATCTCTGTTACGTGCTCAAGCTCGATGCCTTGCACCAACATCTCCATGTCATCAAAAGCTGCATAAGAACTGGTTGTCTGGCTTTTGAATTCATTGGGAACTGCTTTCAGAAGTTTGTGGATAGCTGCTTTTTTAGTCAGCTTGCTGAAGCTTTTTGGGCAACCGGGTTTACTTAATGAAAGTAGACTAAAAAGTTTTGATTGCCTATTGTTGTTAGCAATCTCCCTTGCTGTCAGTCCATATTTGGTCTGTATTGAATTATCAGTTCCCACTTCAAGCAATTTGAAGATGACTGTTTTATGTCTTTGATGTGGTGGCCACATTAATGCTGTGCAACCACGTTCATCTTGGGCATTTATTTGTGTTGCATGAGCAGCAGGGTACCCATCTTCCCACCACACAAACTCTAGTGTAGGAAACTCTTTCACTTTTATAGAAAGTTGACGGGACACCAAGGCAACTATAACTATCAGTATGTTTTTCTTTCTATATTTCCAACTGATAAATGGTTTATCATAACTTTGAATAGTTGTTCTAACTGATCTCACAGATAGTTCACTTTTTAAAACAACTCTGACTCCTTTTGAATGGGTGTAACCCATAAGCTCTGGGTCATATTTTCCAAAAATCGCCACTGTGGTGATATGTGACCAGTCATAAACTATCCAGGCCTGCCCCTCAATGTCAAGTATAAAAACCTCGTATTCCAAACATGGGGCTTCCCGTTCCTCATCCCACAGGATCCCGGAATTAAAACTGCTTACTAAATCCATATACTCCCCAGTTATTCGATAGGGGTTTATTATTATTGGCTTGGCCTCTCCAGTGTCTATACAACGCACCACTCTCATGGCTTTTCCTGGGGGGTTACTGAAAGTTCTGGCATATTCTTGCAGGATTGTAAATGCCTCTTCCTGCTGCTGTTGGGTTAGGGTAGGAGCCATTTTTATTTCCTGAATGGTACATTGCTGCTTCCCTGTCACCTCCCAACATTTTATCTCAGACTCTTCCTCATCTTCCTTTAAACCATTTCCCCTCTGTGGTGCTTTAGACAGGGGTCCAAGTATGTCCACTGCCAAACGCGAAAAAGGTTCCTGTATTACAGGTATGGGTTGCAACAAACCCTTTGTTTTATCACCTCTCTTCCCAGCTAGTTGACAGTTCAAACAGGACCTGCAATATTCTTTGATGTTCTTTCCCATCCGAGGCCAATAAAATCTTGCCTGGATTCGATCTCGGGTCTTGTTTATGCCCAAATGAGCCGCGGTAGGGGCATCATGCGCCATCTGAAGTACCTGCATCCTGTACTTCATGGGCAATACTAATTGCTTTTGCTCCTCCCACCTAGCAGCTGATTTCCTTCGTTTGGCTACCCTATAAAGCTTGTCCTCGATAATTTTAAAAACACAGGGGTTCTCAATGGATACTTCTTTGTCTGAGGTTTGGGCTTTCTCCCATAATTCTTTAAGGGTAACATCCCCATTCTGCTCCTCTAAGAACTTGGCACTGTGTTCTTGAGCAATGGGTATCTCAAATAGCATGTCACTCTCCTCAGCATTCAGAGGTGTCTCAGAACAGGCAGGTGGTTGATTAGCCATTTCCTGAGCTTGTGCTCTTGTAATGACCTTAACTTGTGGTGCGGGGTTTGCCAGATCGTTCCCAATCAAAACTGGATTTTCCAAACGATCCCATACACCCACTTTCCACTTGCCCTGATAATTCTTGTATTGAACTAAAACCTCTGCTGTGGGGACTTCGAACTCAGGACCCCATATTCCTCTCAGACTGAAATTTTGTCCTGGTAAGTACTGATGAGGTTCAACAAATTGGGATTTGACAAGAGAAACCTGCGCTCCAGTATCTCTCAACCCAAACATATCTTTGCCATTTAATCGTATAGGCTCCAAATAATCTGGAGTTGTATTTGGTTCAGCACTCCAGACCTGCATGACTCTGGAGGCGGACTCTGACAAGTTATTCGCCTCCTCTGAAACGGACTGAGGGCCATTTCCAGGCTCTGCCTGCATTAACAATTTTACTGGCTTTGCTGTAGATGGTGTACTTTGCGCTTTGGCCAGTAGAGGGCATTTGGAGCGAATGTGCCCCTCCCTGTTGCACTGATAGCAAATGATTTTTTTGTTCCCTGTCTTGTCAACACCAACTTCCCTGACAGGAAAATTTTCAGGTTTAATTTTTCCTTCACCAGATTTCCACGGTTTGAACTTCTGAGGTGATTTTGTATAGGGTATTTCATTAAAATCAACCTCTAGTTCATCTAGAACCTCGGCAGCTTGAGAGACTGTTCGTAACTTCTTGTCCCTCAAAAACCAACGTAAATTGGCGGGAACTTGTTTAAAAAATTGTTCTAAGCCAATTAACTGCCTGAGCTCCTCAAACTTCGTTACTCCACTCCCCTGGATCCATCTTTCCAGTAATCTATCAAGCCGGCTGGCTAACTGGGAGAATGTTTCCTTAGGGTTGCGTTTTACCTCACGAAACGCCCTTCGGCTCTGTTCGGCCGTTAACCCACATCTCACTTTTACCAATTGCTTAAACTTATCATAGTCAGATAACTCATCCTCCCTCATGTCAGAGTAGATTTCACTTAGAATCCCACATAATTGTGGTCTGAGGTACATCATCCAGTTATTTTCACTAATCTTGAACTCAGCACACACTCTTTCAAAACTAAAAAGAAAGGCTTCGACATCGTCTCCTTTCACAAACTTAGGAAAACGTTTCTGGTTAACCGAAGCAACGTCAGTTGAGGCTTGACTTTGAGGCAATTCTGACCTCACTCTCAATTCCTCAACCTGCAATCTACGTAACTGAAGTTCTCTTTCGGCATCAATTTTAAATTTCTCTGACTGCATTCGTTCCTCAGCAGCAGCCCTCTCTTTTTCTGCCTCTACTTTCGCTAGTTGTACCCGTTCTTCTGAAGCTAAACGCTCCTTTTCAGCTTCTAATCTATTTTTCTCTTTTTCAGCTTCAAATTTATTTTTCTCTTTTTCAGCTTCAATACTGGCCATCTCTAACTTCATTTTCATCATCTCTAACTCTACATTAGGGTTCTCTCTGGTTTCTGCCTCATCGGGTCTCTCATCACCCTTAGCTTCCCTAGCTTTCCTTAGGTGAGCCATTTTTCTGACAGAAAAAATACAGTCGTCTGATTCTCAACTAAACAGGCGTGTGGGTGTTGAATTCGAATCGCGACGCTGCCACCAATTAATTGGTGACGTGCCCTTTCAGTGTCCCACCAAGAGCACTCACAACTGTAAAACGTTTCCCCTGACTGTGTCTCTCCCTAGGGTTCACCGACGACTAAAATGAATCCCCACAATGATGTTATGAGAGAAGTCCTCGGGGTACCTCAGTTCTCCACGTTCTTAAAGTGAAACTCCTGCCACCTTGGGATTCTCCCACCCTGGGTTCCCAAACTGCTGCAGCTTGCCCTTTCCTTCTGGCAACTGCGTGGCACCTTTGGCTTCCCTGCCCAGTCCTCTGTGTGTTAGGTAAATAAGCCACCCGTCCCTTTTCTCTCAGGAAACCTCTAGTGCTTTTCCCCTCAACCACACCTCTAGAGGTACTGACGCACTGCCAGAGATCACGAACGTTGAACAACAAAAATATGTTTATTGAGGTAACATATATATATATTGGAAGTTAAGGTAGAATGCGGTTACAATGTTCTTCAATTAGGTACATAAGCTTGGATACAACTTTAAACAGGAATAAACGTTTTCCTTTCCTAACCTAAGCCTAACCTCCAACCCGCTCTCCCTCTCACCCTCACTCCCTGACCCACAACCCACAACAACCACCCCAACTGCCATTCTCCCCTTTTAAAAGGTGGAAAAGACCCGCCTCTGCGATTGTGCTGCCAGTCATCTAGAGTGGGTGTTAACTCTTCGAGTGCTGGGCACCTGCTCACACCCAGTCACAGGGTTGGTCCGTTACACATGTCTGGCAAACTCTCACCGTGATCAACTTCCACCCAGAAACCTATGTCCCCACTGTGAAAGAATGTGTGGATCCACAATTGGCCTCCACAGTCACTTGCGGACTCACTGTTAAAACTGTGTTTATGGAAGAAAATCTTACTTGGCTAGAGCGATTGCCAAAGAAGAAGAAAAAGAAACTAAGAAATGAACTAACATTTTGAAAATTGCATGTCTGCTATTGTACATAAAATGTCCAAAATATGCAGTGCTGCATTTTGTTGAGGTGGAAAGATCCACAGAAATAATGATGGCTTTTCACATCCTATCACTTAGACAGCACCTCTCCTTTAGTTAGATGGCTGTTGAGTAACAAATTGAGCTTTATCCACAGTTATCCTGGGATAACAACCCTGTGATCTCTTTGCAACATCTGTTTTTGTTTCATTTGTTTGTTTTTACATAATTATGAAGTTTGATTGAAGTGAGAAGTCTGTTTGCTCTCATGTGGGCAGCTTTGTGAGCGGGCATTGCATCTCCCCTATGAACCGGCCTATTGCTGGCTGGATTGTACTCCTGCCACCAAATTGGCCAATGGCAGCAGGTATGTAGGGTGTGTAGGGCATGTCACCTGGGCGTGGTGCCAACTGACCAGTAGCGACGCTTGGCACCACACCCAGGGGAAGGATAAATACCTGGCCAGCAGGGCCTTTCAGACTCTCTCTTGCCAGTTCTCCTGCCCACCCTTCCTCAGATTACGGTTGTTGTTGTTGTTTAACCAATGGGACAACTTTGCTATGGACAATGTCAGTCGCCAGATTCAGGGGCCATGCAGGAATTTTTCCCATCTGGCAAATTGGCTCCGCCATTTGGGTTTTTGCCTAGCTCATAGCAATTGTCACAACTTTGTGAAGCAGATTTGTTGTTCAATCATTCCGTCGTGTCCAACTCTTCGTGATCCCATGGACCAGAGCACGCCAGGCACCCCTATCCTCCACTGCCTCCCGCAGTTTGGCCAAACTCATGAGGCAGATAGGCATTAGATAAGCCTAGTCTTGGTTGGAGGGGAGGCTGTAACCTCTGCCTGCCCCTCCAAGGGTAGGGGTATCCTGTTAAAAGTATCCGGGAGGAGTGGCTCCTGTCCAATGCTCAGACAGGGGCTAGGGCCAAACCACTCCTCCAATGGGGACCACTTGAGGGATGCCTCAATTTGACGTAGGTCATAGGGCACATACACACACACACCTACCTCTCTGGCTTTACCATTAGAAACACTCCCGGCAGATAGGCAGGAGTGACATGCACCATTGCTTACCTCAATGTCTATGGCCAAATCTTTCACATCTATAACCAATCAAGTTTTGGCCTTATTTGATCTCAAAAACCCAATAAGATGTTTGTTGTCTAGTTATTTGCACCTTAGGAAATAGGGTGGTTGCAGGGCCTTGCAATGAAAAACAAAACAAAACCAAAGAACCTGGAACCTTGGCAAGATCGAGAGTTCTTTTATCCCATGATTAGGCATGGAAAATAGCAAATGGGTTGGTTGAAATATGGGCCACCACTTTATTTGTTCACGTCTCATCTACAACATTATTAACTAGTTAAAGCCAGCCTTCCCAAATTCAGTGCAGGAATACTTAGTACCAAGACAAGGACTAGGAACTGTCATTCCCACCTGCCAACATGGCTGGCTAGTTCCTTTCTGGATCCAATCATGGAATCAATCACATAACTGAGATTTGCTCTTGAATGCACATCTATGTAAACGTTGGGCAAAGATCTGGTGTTAGCATCCTCACAAAGGAGGAATAGGGAAACACTTCTTGGGTTCCTCATAAACCCTAAGGCTTGGCAGTTTAGGGAGTGAGGATGCTAACACCAGGTCTTCCTGGGCCTGACGATCTTAGGTTGTTGCTTAGGGTATAATTCATCACTCTTGACATCTCATAGTGCTCTCCAGTGCCTACATCTCATCATTCTTTGAAGCTGTGCTGAACCTGCTAACTGTGATCTATTTATATGAGAAAAGTCTCAGTCCAACTGAAGACAATACTTAAAACCTTCACTAATGTGGCAGTGCAGTGTAGGCAAAACCAGCTCTCTCCCTGCAGCCAGATTAGGAAAAGGATCAAAATTGGGGGTTTTTCATAAATGTCAGCAATTGGCTAATCCTTCACTGCCCAAAATCAGGTGAGGAGTGGAGTATCACAGTGGTTAGAGGTGCACTTGGAGTCATGAATAGTCAGGCAGGAGGAGATGGGAGGCAAAATCCATGTTCATAAAACAGACTGGGGAGTGCAATACCTCTGGATGGTGGAGTTCATAACTCTAGAAAGGAACACAGTGCCCTGTGGTTGATCATGAATTGTATTTCTCTTTTTTAAAAGCATTTTTCAAACACCCATGAATTCAGAAATAACAGACTGGGTCAGATCAGGGTTGCAAACTGCGTACCATACAATGGGGAAATAATACAGTTTAGTACAAGGGACACACACACACACAAATTAGTACATCCACTGTAGAACATTTTTTTATGGGATCAACCAAATATTGATCAAGGTTTCATGATCTTCAGAACTTTTTCTCCAGCTGGATGTTAAAACTGGGAGGAAGGATGGAGAGAGGGAGAGAGAGAGAGAGAGAGAGAGAGAGAGAGAGAGAGAGAGAACAGGCTGCTGCTGGCAGGATGTTAGAGCCACAAACTATGCAATTTGCAACACTTAAAATGAAGTGCTGTAAGAGTTATACAGATTTAATTAGATTAGCCTCTGCTAGATTCTAACCAGATTCCAACACAGAGGACTGCTGGGACATGGAAACTATAATAGCTGAGCATCTCCCCCTCCCACTTCCACTCATCTATATAATCAATCAGCTACTCAGATCCATAAATGGAATGCACCTATTAAGTCCAGGCATTGCCATGGCGTGTACGCCATCATCAGTATCCGGGCTCCCTGCATTTTTTCGAAGCCAGGGAAAATGGGATGAGGGAAGGTGTTCCAGATATGGCTCTGAAACAGCTGATCCCAAAACAATTAATAATTTCATGCTTTATTTTATGCAGACCTTAGGTTCACAAAGAAGATGGGGTTGATTTAATTAGAATTTCCGCCATCAAGCCATTTGGTTTGAGCTTTTAATTAGGGTAGCATACGAAAAGAAAGAAAGAAAACCCTGTAAGGGCTGCCAGAACAAGGTGATGTTGCTTTTAATTGACGGCTTCTGGCCTTTTTAATCAGGTATTGTTTGGCACAGCACCCCCCACCCCCACCTCACAAAAGAAAAACAGATTATTTACAGTCAGGAAGGAAAGGGCGGGCAGAAAGCTAGCTTACAGATAGCTGTGCTGTAATTGCTTTCACAAATCTTCCATTTACTGACTAATACATAGGGATTCAGGTCAACTTGGTCTCATAACCCTAAAGAAAAGTCTACACAGGCTACTAGAGATGTTCCTGAAGAAGAGCAAACAGAGTACCCACATGCTTTCTTGGTCTACATTGTTTAACCTGCCTAATTCAGTGCTCTAGTTGGCTAAAATAAAAAAACCACACACTATCCCATAACCCACACCAAATACTATACATGAACTAAAGAACCCTAATATCAGGGCATTCGCTTAATTCAAGGGAGACCCCCCCCCCCATTCTCATAACTTAAACCACTCTCATAAAAAACCCCAATATGTATCAACCTCCGTCTTTAAAAATGGAAAATGATTTTTATTCTGATGTCTCAGAATAGCGTAGTATATGCTTTTTAAACATTTTTAATTAAAAAAACCCCCACCAAACTCTGAAACAAAGTAAGAGTCCAGAAAATCCAACAAAAGGCTTTACCATATCCAAGATTAACTGCCTGTGTCCACCCCACTACTGGCCTCATGTGAGCTACTAAAAATCAGCTCACAGAGGACACTGGGATCTTACCAGGAAAGTGGTTCTTCTCTGAGTCTTGAACAAACCCCGCCAGCACAGAAAAGGCATCACTCTAGAGATAGGCACTTGTCTACTGTCAGAGAACCCTATGCTTTGTCCCCCAGAGATGAAAAAGCAGTTTTTGAGAGAAAGCATGGTCAGAGAGGAAAGAGTTAAACCCCTGCACTCCTTTGCTCAAAGTGGCAGCTTCATGCCATTGCTGTTAATTTATGGGTCTATTAATGAGCTCTGTATACCAGATATTCCAACTCAGAAAAACATACATATGCTCATGTCGCCTCCAAAATCACTTTTCCCCATGACCTTCAATTATTTTTATTTTTATTATTTTTGCTTTCTCTGAACATCATCAACCCCCAAATCAAATCTCATTTAGAAATTTCTATCAAGAGGAAGGATTTATCCAAACAATCAAGGATGCCTGCAATCCTACACCCACTTGTTTGGGAATAAGTCCCACTGAAATCAAAGGAGATTGCTTCTGAGAAGACATGTGCATGTTTGCACTGATTTGAAAACAACAGCATGCTGTAAAATCCACCCATAAATGAAAGAAGGAGACCTGGTGCAATAGTGGGGTTAGCTTCTTTTTAAAATAAGATGAGGTTAAGTATTTACCATACATTTCGGTCTATAAGACGCCCCCACGTATAAGACACCCCCTATTTTGGGGGACTCAAATTTAAGAAAATGGGGGGAGATGGCACAGAGTTGTTGAGCTTTTTTACGGAGGATTGGGGGGGGTTAACCCGGAGCATCAGCCAATCAACACCACCCATTGACGCAGCACCCAATAACACACACAATAGCCGCTGACAGCCATGGCAGCAACCAATCAAACGTCCACCCTATCCATTATCCATGTATATGACAACTGCCCCCCCCCCACTTTTTAGCATGATTTTTAATGAAAAAAGCATAGTCTTATACATGGGAAAGTATGGTACTCGAGTACATGCAAACTTCAAATAACTCAATGAAACTGTAGTGGGTTGTTGTTGTATTGAAAGAGCACCAGGGAGCAATCCTAACCTCAGTTACCCAACTTGGTGGCATTACAAAATGGCAGTACCACTGCCACATCCACACAGCAGCCAGAGCAGAAAAATGGGGCAGGAAGATAGCTGCACTAGCTTGGAGCTGGTGTAGCAGCTGGGCCTGGATCAGTCCCAATGTAAACACTTGTTGGCAATGGAACCAGCTCTGGAGCCAATGGATCCCAGGAAGGATAAGCCCCAATGCCTTGCCACCCTCTGCAAAGCAAAGTCCTGTTTTGAGGCTTTCTGCTGGTTGCCCGTGGTCGTAATCCAGATCCCACCAATCCCACTTCCACCCACCTATGCTGGCAGGGCAGATGTGGCATAACATAAAATTGGCTGCCATGATCCAAAAGATCAGAAAAAGAAGCAGGAGCACAAAATGGTCCAGGCATGCCGCTGCATCAGTGAGGGAGGGAAAGCACCAACCACTGGGATCCTTCACAGAGGGAAGCTCTTTGGGCCCCTCCTGTGCTCAGAATGGGGTGTGTAATTCTGGAATCCAGTGAAATGTGAAATGTGGGCATGTTTAATGAAGTGTGTTCCATGTAGGAGAAGACAAGCTAGTGCAAATCGGAACTGAGAATAAAGAGCAAACAGCCTCTCGTAGATTGTGGATTTTCGAGGGGTCCACATACAAAGTACTAGCAGCTTCTCTGGCACCCATGGGCACCAGGTTGGTTACCCTTAAACAGACTTGAGTGGTGAGGTGTATCTGGGGTGTATCTGGCCCAATGTGTGGTTTTTTAGGAGCAAAGGAAGATGAATGGTAAGTGTGGAAGAAGAGAACAGGCTGCTGAGCCCGTGTGGCTGCCTCGAAAAGCTAACAAAGGACTGGAGAGTTTTGATGCAAGCTCAGAGGAATTACAAAAGATAAGAGAGGCGAAAGCAAGGGAGGGAAAGGAGAGAGACAGAGGGGGAAAGGGGGAGAGGAAACAAGATTCTCAAATCAGCACTTGTCCTATTTCATAAGCAAAATGTAGATCAATAAATTACACTCACATTTCAAGATTTAACATGCTGACTCCATAACCTTGTCAAGTGTGATACATCAGCCAAGGAATCAGGATGCCAAGCCAGGAAAATGAGCAGGGTTTGAGGAGAAACACATGGGGAGAAGAACAAGGGAGAAAGGAAACCCCTGTTACAAAGACGGCATGCCACCTCCTAGGAGAGAAACCCAGCTTGGTCTTTTCTTGAGGGTTTCGGTTCCCTTGGAGTCCCTTAAGTACACCTAAGCTCCATACATTTAAAGAACATGGCTTCCCCCAAAGAATCCTGGGAGCTGTTGTTTGTTAAGGGTGCTGTGAATTGTAGCTCTGTGTGAGGTAAACTACAGTTCCTGGGAAATGTGTTTTAATATACACAGCCACAGTTCCTTTTTATCTCCTCTTCCTCTTCTTTTACATCCTTTCCCTTTTCCTATCCTCCCACTAAATGGAGGCAATTTTCAGCCTTTCTGGGGGCACAAGAAATGATTTCCTTAGCAAATTTCCCCAGAGAAAGTGGAAGAGGAGCACCCGCCTGGGAAAATATGGATGTCAGTTCCACTTGGCTCAGGGTGACTGGGCATCTGTAGCTTTCAATGGCATAATTATCTACTACTACTAGGACTACTGCTGTTTCTGCTATTACTGCTGCCACTACTTCATTTATCAGTTCCCTTTCCAGTGAACTATCATATATTTATATATATATATATAAAACTCCCAAAGCAATAAATCAGAGCAGTTCCCAACAGTGATGCAAAAGTAGAAAACCCAAAGTTCAGCTCCCAGCCTGCATTTTAAAAAAAAGGATTCCTGAAAGCAAAAGCACACCTACCCCAATAA
This sequence comes from Lacerta agilis, assembly GCF_009819535.1. Taxonomy (NCBI): domain Eukaryota; kingdom Metazoa; phylum Chordata; class Lepidosauria; order Squamata; family Lacertidae; genus Lacerta; species Lacerta agilis. The sequence continues at coordinate 51,104,760 of NC_046317.1, forward strand.
AGATCCACAACTCAATAATTCATTCACAATCGGCTTTTGTGTTATGACCCACAACATGGGTCAGTGTGTATTGCCTTGGATCCACTATCGGTCTCATCCGTTCAATCTGCCACAGCCTGTCTTCACATGTACGAGAAGTCCCTAACTCCCTGAGAGTTTGATACCTATTGGCTACCCTCACCTGGTTTAGCTGACCAGTCAAAACCGTTTCTAGGAGCTACTGGTGAGAGCCGAGGGCAGGGTGGGAACCAAAAGGACAAGCTACCCCAGAAGGAGCATGATGTGTCCCCCACCAGAGGTACTATCCCTCCCCTAATTCTCCATCTCTCTCTCTCTCTCTCTCTCTCTCTCTCTCTCTCTCTCTCACACACACACACACACACACACACACACACACACACACCCTAAGCAATGTCTTGCTAGCCTAAAAACAAAAAGGTCTGGAGCATGGAACCAAGATACTTCCTAGAGATCCCAAGATATTTCCTAGAGAGGCTAAGTGTTGCCAAAGGTAACTATGAGGGGCCAGGGGTCAGGGGCAGCCCTCCAGGCCTCTCCTATCTGGACCACCCCATCCCCAATCACAGACTCCTTTCCACACCCTCCTTGAGTGTTTTTGCCTGGCTGGAATGCTCTGGGTTGCTCTCAACAAACTGTCCCCACAATGGCTATGCTCTACCTCCATGGTCAGAGGCAGGAATGCTTGGCTGGGGAGACCCAGCCAGATGGGCGGGGTACAAATAATAAATTATTATTATTATTCTGAATACCAGTTGCTGGAAGCCACTGGAGGGGAAAGGGCTCTTGTCCTTGGGTCCTGCTCAAGGGTTTCCCTCAGGCATCGGGGGGGGAGCACTGTGAGAAAAGGATGCTGGACTAGATGGGCCAATGGCTCTTCTTACGTTCTTATAGTAATACCTCATGTTTACCTGGTTGAAGGATGGAGAGGTGTGTTTGCATGGCTGGAATTCAGTCCCCAATCCAAAGGTAAGAATCATCCAATGCTGTGCCTATTTTTGCACCTGGCCCTGACAACCAGAGTCACATAGCTCCTGAAAGTTTGCTCAAGAGTGAGTGTGTCCCTCAAGCTAAAAAAAAAAAAAAAGCATACCCCACCCCTATTCTAGGGGGCAGATGCCTAGGAATATGTGTCAATACTGCAAGTAAAGGGAAAGGCCATATAGGATTCATTGCACCATAGTTTCATGGATTATACCCAGGCAGGCATAAATGGAAATGCATCTGGTCTTTTAACAATAGAATTGAAGAAATCAGCTTACTTAGTAAAGGATGCTTGGACTAAGCAAGTTATTTTAACTTTTCAGAGAGGAGATTGTTAATGGTGAAAAGGAATAATTGAACCTGAAGGAAAACAAGAAGAAGAAGGAATAATTGAACCTGAAGGAAAACAAGAAGAAGAAGGAGAGTTTGGATTTGATATCCCGCTTTATCACTACCCTAAGGAGTCTCAAAGCAGTGAGCATTCTCCTTTCCCTTCCTTCCCCACAACAAACACTCTGTGAGGTGAGTGAGGCTGAGAGAAGTGTGACTAGCCCAAGGTCACCCAGCAGCTGCATGTGGAGGAGCGGAGACGCGAACCCGGTTCACCAGATTACAAGACTACCGCTCTTAACCACTACACCACACTGGCTCCCAGATAAACAATGATAAATAATGACTTAAATTACAATTTGGCTCAGACAGTGAGGTTCTATTCAAACAGGCTGGAAACTAACTAATGGAAGAGCTTGGGACCACTTCCTATGTTTCAGCTCCCATGTGGCAGTCAGTTGAAAGCACTTCAAGCATGAAGACACTCAGTGCAATTGGGCTGGTTCATACATTAAGAGGACTACAAATGTTCCAGCCACGACAGGGAAGCTATTTTTTGCAGCCCCCATAAAGGTTTGTTACGTATGAAGTGGTGATCTGATTTTTGGGTATTGGTGTAAATGGTGGATTGCTGACATTGGGTTTAATAAAAGAGGCAGCTGGGCAGATTACAAGAAGCTATTGTATTGTTGGAATGATAATAATGAGTGAAATAGATAGGCACTGGTGAGTTTGTATTCCACAGGAAATGTAGAAATTAAAGTAAGGGGAGAGAAGAAGAATTATCCATCAACAATACAAATAAAAATGACAACAGAGGGAAAATGATACCAGAAATGACAACGGGTTGTATTCAACTAGGTTTACTCTGAGTAGGACTAGCACTGAATACCACCCTAAATAAATTGGGCTAAGATCATTTTGGGCAATACTGTGACTGTGGTTTCAGAGCTTTGTTGCAGAAACAAATACAAATATAATTCTAAGGGGTTTTTTTGGAGAGAAAAAACAACACTAAACTATTAAAACCAATTTAAAGGAATCCTACTGTTCATTGTGGGTGTGATTTTACAGTATGTGCCTCAATATGTGGAACTGACATTTTCACCATGCCACTTAATGTTTGTTTCATACTTGTGAGATATTGATATTTTTAGTGTGGCAGCACTTATTCTGTGAAATTCCCCGCAAATTGATATCGGGCAGGTGCCCTCATTGTACTGTTTTCACCACCTGCTAATAACTTCTTTGTTTAGGAGAACCTATCCAGATAATTTTAACATGTACATTGGTTTCTAAAATCTGTTGATTTTATTTATATTGTAATCATTTTATTACTTTTACTATTTTAAAGTCTATTTTTATTGCTATTTTTTATCATTTTATGCAAACCACTTAGATATACTTTCTTGATTAAACAGTATATAAATCTTGCTAAATAAAAATAAATACATGCATTTTGGTTTCTCTGCTATAGATTGGGGAAATAATGCAACTAGCAGTAGCTGGAGCCTGTGCATTCCTGAGCATAATGAAAAACTTTCTACCAATGCATTCAACCAGAAAGAATGGATTTAAAAAAAACACGCCTTTAGTTATAAGGAGGATGTGATAAGGATAATGGGATAATTATGATCATGAGCCAATTTTATTTGATTAAATCAGAGGGTTCTTGGGAACCAGAACTGTAACTTAAGGTGTTTGCTATTTCAGTTGCACCTTTTATGAAAAAGAGTTAGGAATGTACCTGAAGCAAGGGACCTACTGTTTATTTATTATACATAAATAGATACAAAACAGGTTTGATATTATTCAGTCTTGTTGTTGCAACGACAATTATTTAAGGAAGGGCAGAGATGATAACAAATCCCTGCATCTCACGTCCCATTGAGACAACGCATTGCTTTAGGAATGATCACCAATACATTTTGCTGCCCTGTGTCATGGGTCAGTCCAAGCCCAGGTTTGCATGCCAAGAGGTTGAGCGAAAGGATATACAAGGAAAACTACATCTTTTCTGCACAGTTTATTGCAGATATTGATCCAATTCTCTTAAACGTGCGCTGGAGGCCACTGATTTGTGCTGTTGTTTTCTTGCCTTCGATAAGGATTTGAGAGTCTAAACCTCAGCTGGTACAAAGCCATCGACTTCAATAGAGCTACTTCATTTAGCCACCTGGGGGCCTGAAAGTCATGGAATTATATGGGAGCTATTAACAAAATAAAATGGCAAACAATTATAGCTGTCACAGGACGATCTCGCCAGCAGCCAGCATACCTGCAGCAGGGCACCCAGCCATCTGCCGGCCCCTATTGCAAAAGTGCAATTCAGCAATTGCCTTACAATGATTTTAAAAAGAGAGAAGAAAAGTGGAGAACAAATGTAAACTACTGTGTGAAGCAGGTGGAGGTGGTGATTGTCCACCAGGTGTTAGCATCACATTTGTATTCCCAATTGAGAGAGCTCAGAATCCATACAAGATCTGGAGGGTCAGATTTCAAGAAGGTCAGCACCCAATTAAAAACCAAAATAGATGCTCAATTCTCAAAGTGCTGAGCATCCATTGTATCATCCCAGGGCAAGGTCCCAGAAGATAGCAGCTGGGTAATGAAGCCAAAGAGGAGCTTTCCTTGAGAATCCTACTCTGGAAGGAAAACCAGATGCCTTCCTTTATGCCTTGTTGGAGAAACTGGACATGGAGGAAGGGTTTAATTTATTGCATGGGCACAAACCACCCCATGGTCTGAGGTGCAAGGTCAGCCAATCCATTTGCTATGGCAATGGTCCAGTGCCATTTATATAAGTGACTGAGGCATGTCATCACATTAGTCAGTCAGTGGGTCTGTCGAGTGTCAGGGTCTGTCTGGAGGAGTTGGAAACTGTATGACAACTTGAATTGCTGGAGCAACAGAAGTACTTTCTACTTCTACACATCTGTATCTGTATCTGTATCATCTGCAAAGCTTACAAACTGTATGTATATATGGAACTGTATTACTGAAGCCTGATCTTCCGCAGCAGTAAACTATTTTGGACCTTAAGCTGCCTCTGTGTGGTGACTGGAACTGGGGGTAACTTCCACTTTGTAGGTATCTCAACAAAGATTCCCAACATGCCCTTCTTTCTCCAAAACACCAGAGAAGTGCACCACTGATGGATGTCATGGTGTACATGACATTGTGGGAGAATGATGTATGTGCCCAGGGTATAAACATCCATGTTCATCACAGAACAAAAGCCAAGGAAGGGAGCTGGAGAAGGGATTGACAAATGTATCCAAAGGCTATGGTGTGATTCCTTAAGCCTCAATTTCCCTTTCATATGCTTTCACCCTGAATTACTGAGAGAGCAGGGAGAGCCATAAGGATGAAGAAAGGATGACTGTCACAGCCAGGAGAATTGATTCTCAAACTTTTTTGCTGGAAGCCAAGTGAAGTGAGACAATCGACTCACAGAAGTGAGACAATAGACTCCACATGAAGCATTGATTGTGGAAATAAGGCAAGGACTTCTACCTCTGCCCTTCTTCATTCTCCCCCATGTTTTTAGTCCTCTGTGGGTGCCCATCAACCCTCCTGATCAGTTTGCCTTCTGAGTTGCCCTGTCAATTTTCCCTTCAGTTTACCATGCACCAGTGCTTCACTGCTAGTCTGTGGAGGCCTGATTTTGATGTGGTCTGATCTATAATTAAGAGCTAAGGTAATTGGAAACTGAAGTCAGCCTATTATTCCTTTGCCAATAATTCTGAAAACACTCGGGGGTTCTTCCTTTCTTGGAAAAAAGCTTTGAGTTCTTCTCATCTGATTGCTGCTCACATCTGCCCCTCCTGTTCCATAAAACCCTCATTTAATGTTGAGCTTTGAAAATGTCCTACCTAGATACTATAGCTAGTCAGTCTATAAGAGTGCATGGCTACCGTCATCACACAACAGAACACAGCCTCCAGTGTGGATCACAGCAGCTTGGGCAGGTCCTTTAAAAAAAAAATTAAGAGAAATGTTCCAACTTTCATGTTTGAAGATCAAGTGTACAATGTAAGAGCCAAGTAAAGCCATATGAAATATAGCCCCATTTAAACAAGTGAATGATAAAAGAATAAAAAAGTTATGACATTTCCATTGCAATGCACCAAAGCAAAAGTGCTATGACAGAAGCCAGCCAGTTAAAAGAATTGCTCTGAGCAAAGAGATACATTTCTGGTGCATCAAACCAACCCATCTTTCAGGAGCATGCCAAACAAGAATTCCTATTAGAAGGGCAATGGGCCCATTAACCTCCTCAGCAGTACCTTTTATAATCCTTTTATAGCCCAAGCTAAAAATTCTATCTGAAGCTATGCATGTTAAGGTTTTCAGGATGTTCTCTGAACATCTATAGGGATCAAACAGGAAAGGTCCCCAAACCCCCAAGGTGTGTTTCCTATCCTGGGGGCTAATATACCCTCCCAAATCTAGATTATCTTCACAGATAAATATAGAGCGCTGTAACATTAAGAATGAAATCAAAGTCTCCTAATGTGTTTTCTTCTAGGACTTTCTTGCTACTCCAGTGGTGGAGGTGGAATAGGGGAAAGGAGGGAGATCTCTCCCCCCCCCCTTCAATGAGTGGCACTTTGTTCCAGTTGCAAGGCAAGCATTGATCACATGTAGAAATACAGTTGTCGCAATGTTAATGTCAGCCAGTGCTCCTGGTATCGAGCTCCCAGCTGCAGGAGTAGACCAAATACAGAGGGGCAGGGAAAGAAACCTGACTCCCGTCCTCCTTTCCACGGTCAGAGTACAGGTGGGGAAGCTTTGACCCTCCAGATGTTATTGGACTCCAATTTTCATCAGTCCCAGCCAGCATCTCCAGAGGGCAGAGATGGTGGGAGTTGACCATCAAGAGGGTCACAGGTAACCCCATCCCATGGTAGAGGAATAAAGGAGGAGGAGGAGGAGGGCATCTGAAGGGAGGTCTGGTAGGTGGGTGGGAGGGGTGGGGTAGAGGCTCACAGGTGGACTGGAAGATTGGAGCCTCTTTCACTCCCTGTGGGCTTGGAATAAACTGAGCTATTTTCCAAGATCAAGAAAAAATGCTCAGTTTTCTAAGCTCAATTCCAAACCTGAATAGAGAGTTCACTCCATTATTTCTCCCTGCTGCACTGAACATAAGAAGGAGGGGTTAACTGCATAGCTATGGCTCTCCAATTTCACTTCTGCACTTTCTCACTGTAGATTTCAGCACCAATTAGGCAGTGCTTTCCCATTAGTCTGCTCAAAACCCTACCCCCTGCCATTGACTTCCAGTGATACATTAACCATCTAAAAGCCAAAATTATTCTGTGGCACATGGTTTATTGCGACACAAGCTTTGACAGGCCACAATATCTGTCATCAGCTTTGCAGAAGTTGTCAAAAAGGTTAGGCAGTGTACATGCCCCCTCCCCCATATGCCAAGGCACTAGGTCGGCTAAACCCAAGTAAACAGAGTAAGAATTCAAGGCAACAGGAATACAGCAAACACATTTTGGTTTCTAGATGCGAGTACAGCACATAGAGGTTGGTGTAAAATATTTAGCATCAAAGCTCTCAAGCTGTAAGTGTTGTATTGGGGTGTAGTCCCCTCACCACACCTCGGGGAGCCTCCATCCGGGGAGGGTGGGGGGTGTTCTGTAGCAGTAGGACACCTGGGATGCCCAGGCAGGTGTGCAGCATGTGATCTGCATTCTGAGCAGTGTATCCATCTGCTTTGTTTCTCAGCTAATCAAGGCTTCATTCTTCTTTGTCTGATTATCCTCCACAGGATCTCAAGTGGAATAGAAGACATGGAAGGTTTCTTGCGGGTGGGCAGGCAAGTGGGGACTCTTCTTTTTTTCAAAGGCACACAGCTGATTTTGTTTGTCAGAAGGAAGAGAGGAAAACAAAAGCCGGCAAAAAGTTGCAAGGAAGCTGTTTGGAAGTAAGAAAGTCTGATCTTCGGAGAGTGGCTCTTGGGAGAAATGCAGCTGTAATTTGTTTTAATAATCCCAGCAAACAGGCAGGAAATTAACAAGTGAGAACAGAGTTAGAGATTCATCAAAGTTTTCCCTTTACAATTGCCACCTTCCCATCTTAATGAAGGTTATTTATTCGCTAAGTGATAAAATGTGGAATCAAATTAAGTGATTTTTGTCTGCCCCACACCACTTAGTAAGGCCATGTGTTCTGGATGGATTATCTCTTTACACAATTCCAGGATTGTGGGGACCTTGATCCTCCGACGCGATGGGAGCAACTCAATGTGCTCTTGACATTTATATTCATTTCAAAATGAGTCCAAGATGCAATTCATTAAAAGCACGAGACTACAGAGCTTTGTAATGAATACTCCCGTTATTTAGTGGAAGACGGGCTGCACTGACATTTGCAGGGGTGCCAGTAAAACCCACTGGAGTTTTGGATTTCCCATTATGTGCACAGGCCACAACAGGTGTGAAAATAGCAGCCTCCAGCTATAGAACCCAACCTGCCTACAGAGACTCTAAACCAGGGATGTGACCATGTTAGACTCCAACTGCTAGCAGCCCCAGTCAGCACAACCAAGACTCAGGAATAATAGTAGTAATGATAATGAGATTTGTAGTCCTGCAATAACTGAAGAACCACAGGTTACACATCTAGCACACCAATCTAGCATCTAGGCAGTTATTTCCATGTCTATGTCCTATGGAGCAGTTGCAGCAACTGGGGACCACCAGTTTTTGTACCTGCCCCCAATGGACTGCACACACACCAGAGACTATGCCTGCAGGGAAGTTGCTTCAGCTCTTCCAGCTTTAATTCTTTCTTGGTTCTGGGAGACAGAAGTACGGGAGAGGGTGGGGAAGCAGTCAGTCATTCACTTGCCAGGACAGCCTCTTCCTCTAGCTTTGAAGCTTCCCTTCCCTCCGATTCTTGCCTCCTGGCTGGTCCAAGCCTCCACGAGCCACTGCCCCCCTTTTCTGAGTCAGACTCCAACCTCCCCCCTTCCCCCAGTGCATACTCGTCAGCATCCTGCCAGTTCCTGACATTTTACTGGCAGTATTAGTTGAGCAGATTTATATGGGAAATGTACCCCAGTGGATCCGGAGTCCTCTCTTGTTTGTGTAAGAACCTGATGACACTCTGAGTCATCAAGAACTGTTTCCCAAACCAATATATTGTTGCTGATCCGTTTACAATAGTGGCAACAAAAGCAAATGTTTGGCTCCATTGCACCACATAGGAATATATTAAGCATGGTCATGGGAGATGGGCAAACGTCCATCACCCTGCGTGGAGTAATCTAACTATGTGGCTTACACATACACCACACACCCATGCACACACAGCTTCACCCTTCTGACCTGCACAGAACATCTTGAAGGTTCCATATATAGGAGGAATGCCAACCAAGAGGCCCCTTGGTAAAGAGTCAATATGTACAGGAGACTCGTGTGACATTAAAGCAGCAGCAGCTCACCTTTTATATCCAGAGAACTGCATTCAGTTTTAGCCAGACCTCTCAGGGCCACATGTCAGCAGTGGATGTGGCCACCCTTATAGTCTCTTTCACTCACAGCATCCCTTCTCAGATGCCCTGTGCATATCATCTGAGTATTTCAGCTGTTCCCCTCCCTGCTCAGGGGCTGATCACTTTGATGTATGGAGAGGAGGTGATTCTTATTCATGTAAGGGCACTGGGCTGAGTGAAGAAGTGTTAACCTCTCTACCCACCTCAGCACTGCATCTGCTTAACTGCTTTCTTTTTCTTTTTCTACCACCGCCCAAATCAGGGACTAGGAAAAAATTGCTTGGGATCTTGATTTGGGCCCTGGTGCTGAAGTTAGCAAACCCTGCATGGGAGGATTTGCAGCAGGGGGGAATCCCTTGGCATATTTTGGCTTCCTAATCCCTAACCCACTCATGGCAGGCCTGAAATGAAACATATGAATAATCCATATAGAAATATGCATACCCTGAAGAGGAAAAGTGACTAGTTAAAGTGACTAAGAACTGGATTACACCATCTGCTGAATGTGATAGTTGTGACAGTACAATCTGAAGAGAGACACTGTGAGCATCCTGCTAGTATGGCAAGTTAGGATCACAGGCAGGATTATGAAGACCTAGTCCTCTTGAGGACTAGACCCTTAACCCAGATGCTGCCCTCTATTGCCTTTTAGCTGGATAAAACCTTTCTGCAAAGCATTCCCTACGTGCATGTATTCCTATGAATGCAGACACTAGGCAAATGCCTCCATTAACTGAATTATTTATTCTATACATTGTTAGCATGCTAAAGATAGCAACTGTGTCTCTAGGCCTCAATTAAAACATCAAGAGTGCCTATTTGTCTAACATGTTTTGCTCCAGCTCCACATTCCACTCCCACAGGAGTGTTCTGGACATCCATGGATCTCTGCCCTCTTCCAGCTGGGCTGACAGTCCTCCAGCTTGCATCTGTGCCTCATGGCAGTGGCACCAGCGGAGCAGAAGCTATTTCAGGACCACGGCCAGCATTATTCCTAAGCCTCACGTTCCTGGAAACCCTATGCACACAATTCTATTTCAGGCCTACATTACATTAACAGCAGCGGACACCAGCTGAAAAACTGGAATCAGCCTTGCCTTCTTCAGAGGGAGAGTGAGAGAGAGAGAGAGAGAGAGAGAGAGAGAGAGAGAGAGATCTGAATACATCTTTAATCATACAAAAATAAGCGAAGGAGGGAAAATTCACCCACCTACAACAGAGAGCAATAATACCTCCAGACAGTGATCTGTGGGATACAGTGGGAGGCATAAGACAACTGGTCTTCTGCCTTAGGTTCAAAGTAGGTATGGGAGGGAGTGTGAGTGTGTGTGTGTGTGTGTGTGTGTGTGTTATTTTTTTAAAAAAATCCGAAGTGCCTTCAATAGACTGTGAATTTGTTCTAAGGAATAGCAGAGGGAGAAGCTGATGAACACTTTGCCTTTTCCACTCAAGATCACACCCTCGGTTGCCTTCCCATCCCTGGATGTATTTTCTCACATGTAGGGAAAGTCAGCTTGGGGCTAGTTTTGAGTGGGGAAGTGGACAAAAAAGAAAAGGGCTGGGCCCCAACCTTCTCCATGAGCCCAGTTTCTCTGTTCTAACTCACAGTCTCCCCACACTATTGATGGCTAAAACATGTATCTGGGGAAAGTCGTGTGCAATAATCTCTACTTTGTAGGTGAAAAGTATCCTGGAGGATTCTATAAAATGCAAGGAGCTCAAGCAGCCTGATTTACACTTCTGACCCCTTCTCAATTTTCTTTTCCAACTGGTACTCAAGATCCCATGGCTCCTGGAGGCCACTGAGCATGCTATGACATAAAGGAAGGGGGTAAGATGTCAAGAGTCATGGTGGGTGTGATATATCCCATAGGCATCCTATTGTGAGCAGGGTCTTAGGACACACCCACCATTCACAACACCCTTTCCTGAGCAGGATCAAGATCTCCAATCTATCACAGGCATACATATGTAATTGCCAACTGTCCCAAGAGGAAAATGCTATTTTGAATACAACTCCAAATGTGATTTTCCCAATTTTAAAACCCATCATCTTTAAAGAAATACTAGCCCATTTAACCAACTTTCATCATGGCCTGCATTTCCCCAAATCATGCAAACACCAGGCTCCATCCCCCCCCCCAATTGAAGTAAAGCTTCTTGTATTCTCCCCATTACATCAGGACTTGCTTCCTGCATCCATGTGGCTCTGTACTATGCTAGCACCAACAGTTACTGGTCTAATCTGTTGGGCAGCCTTTGCTAACCTGGTGCCCTCCAGATGTTTTAGACTACAATTCCAATTAGCCCCCACCAGCATTAGCATCTTGCAATTTCATGCATTTGTTCCCTTTCCCTTCTGTCCATAGGACAGATTATATCAGGCAAGGGAGCCAGTAGACCAAGAGTGAGAGACAAGTTAAATCCAGAGGTCAAGCTAAGTCATTTCCAGGAAGGACATCACACAGCCAGAAACCATTAGATCAGCACCATGTTTAGTGACTCTTTTGTGAAATGAGATAGCTTCTATGCATAGCTTCTATGCATAATATTTCCACACCTTAGCTATTTAGCCAGACTGAAAAACAAGCTACAATTTATCATCATCAGCTACTTAGCATCTTTGGGAATAGGTGATATCCCCCTTTTGCAACAACTAAATTAAGAGTAGGCCAATAGTTGAGCATATTGAAAGTCACTTTTAAAAAAAGTTAACACCTATCAGGGCATGTTAAAGAGTGACCTTTTTAGTTTGCTTTTTCAAAACAACAATTGCATTTCTGTCCAGATTCAGTGAGTTATATGAGGGAGGCAATGTGGTGTCTTACAGATGTTGTTGGAATCCCATTCACATCAACCTCAGCCAGCCTGGCAAATGGTCTGGTATTATGGGAGTTTTAGTCCACAAATTCTGGAGGACACTGTGTTAGCTACCTCTGGGTTATATTTGTGTTCCAAACACCATGCACAAAAGACACTAGATACAATCCTGAGAAAACTGAAAAAATTGCCATAGGGTTCACTGGACATAAAGCATTCAAGTTTTGTTCTTATGTTCCACTGGTTCCAGCTAGTGCTAAGCTGAAGGGGGCTTCTTTTTCACAAACATTTGCTGTAGTGCTGAAAAGTGTCCTGATTTGGCAATTTTTCAGGAAAGGGGGTGAAATGTGATAAATCTGTTTTCCACTGGAAGTCATGTCATTTGATAGCCATGGCTATGTGATAACACCACTAAACCAAACTAATTCAGAGTGAGGGCAATGCTTCCTAAACCATATTGTCCAGACTTTTAATTTACTCTTAGTGGTATCATTTGGTAGGCTGGCATCATGACATCTTCATGCTTACTACATTATCCCCATTCGGCTTCAATCACTCCAGGAAAAAGAAGCTGTCACTTTAGTCTTGGTTCTGAATTCGGAGAAGGGAACATATAAGCCCTGTTCACATGACATATTTGGGGATATGAATGCCACAGAAGGAGAATGAAATTGTGTCTACTGTCCCCCCTCCCCATCAATACACATTCATCCAAAACTCTCAATGGAGGCTACATTTGTGAATAGGCTCTTAGTGAGCATGTAGAGGATAGAGGCAGGGTGACCAGACACAATCCCTGCTACACACATACACACACACTCCACCCAGGGCTGGCCTGAAATGTTTTGCTTCTGTAGGCAAAATGCCCCAACAATGCTCCCCATGTTTCCGCCTGCATAGAACCATGCCCCTTCCCTGCCGCCACTGCCCCCACCCCCAGCCCTGCCACTACAACTGCCCCATTGCCTGTGGCTATGCCTGTGCTGCTGCCACACTACAGCAGTGAGGGTGCAGCAGGTGCAGTGGGTACAGCCAGAGGGGAATGGCACAGGTGTTGAAGCCTCAGCAAGGCTGGCAGTGGTGCAGTGGTGGAGGTGAGTATCTGCTGCCCAAAGCCAATGGCTTCACCTCGTCTCATGGATGGACTGGCCCTGACTCCACCTCCCAGTCTGTACATTTAGTAATGTGTCATATATGAAGAGAGCTTGCTTGCTTGCTTGCTTGCTTGCTTGCTTGCTTATTTATTTATTTATTTATTTATTTATTTATTTATTTATTCATTCATTCATTCATTCATTCATTCATTCATTTTAAAAAGTATATTGAAATGTTTAAAGGAGCCTGTTTGAAATGGAATGAGATTTGTTTCCAGGAAAGAATCCTACAAGTATATGGAGGCCACAGAGAGGCTGCTGCAAATCTGCAGCTAGAACTTTAGCCCAATACAAGTTAGCGCTTGGGAGACAGTGCCCCATCTGCAGACTGATCTGCTGATGTACAACTTTAATTAGTCTAAGGCATCTAATAAAGGGCAGCTCTTTAGTCCAGCAAAATGACAAAATGCACTCTGCATAACTGAAGTCCTCTCAATGAATATTTAAAGAACATGCAGAATAACGGTTGGGAATTTATTTATTTTTTGTCATTTCAAGTAGGGAAAGCAAAGATCAAGAGACAAATGTATGCCATTTAACTATAGAAATGAAAAAAGAAGAAGTGCATGTTCCAGGAGATGGGTCTGCATTTACAGAGCAGCATGAGGACAGAGGTCATCGATAAGAAATAAAAACTCATTCTTAGGCACAAATGGTAGATTTACAGGCTGGGCTTAACATGCTTTTGTAAGAGCTTCGGGACAGTGGGGCTGAGTCAGGGAGTGGGTCTGGGTTTAGGATGCTTAACAAGGGTTAGGTACAACCATGGATGATGCCACTGTATGGCACCAAATATGACATTTCCCAGAATACTTCAGTTCTAAGAACAGGTTCTAGAAAGCGTGAAGATGTGATTCAAAGAAAGGACAGTTATTCTGGTGGTTACAGTTTTGCCGAGGAGTTGGGGGATTCATATTGAATTCCATTCTCCATCACAGACAAAGTAATTTTCACTCCCCTCCTGTTAAAATAAACAGGATAGCCACTTACCCAACACCAAAAACGAGGACAAAATAGAACACAGATTTGCATGTGCAAATGCAAATATAGAAATAATTACCATCATTTAAATTGAATTTTATTCTCTGCCACAGACAAAGTAATTTTAGTCAAGAGTCTCCCCCCCCCCTACCTGTAGCATGAATAAGAGGGAACCTCAGCCCCCAGGAATCCCTAGTCGACACTGCCTCTTCAGCCACATTCTCTCTCTTCAGGCCACACCTCTCCATTGACCCAGCTTCATATCCTCCTTGAGTGTTTTTTCCTGACCAGGATGTGTCCTTGAACTTGGATAATACCGTATTTCCATGAATCTAAAGTGCCATCAAATCTAATATGCACTTCCCCTTTACTTATCAGTGGGGGCAGGCACTGCAGTAATGCTGCACGTGGCAGCGTTAGAGATGTAGGAACCCATGGGAAATGAAGTTCCTATGTTTCCCATCCACACCGACACTGCCATGCATGCTTCCATCAATATTTAGAAAAGCTGGGAACCGTGGAAATGACATTTCCCTTGATTCCCAGCAGACCTGAATGCTGCTATGTATGCTCCAAGGAGCAGCTAAGACCTAAGGAACCTTAAACCTATGACAACTGCCAAATCCATGAGCCTTCCCTTAGGCACCAAGGCAAGTTTGGGATAGGAAGCAACACAATCTCTACTAGGATTAATTAGGTGTCCATATTTTCCCCCCTCTTTGGAACCTAATTAAGGTTCTCCAAATTATTTCTGGTGTGAACCGGAGAGGCCCACCCTATTACAAATCCTGAAGAAGTAGAAACATTTCTTTTTACCAAATACTTTTCGAGAATTTCCCCCCACTTCATCCCGCAATGTACTGACTTCAGGTACAAGGGGAGGAAAACTGCAGGCTGCAATTTTGTTTCAGGTTATCGATTGGACTCAGGTCAAATCCCAAAGGCCAAGAATCTCTTGGAAAAAATGCTGACTAAAGCCACTCCCTCCAGACCAGCGCTGAGCTTCTGCATACTTAAAAGCAAAGGAGGAGAAAAAGGCTGTTTTCTTTAAATTACTTTGTTGTACTTTATAATTGATTTTGTGCCTATGTCACTTACGGGGATGTGTTACGACCATCTCAGAAAACCACTTAAGCAATTTAAAATAATCAAAGTACTTATAAGCCACTTAACATTTTCTAACCCTTCAAATTTGGGACAAAGCCCCCAGCACACACACACACACACAGCTGAATTCAAACAGGAATGGAACTGCTAAACACTCTGCAGTAGGGAATTTGTAAGGAAAGGGACAAGGAGGTTTCCTCATAAGGTCCCATACACACTATTCAGTTAAAGCAGTATTATACCACTTCAATACTTATTTTGAGAGATGGCATGGTGTAGTGGTTAATGTTGGACTAGGACCTGGGAGTCCAGGGTTCAAATCTCCACTCTGTCATGAAACTCACTGGGTGACCTTCAGCCAGTCACAGTTTCTCAGCCTAACTTACCTCACTGGAGAACAATTGGGACATAAATGTAATAACAAATAAACATATCTTCTCCCACAGACGCCTGGGAATCTGAGTTTGTGCTGAGAGTTGTTAGGAGAGTTGTTCCCTGGGAAGAGGAATTCACTGTTAGATCAGTCTGGAAACTGTAGATATGTGCGGGGAATAGGGGTCTCCTAACAACTCTCAGCTCCCTTAAGATACAACAGTTCCCAGAATTCTATGTGGGAAGCCATAACTTTTTTAAGTGGTGTAATGCTGCTTTAAATATACAGTGCAGATTCGGCCTGAAGACACATTTCTTAGCAGAGATTATAATAGAGTTTCTCACTATTCTTTTCTCACTTGCTTCCCCTCAACCACCCTTTGCTCTCAACTGCTAAAGATCCTTGCCATCTCTGTGATTTCTTAGATTTCTTCAGTATCCTTCTCAACATACAACAATGACCTGCAGTTTTATTAAACCTTCGAACTATTTCGGCAGTGCATTAACCAAAACCTTTGACCTCAACATGTGTCTGCTTTCTGCGTTCCAAGGATTGGAAGAAAGAAGACACCCCCTCTGTAGATGAAATGGAAGCTATTCTGGGCCAGTATTGTTCCCACTCTTGTAATGGGGGTTATGTTTGCCTGCACATACCCCTTCTTCAAAGAGGACATGGGAGAATGGCTCCCAAAGGGAGCAGCTTGAGAGGTGGACCACATGTGGCCCGATGGCCAATCAGGAACAGGTTGGAAGCTGGCTTTACAACTTTGCTCCTCCTTTTTACAATTTTTACTGCACTCATCCTGCCTAAATACAGTGTGGACTTCTGCTAGTGTGACCTGGAAAGGAGACTTGACTTGTGAAGAATCCTGGGGACTAGAGAATCCTGGATGGCCCATTTGGTTCCCTTGGCCTGAGGTTCTCCCCCACAGGTTTTAAGATACCTGAATATTTAAAGCAAGTGGCATTGCCAACAAAATGTTGCTGTGTGGAGTGTTCAGGGTTCCAGGATACTCCATTCTTCCTCTCAACAAATAATCAGCAGTTCATATTGGACTGTATAGGTTTCTCTCACCAGCCTAGGGATTACCAGATGGCAGAACACAACTTGAGGAGATCAGGTTAGTGCCTAGCAATTGCCCTTGTCGTGCCCTATAATGCTTTAGAAATCCCGTGGGCCTAGGCCTTTAATTCTGTTTATTCCATAAATTGGTAGTTTCTCATGCCTAGATATGTCGGAATGGCACTGTATGGGAATGCTCATCTTTAAAATAGGGCTTCAGCTGGCACCTGGAATAGGGAGCATCAGATAACCTTGGGAGTTATCTGTCAAGTATTTGTTAGCCTTTCACTCTGTTGGGAAACCGATGTATTCCCCAAACAGCAGGTGTGATTTACCGTACTCTGGTGGGAAAACTCAAACACCAGCTGTGAGTTATAAAATGGTCTTCAGCTTTAGTGAGAGACTGATGTGTTCCCCAAATACTGGATGTGACTTACATAACCAGAATAGCAGCAGGTGATCAGTGTCTTAATTAGCAGTGACTAGTATAGCAGCCCTGCTTAGTGAGAATTGCAGACCATAGGCTAGCATAAAATCTGTTAAAGAGGAAATTTGGTGTTCTTAATTGCCTACCGTTGCCCCCTCGGCAATACAGCAGCTTTTCCTAAAGAGTTTTTGTAATTTGATAAACTTTGGGTTCCCCCAAGCCTGCTGATACCTTCTTCTCGTGGGTGGGTGCTGCCATTTCTGCTGCATATGGATCCACACTCTGGGATTGTGTCCTCTTGGTAGAGGGGGCAAGGCAGTGGTGATATTGAGGCTGCATGGGTGTACTGGTGGAGCCACTTTCACCTGTGTGTCCCTGGAATTTAGACATGTTCCCGCACTATCCCATTGAGTAGCAGTGATGCTGGTGCCATGAGGATTGTTGTGCCCCCACCATGCTGGCCACTCCAGGTTTCTAGGTTTGAACAGTTAACTGTGACAGCAAAGATTGTTGGCCTGAAATCTGGAAAGCTCTTTTCTGAGCCCAACTTTGAGTAGACTTTTAATATCTGGAAACCCAAGATCCTTTCCCTCCCCTCTCCTTCACAACAGCCAATAAGAATGTCAAAATGCATCCCAGGCATCTTGACACTTGTTCATACTTTGATATTCAGATTTTCCAACTGGTAAATAGAAAATAGCCCCTGATTAGCAAAGCAGCAGGCTTGAAAGACAATGCATGATGACATTTTGAAATGCTGGTGACAAATCCCCTCCCCAATTGCAATCAGCTGTAGTTTACCAGCCTACATGGTAGGGCTGCATTGCAGTTCATGTGGCTTCCATTGTGCATTTATAATTAAGGCCCATAGGAGATTTCTGAAACAGGAGGGGAGAGTTGTGTGTCTTGTGGGCAATGAACATGTCACCAGCCACCTGTGCCATGCAGCTGATTACATACCACTGCGTCTGCACTGTAAAAACTGGATTGTTTGTCAAGGCTAATAGAAGTACATGATTTGACATGGGACCCCTGAGAGAGCGAAAAAAGCAGAGCAAAAGGCAGCATGCCCACATCATTTTCTATGATTCCAAAGGGTAAAATGAAGCTCTAAGCCTCAGCACTGCAACTTAAAGGTCACTGGCAGCATGAAATGGAATTTGCATTCTTTTTCATTTTTAATGTGATGAACCAGTGATGATAATAGATTTTGTAAAAATGGAAGGCATTGTTCCTCAGCCATGTTCCTCCCCTGCTCCCATAAATAATGCCATCTCCTCAGGTGGGAGAAGAATGTTATTTTGGCCACAGTTTAATCCTTCGGCTGCTGAGGGAACAAAAGTGCCTTAAATAACATCGTGCAATCCAAGAAACTGTAGAAATTAGGGGGCTCTTATAACACTCTAGTGGAAAATCCAGCATTTTAATCCAGTCTCCTCATTGGCAGTACTTGACATCATTACTGAGCACAGAATTAGCTGTGGTTGATGCAGCCTTTGCCAATACCTAATGATTCAGAGATGAAAATATTTGTTTTTTTATAATATTTATGAGATGCCTTTCTAACTCAGAAACTGAGGACTCAAGGCAATAATACAATTAAATCTAAAACCATCAAGTTAGAACAACACTATCAACAATCTAAAAAACTAATTGTACAACAACTGTGCCATAAAATTCCCAAACTGAGCATACTCAGCATAAATGCCTTGGAAAGGAGACATGTGTTCTGCTGAGGGTGAAAACTGTGTATAGAGAAGACACCAGCTGAATCTCCCAAGGAAAGGCATCCTTCAAAATGGATGCCTCCAGAGAGAAAGTCCCTGTCCACACACTCTCACAGTTGTCACCAAAGTAAAGAAAGGCATACAGTACCAGTACCAGTATAGAAATTAAATATATTAATAATAATAATAATATTAATCATAATAATAATACAGAGCTAGCCTTCTGTCTTTCTTTTTCCTTTTTCTCTTTCAAGCACTTGTTTATTATTTTTAAGGGTGGGAGGGTTTCAAAGTTAATTACAGCAAAGCTACTTCATATGCTTTCTTGTGTTTGGAGCACACCTCTTACAGGCAAAAATCAAGACTAGCAGGGGCCAAATCCTTTCCCATTCTTCAGTGGTGGAGGTTCATGCTCTGGCACCAGGGGCGGAGAGCATGCGGGGGCGGGGCGCACATTCTGGGGGTGGGGCACACCTCCTGCTGGGGCAGGGCGCCCAGCGCAGGCGGGGAGGCAACCGCGATGGAACCCCACTGAGATCGCGCTGCTGGGGGCGGTGCGCTACCACCACCCCCTCTTCCTCCGCCAGTGCCATTCTTGCATCATATACCCATGTCCATGGGCACCATTCTTCCAAAAACTCTGTGCACACATTTGGTACTCAGAAAAATCAGTTCCTACATACAAATTTTAACATATGTTAGCTAGCCTTCTTTAAATGCCTTCAAGGAACAAAACCCTCCAAATGTTGCTGAACCACACTGCCCATCAGCCCTGACCATTGGCTATGCCTGTTGAGTGTGGTGCGAGCTGGAGGCCAACCACATCTGAAGGGACACAGGTTCCCCATTTCCGTACTCACATAATGCACTCCTCAAGGCCACAGTTGTGTAAATTGCAAATTGGTTCTATCTACTTTGGCTCCAAGCTGGGAGATGTCTTCATATTTATTTTATTTTTTTGCAAATTTATTGAAGGAAGGAAAGGGGAATGAAAAAACACACACAAAAGGAAGAGGACAAAAAAGGCAACAGAACAGAAAAAAAATCTGCAGTTCACATTCACAATACAGTACAATCAACATCCATCTTAATTTACCCCTACAGATCAATATGTCGGAATAGGTATCTAAACGAAGTTGGTGTTTATAGAAAGTACGTTTGAAGGTAGCAAGGGTGTTAAGGTCTTCATACCATTGCGTAATAGATGGTATTTAACATTCCAGTCACAGAGTAGGTCTCTTAGAGGCCATAAGAGCTCGTAAACTCCATTTTTGTTGTCCTGCTGTTGGTCCCCACACTCCAAGGATATAATTCTAAGATACATGAACACCTGCAAAGATCAAGGATTTTGAGGTGTCTTCATCCTGACACATTGGCAATCTATCGTCACAGAAGCAACAGCTGATATCACAGCTTTGGATATGCATTTCTTTGCATAGTGGGCCTGAAAAACTTGTGGATTTGCAACCCCTCTGTGAGACAGGGTGGTCATCCCAACCTTACAGGGGGAGAAAGGGTAGTATTGGTAGCCCAGAGAAACTGAGTCAGCCAGGTTTGTGAATTTTACCCTCCTTTTCTAACTCCAGCACAGGCACCCTGATCTAGACAGAGAGCTACATTTTTGACAAATGGAACAACATACGCAAGGCCAGATGGGCTGAAAGGAGAAGCGTGACTGCAGTACCCTTTGGAGGATATTCATTCTGCCATCAAAGGAACTTACAGCATTGCCTCTAAGCTAAATGAGGAAGAAGATGAAAGCCAGGACAGCACATTAAAACGCCAATATCATCACCTTTTCGCAAATGAAAATACAGTTAAGTCTGATGCAAAGTAAACAATCCCATCCAGCTCCAGGGAGAAACCTAATGGTTTGTGATAGCAGTGCACACACGTAGCTAGCTCTGAATTAAGTGGCTTGTTCTGCCTGAAGCTCACAGGTTGTTCTATGGCGTATCCAGTGTATTTGAAAGAACACGTTCTGAAAGGCACAGCCCATCTTCTGCCAAACCCCACTGTGGGGTCAAAGACAAGTACTCTCGTGAACTGTGCTTGCTGTGGAGATGTTCAGTCCAATATTTAAAACCACGCAGTGACGGGTTTGGTAAATAATCCCCCAAGATTCTACAGGTTTCTCCAGAAGAGAGCTTGGATCCAAAAACCACAAACTTGCATTCTGGGTTAATAAATTCAGAAAAGCTGCCAAACCGAGTTATCTGCTCATTTACTAATTACAATTCCTAATAGTGTAGGTGTGTTTTTTAACCAGTTCAGCCAAGAAATTTACACATTCAAAGATGAAAAACACAGGAAGATGCTTCCTCTGAGCTCATTCTGGGGAAGAAGGCTGAACATGTGCCCAAAATGAGGTGAGCGCATGTCCAGAACAGGCTCAGATCTAAAACCATGTACATCTATTTGCACCCTAAAGTTCTGAGATTTTTTTTATAAAAAACACCAGTATTTTAGTTATATATATATATTTCTTTATGCTTTATGTTATGGTTACAGGACTCCTCTCTTATTTTGCTTACGTTTCAAAGTGGCTGGCAATACCTTTGAAGCACGTGAGCAAACAGCTACAGGAAGGCTGTTTTTAAAATTTCTCTCTTTGTAGGTGTGCTACTGGAACAGCAGCAAACACAGCTTTCAGGCAGGTTATGGCTGTGTTCATGCTCCTGTTTATTGTGCACTTGCTGCATTTCCAGTGCTGGGTATTTCATCCATGTTTACATGCAGGTGTATTGTGTAGTTTGCTATAAAATACTATGATTTGATGTTTCGTTTCTCAAGCCAACTTCACACCAATTCGAGTCCTTCATCCATTCCTAAATTGCCTCTAGCCAAGGCATGAACACTTCTGCATAGAGTAAATACATCCCTGCCTGTCAACACCTCACTTGAGTTCATCCTCTGAGCCCTTCTTCGTGTGCCTCCTCCACGGGAGGTCCGGAGCGTGGCAACATGAAAACAGGCCTTTTCTGCAGTGGCTCCACGTTTATGGAATGCTCTCCCCAGGAAGGTTTGGCTGGCGCCTTCATTATCTACCTTTAGGCACCAGGTGAAAACATTCCTCTTATCCCAGGTCTTTGACATCCAATACCCTTTTTAAATGCATGTTTGTTTTTGCTCTTGTTTTTCTTATTATTTTGTGTTTTTTATATGGTAATTTTATGTTGTGAACCGCTCAGAAATCTACAGGTATGGGGCTGTAAATAACAATAATAATATTGTTATAAATAACAATAATAACATCCCCTGGTGTGTACACTGCAAGTCTGCCCCTATGAAGGGCATACAATAAGGTATGGAGAGCCCAATTTTAGAGCAAAGGGGGCACAAAAGTGAAGGGTAGTAAAACCTTCCCATATCCCATACCCACAACTAACCTCCCCCTAGAAAGTCCCCCTGGATGCTTTTCTTCTCAGCCAAAGTCCAATAGAAGAAGTGAACGTTGCAAGGGAAAAAGAACTTGGGGAGGGGTTGGCAGGAAGAAGCTCAGCGGTGTAGCGGAGGAGAAACACTGGGGGGGCACAGCATTTTTTCAGAGCAATAGCAATTAGGCCATGTGCACGCCCATCCTTGCCCTGGAAGGTGAATGAGATGATAATGAGGCCTTCGAGTTTGATTGTGGCAGGATTGCCTAAAAGAATTTATAGAATGAGGGCAATAATGAAGGAGAGGCTGCTTATTTCTTTCCTTTTCTTTGATGGGGTTCCATCTTCATGCTAGCACTTTATCTGCACGACTGCTTGCATTTCTAATTAAAAGCTAAAGATTCCATTTCAGCTAGCTGAAGATCTTTTCTTGAAGCTCAGTATATTTTTGCAGTTGGAAATAGGTGCCACTGTGTTCAATGGAGTTTGCTTCTGGGAAAGTATGCATAGCGTTGCAGTCAAGTCAGTCTTAAGAAATTGGGTAAGGTGCTCTGTGGTTTGTGTGAGTTTCTCTCTCTCTCTCTCTCTCTCTCTCTCTCTCTGTGTGTGTGTGTGTGTGTGTACACATGTGTGAAAATGTAATTTAAAAAATACCACTGCCTATATGTCTGAATTCTCCTTGGGGATATGATCATGTACTGTCTGTGGGGCCTTTTAGAATGAGCTCCTGCTCTTACCAGTACCCTACTGAAGATGCTAGGGGAGGTGAGCAGCGGACAGCAGGAGGTTTCAGCTCCCTTCACTCTCATGTCCCCTTTTGTTCTAAAAAACAGACCTCGCCTCTTGCAAACCCATGTTTCAGCAAATTAGTCTGCAGCATTCATGTGTCGTCTGAGTGCCAGACTCTTGCCCCAGTTTTGCCTGTCTCTCGAAACATTCATCTGCTTTCCCAGACTACAGAGCTTCAGCAATGATTCACTCAGGGATTGCCTTGCTGAAAGAAACCTGATGCCGGAGCCAAGCACCCAAAGATCAACGAAGTCACCAAGCTAGCATGCATGTACATCAAGAGCTCTGTCTGATTAGGACAGCACATTCCAGTTCATTTCTTGGATTTCACTGGCTGTGGGGAGCCAGCAATGAAAGTAGCACAACCAAGAAAAAGAAAAAAGAAAAACCCCACAGCTTCATCAGACAGGGCCAATGGTCCATTGCTCCATATCCTGTCTCTGAGAGAGGCTCAGATCTCTTACCAGCACAAAGCAATAAAAGTACCAATCCCCCTCCCAACTTTGTCAAAAAAAGCAGAGAGAGCACAGTGAATTTTGTAGCCCCTGCAGCTCCCCATTCCTCATACGGACTGCAGACTCGGTATCTTGAAAAGATTCACAAATTGCCATCCCATCACGGATTCAGCACTAAAGCACAGTGGGTTTTTGACTGCCAGCACATCAAAATTAATTTTAATGACAAAAGAGGCTATTCTCTGAACACCTGTTTCTACTCGCTATGTTTTGCACATCAGAGAATGTCACTTGCTCTGTCCTCCATCCAAAACATCTGGCTCACTTAGATGCAGGGAAGGGATTCCTCTCTCTCAAAGAATGAACGGTTGGGATGGAAAACTTAATTTGAGAGTTGAGGACTCCTGGCATCTTATTTAGTTATTTATTATTTATCAACACTTATATATTTCTTGATTGTAAACAGAACCTTTTAAGTGATTTACAGTTTTTCCATTAAGTTCTGTTTCAGGCACATACATTTGCTGAAAACCCTGGTTATGGTCTAACCCAAGTTAGGAAAGAAAGGACAAAGAGTGTTTTGCTGTCCCATCAGCTCCACCCAAGATCAATCCATGAAGGCAAGGCACCTTAAGCTGCTGTGGTGGCTGCTGCCCATTGGAAGTGAATCATAGAATCATAGCGTTGGAAGAGACCACAAGGGCCATCCAGTCCAACCCCCTGCCAAGCAGGAAACACCATCAAAGCATTCCTGACAGATGGCTCTCAAGGCTCCACTTAAAGACCTCCAAAAAAGGAGACTCCACCACACTCCTTGGTAGCAAATTCCACTGCCAAACAGCTCTCACTGTCAGGAAGTTCTTCCTAATGTTTAGGTGGAATCTTCTTTCTTGTAGTTTGAATCCAATGCTCCGTGTCCGCTTCTCTGGAGCAGCAGAAAACAACCTTTCACCCTCCTCTATATGACATCCTTTTATATATTTGAACATGGCTATCATATCACCCCTTAACCTTCTCTTCTCCAGGCTAAACATACCCAGCTCCCTAAGCCGTTCCTCATAAAGCATCATTTCCAGGCCTTTGACCGTTTTGGTTGCCCTCTTCTGGACACATTCCAGCTTATCAGTATCCTTCTTGAACTGTGGTGCCCAGAACTGGGCACAGTATTCCAGGTGAGGTCTGACCAGAGCAGAATATAGTGGTACTATACTAAGTGGTGAGTCAGAAGGCAAGGAGGCCATGTAAGAGAAGCCAGAGCCATTGAGAGGTAGAGCCAACTAATTCTAGTCCTGCCCCCATCCTACCCACTGCTGAGATCTACTTCAGCAGCAATAATACTGAGGAGGAAGCTGGCAGGGTTGTAAGTAAGAAGGCAGGCAAGTGAGGGCTGGCTGAGGGCAGCTGGTGGTGCAGTGCCTCATTCACCCGAATGGACCAGCTGCTAAGCTGCCATCCAAAAAATTGTCCATACATGAGTGCCTAGTGGAAGTTTTCAGCATGCCTTATTACAAAACTCTCCTAACTTTCAAAAGCAGCAGAAAGGTTACTGCTCAAGAGGAGACATCTAAAGCTGCTTTGGGCTCAGAGAATATGTTTTATCACAACTCTTTGAGTCCTAACCCATATCTCAAAACACCTTTCCTTCCACTGAGACTACAGGCCTTCCAGGTGGGCACAGATTTACTGCAGACATTCCTCCTCGTGCAACTAGCCAATTCAAAATATGAGGTCTTTTTAAATGGAGAAAGGAAAGGGGAGAATGTAATGGAGAAACTCTGGTTGGTGGTCATCCAGCACCAATGGCAACTTCCCTCCTAGGGCAGGTAGCAGCTTGGAAAGCTGGGTCCTCCAGGACCTCAGTACAGGCAGAGAAGGTAAGACCCCTTTCTATATATACACTATGAACCATGTTCCCAAACAGGAATCCCCACAGCTGCTATTTTTAAAATGAAATGAGTATGTATACATATTCAATGTATACATGAGTACTAGAGGAACTAGATCTGGTCTGCAAGCCAGGTCCACCCTCCTACAGGCCAACTTTGATAGGTGGTCAGATATTATGACATCAGGTAACAACTTCAAAGTGGCTTACTCTCAGAGTCAATCAACTAATTGGCACTAGGAGCACACCCCTTTGAAAGTGTGCTGTCAGTGCCAATCATCTGATTGACTCTGAGAACACACCTTCAAAGGGGTTCAATGTAATCATTGATTTGATCAATAGTTAAACAAGCCCCTTTGAAGTCCCTTTGCAGGCATGGTTGGGATTTCAATCACACCTGCAAACATACATTTTTCCTTTGTAGGCCACAAACATTTAATGAGACAATTACTTTTGTCATCTGTGAATCGCTTTTTCCTTTCTCAAAGCTCGCCACCCTTTGCTCCTCCACATAACCTTCTCTGGGGAAAATGCAGCTAACAAAATGTCATGGTGAAGCTCTGGTTCCTCAAAACAACACTCAATTTGTAATTATATTTTCCCATTGCAAAAAAACAAAAAACAAAAAACCCCACAAATGAACTCCAAATGCTTGTTTTTAATTAAATCACCACAAAAGATTCTCCCTGGAACAAAAGAAGGAAGTTGCCTCTTTAGGATCACCCTTTTAGCTGAATAACAACAGGGATTTTGTTTATTGGTTTTTACAGCTCAATTTAGAAGCACAGTTTTCTCCAAGGTTCTCCTTTCTGTTTTATTTTCAAGTCAATTGCTTCTTAGGCCCATTTCTCCATCTGCATAAATGGCCCTTTTATCATCGTGGGCTGAAAGGATATGGACAAAGTAAGCAAACATTAGCAATCTCCCAGGGGATTCCCTTCTTTCACTTCTTTGCATCCAGCACTCTGTTTGGAAAGCATCTCAGCCAGAGGAAAGGCCACAAACAACCTGGCTGGCAAAGTTCTGAATCCTGGAGCAGTCAGGAGCTGCAACTGGGAACCCCAGAAAAGCAATAAAACAATTTGAATGAAACATTGCCCTTGAAACACCCTGTCCCATTTTAGAATCCTGGTACAAGGGGGACCATTTCCCCTTGGTCTAAGTCAGTTCCCCATTCCTGGTCTAAGGTATGGTCATAACTTAATGAACCCCAATAGATGAAGTGTGGCTTCCTAACTTTTGCACTTGATGGCTCCCCAGTAGTGTATCCTCTCAAAGTTTCTCTCATGACAACGTTGGACTACAAGGCATGTTAGAGCAAAACTATGAAGGAGTTTGAAAGACAAGATGTTTACACTGACTGCTGAGAGGTTAGAAAGACAATGGAGACAACATTGGTCTCTATTTGCTTCCTGTTTTGCTTGATTCAAAGGGGACTAGTTTACCACAAGGAAACTGGCAAATCACTCAATGTCAGCATTCCAGAATAAGTCTTGTAGTCCAGCTCCATGATGGGAATGTTGGTACTTATCTCCTACCTACCCAGGATACAGTCAACTTTTGTGAGAACCATAACAGATGACATGCACAAACACCTATACCATTACACAAATATCATGCAACAAGAGCCATGGATGACTGCCATTGTGCCCAAGGACTTCAAGCATTACATCTGCCAAATGAACAAGCGGGTTTTTGCCATCCAGATCACAGAGTCATCTGGGTGGTGATGGGGGTGGTTGACACAAAGCTGTCGTTATTTGGCCACAGTCCCATGATCTTCATCCACTATTAGATACATACATAGCAGTAGTATCTTGCCACCCTTAAAGACTTAGGTGACAGTAAAAGACTTAAAGTGGGTGGCGCTGTGGTCTAAACCACTGAGCCTAGGGCTTGCCGATCGGAAGGTCAGCAGTTCAAATCCCCGCGACAGGGTGAGCTCCCGTTGCTTGGTCCTAGCTCCTGCCAACCTAGCAATTCGAAAGCACACCAAAAAAGTGCAAGTAGATAAATAGGTACTGCTCCGGTGGGAAGGTAAACGGCATTTCCATGCGCTGCTCTGGTTTTGCCAGAAGCGGCTTAGTCATGCTGGCCACATGACCTGGAAAAACTGTCTGTGGACAAACGCTGGCTCCCTCAGCCAGTAAAGTGAGATGAGCACCACAACCCAAGAGTCGTTCGTGACTGGACTTAACTGTCAGGGGTCCTTTACCTTACCTTTTTAAAGATATTCCACTTATCTGGTTGTATTAAAATATTCCACCTGCCTAAGTCTTTGGATCTGGCAATCAGTGTTAGCCATTGCCACCAGCAACTGAAGAGGTTCATATGGTTGTATATATAGGAGTGGGGAGGAATTCAGTATAGTTCCCATATATATTAATAACAACCTACCTTAATTGTGCTTCCCGAACAGTATGTGAACCCATCAAAATTTGTACTTCCCAATTTTGAAATAGAGTTCTCCAACCAAAGAATGTGTACAGAAATGCATACAAAAGAATATTAGTGAAAATGCAAGTGAAAATACAAAAACACATTACATTAGGGGAAATGGAACCACATAAAATGTGTATGTTAGTCAAAACTGCATGCAAATGTGGCTACTGGGAGAAATGCATACTAAAACGCTAGTGAATTTTCACGAGGACTTTTAAAAAAGTCACAAGCTGATGCAGAAATGGGCTGAACCAAACTTAAGATTTGAAAAAATGAGAAACGGAGAGAAACCAAAGCTGACAGATTTGTCCATTATGTGTGGCAACATCCCCGTTCCACAAAAGTCCCGAGCCTAAAGTTCATGTAATACCTTTCATGCTAACAGCACAAGGTGCTTTCCATTAAAAAAAACAACAACAGCGAACTGAGGTTTAAAATTAAATTCCCCCAAAAGCCATTTAAAAGCAAATACGTTAACGCATCTCCTCCTCCTCCTCTCCTGCTTTCATACCTTCTCCCTTCCACCCCCACCCCATCTCCCAGAGAAGCAAGCATACTCAATCTTTTTTGTCTCAGCAAATGGCTTTTAAGTTCCTCTCGTTCCCTCTAATTTATATTATTTTAATTATTGAATAGCCCTCTCACTCATCGCCTGGAACATTAACGCATTTTTAAAAGGGACCTAGGAAAATCAAACTCCATCAGTGATCTGTTTTTCTGTCTCAACTAACAGCCTCCAGCTCTCCCAGGAGACCCAGCGTTTGGCTGCTGCTTGCTGGGTAAAGGGATTGAGGAGGGGGATAGAAAATCATGAAGGGGGGGGGAATGATGTCTTAGAAAGAAACAGATACCATTTGCTAATGCTGAAATTGTGCACCTTGGGCAGAGAACACGCTTGTGCTTTGTGGATATTACATTGCAGCTGCTTCAGCATTTGCATGATATTTACATTTATCTATGCTTTTCCCTGTATCTGTGTTGCTGCTAAGGGGTTTTTTGTTCAAACAAACTTTCTAGCCTAGGGAGGTTCCTATGTATAATAGGTGCTCAGCAAGAAAATATGGTAATTATAAAGTCTTCTTATTTCTGTTCAGCTTGTATAGAGGTGGGGGCACAAACTGGAGTAGATTAAACCTGACAGCAAAATGCTCAAATGCTGGTATTTGGGTCAAATATTGCTCTTCGGTCATTTCTGCACCCTGATCCAGAAAACGATGGCAGAATCCACCACGTTATCAATGAATTGGCTTCGGAGCCACAATCGCATTCATGGGCATTTGCATAGTCTTACCCACAACATTTGCCTATTCAGATTATTTAAACCTTTTCACTGTCGGAATAATCTTATTCTTCATACCAAACTCTATCCATTGTCGCAGTACTATAACCCTTTCGCACCAAGCTATTTCCATTCCAGCTGCATTAAAGCTTTAATTCTGCCTACCTACAAGGGAATGGCCTTTTTTTTTTTTTTGGAAGCCTTAAAAGGTGGGCTTTGAACCCAAGTGTCAGCTCACTAGTCTATCCACTGAACCACACTGAATCACTTTTACATGACTGGTGTCCCATTAGCTCCCTTTCAGTCCTCCGGTTCAGAGACTGATTTAGCGATTGGTTACAGCACTGCAAACGATGTTGTTTTGCAATTTCATATCTCAGTTCTTCAAAACTCCAGGATGAATATCCGGTGCTCCTGGTGACTTATTACTGTTCATTTTATCAATTTGCTCTAAAACCTGACACATCAATTTGTGGCAATTCCGTAGATTTATCACTTCAAAAGAATAGCTCAGGTGTGTTTCTCCCCAATGCCTTTTGCAGCAAAAGCTGAAGCAAAGAATTCATTTACTTTCTCTGCAGTGTTCCTATCTTCATTGAGTGCACATTTTACTCCCTGATGGTCACAGCTACAGCAGCTCTCCTGCAGCTTTCTTCCTTCTAATGTACTTTTTAAAGAATCTATCATTTTTTGTTATATCATATTATGTCCTACAAATTCCCGACTGATCAGAATTATTAAAATCTTACATTTAGTTCACAAAAGTTTGTGCTCCCAGCTATTCTCCTGAGCTTGGCTATTTAGTCATGTTGGCATTAAGGGTGGGATGCCTGTGCCTATATGTAGTGGGCTGCTGGGGCTTGCTAGGTCCTTGCCAGAATCTGGCCCTTCAAGTAAGTCCCGATCCACAACACCAGGCAAAGCTCTGGAGGAAGCCACATTTGGACACTGCCAGGAGGCTCCACTTCTATAAAATGAGGGGGTCTAGCCTGGGGCAGAAGGAAGGGAGCAAAGATAGGGTGGGTATCAAAACCTCAGAAAGATGGGGGAAGAACCCCAGTGGAGACACAGGCTGGCATACCTAAACCCCTAAGTGAGACTCCTGCATAGAAAGTGTGGAGACTTGGCCTTCCCTCCCATGCCAGAGGCCACTTTCAGGCTCTCTCCCCAAGCCCCATTGAGGGGAGCTAGGATCCTCATGGGTGCCTCCTTGGGGCCCAAGAAACCTATTTCCTCCCAAGCTGCCTCATCTGTCCAACAGCACTGGGAGTACACCAGGCCATGAAGTCAAAATCAGAGGTGAGAAGCAGTATTGGTTCTGAATACCAGTTTCTGCTTGGGTTCTGCTTTAAGGTTTCCCCACAAGCATCTGGATGGGAAACAGGGTGCTGAACTAGATGGCCCATTGACCTAATCCAGCAAGCTCTTATGAGTGCAGAAGAAGTGTCCATTTTCAAGCCAGAAGCTTGACCCTTCAAGGGCTCTAGTGCTCAGAAAGAGGGAGGGGGTAGAAGTAGAGGTCCCAAAGGTTTTAGTTCACCTCCAACCACTCTTGGGTCAATTTGCTCTCTTGGTGCTCTCCATGGTGCTGTGTCAACTCACCTGCATTGCTGCCATTTCCCATGAGCTCTAATACTGACCAACCTTAAGGAAGTAGAGTCAGAATCACTAGCTTCATCTTCAGCAGCAGTGGGGAACCTCCAGCAGGCAGGCCTAATGATGCCCTCCGGGCCTTCCCATTAGGCTCTCAAGGTTGTATTGAGCAAGCCACCTGCTCTATACCTGACATCATATGTGTGTGGCTCGGGTAAAGACTCAACTTGGTGAAAAAGGCAGGGCTTACATGTGCTGCTGATCAACAGAGTCTGCAAAGTCCTATAGAGGCAAAGGAAAATGCATGCCAAGCACTGGTGATCAGCTGGTTGTCAGCACTTGCAAAACACTGCTCCTTTATCCACACAGTTTGATTTCAAACTGCTCGGGCAAAGGAAAATGGATCAGCTGATGTGATTGTGATGTCAAGCAACTGACAGTGAGGCCACCCATCAAACTTGGTCCACAGAGGGGGAGGTATGGATCTGGCCCACTGGCCAGAGTCAATCCCCCACCCCTGGTCTTCAAAGAAACCCATATTACTTGCCCCACACACATGCACATCAGCCCATCTCTCAGTGTTGCTGTAGTTCCTACCTTATGGTCTGGAATAAGTACTGGAATATGGTGCAGGGAATAATATATGATATACTAAGAAAAGATGAGGTGATAAGGTGAAGGCCACATAAGCACTTCTTATGGGCCTGACATCTCACGTTGCATCAACCAATCACACTTTATTCCTATTTGTTTGACAATAGAGTCTGTACCATGACTACTTAGCAGGTAGCTGCCTCTGTTCTGAATGATAAACGTGTCAAGCTATGGCAATCATTCAGCTATTAGGAACTGAGAGAAGATGTGATTTCACACTTTGGGTGTATAATCCGCAGCCCCATTATCCAATCATCTGCAATAACTGGTGTCAGGATGATATATATTAATATGGTTTCATATACTATCTATTAACGGGTAGGAAAGCAGATAAGTTGAGAGCATTAGTCTGTACAAGACAACCACGCAGAGGCTTCTGAACATATCTTAACATTACAACGGAAGTGAAAGATGGTTGAGATTTATCATCAGGCCATATTTTATGAAAGAAAGAGTCGTCATTCACCATTAGCAACTAATTCAACTGGATGAAAGAGTGTTCCCATTGGCTGTTGGATTATTTATGTGGCTCAGTTCCATTCCTGCCACATATTCACTGTGCAACCTGGGACAAGTTTCCTAAAATGCTCTTTGCAACAATGTAGCAGAAATTGGGCACTCCCTCTCAGTTTGAATCGTGTTAGTTATCCATTTAGCATTTAATCGTAGTAGCCAACATGAAGCAAGTGCTCATGCCCCTCAGAATGCCAACCCTTCTTCAAAGGGGGAGCATTTTTAACACACCCCAACTCACCCTCATTTCCTAATCATCTTGCTATAAGGCTAGACAGATATTCCTCCCTCCCCATCACCCACCTTTCTTATCCGTCTTTCCTGTTCAGACTAAGTTGGGAGAGGGCAGCATCAATCTCCCAGTCCCAGCACATACAACATACTGCTTATTCTTACTGAGCACCACATCAGCATAGTAAGTTACAACTCAGCCTCTGTAAGACAATCCACTGAATGGCAGGACTCTCTTAATGTCACACTCAACTTGCTCTTTCCTATCAAATACACAGCTGCTTGCCATAGACTGCTCGCATATCCTGTGCTCATTCCAGGCACATTGTCAGGAGCACAAATAACAATAAGGTACCTCAACAAGCTGAACTTACCTACACTGGAATGCAGTCAAACTGCAGATAAAAAATAAAATGCTGGTGGATTTTCATGCAGGTTAAAAAAAATACAGATTGCTGCAAAATGTGGAGAATTGAACTCAAGACTAGAAAAATGAAATTGACAGATCCTCCTTTCTGTACTTGAGACAGGGCTCTTCCTGCTGCAGCCCCCCAGCTGTGAACTCCCTCAGAAGTCAGGCTGCTCCATCTTTACCTAACTTTAGGTGCACTGTAAACATAATTTTTTTCTGGATTCTAAACTTCATCCTTTATATTTGCTTTTTTCTGTTTTAATTAATGCTTTCATATGTGTGGTTGTTTCCATATTGCTTGTTTTATATTGGCTATAGCCCTGGGGGCATGAAGGCAATTAATAATATTAACACCACCAGCACTACATCCATTTGGCAGCTTCCTCACATACACACATGCACCTGATTTTAGGGCACAGGAACAATTAGCAAGGTGCTTTGTTTTGCTGACACTTTACCAGCACTAGCTCCATTCTACACTACTAATACAGTATCTGGCCGTAGTGCCATCAGGTCAGGACTTTGGGGCAGATATCCAGAGCCCCACTCAGCAAAATGAATTGGTGAGCCTCCAAATGCAGCAGGGCTGGCTTCGCACATTTGGAAGGAAGTGTGAAGTAGTACACATTATCATCTAAAGAAGTGGAGCCAGAAGACCATTAAGTCCAGAGTCTAAAATTACTTAGCTGCACCACTGTATCTAGTCCCCATGCTATGGCTAGCTCTGTTCTGCTGATATGCTGAGAATTTCACATACTCACACTTTCCCCCTGCAAGGAGTTTCTGCTGCCACTGCTCCTGTGTCAGAAATGTTCCGGTGGGGGCGGGAGGCAGGGACATTTTCTTTTCTTCCTTTTAGAAGGGTACTTATGTGCTGGTATGCACAGAACATATTGAATTTTAATTTAAACATTATTATTTAAATTTAAAAATATTATCAACTAGAGCCAGAGGCGCTAGGTTGCCCCCAAGATTGGGGTGGTGGTGCGTTTCATGCGCATGTGATGTCATGTGAGTGACACACAAGTGGCATCACGTCATCCAGAGAAGGTTGAGCGCTCTGCTAGAGCTGGCTGGCTGCCGTGTGTGCGGTGTGTGTGACATTGCATGTGTGCAATGCACAACA
Organism: Lacerta agilis; assembly: GCF_009819535.1. NCBI lineage: Eukaryota > Metazoa > Chordata > Lepidosauria > Squamata > Lacertidae > Lacerta > Lacerta agilis. The sequence continues at coordinate 51,138,009 of NC_046317.1, forward strand.
GGCCCCTTTCCAACAAAGATTAAGGGGGCTGGAGACATGTCAGCTGCCTAGAATTGGCACGCCTGACTATAACTAACTTCACCCTTTCCCCATCAAAGTCCCCATAGCTCTGCTCCAGCTGTGACGGGAAACTCTTCCACACACACCCTTTTCCCTTAAAGCAGCAGTAGGAAACCCATGACCTTCCCAATGTGATTGGACTCCAATTCCCATTAGACCCAGCCAGAATAGTCAATGGCCAGGGATGGTGAGAGTTGTGGTTCACAGCAGAAGAAGAGTTTGGATTTGATATCCCGCTTTTCACTACCCGAAGGAGTCTCAAAGTGGCTAACATTCTCCTTTCCCTTCCTCCCGCACAACAAACACTCTGTGAGGTGAGTGGGGCCGAGAGACTTCAGAGAAGTGTGACTAGCCCACGGTCACCCAGCAGCTGCATGTGGAGGAGCGGGGAAGCGAACCTGGTTCCCCAGATTACGAGTCTATCGCTCTTAACCACTACACCACACTGGCTCTCAACAGCAACAGTTTCCCCATCCCTGTTGTAAGAGCTCCTGCCACTGGTACGGCTTAGCAAAAAGAGACAAAGTCTGTTGCTTCTCTCCCCCCCCCCCATCATCCTACTTTAGCATTAATTTCGAAGTGGATGAAAAGAATACTAGCAACAGCACAGCTTCATGCTATAAGCTTTGTTCTAGAGCCCATGGCAATATTCCCATCTCCCAAGAGGCTTGGGTTGTAAATCGCCTTGGGTTGCCCTGGGCAAGATAAAGCAACTAACAAATTCAATAAATCATCATAATAAACAGAGTGCAGTCCCTACATAGCTTGAAGGTGTCAGGCATGCTGAATCTCAGAACCATCTGGAAGTGGTTCTCTTGCTCTCCCTCCTCTGAAGTGGTTTTTGCAAGGTGGGCCTGACATAGGCAGGTCTAACGCTGGCATCCATAACAACGGCATAGTCTACCTTGTTATTTGGAAAGGTTTTATATGCACTTGCTCCTTCTCCCACAAAGGGTCACCGACTGTACAAAGTATCCCCATCTGCCAAACAATTCGGAGAACACAATGACAAGGGATGTTTCATTCAACAGTGGCCGTGACCTTCAAAGAATTTATGCATTAGTAAGAGTTGAATCGATGAAAACTCCACTGCCCACCAGAAATTCTTTCAAATGCTTTAAAAAAACCCACTGTGAAAGAGTCATCTGGATTTTTCCTATTTTGCAGCCTCTTTGTACTTTGAGTCTTGTAAGTATCCATTCAGAGCAGAACTATTTGAAATGGCTGATAGCACTTCCAGATAGAACACATGACAAAAAAGATATATCAAGGCAGCTACATATCTTATACTAGTTTGCATGTGGATGCAAGAATTTTGCAGCTATGTATGCATACAGCAAGCAAAATGAGTATTCAATTAGCACATGCTTTACTCCCTCTAATGCCTTGTCTCTCACTGGATGAAGAGCACAAGCTCAGATTGTGGTTTCTGCCAAAAGCTTTAATGCTCAAATCAGTGCACTACATAGGCAATGCAACAGCTAAAGGCAGAGCAGGTGATGTGTCTGGCTAAGCAAGCTAAGGCATTGATCCAGTGAGTGGCATATTCCCTTGGTTCCTGCTTTAAAGGATGGGGCAACCACAGCTTTAGTGAGGGAAGAAAGAGACAACTTTGGACTGCAGGGTGGGTCTGAAAGTGGGTGGGGTCTGTTTGCACCAATGCTGGTGTCACAGAGTCCAAAGTTGGCATTAGTTCTTTATCATGAAAAACAGACTTGGAAGGTTATCATCTCCACGAACTTGGCTGAGTGTCAGGCCTAATGTCAGTTCATGACATCCAGAAACATCTGGAGGGCCAAAGGATCCTCACACCTGGTGTATATAAACATATGAAGTAAACCATATGGAGAGGCAATTGAACTTGTTTGCAGATATCTCTCCTCCAGCTGGCAGGAACCTCAGGAAATGTCACTCTGATTCCTCTTCCACACTAGGAGTGATGGCATCATCTGCTGGGGCAGTATTAGCCAGGATTATAAGCTTGGAGGTTTGGAGGACAGATACTGAAGATTTACCTCACTATTTACAGGTTTGCCCAATCTACAGTATCATAAGAGCAGCCTAGTCAGGGACATCTTAACCATTGAGGCTACTGGCGCAAGGCGCCGCAGCCTGTGGAGTGTGAGGGGCGCCGGAAGGAACTTCATGCCAGGGTGCTGGATTTACTTAAGATGGCCCTGAGCCTAGTTCAAACATTTAAATATCCCAGTTGGGAAATCAATTGGATATTTGATTAACTTTTTATTAGAGGCAGGTTCCCTTACACCTCTGAAAAGCGGCCTGCTATGCCTTTAGTGTAGCAATTTTAAGGAGAAAGGTTTGTGGGGATTATAAGTTAAATTATTCAGGGAAGCAAACTCTTATCTGACAAAATGCATGGTTTTAATAATCACTTTAACTGTGTAAAGCATTTTATTCTGTGTTATGTATTTTTAATTTTTTAATGGCTACACCTACAGAAATTAATAATATTCGTATTCATAACTTATGGATCCATACAGTTGGCATGGCTATGAACTCTCTCTCTCCCTGGGGGCATGACTATGGATGGTTCCTGCACTTCAGAATTTACCACTGCATTACAGCTGTTGTTTCCACCACTATGGAACTGTGAGACACAATTTACAAGGACATTAATCCACAGCACATGTATGGGGTAAGTTTCCATCCAAGGGATTTTATCTTGATGGATTTGCCTTCGAACTTCTCTGACACCTGGCAAAATGGCTCACTCTGCCTAAGATACTATGGAGACTTGCTGTGCTAAAAATGTTTCTGCTTCCTGCGTTTCACATCACCTCCCGTGGTATCCTTGAGAATACACCTATGTGCATATGGGAATACAGCCCACTAGCCAGACACCAGACTCTAGCCTGCTTTGTTTCGCAGGTAAATTAGAGCCCAGGGTGGTATGTCTGCAAAATAATAATAATAATAATAATAATAATAATAATAATAATAATAATAAATAATAATAATAATAATGTAGCACTGAGAACAATGCAACAAAATGCCTATTAAAGAAACAACATCAAACTTCCTTCAAACAGTCTCTCACATCACTGTAATGGCACAAGAGGATAGGTTTGAAAGTGAGGTTTGTGCTTCTTCACCTCTCAGTTTAGAGTCTAACAAATCCATGCACTTTGGAACCTCACAGGAAGAATGAACGCAGATCTATGAGCACTTCCCACTTACAACATAAACTGCCTAACTTTTCAGCTAAAGGAAAGTTTGGGTGTAAGCTTTTACTGGATCCATGGAACAGAACTAGGTAATTCTGAAAGCATGATCATCGTGAGACATTGACTATTTGCAGCTTAGAAGGGGCTTACATGCTCTACAGGGGTCCATTTAGGGAAGGGAAGAAGGACATTTTTCTCATCACCCCAAGTTTTTCATACTCCATTCAATTAAGAGTATGTAGGTAGGTAGGTAGGTAGGTGTGTGTGTGTGTGTATGTATGTATGTATGTATGTATGTATGTACATGGCTCTCTTCTTCTCATTTAACTCCCACAACAACCCTGTGACATAGGTTAGTCTGAGAGGCAATTAATGGCCAAGGTCATCCAGTGAGCTTCATGGCCAAGTGGGGATTTGAACCCTGGGCTCCCTGGTCCTAGTCCAACACTCTAACCACTACGTTATGTTGGCTCAGTGCCAGAGAAAATAGATTGCAACACAGCAAAATCCAGTTGCTTCTGCAACCCTGAATGTGTTCTGTACAGGTGACTTCTGCAACCCTGGATGTGTTCTGTACAGGTGACTGATAGCATGGTGAAAGACTGGGAAATGTGTGTTCTGACATTTCACAGGCTCTCGGCTTTAGTAGACTTACACACATAAAGATTTCATGCAAATAATAAAGTAAACTCATGCCTACAAAAGCTCCGGACACAATACATATGTCAAAAGGTATCAAATGATTACTTGTTTGTTTGCTAATCTTACTTTTAGAGAGAGGAAGTCTGCAGTCTTCTGCATATTTACCTGGGAGTAAATCCCATTGACATCAATCAGACTTCCTTCTGAGTGCATATGCTTGGAATTTCTCTGTTAGTAACAAATAATGCTTGCACCCTGTGTCTTGTTTTCATATGCAAATAGAGGCAGTAAATGGAAATGCAAATATTTTAATATTTCTTTGTCTGACATCTTCAGAATACACAAAGAACAATATTAATTAAAATGATACCCTTGAAACAACCATTCAAGGAGGGAGTTCTAATCCACAGCATAGGAACTCATCAAGGTTCTCAGTACTGTAAACTGGCAGAAGAGAAAAGTCTTTGCCAGTTTTCCTCAATGGTCCTTAGAGCCACTGTAGCCACAGTAGCCTAATGTTACTCATTACAAAAGTTCATCCCCTTTGGGGATGGAAAGTGGCTGCTTCTGGCATTTTCAGCCACGGGAAAGTATTTAGGTGACTTGCTGAATGCACCTGAGCATTTGCCCAAGTGCATAAAGTTGCTACTGAGAATGAAACATCTGGACATGTTTCATGCAAATACTGCCTAGTTCAGCTGGACCACAAAGAAGTCTACATGGAATTGTACTCCTAAGCAACCAGTTCAGCAGTCTGTAGGTGTGAAAAGATCTAGCCTTGTCACAGGAGACCTCTGGCAAGCTACAGTTCAGAGTAAAAAGAGAAAAATAATTCCATTCAAAGGAAGAATGCATTCCACATCCCGAGGGTTACTAAAGTTGAAGGTAGCTACGTCACTCCACCAGAAAGAGACAAGAGCAACAATGGGTGGCAACCTTATTAGGACCAACCTCTCCCTGAGGCTGAGGCACCGTCCCTTCAACACATACCAGATTTGCTGTCAAATGTGAGAGCTTCCTGGGTGCTCTTTTGAAGGCCCCCATGCTGCCTGGCTGCTCTCCCCCTCTCTCACACTACCCTGGCCATTCTGCTCTCCTCCCACATGGAGTCCAGAACCATTCTGTGGGAAGGCAGATGGTGGGTGGCTTCAGCCTTGGCTGGCACAGTGATTCACAGCACATTTCCCCATGCTGCTGCAGATGCCTCCTCACCCCATCATCCACTGGAGTGGCACTACTCTGATCTTCTACTCTGGAGCCCATACCTAACAGTGCCACAGATATGTACAAACATAGTTCCAGTGCCAAACTGGAAAAGAGCTCCAGAGCAGCTGCCTTAAGGAATTAGGCAGATTGACAACTCCAACACAGAAGAAGAATGTGGCAGGAAATCAACTGGCCACTGGCCACTGACCAAATTAATGAGTAGTATTAGATCCTTTTTAAATGAAGGTCTGAGAGGTCAGGCACTGAACCCATCGTATCCATTACACAATCCACACCCAAACTCCACACAGACATTTGTGTAACAGTGGTTCATGACTATTAACCTAAAACAAGGGTAGGGAACTTCAGGCTTCAGGGGCTGAATGTGACCCTCCAGACCTCTCGAGCTGGCCCTTGGGACTTTCCCCAAACCATACCATATACCCCTCACTGGCCTTGCCTCCTCAAGTGCCTGCCTCGAATGTGTCCTTGAACTCTGACAGATCCTCTTGCTTCCCTGGATGAAAGCAGGGAGGGTTTTCTGAGAGTGTGTGGAGAAAGCATACTGTATAAAGGCAAAAATTTACATTCATTGCTGTGCCCACTTTTGCCTCTGGCAAAAGGGCAGCCTATGCGACCCTCAGAAGGTTGACCAGAAGGGCATGTGGCTCTCAGGCTGAAAAGGGTTTCTCACTCCTGATATGAAATTTGCCAAATGCCACTTGCTCCCATTAGACCCATAGCTACTGGTATTACAGTACAGAAACCACTGGTTTACATTGGAATTTAAAGCACATCAGCAATGTCAGGTGTGCTGCCTTACACAGTGAGTCTGCCACATGAGTAGTAATTTCATGAACACAATTATTTTCTCTTAAGAGGAACACACACCCTCTTATGATACACTTTGCAATTCCACCCAGCAGTATTTTTTTTAACAAAATTGTAGGGGGGGGGATATGTTGCTGTCAATGTGACTGAGAATTTTTGGAATGAGGGGTATGAGATAATTCTTCTGGATAGCCTAGTGCTGGATATTCTGAGGTAAATTAGGCAGGGAGATGTCCGTCACATGCCCCTAGAGCCAACTGCATGCCCCCAGGGTCATAAATTACCACGTGTATTAGAAGAAGGTCTTTCCCCTCATGCTGGTTTATAAACGCTTTCACGGAGCAAAGTCTCTCATTCTCCACACCCCCTCACCCTCCCACAGCAGCTTCTGGGATACACGCAGCATGAATATTCTTCTCAGCTGTAAAATGAACCATATAATTCCCTCCACCCTTCTCCATGCTGAAGAACGCCCTCCCCACGATATCTAATGGCATCGGCTCACCAGCTTTCCCTCACACAAGTGGCAGATGCAGAAGCGGGGAGGGGAGAAACCCTGCTCAAAATATCATGGTTGGAAGGGAGAGGAAGGGTCAGCCTCCCCAAGGGAGACAGGGAGCTCTTTAAACACCCACAGAGACACAGAAAGAGATTCTGTTCGCCTCCCTTTTCCCCGCCAGGGAGCAAGAACTTAGCCTGTATAATTATTGTAAAAACTACTTTAATGTTTTTCCCACTTAACAGTCGCTGGTGGTGATTTTAGCAGCTGCAGCGGGAAGGAGAAAAAAGGATTGAATTGCAAATGATCTTGTGCAGCGAAAGGAGGAGGTGGAAAAAGAGAAGAGGAAGCTCACACTCGCTTACCTTGAAGAGGCGCAATATGTTGGCCACCATAATGGAGACGGAGCTGCCGGAAGCGCCAATCACCCCAACCACACGCTCTGGCTTGGTGATGATAGGTGGCCCACCATTGACACAGCGCACCTCTGTGCTGTCCTTCTCAATCAAGGCCTGGACAAAGGTGAGGGACTGTTCCAAGGCATGGGTATCTCGAGAGCAGGTGTCAAGGATGCGAGCTCCCAAGGTGATATTGGGGAGTAAGTCAGGATCGTTGTTGATACGATCCAGAGCAAAAAGCATAGCCTCTAGGCGGTGAATCCCCTTCTCTTTCTTCAGCTCACCACATGCCTTGCCCTCGGAGCCCCTCCCATGGACAGGGAAGAGGCCTCCAAGGGTGATATCCCCATCAAGACGGATAGAGTTCATGTGGGGGTGTCCTTGACCTTTTGGTTTAGCTGAGCTGACTGGATGATACCACCAGTCACAGCAGACACTCAGGAATAGACAGAAGGAGAGATGCTCCATGCACAAAGATCCCCAGTTCTTCCCAATCATTGCCAAAGACCCCTTGAAACTCAACCCTTCCAACCTAAAGCCCCATGGAGATCAGGGACTCTTGTCATCAAAACCTCTTAGCTTTGCTGGCTTGGAGACTGGTTCCACATTGAACTCTGGAGAGGGGAGAGGAATAACCTTCAAAGGGCCAATAGTGAAAGGGGAAATTGATCAGTGGTCTTCTGAAGGGGACAAACCATGGTTCTCTTCCCTGTCGCTTTTCTGTCAAGATTTCCAGTCTACTCCAGTATCCATTCCAAGGCAGGTGGTGAAGAAAGTGCAGAGTTTGGAGGCGTTTACAAGGTCCCCTTTCTGGTCCTCTGGAGGATTGCAGCCAAGCAACTAAAGAAGAGCTTCAGGCTTTGCATAACTTCACATGGAGATGTATATCCCTTTTGTTCCTTTCTCTGCAATCCTTGAAAGGGAAAGAGAGAAACAGAAAGAAAATCAAATGGAAGCATAAAAAAGGACATTAGCTATTCAGATCTTTTTATCAGGGAGTTTGACAGAATGGTGTGAGTTATTGTACAAAAAGCTTCAGGATTCACTTGATCAGTTTCATCACCCTTATTTCATTATGCTTTGAGAGAGACCATGTTTGTATAAAAGCAACAAATGGAGGAAGGGAGGAGAAACAATGATTTGAAACAGGTTTGCACTACTAGGAACTTGCTGGGCTACATAGCACACCCAAATCCATGAAAGCCAACCTTTGTTTTCCCCTTTGGCAGGAAAGGATGAATGAATTCATTTTACCTTGTAAGTGCTTATTAACAACCATATTAAAAATAAAAAAAACAAGGGGAAAGGGGAAAGGGGAAACATTTGCCTGCTTTGTTGATTTCAAAAAGCTGCTCACTCCATCTGGCAACCAGAACTGAACAGCAAGATTAGCACACAGTGGAAGTGCAGGAAAAATATACAAACTCATTGAATCAATAGACCTATCTAATAGATGCAGGATAAGTACCCCAGAGAAAATGGGTAAAGTACAATTTTGTACTGGGCTGATTTAGCATAGAACAGATTATGTAGTGCTCATCATCAGGACAGCTGAATTCCACTGCCAAAGAGTGAGAGATGTAAGAAATGCAGTCTTGGCTATGGGGCTCAGCTGCTGTGAACTTATTTGGAGGGTTGAGAGTGGCAAGTCAGAGAGACAGTGTTACTCCTTTCCTTTCACCACATGCCAAAACATTAATGACTGTCATGGTCCCCATTATCCAGCTGCTAGATTAAAAAAAAAAGTGTATTTTCCCATATTGACTCTCCTGTCTCCTTATGTCAGCAAGTGAGGCCCTCCTAATGGTCCCTGCATTGGATGAGATACAAAGCCTGGGACCTGGGGAAGGGCTTTTCCAGTGGTGACTCCATGTACAGGTGAAACTCGAAAAATTAGAATATCATTGAAAAGTCCATTTATGAAAGCAATTATTTTCATTAGCTACTGGAGTTTAATATGTGAGATATGTCAAGCCTTTATTTGTTATAATTGTGATGATTATGGCATACAGCTGATGAAAACCCCAAGGTTGAAATTGTTAATTTGGGGTTCTCATCAGCTGTACGCCATAATCATCACAATTATAACAAATAAAGGCTTGACATATCTTGCTTTGCATGTCATGAGTCTATCTCATATATTAGTTTCACCTTTTAAGTTGAATTACTGAAAGAAATGAACCTTTCCACGATATTCTAATTTTTCGAGTTTCACCTGTATATGGAACTCCTACCACACTGGGGTTTACCTTGCCAGCTCACTCCATTATTTTATATAGGTAAAGACCCAACTCTTTCCCCAATATTCAGGAAAGCGGTAGAATTGTTATGATGAATTTGATGAGTTTTCCCATTGCACTTTTTAAATGAAGTTGCACTTTGTAGCTGTTGTGGTTATAAATATATATTTCTTTTAAGTGTGTACTTGTTTTATCTGTGGCCATAAGATGAGGGCAGCATATAAATATTCATATCAACAATAAAAATAAGAATACTATCATAGGAGTTGCACCATATACTAAGTCAGATCATTGGTCCATCAAACTTGGTAATCTCTGCACAAGGGTTGGGCAGAAGGTAGATCTGAATCTTCAGTAGATCTCTAAGTAATTTCCAGTAGATCAGCAAGGCTTTTTGAATTTCTGACAGCAGATAAATTATTTCCCCCTGTTGTAAATAATATTGCTGAAGTGAAGAGAGTTTGGGATGACTAGGAGTGGGGGTTTGTGTGAAGGGGCTGTGTGCTCTATTCAGTTCTGACACTCAAAACGAATCCCTAGGCTAAGGATTATTTGATGGTAAACAAATGTTGTTTGCACCTTGCTCAGTTTTGTGCAAGTGGTGGTTCAGGATCTGGTGGGGGGTGAGTTAGTAAAACAACAATAATGTGGGTTCGGAAAGCCTGAAGTCTAGCCACTCCTGCTCTGCATTGGCTGCCAATGGCTCTCCAGGATTTCAAGCCTACCTGAGTCTTTCTCAGTCCTACCTGGAGATGTCAGGGCCAGACCTTGAGATCTTCACATGCAAAGCATGTACTCTTCAGCCCTTTACAGTGCAGAGACATAGGAATAGGAGTGTGTGTCTGACAGATAACTGAGAAAAAAGTGAGCCAATTAAAAACTAAATTATGAATTAAACTCCTGAGGCTCTTTTGGGCCAGTTGAAGTTGGTTTCAAGCTAATGATCAGGATGGAGATTTAGAATTTCATCATATACAAGGAGGCTAAGCTTCATAAATTTCAGGGTTCCAGTCTATCCCGAAGGTGTCATAGTCACACTCCTTTTAACAGAGAAGGAGTAGAGCCGATCACTTAAAAAAAGCTGAGACAGATTTTGCAGTTTGCAGCCTAGACACTAACTTATTCACACATTTATTAAGAGCGTCATCCACAGTAAGTTTTGAACCAAGGACCCTCTGGGGGCTAAGCTAGAGCCATGCTTCCTCAGCCACCCCTTCTTGCATGAAAATTTAGGACCCCAAAGCCTCATCAGCCCTGTGTATAGCTCCATCCTTCCCCAAGGTAATTGGGCACTGTCCTTTACTGCTATATAACATCCCCCTCCTGTTAGCAGCAGACTTTGTGCAGTTGCACACTCCTTTGTGCAGCTCAGACTCAACTATTTATATTAGGGAACCTGTGTTTCTCTCCTGCATCCCAATGTTTCTGGAATCCAACTCCCATCAGCTCCAGCCAGCATGGCCAGTGACCAGGGATGATAGAATCTGTAGTCCAGTAGCATCTGGAGGACCATAGGTTAGACACCTCTCTTTTATGTCACCTTTGCCTTTTTCTGCCTCACTCCCTGGCCTTGCTAAACCTCTCCCAGTTCCTGGTCTTTCCATTAGGCAAAGTGAAGACACCACCCCAGGCAGCAGGTGGTGCATGTGGCATCGAGACCCTCCCTGCCGCCAGCCATTCCTATCCTCCTGAGCCAACACTCAGTGGCCATGCTAGACAGCTAGCTCAGGCCATACATGTTTATACAAGCTACTCTGCACTGTGGCTGTTATTGCTATTGTTGCATTAGCAAACAGACACCAGGAGGAGTGAGTAAGCAGAAGTACTGGAGACCAAAGGACCTCTTAGCTAGTGTGCTGGCCTCAGATACAATGAAGGATGGTGTCTTGTCACCAGTGTTGAAGTGAGAGCCAAAAGCCAGTCCAGTTGGCTTCTGTGTATGGAATGGTGCAGGGGAGGGAGTGTCATCTTATCCATAGCCTCAAGCAGCAAAATATCTTGGGCTGGTCCCAGCCCTACTGTTTACTTCTCTCCACCCCTCCCTTCCTGCTCTGCCAATGGATATCCTGCCTGACCTTGGGCAAGGCATTATGCTGCTATTTTCTCTGCCTGGTAGAATGTGATAATAGCAGTTCCTTACCTCTGCAAAATAAATAAAACAAACAAACAGCCCATTTAAGCAACATGGGTCACAAGTGTTCATTCCGCATCCCTGGTATCTCTGCATTCATCTTGATAATGTGATGTCCTCCCAGAAAATGCCTTTCTACAAAAATTGAACAACCAATTCTAATAAAAGCTCAGGAAAGCACAGGAAAAGAAACAGGATTGTTGGTCAATGCTGATATCTGTCCATATAAGTAAACTCCCTCGAGGGGAGATTGTTATTAACAGTTGAGTGCAATTCTTAGGCCACAACCTTCTGGCCTTCCTCCTCACGGGAAGAAGCACCTCCTGAAGCTGTTTGATTAAAATGTGCAAACACTTCTAACATGACAGCTCTCTCCCAGCAAAGAATAGCTGGGAGTTTAAAGAGAGAAGCTGGTATGCAGAATACATCTGGAATCCCCCGTCTGGAATCCATACGCTACCTGAAAGTGAGCATCAGGGACTCAGAAAGTCTCGTAGTTAAAACTGATCAAACAGCACAACATTGCATAAGGGGCCGTATGGCAGTGTTGGAAAAGGTCAGAACCTGAAGAGTTCCATGCACAGCACTAAGCAATCCCTGATGATCAGCTTATCATTGGTCCTTGTGAATCTCAGTCCATGGTGCCTTTTGCAAACCCCCTCTCAACCCAGCCATATCTTTAGTGGCCCCACACCTGACATCATGTATAGGGTACATTAGGGAGGCTTGGCCAAAACAGCCCCATAGGCCAAATGGGGAGGCACAGAGGTCTTAAGAAGCCTGTGATCCATAGGTTTACAACTGCTGCATAAACAGTCATGCAAGTAACATGAAATGTTCTGTTTCTTAGCCCTTCAGCCCCAAAGGTCTGGTAAACAGAGTCTTTTTGCTTGTCCTAAGAGGGATACGACTACAAAGAAGGATCTGCTCCATTCAATGGCCAACCTTGCTTCCAAGAGCAAAGATATCCAGAGCAAGTCCTCACTCAAAGGTGCTTGACATATGGGGGCAGAAGTCATATAAGAGGAGGTGCTTGATGGGACATCCCTTGAGGCAGTTAGAATTCAGGTCTGCAATAGTGCCGTTGCTAAATTCCAGGTCCTAACGGCTTCTAGGTGGTGATGTGAATACACCTCTGATTGGATTTTGGATGGTTCATAACTGATCCATGGAGAATAGAATTCCCAAAACTGGGATTGGTGGAGTTTGACAGTATCCTAGTTATAATCCACTAAGCACTTGCTTGAGGCTGTAATCATAAGCCACATATCAGGCGCATATAGAGCTGTGCTCTGTCCCAGGCAAACCATTTCTCTCCCCTTGCCTAAATGAGAGATAATTGTTTGTTGCTTACCTTCTTCACAAGGGCTGTTGTGCAGATTAATTGCATGCTGTTTGTAACCCACTTTGAAAACGAAAAGCCCTGCATTATATATAGTATTCGTATTAGAAAACAAATAACTTTTCAATACTAACCAGTGAAATGTCAAGATTACTTAGTAAAAAGGGGCTGAATGAAAGGATCGCTAATGCAAGTTTTTCAGGCTCCGAAAAGCACTGTGAGTCCAATCAGTGTCTCTGTACGTCATCTACTGAGCCAACAACAAGCAATGACTCGACTTGCTTGTGAAATCACTTACACAGAGATGCCAGTCCTCACGCCATGATCCTAGCATTCACATAAACTCTGTTTGGCTGCTGCATGTTTTCAATGCCAGCTCAAAATATGATAATATTGAATTGGCTGTGTGAGCTATGCATCTGAAGCCCAAACAGCAATTCTGCAAACCATTCATCACCCTATTTAGGAAGATATTTTTTTTATCATGCAAAAGTGTGCACTGAGTTTGGGCGCTTCCAGATAACCTGCTGATTGAGCATTCATCCTAGTTTGTTTGCAGGGAGATTAAATGGTGTTGGCTAGTTAATGAGCATTCATCTCAATTTGTTTGCAGGGATAAGCACCAGCTCCTGGAGGCCAAGGCAGTTTCAGGCCCCCCAATATTTTTGAGGGGGACAAACCCCCTCAATATTCAGTATGCATTCAGCAATGCCCCCTGGCTACTGGCGACACCATGCAGGCAATGTCAAGGCGTTGCATGACGTCATGTGTGCGACATCAGGACATCATGTTGGGCCCCCTCAACCAACTTGAACAGATGGCACCTCTGTTTGCAGGAGAGGTCAAGGATGATGTTGCATCAAAACAAGTGTATTCCCATACTTTCCAGTGCATTTCCCCATCCCTTTCCTCATGGCAAAAAGTCAGATATTCTGGGGAAGCAGGCTTGTTACACAAGTCCTCCCAAATAATTGTGCAGCCTGAATTTGCCAATATGTGACTGAATCCCATCCAAAAAAATAGCAACACTCTGAAAGTGTCCTTTGTGGCAAAACTCATGCACCACAAGCATAAGGCCTGTGGGAATTATTTTATCATATAATTTACCATATATATAAACAACCCCTTCCTCCAAGAAGTCAAGGCAGCATGCATGGTTCCCCCCCCCCCCATTTTATCCTGTGAGGTACACTGAGCTGAGAAAAAGAGGGGGAGAGCGGCTAAATCAAAGTCATCTAATGAGCTTTGTGGCTGAGTGGAATTTAAACCTGAGCCACCCCAATCCTAAAGTGTGGCATTTTAATCACTAGGCAACACTTGCCACTACTTACATAAGTGGAGGTACATTTGAGTGTGGTGATAAAAACCAAGAGCCCCAGAATAATCCTAAAACTCTCAGCAGTGTGTATATGAACATATATGAGTGCTGGAACAACACATGGAAAATTCTGAAAAGGTGAGCAGGATGTGCAAAGGTGTGTCCCTTTTCCTTCTGCTTTCATACCTGTGACACAGTCTCATGCTAAACATGGACTAGACATTTAGGCTCAAAGTGTGAACACAAATAGAGCCATTTCCCTTTTGATTTGTTTTCCTTTTAAGGGTGTGCCTTGCCTCGCTGTGTTTTATAATTTAAAAAAAGTGAGCAAGTGGGCTTTCCTGCGGAGAAAGCCTCTCTTCTCCCCTCCTTTGTCGTATCTCTTGTTCCACATGTAGAGTTGAAGAGCTGTTGCTTCTAGGTAGACCACAGCACCACGGGACATCTCTCCCATTACAGGACTCATAATCACCTCAATGGTTATGTCTCAATGGTGCAGTTGTTAATTTGCAATAACAACCCCATGTTAACATCCTTTGAATCAACACTAGAACTCTTGAATATGCAAACAAGCCCTCAGTAATGGTGCTAGGTGATAGCTGAAGCTTTAATTAAGGGTCAATGTGCAGTTAGGTCAGGGATTTATGATGCATGAGCAGCCAGGCCATAGTGTTAAACTGAGGGGAAAACAATTTGTCGAATGGATATGGAGATGGTTCACAGAATTCACAATCAACTTAAAAGAGAGAAGTCTTTGCTCACGGAGATACCCATGGGCCAGGCTGGAACTGTCTTGCATGTTGGGTAATATCAGAACACTGGCAATACTGAATGGGGGGGGGGGCAAATGAGGTATTGGAATGAGGCAGGAGAACTTGTGATGTATCATTGTTCACATATGCTAGAGCAGGGGTGGGGAACCTCTGAAGCTCCAGGTGTTGTTGGTCTTCAACTCTGATCATCTCTGCCCATCAGCCATGCTGGCTTGTCTGGTAGAGTCCAATAACATCTGGAGGGCCACAAGC